>NC_089876.1:3786250-4492500 GCF_040182565.1 Anser cygnoides | reverse complement strand
AAAAAAAAAATACTGAAAGATCAAGATACTATTTTCTTAATTTAGACACGTTAAAATATGTAAAGATTAAATGATTTGACAGAAACCTTGCAAGGAAAGCGATTGTGACTTTAGGTACAAAAAAGACTGTCTTAGATTTTCATTTTAATAGACTCAGTTTAAAATGTCAAATTCAAGAAAGTGTGTATGCATCATTCAAGTTCATTAAAACATGTACACGTTCAAGTTCAGTTCAGCTGCTGGTATGGTAAAATTTATTCCCAAATTTTAAATTAGATTATATTTATTCAAGGATTTCTGTCAATCCTTTTACTAATCCAACAGCTTCTTGGGACAGCAGGTAGATTTCAGCATTCACAATTCAGAGTGGGCAGCAAAATATATGAAGTTTTTGCTCTAGTGACTTGTTTTTACCTGCTGTGATTACATCCACCTCAGCGATATTCCTGCTCATTTTGACCACTTTATCCACATGGAGAATAAAAAAACAGTCTTTCATTTCAAGACCTTTCACTCTGCAGAGATGTGTGAGCATATATATTCATATTCTGTGCATCTCAGTTTTTCCATGCAATGTCACAAACTCAGTTCAAATCTACACTCTCAACTGTGTTGTCAAAGCAAGAAAGATTTTTTTGAGTATATTGCTGATCATAGGAAATACATGTCCACCTTCAGCTCCTACACTAATCACCTCTTTGTAGCTAGTATGGGTTAGGTGGATGTACACAGTGCAACATCTAAAACAGGGCCAGGGTGCTTTGTGTGAGAGCACAGACTCTTTCCCGACCATACATATCTCCACTTGACTGACCTTTATGAAGCCAATTTTGATGAAAGGAACTAAAGTTTATTTCTAGCATCAAACCAATAACGCAGGAACAAAGGGTAATGAAGGAGATACGGTGCAGAGGGGACAGGAGGAAATCAAGACAATGACTAAAGCATAATCCAAGTATATTAAGATCAAATCCAAAAGCTCTTTCTTTCCTTCTTTGGGTTTGACCTGACATATTGTTCTTTGCTTTATCCCCATGGCCAGTGACTTGCTCATTGTGTTCTTGGGTTGCTGTAACAGGAAGAAGGCTTTCCTTGGTAAAGCGTGCTAGTTTTTATGTTCAATCCTTTTCCTAAATCTCCCTGGGGCTCCATTTAGATTAAAATCCTCCTTCCTCCCACCAAATATTATTGATCCTTAATTTATTTAGGAGGCAGTTTCAGCACTCCTTCTTCCAGGTATTGGCTGCCCTTACTGCCTTGGAAATGATAATGGCCCTTCAGAAAAATAGGTACTAGCTATTGCACTTGAGTAGACATTAGAAAAATATTAACAGCTCTCCCCGACTTGGATAGACAATGAGTAAATCTCTTTGTGAAGCTTTTTCTACGTACTGAACCTTATATTTCATATTAATTTGTAAACTTCTAATCATATACAATGGAATTGGTGCTAGTAGCTCATTAGTGGGTCTTGGTAGAGAAAGAAGCAAAGATAAAAATAGGTCTTTGTAAATTTGACTAAACAATTTGCTTAAAGAAAAAAAAAACAAAACAAAACAAAACAAAAAACCAGGTCTCTCAGTTCTTTACTTCAGGACTTCAGGACTTATGGCAACCCGACATTGAACTGCAACATTCATTTTAGCAATCTGAGGTGTCTTCTTATCAGGCTCTGCTGAAGTTACAACACACAAGATACCATTATCCTAAAAGAGTTTATGAGCCACCTGTAACCCAAGCAGATTTTGCACGTCCCATGTAATGAAAGAATGTCTCCTGAGTATCACTCGGTGGAAGGTTAAACATCTGTTTAATAATGCTTTTAAACCCAGAAATACTCCTTACATAACCCTGAAGAATGCTCAGAAAACTTCAGTTGCATCACAGTTGATGACAACTGACTTTCTGGTTTTATTACCCTGAAAATATGTAAGGGGAAAGGAAATGCTGGCAGAGGAAATGTTACACTTGAAAAATAACTCTGCAGAACAGTCCAAACTATTGAAGGCTCCTTGTTTCACACCAGTGTCTGAGATCTAATCATAGGTGTCATGCCAATGATACAGCAATGTCCAAAATCCCCAGCTTTACAGATGAAGAAATGAATGAGCCATGGAGAAAACAAGGAACACCCCTAGCCCACAGCAGAGAAAAAGGATTTGGGTGGCCTTGAGCACTATTACAATGCTTTGGACATCTCTCCTCTTCTTGCTTCTCTGTATTTACACACTTTGCTGGAACAACAGTCACTCTGACCATTAAAAAATCCATCATGAAAATTTCCTTGGTGTTTTTACTTTGCCATAAATGAAGGCAACTACTTTCTGTGACAAGCTCTGCTGGGTAATTACATTTGCTTTCAAAAAAAAAAAAGTTAAAAAAAAAAATTTTGTAGTTTTGTTCTCACCTATTGTTCCATGTGTTTATTCAAATAAATCTGGGCTAATGCAGCCCACTCTCAGAGAGAATTCATCTCCTGGCAAAGGATTTCACTTCTAGTCTAGAATATCACTAAACAAGGATGTGGACTTCAGCGCATAAAAGCAATATGGATGGACTCTCTGACACTAGAATTCATTATTTAGGTAATAGGTATCATGCCCCATTACTTTTAATGGATTGATTAATAACAATTATTGCAGCCTTTTTGTAATAATTTTGGAAAGTAATAAATGTGCTAATATTTGGCTTGTAAAAGTAAAGCATTCATTTCTAATTGTTACTGTTTCCTGACCAAGTACTTGGCAGAAACAACTGTCCTCTTTTAACCCACACATCCTTTGACAGTCTGGCAGAAACAACTGTCCTCTTTTAACCCACACATCCTTTGACAGTCCTGTTCCTGAATCAGCCATCTTGTGACTGCCCCTGCATGCAAAGAAAAAAGAGTGCCTGCATGCTTAAGCAATACAAATTTGGAAGGCTAAAGTCTCCAAACTTCTGAGCTACTGACTTCCAGCTGTCTTTGTCTCTAACAACTCTCCAAAGGGAAAACCTGAATGATTTGTTATATGTATTATGCCACCTTCACATTTACATACATCAATAGAAAGGTATTATCCTCCAGCAGAAAGAAATCCAGACATAAACAAGAAAAATTGGTTCCTTTTTTTCCCCTGCTTCTTGGTTTTCATTGCAGGTAGAGTCCAGTACCCAAAACATCAGTTGCCCCATTAAAAATGATTACGAGTGCTGACCCACCCATCTCAACAACTGAGAAAGTTAGGGATTATGGCTAAATATTCACTAAGCCATACTTGAAAGCAGCAAACAGAAATTCTTTACATCTGTGTCAGAGACGTACAAGAAGAAAAAACCTATCTGTCCTGCAACATTGAATTAATTTAGCTCATCTTCCCAATTAATAACCAGGGTGACATCCACAGAAAATATAACAACAAAACAAACCCCTATAGTCTGCTATTTTGCAAGAATGTAAAAAGAAGTACCTGATACAAGACGCTTTAACACCATTTTGAGGTAGAGCAGGAACAGGATTCAAAACCACGCAAAATAAGTGAGTAAGGGCATTGACAGTGTTTTTCAGCCCTGACTTTCAAACAATACTGAGGTTTTCACCATAGAGATTTTAACAGATGTAGGTTGCACCTTCTTCAAGAGAATAAAGGCACTCAGCTCATGCTCAGTCTGGAGAAGAGGTGCATTGCTCCCTATGCCAAACCCCAGCCATCAAGCTGTCCGGGCTAGGAGATGTGCCGCCAGTGAAGCTATGACTAGCATAACTCCCAGGATCATAAAACATGACTTGCACTTCCACTAAATCAAAGCCAGTTTGGGAGCCAAGATGACAGAGGAATAGTACAGGGCAAAACAAAAATGCTTTAGGTGTAATTTACTGGTGTAGAAAGGAAAAAGTCATACCCTTGAAAGAAAGGAGTGAGTGCAAGTGGAAGGAGACACCTGTAGCTTATAAAGTGCTCAAACCAGAGCAGGATAGTAGCCTGTGAATCTCTCCAGCTATGGCACAGCATGTCTGAAGGTATGATAGACTAGCACCCAGGGCCTGCAGAATAATACAAAAATCTCACTGTGGAATTATTAGTCACAGTATGAGCCTTGGGGCTAATAAGTATAAGATAAAATGAGCAACAAGAGTGGTAAGTGCCAAGCGGTGTGAACTCCAGAGGTAATTACACACAGGAGAAAAATGAGAAAGGCAGCCACTGCGGGGATTTAGGCAAAATGATAGTGCTGCAAAAGATCAAAGCAGTCTTCCCATAGCTTCTGTTCCCAAGATTCCTTACTTTTAATGTTAAAAAGTGTTTCAACAGTAACAGGGTGGGGACACAACATCAGCAGGAAATTTAGGATTGTAATGATATAAATGGTTTTAAAGTATAAATTTTCAGAAATTATCAGTTCTATAGATATGCAGCTTTAAGACACTGACAAGGCACAAAACTCGGAACAGGACTTGTTAGCTGTAGATTTAAGCTTATAGGTACAGGCTGCCATTTTGCCCTTTAATATATTTTTTAATCCCACTTCTTAAAGCCCATTTAGCCCCACTGATTCCCAGTGGAATTGGAGGCTTGTGTGTGAAGATTTAGGCTTTTGTTTTTTAACGGGAAAAAGGAGAATAAAAGAAATGTTCTATGTCACATAAATTATGAGGATAACTACAATAAATATTATAAAGAAAAATATGTAATACAGTGGTGGGTTCCAAGTAAGCATGGTGAAAATAATGTATTTTTGAGATTTTCCATTGTATTTCCAGCAGAAGCAGGCATTATTCTTCAGACTCAGGTAAGATACTGAATTTCAAAAATGAAAACACAGTATGCAGTACCATGCTGAGCAAAGAGCCTATCTGGGCTACAGCATGCAGGAGTGACTTAAGAAGAACATGCAGTACGGTCGATGATAAAATGTTTGTTGTTACCTCCCTGGAAGTTGTAGAAAATCAATATACCCATCAGTACTGCACCCACTGGTTCAAACAGGCTCAGCCTTGTTCCTGGTTTTGCCTTCTTATGTTTAGGCTGCATCCTGAGCAGGAAGGGAAGTTGGAGGGAGAGGAGGGGCGGGTTGGAGCCTGTGTGTGTGTGAGTCAGGCAGAGATGTGTAGCGAGCTAGAAACCAATTAAACTGCAGTGTTAGGTGACGAAAAGACCTCTGCAAAAGCAGGGTGGCACCAGAAGCTGGAATTAGTATAGCAGCTTGCATACACTGAAGGATAATATTAAAAGTGCTCTGAACTGCATTATTTGTAGAGAGAATCAGAGCAAAAACACACGAGGAAACAAGCTTCAAAACAAAATGTTGAGCTCAGGCAATAAACCTATAAAGCAGGAGGAAAAGATGCAGAAATCTCACATCTGACACTTAAAAACATACCCAAGAGAATAAAAGAACAGTTAGCAATGAAAGGCTTGCAGATTACCAAATACTGACTGCCAAACCTCCATTAAAATAACCTTAAAATTTTAAGTGCTTGCAATAATGTTTCTCATGTGGTATGGTGTGGGGAGCATCACTCTCTACAGCCACTTTGCCACCTCTCTTTGCCTGTCCTTAAAGGATACTGATCCTCAAAAGCCAATCTAGCTTTTGGGCAACCCCAGATGGAAATGCCGTACAATCTGGGTAGGCTTTCATCTGACCCTACCATGCCCCTCAGGGCTGCTGCACATTCCCTTTACTTTTCTTCTTTCAGGGAGAGAAAAGCTGAATCCCTGCTGCTTCTTAGTTGGCAATGTGGAAGGCAACAGAGATCTTAGGAGAGGAAAGGAAAGGAAAGGAAAGGAAAGGAAAGGAAAGGAAAGGAAAGGAAAGGAAAGGAAAGGAAAGGAAAGGAAAGGAAAGGAAAGGAAAGGAAAGGAAAGGAAAGGAAAGGAAAGGAAAGGAAAGGAAAGGAAAGGAAAGGAAAGGAAAGGAAAGGAAAGGAAAGGAAAGGAAAGGAAAGGAAAGGAAAGGAAAGGAAAGGAAAGGAAAGGAAAGGAAAGGAAAGGAAAGGAAAGGAAAGGAAAGGAAAGGAAAGGAAAGGAAAGGAAAGGAAAGGAAAGGAAAGGAAAGGAAAGGAAAGGAAAGGAAAGGAAAGGAAAAGGAAAGGAAAGGAAAGGAAAGGAAAGGAAAAAGGAAAGGAAAGGAAAGGAAAGGAAAGGAAAGGAAAGGAAAAGGAAAGGAAAGGAAAAGGAAAGGAAAGGAAAGGAAAGGAAAGGAAAGGAAAGGAAAGGAAAGGAAAGGAAAGGAAAGGAAAGGAAATTGTTCTAATTGCCACTAGCCCAGTTACATGGAAGCAAAAAGTACATATATACTCATGTACACACACTAAAAAGAAGACAAAGAGGAGATCTGTGTACAGAGAATAAATGGAACTCTAAACCAGTTGGGGACTGTTGTTGTATGGAGCCAGACTAATTAACACTGTTTTGAACATTTCAATTAAAAAAAAAAAAAAAAAAGAAAAAGATAAGATAAGTCAGTACTCTCAATTAACAGTTTGGCTTTGAGTAACAAACACATTTGCAATTAGTTGACAGTGGTCATTTTGAAGGACAGGGAGAGGATAAAAGTGATTGCTCTATGCCTCCACTTCTACCTGCTGCAATCCTATTATTTTCTTCAGAATTGCACTGTCAAAGAAATAGAGTTGCATGCTGAATTAAGCTCAAGATATTGGCAAAATCAGGTGAAACTGTACACAGTATTGAATCTCCTCAGTTTCTTTCATAGACATCAACAAATGTTCAACTTTTTTTAAAGTGTGCTTGCTTAATTTTTATAATGTTATAGGTTCTGTGTAAGCAGACCTGACTGTATCTGCCTGATGCTGGTTTGAAAATCAAAGCTCCACTGACTTTTATTGGTTCTGCTCTAGTATCAATACCTGTTACCTGCTTTACAAGGCAAATCTCTAACACTGAAATCCACCAGGAAAAAAAAAAATAAAAAAAATCCCTCAAAACAGAAAATTTCTAATGGGATAAGAATCTGGGCTGGATTGTTCTGGTAATTTGGAGCACTTGCAAGCAATAGAGGTGGTTCAAATTCATGCCCGCATGAGAGCAGCATTGCTTTATTAGATGCTTTGAGCATATGCATAGGCTTGAAGAATTCAGAGGTTTGATGGGGTTTTACTGGATGAACTTCAGTATAAGATCTTACAGATCTGAACAGATCTTACACTAGAAGCAATTAAAAGTGGTGCTGGCAGGTTATAACTATAAAACACCTTTGGAGGTAGTTGTCTTTTTAGGAAATCTTAGTAATAATGTTCCCATTGGGGTATCCATTTAGACATCTTAAAAAGAAAAATCTTTAAAAGCATAAACGATCCCATTTCACTCCCACAGCTTTGCAAGCTGAATACCTGTCATATTCCTTTGAATGTCTCAGCCTTAGTAGACAAATGTAGGAAGACAGAATAAAAAATATTCCTTTTAACTATAATAGAGATCCAGTTGGTAGCTCACCAATCAGCAATAACTATTCCATTCTGCATCTCTCAGCAAGAAAGATAGGACACAATAGGATTGTACCAAATTTATTATAATGATAGAATAATTGGAATAGTCTACCAGAACACCTGAAGGGACTGATGGAGTATAAATCCAGGTCTACTACGAAGTAGATATGAGTCAAGCTCACCTGCCAGCCAAAATGCTCCTAAATCTACTTAGGATTTAGCTATGGGTTGGGGTATCTTCTCTTTGATTTTTCTGACAGTCAGGTATTGTTTCTTCTTTCATGCCATACAAGTTTTTTTTCCTTCTTCCTTTCCTTTTCCTTTCCTTTTCCTTTTCCTTTTCCTTTCCTTTCCTTTCCTTTTCCTTTCCTTTCCTTTCCTTCCTTTCTTTCCTTTTCCTTTCCTTTCCTTTCCTTTCCTTTCCTTTCCTTTCCCTTTCCTTTCTTTCCTTTCCTTTCCTTTCCCTTTCCTTTCCTTTCCTTTCCTTTCCTTTCCTTTCCTTTCCTTTCCTTTCCTTTCCTTTCCTTTCCTTTCCTTTCCTTTCCTTTCCTTTCCTTTTCCTTTCCTTTCCTTTCCTTCCCTTTCCTTTCCCTTTCCTTTCCTTTCCCTTTCCTTCCCTTCCCTCCCTTCCCTTCCCTTCCCTTCCATTCCCTTCCCTTCCCTTCCCGTTCCCTTCCCTTCCCTTCCCTTCCCTTCCTTCCCTTTCCCTTCCCTTCCCTTCCCTTCCCTTCCCTTCCCTTCCCTTCCCTTCCCTTCCCTTCCCTTCCCTTCCCTCCCTTCCCTTCCCTTCCCTTTCCCTTTCCTTTCCCTTTCCCTTTCCCTTTCCCTTTCCTTTCCCTTTCCCTTTCCCTTTCCCTTCCCTCCCTTCCCTTTCCCTTTCCCTTCCCTTTCCCTTTCCCTTTCCCTTTCCCTTCCCTTTCCCTTTCCCTTTCCTTCCCTTTCCCTTTCCCTTTCCTTTTTCCCTTTCCCTTTCCCTTCCCTTTCCCTTTCCCTTTCCTTTCCCCTTTTTCTTTCCTTTTCTTTTTCTTTTCTTTTTCTTTTCTTTTTCTTTTTCTTTTTCTTTTTCTTTTTCTTTTTCTTTTTCTTTTTCTTTTTCTTTTTCTTTTTCTTTTTCTTTTTCTTTTTCTTTTTCTTTTTCTTTTTCTTTTTCTTTTTCTTTTTTTTCTTTTTCTTTTTCTTTTTCTTTTTCTTTTTCTTTTTCTTTCTTTTTCTTTTCTTTTTCTTTTTCTTTTTCTTTTTCTTTTCTTTTTCTTTTCTTTTTCTTTTTCTTTTTCTTTTTTCTTTTTCTTTTTCTTTTTCTTTTTCTTTTTCTTTTCTTTTTCTTTTTCTTTTTCTTTTTCTTTTTCTTTTTCTTTTTCTTTTCTTCTTTTTCTTTTTCTTTTTTTCTTTTCCTTTTCCTTTTTCCTTTTTCTTTTTTTTCCTTTTCCTTTTCCTTTTCCTTTTCCTTTTCCTTTTCCTTTTCCTTTTCCTTTTCCTTTTCCTTTTCCTTTTCCTTTTCCTTTTTTTTCCTTTTCCTTTTTCCTTTTCCTTTTTCCCTTTTCTTTTTTCCTTTTCTTTTTCCTTTTCTTTTTCCTTTTCTTTTCTTTTTCCTTTTCTTTTTCCTTTTCTTTTTCCTTTTCTCTTCTCTTTCTTTTCTCTTTCTCTTTCTCTTTCTCTTTCTCTTTCACTTTCTCTTTCTCTTTCTCTTTCTCTTTCTCTTTCTTTCTCTTTCTCTTTCTCTTTCTCTTTCTCTTTCTCTTTCTCTTTCTCTTTCTCTCTCTTTCTCTTTCTCTTTCTCTTTCTCTTTCTCTTTCTCTTTCTCTTTCTCTTTCTCTTTCTCTTCTCTTTCTCTTTCTCTTTCTCTTTCTCTTTCTCTTTCTCTTTTTCTCTTTCTTTTTCTTTCTCTTCTCTTCTCTTCTCTTCTCTTCTCTTCTCTTCTCTTCTCTTCTCTCTCTTCTCTTCTCTTCTCTTCTCTTCTCTTCTCTTCTCTTCTCTTCTCTTCTCTTCTCTTCTCTTCTAATTTTCTCCTTTCCTTTTTTTTTTCTGTTCTTTTTTTTTCTTTTCTTTCTTTTCTTAAATGAATATGTAGGCTATTATTTATGCATGGTAGGGAGTAATGCAGTCACCTGTCTGTAGGAAGAAAAGCACAATTCATGCAATTTGACTAGTCATTATTTCAATGTGGTTCATATAGACTCTTATAACAGGGCAGCCAAATTGCTGTTCCTCCATTAGCTCCATTTTGCATAAAGAGTAGCACAGAAAGACAATTTGGTGTGGCTAAGCTTTAGGTATAAAATATTTTCAAGCCAATCTCCTCCCTGTTCCACGCAAATATCCTTACACACAATCTCTCTCTTACACACAAATAAATAACAGAACACAACAGAATAGAATGGTGGGGGTCCGATGGATGGACTCCTTTTGGAATGATGTTTCTTTCAAAAACTTATCAATGCTGAAACACTGTAGAGATCCAATGCATAAAACCTGTTTAAAATGTTGACTGTATAATTAAATATACACCCAAAGGTCTCTAAATAGATAAATAATTAGATAGATAGATAGATAGATAGATAGATAGATAGATAAGAATTCTTGCAGTCTGTTGTCTAAAATCAGTGAATGAAAATTGAGGTGATTATTTGGAATAACTTCTAAGCCTTCTCTAGGCTCCTGCTCTTCAAGAGATTCCCCTATTCTGCACGAAAAACTGAGTTTTTTATTTCCATATGTATCACAACATATTTTGGTGAATTGTAACCATTTCTTCCTGTATCTCAGATTATGGCAACATTATTTATTGGGTTAGCAATGTCTGCCAAACACAGGATTTGACACCTTAGGGGTAATTGTATATAGGACCAGAAATCATGAGAAACAATTTCTTTAATGACATCTCTCCATTACATACTTATTTTGAGATCTCTCTGCTGTAAAGTTGTTAATCCACTTAATGTTCTTTGTTCATTCTATGTATGGAAAATTTCTTTTATTCGAATGTCAGACAGTAGTAAATCAAATGCATTAGCGAAAATAAAATTTTCTCTGTCACAAACAGACCTTTTCAGCTAGACCTGAAATTCTGTCAAATAAATCATGTGCTTTTTTTACACAAACTTCTTTCTTTGAAGTTATGCTGACTGACATCAATCTTGTGTTTTTACCTTCTAGCCCTTTGCTACTGGAGCGTGCTTCCATTTTTTTACTGGTTATGTTACTCTATCTAGAAAAAATTGACTGGTTGATGCAATATATTTCCCTGCCTCATTTGTTTTAGCCAGTTTCAGTATTGGAATTAATATCTATCTTCCAAACTTAGGAATTCATACTTGGTCACTAACAAACATTCATGATTCAGAGAGTCCCTTGGCCATCTATTTTAATACTTACCTTGATTTGCCAGTTCGTTAGGCTTTGAAAGCTTTATATTCCATCTACAACATCACTGAGTGTGCTTGATCATCTTTTTTCAGCAGGGACAGAGAGATCCAAGTTCTGCAGTTGACACAAGTCAAGGAGACAGGAGCCTATTTTTCTTCCTCTCACTATTTAAGGTGGTATCAACATATGCCTCTGTAATTAATGACAACTATCCATTCTACCTACATAATAGATGATATCTGTTTTCCTACTTGCACCTTTCAAACTCTGCTTGGAGAAGCAGATTATCCTTTCCCAAAGAGAGAACAACAGTTTGTCTTTGTACTTGCCATCATCATCTGCAGCCTATTTACATTTGACATAAGCTACTGCCTTCACCTTCTGAACAAGCAGTTGTCCCCTTTTTTCTACACAAGCACAAATACTCCTTACCTTCTTATTATCCTCACACATGGGAGAAGGCATATATGTTCTTAAGATGTCCTGGTTCATATTGCCTATTGAAGTTCACTGCTTCCTTTTGTTTCATTTGCAACTTACTTACTGTTTGTTGTTGGCCACAAATGCTTTGCACAAAGCACAGACGACCCAGCCATAATCACTGGTTAGTTGCAGAGTTGTTGTATTTTATGATAGTGATTAACTTTTTGCCAAGAATATCAAAACTATCCCTTGCTACAAGACTTTGCAGTATTTCTGTCATTTTGAGAATTAAGAGGTTTTTGTTTTAATGGGGATTAGTATTCCTCAGCTAAAATTGCTTGTTACAACACAATTTTTGATGTAGCTTAGGTATCTTTAGCCATATTAGGCTTTCTATAATAAACTCCTGACCAGCAATTTCATTACACATAAATTTGATGAATTAGTATTTAGAGTCCTGTAATTCTCAGTAGTCTCTGAATAAGAGTATCAGATAGTGACTCCAGGAATTCCCCTTTTGTTCTGTTTCTTCTGAATCACAAGCCTCACCGCATTTACTTTCTGAGTACAATGTTGGCAACAGTACATGCATATTTTTCTCAATAGGCAAGCTGAGGTTTGAGTTTGTCAAATGTAAAGGATTTCCAGCTCAGCTTTCATGCCTGACTACTCATACATGATGAGTCCATTTTTAGCCTCCTCTTATTTGTTTAAAGGTACCTCAACTATGAAAAGATTTAGATGAAGGCCACAACACTCTTAAAACCTACTCTCCCTATACTTGACCCAATATTACTCAGTCAAAATTATCAGTTTGGTGCCATTTAAACACTTCATTTTGGTGTCACCTGCCTCCTTTCTTCCCTGTACAGCAAGACAGTAGGTTTTCTGGGAAATTAATGGATAGCCTGGGTATTTTTAACTTGCAGCTTTCTACCCAGATCATTCAAGCTTTCCAGACTCTGAGAAACAGTTTCAGATTCTGTGTCACTGAGTCCAAAATGGATGGAGCCAAAGACAACCTCAGTTTTCTATTCCTTCTATAGTTTTGCTGATCCCTGAGTCACAGTATTTGTCTTCATTCCCAAAGAGGAACAAACTGATTTAATATCATCCCAACTTGACATCCAAGCTCTGGCCATTCCTCTAGCATTGTCTCCTTCATTATAGTTGCCAGTTGCAGATACTCTCTTAGTCAAATCCACATTTCATTTTGTTTTGAGCTGGGCAGTTTTGTCTACTTCAATCATTAAAGATCTCTCTGCGTATTCTTCATTAACATAAATGTGCCTTTAGAGGGTGAAACAGTCTATGACTCACTTCCGCATCTGCTGACACCAGAACGAGATCTGAATGGTTTTATAAGTGGGTGCGTGAATGGACAGATAGAGCTTTCAGAATTCACCTGCCAAAAAAACAGAGGAGTCTTTTTGTTCCGGTGACAACTTCTGAACATGCCAACTCCCAGCTTTCATACCCTCTGTTGGCATCTGAGCTGAGGACCTGACCCATCAATATGTTACATTTACACTGAAGTTTAAAACAGATGAAGAACAGGATTGTGGGGTTTCTGGCATTCATAATTATTTTGCTTTTAACAACTTCCCAGAACTTTCCAAGTGAAAATCAAAAGTTAAAAGAAATAACACTACTTGTCCTAAGACTTTTTCTTACCTATCCTGCCATATTAGTGTGAATGGTCATGGTGGACACAAGGATAGAGGAACCTGTTGCAAAGTGTACGAGGTTTTCCTATAATTAAAAGAGTCAGTCAGTAAAAAGGATTATGCAAAGGGTGGTGCATAACAGTCACTTGAAAGACCATGTGTGGCACTTTCTGCAAGCACAAGAGTCTTGCATATGAGTAGTAATCAACACAGAGCATCAAATATCACAACATGAGTGACAGACAGCCAAACAAACTAGTAAACAAACAAAAATAAACCAAACACTTCCAGGTCACAAAGTTTAATAAATGTAAAGAAAGACTGGGCATTGGCATTACCATCAAAAATATGTAGACCTATAGTAGTTAGTGCTAATAAGTTCTGAAAGATTATTAACAACCATACTTGCAAATGTAGATTTGTCTAGACAACTGAGATCATTCCACCACGTATGGGACTTTAACAGCAAGAGTTGTACAGAAATCAGTGAAGACTTTTGCATTCCTGAAAATTTCAGTTAACCGGAGCCGGTCATCCCAGTAATTAGAATAATTATTACTTGTTTTTATAGACTTGGAGACTGAGGCTGAGAAGAACAGTTATTTTCCCAAAACTGCATATAATTTTTTCCACACTGCTTTCTTGAAGATCTTCATTAGTTTCACCATGCCACCGTTTTTCTTGCATCTTCACATGAATCTCACGAGCATGGGATAGTCACTCTTACGTTCAAACAATCACAGTCCCCAAAGAAATTCTCTGACGAATAGTAGCCACCTAAATAGCAAACAATCACATTTTCCACAGCCTAACTCTTGGTGTTGTCTTAGAGTTGGCTCTTTCCTCCTAAAATTTGGTGGGAACTGAACGACTGACATCAGCAGAGATAGCACAAAAACCTTATGGCTCTGTTCAGAGATCCAGTGTTTCTAATTTAGCTAGATTGAATGGGTATAAGGGTGTAATCCATGAATAACCAGGTTTCATATCTTCTGACTACCTTTAAGATTAATTAGAATGGTGTATCTTTTCCTAGTGAATTTGCAAAACATGTTCAAATTAATAAAATTGGATATTAATTTTAACCCAAACAAAAGTAATTGCTTTCAGTGACTCTTAGAAATCTGTCTTGTGCCCTCTTGGTACCTCCCTGAAGTGTTACATTATTTTATATAAAATAACCATCTGATTATAGTTGGATTTCATTTCCTTTGAGTATAGGCTGCAGAAAAGGAGTCCTGGGTTCTGCTGAAATCTTTTTGCATCATTTGAAAATTTTTTTCTTTTCTAAAAACCCACAACATCCATAGGAAGTGAAATAAATAGTGTTGGGTGGAAAACATTTTGAAACTTCTGCATTTTTAGCAGCAAAGAAAAATGTATTTAACAACCAATACAGTGGGCACATAATTCAAACTGTCCCTCATTACAGACCTAAATTTATCTTCCATCCCACACAGACTTCTACTCTATCACACTTTTTCAACTCAAAATTATTCACATCAGAAATGTAGGCTCATGAAATACAGGGTAGAAAAAGTGTTATTTATGCTAAAGAAAAAAATCCCACTTCTTATTTAAGCTTTCTGACTGTGGGTTTATTGTGTCCTCCCTCTTGGGGCTAAGTCCCATATGGTATCTCACATTTGCACCCAAGCAGATTGAGTATATGGTGTCTTTGCCTCTGAGAGCTTTGAATTAATATACTAAGACTCAGTCATAAAGTACTATAGCTAGAGGCTTTATTGACTTTAAGTTCTTTGGATGCATTTTGCCATGTGAATTATTTAAAGTCCTTTGCTAGCTTCCCTGGGGTCTTATGAAAAGAAACTTACAATTGCCCTCAAATATGCTGTGGCAGTCATTCCTTAAAAAATCTGCTTTCTATAAAGACCATGAATTCTGTCATCAGCTACCCACCCCTGTGGAGGAAGTGAAGTCAAAATCTTCAGACTAGTAAGCATTTAGAAGTAATCCTACTCTGATTTTTTTTTTTCCAGATAATGAATAAAGAACGCAACCTGCTAATAATTACAGTGGTTCTGATGGCCTGCCTCACTGCTGAACATAGGTTTTATCTTCGCAAATAATACAATAAGCAAAGTTGAGATTTGTATATACATAACATAGTCATACAAGTTCAAAAATACTTGTTTGCATTTAATTTGAACTAAATTATTTAGTAAAGTCGCCATTGTTATGAAATTATTTCAGAATAATAAGATTTTCCTTTCACAGCCTTTTTCAAGAATAATTTCTGCACAAAAATCAACTTAAAATTATATGAGGAACAGTAAACCATTATGGAAGGGTTCTGGTAATATTCTTTGATTACTGCCCCAAACAATGCTTTTGCAAAAGTTAGTTCCCAAAAGCTCTCAGCTGATGTATCCAAGAGTCAGTCTTATTTCTAGGAAATAATGCTATAAAACCTAAATCACCAGCAATATGCAGATGAATTATGCGTCTAACTCTTTCTTCTATCTATCAGACCATTCCAATAAATAGAAGCAACATTTTATTTTATTTCCAGCTAACTTAGGAAATCATGTTGGAACATATCAGCCAATTCAGAACATAGTGAAGAAGCATTCCTACCCCAGTTTATCTTCTTTGTTCCCACATCTCTCCATTTCATCGCATGTGATATCAACCCCAGTTCATGCCCAGATATAACTTCTTCATCTGCATGTGTATGATATCTAAACTGAATAAACCGCATTATAGACTATGTCTCCCCTATCTTTTGAATTTCTTGCTCAGGCAGGATTTGTCTAATGACTTCATCCAAGTCTCACCAGGGAAAAACTGCCTTGACCTTGTACTTATGCACCACTTGCGGTGACAATCTCAATAAGTAGTAAGTATTGATAATAAGAACACCACCATTACACTAGCACTTGAGATGACAATTCTGTGACACAAGCTGCTAACAACATGAGAAACCACTTAATTCACCAAACAATCTTGACATTAAGTTCTCCAGCAATAAATAATTATCTAAATTATTTGTAATATTGTCAACTAGCAACTTTCATTTTCCTTTTCAGATCCCACTTACATGATGAAATTTCCCTTTGCTATGCATTACGATATTTACATTGATTTCTTGGATGCATATGAGATACTACTGTTATCCTGAAATCCTTACCTGCTGCAATTTAAGATTTCTTTCTCCTTTGAAGTTAATAGTAGATTGCATAAGATGAGGATCTAGCCTACACTTTTAACAGGACTCAAACACATCATAATAAGAAACCTACTTATTGTGTCAGTATCAATACATTTTGTTCTTACCTTCAGGGAGTGTTTGGTACAGAAAAGTGCACTAATTCAAGCAGCTGTAGGATAATGATTATTTAACCTCATAAGGAAAGTAGACTTTTGAGATTCCTATATTTCATGTAATTCGATTGTAAGGGCAGAGTGAAATTATGAATATATAACCAGAAATTCCAAAAGATCTAATTTAATGCCAGAATTTTTGTCTCAATCAAAAACAACAAATGTGAATCCAGAAGACCAATATATATTTGCTTCAGAAAGTCACACCTGGATCATAAGAATATTTCTAATAATGTACTGATCCTTGAAACATCCTTGAAACAGCTTTTTCAATGTCCTGAAAGTCATTTCTAATTGTGAAAAAAAAATATATATATATATATAAAAAAATCAGTTACTCCTTTATAAATTACAATACATCAGTAGATAGAAAATTTTGAAAACATCTAATACTGTGGTTTCTTGGACCACTAAGGTTGTTAGTCACTGATCAAATAAGTATTAGGTCAAAACCCAAAAGGAAAGCATGTCTAGTTCTTACTCTCTTCTGTCATACATGCTTCCGCAAAAATATATAGAGTATATTTCTGATAATGTATATATGTATCTAGAAAAACTGTCAGGAAAAAATCTCTCATTGAAAGTAAGAAACAAATATTAAAAATAATAATTTTAAACAAATGTTCTGGAAGCAGAAGATGAACTGTCATCCTGGAAGAGTAGTTTAGAGATTATAAAAGTCACAATACCATATTCTGTATAGGAACTCCTCAGCCAGAAAATAAGTAAATACATAAAAATTAAGACACTAATTATATCTCTTATTCATAACCTCAAGACCAGCCTCTTCCAAACAAAAACAACAAAAACAAAGAATAACAAACAAAAAACAGTCCCAGACAAATCAGAATTTCTGATTCACATTATCTTGAAGAACAGGCCTTTTCATATCAGAAGTTTTTAACTCCCTGTGTTCCCTACTCCAGTGAAACAGAATGAGATTTACTACTTGCATTCGGAGGGATATTATCAATCAAAAAAAAAAAAATTTGTACCTATGTTAGAGAGCAGCTTTTTGGGGGACTTCAATAACAGTTAGAACAATATTCATTTCAGACTTGCGGGAAAGAAAAAGTTACATTGTTTACCAACTTACAGAAGTGAAAATCTTTAACTATAATTTTTCTTTGTTGTTGCATTTTCCCCACTTGATGCCCAGACAAGCCACTGGAACAACCTGATCCCTTCTTGTGCCTAAAAAGTCACATCATTTTCTGACAGTAACTACAATAGATTCTGCAACTCCTTTGGTTTGTGTTTGCTTAAATTAAGGAAGAACTATCCACCCCCAAAAATATTTCAATAAATAAGTAGATCAGTTCAGTTTGGAATTAAATACGAAATCAGTCAATAAATCAAATTACTTATCTTTCTTCTTCATAACACTTTAATGAAATCAGAAGATTAAAAATCCTTTAAGGACAGTGTATGTTCTAGACCTTCTCAGAATCATTTACACTTTGAGCTCCTGTCCCAGCAGTACAATAGTAGCCTTTCATCCTCCTCCTTTCTTATCATTCATCTGTTTGACTCTTAAATAAAACTCAGATTTTGCAAACTCTCTGTCTTCATATTCAAAGAGCTTTTGCTGGACCTGCACAAATTAATATAAATGATAAATGATGCAGTATGTATGAATGATGTATAAATGATGCAGTATGGATGAACCTGGTGATAAATTTGCATATTTTAACTGTGAATGTGACTTTAAATTAGAGAGGTTTAAAAATAAGTGATCAGAAATTAAGACGTCATACAGATAAAGCTAAGAACTGGATCTCTCAGTAAGAATTCCCCATCAAATCACATTGAAGATACCTATTGAACCACATATAATCTCATTAACTAAAAGTGAAAATTACATGTAATACTTCTGCAAGTTATAATAAATCCTACTGACATACCAGTGCATGGGCCCAGGAGTTGAGATCTATTATAATCTACTTACCCTCTGAAAACCTAATTTCCATTTGAAATAATAATTAAAAAACCCACCCTTAAATGCATTGACATCTAATACATTCAAAATGTTGGAATAAATCAAGTAACAGAGTTCATAATTGACTCTTTACTAATATGCTCTTATGAAAGAAAAGACTTCAACATGCTCAGTGCTATCCCTAATTTGAAGCTTTGTTTAATAGTCCATTCTTCATATTATTCATTCTACCAGTTCCCAAGGTAAACCTTCTTAAACATTTGCAAGAGGGAAAAAGGGTGAAATAGAATATAGTTGTAGCTACAATACAATGGTTTGAAAGTGTACCTAATTCATTATTTTACACCATATTTACCACACCAAATAAGCAGTATTTGTCATTTACCTTACAACAGAAAATAAGACTGGAGTTTCATTGTGATAAGTAATAATAACACATCACATTTCAAATAAGCAAGGCATAAAAAGAGTGAAGGCAAGCAAGTCACACACTTCCCATTTTAAAGGATGAAGCATGCCATGCACAGACAGAAGAAACCAGGCAAAATCCATGTTAAAATCTCAAGAAAAAATGGAGAGTATAGGCAATATGTTCTGGCTGTTATTTGAATTGTATAAGTAAACAAGCATAGGGCATAATTATTTGCACATCGAATGTAAAATGTGTATACACATAGCCATTCTAATCCTAAAGTTACAAGAGGCATTGATACAATACTGATAATCAAGCTTATGTATGAAGGAGGAGATTTTCAATATTAGAAAAAAAAAAAAACTGTAAGAAATACAGAGTTATATTTAATGTATTATTTCCATCAAGTTGAAATAGTGGAAATTTTTTCAGGGAAATTTACTTTTTGTTAGACACATTGTCAGAAGGATTTTGCTCAAGATGTTTAGGTAGGAAAGAGCCCATCTACACTGATTCTGTAATGGAGTTTAATGTGGAGATTAATGGAACACTATTCACTAACTATCATTTGGATACACTTGTGCATTCATTAAATAAAATCATTGATAAAAATCTTCACTATGATCTTCCTAATTATAGTCATCATTGATGTATATTTACATCAAAAAACATTATTATATTCATGAAGTTAAGCACAGAAAGTCAAGAACAGGGGAAATGAATGCTGAGTGACTGGAATTGACTTTCTATGTACGTTATGAATTTATCATATGTTTAATTAAAAGTTTCTGGTAAGTATATTTCTGTGAAAGTATATGCAACCATCTTGTCTTTAGCTTTTTGTAATATTCATTGCCGTGTAATTCTGTATAATGTAGCTCTTTTTGACTCTTCCCAGGCATGGATAACATCCATAAATAGATCCAAAAAACAGTTTATTTCCAGGACTCTGATATTTCACAGTAATTAAATTCATGAGCTGGTCAAAAGATCTTCCTTGGACATTAATTTGTACTGCCTTTTAACTTGATAAAACTTGTACTGGCCCAACAGAACCAACATGCAAAACTGTGTGTTCAAATTATCAAACCACTTAAATTAATTCAGAGTTTTGGTATCTTCAGAGCTAAATATTTTGATCCCTAAATCACATAAATGTTTTTTAAAAATGTGAAAGTGTAGTTTGCTTCATATCCATTTATTGAGACCAGTATTTATTGCTATTTGAGATAACATGTCTTTTACCTTCCAGTTTGATTTTAACCTTCTCTTCAAAAGTCTGTTCTTTCAGAGAATGAACAAACTAAATCACAAATTACTTATATTTCTAACCTAATCTAGGTATTATTAGATAAAGAGTTGCTCAAGAAAATACCGCACTGTTCTCTTCACAGTAGCCACCTCTCACTTTGAGTTGAGCATACCTGAAGGCATATAATATTTCTAGTAGATTCATGATATATGACAAAGGATCACAACATATTTTATATCAGCTGGGTAAATCTGTAACACTGATTCACTTGGAGTTCATTAATTATGTCTCTCCCTGATATATGCAAAGGTCTAAGTCTCCCTGCAGTAAGAGCAGACAGCAAAATGTACACTTGTACACGAATACAGATGTGAGTGATACTGAGGTTTGGAGTGAGCATTGTCTTGAAAGCGTGGCAATGTGAGACAGTTCTGTGCTCTTTTTGTTTGCAAGAACATTCAAAAATGGATATTTCTGCTTCACAAAATATAGCTTATGTTGTCATATAGTAAAATTTAACCCTGATGGTTTAGGAACTGATGATCTGTATCAAGTAAACACGCAAGCCCAGATGCAAACATCCAGAAATTGTGAAATGATTAATCATGAAACAGACGTGTATTCCATCAGTGCCTGAGGTGATGATACCACAGAGTACAGCCTTCAGGACGGTAATGGTGGTCAGGTTCATGAGTATGTAGGCTTCAAATTCCTGAACACTGATGTTCTCTAATAGGTTAATGTCAGTTGACAGAAGAGAGAGGGGAGTAGCATGTTCATCTTGCAGCAATTGCTGTGTAATCTTGCAGAGATTTCTGAAAATGTGGTAACCTTATACATTTAGCAGTAGGAAACAGGAAAGGAGGAGATTTCCATTTATACCTGGGCTGATTTCAGTAGCAAGTTATCTGTGTCAGCCATGATAAAATTGCCCCCCACGAAGCAGTATGAAGGCAAGTACTTTCTGCATATTTTCAAAGCTTCACCTTCCTGGAACTTCTTTTGAGAAAAAAAAAAAAAAAAGAAAGAGAAAAAAAGTTCGTCACCAAACTCCTTTTCTGTACAACGCACAGATTATGGGTTGGCCTCCAGCTACTCATTCATGTAAAGTACCATTCCTCACCACGGTTCTTTGCACTCTGTCAATTCCCATTGCCAAAATGTAAATGTCCATGTATAAAGAAATTAAATCTATCACTCTATCAACAAGATTGTGTCTTTATTTGTCAAAATTTTACCTTCCTGCTATCTCTGAGGGCTGATAAGTAAAACTGCTTGTGATCTGATGGTAATCACAACTTTTTAGAAGTCTAGTTTCATTAAAATTCCACCCTCTCTTTATCTCATTTTTAATGCTTTATAGCATTCAATTTCCTTTGCTAAAGCCTATGACCTCCAAAAATTACAGTGGTGAAAAAGGAATATTCAAAAAGGCATTAATTTCAGGTGATTTCACATTCATTTGCCTATTTCAACTTAAAAGCTAGCAAAGATGAATGGAGATTCAAGTTCATTAGAGTGTTTGACACATTGTACAGAGAGCTTTGCATTGTATCTGCCTCTTAAAACATTTGACTTATTTCTGCTATGTGTCCTAGGTCTCAAACAGTTACACCACGTTGGTAGCCTTCAAGGAAAAAAAGAGAATGTTTATAAAGTGTCAGAAGTATAAATTCAGTTTCTAATCTAGAAAAGGGTTGTTAAATATGTATACAAAGGAAATCAGATCCATCTTCTTAAATCAGCAGAAACTGTGTCTCTTCAGGAAACTGAAATTCAGACGAAGATAATCAATTGTATGCTTTATTTAGGAGAACAACAAAATTCTCTTTTTACAGGTCACTACCATAGACAGCACTTGTAAATATTTGAAAGCTTCACATTTTATTTAGACTCACAGACACATTCTTCTATTAGTGTGTGCCTAATATGCTGCAGCAAGTATTTCACACTTGCAATAGTAAACTTTTATTATTATACATGTCGTTGTTTTGTAGTTCCTATGCAAACCTTTATCCTGTTACTTTTTAGGAGTTTCTATAGTGAAACCCATTTGTACTGCCCTGGTTAATATATATTTCAACACAGTCATTGATTCTCCCAGTATGGTTCAGAAGATGCCTATCCAAGAGAATCCAGCCCAAACAGACTGAAAAAACTGAGTAGGATGGAGCCAATCATTTCTCCCCTTTGGACTTTTTATTCCTTTGAAGACTTCCTTCCAAACCACCAGGACTGGTCATAAAAGAAATAACTGAACTACTCAAGGTTTAGAGGACAATGCTCCTTCCTTCTTTCTTGGAAAAGCCTCCAAAGCTACAGTTTCACTGTAACTGCAGGATATCAGAACTGCTGGCATGAGCAGAGAAATGCTGAGATAATACAGTTCTGATATAAAGTATATTCAAGGCTTTTCATTCAGAAAAGAGAGAAGATTCTCTGCCCTAAAAGCTCTCCTAAAAAGACCTTACCTTAAACATCTACAGCTTCAAGATTTCTAAGCTTTAGTTTCAAGTTCTGTAGTTTCAAGTTAATACAAGACAGGCAGGCAAAGGAAGACAGAAAAGGAGTGAACACAAACAATCTGCAATACCTATGAATTATTTGCAAAAGCTGTTGTAGATAAAATTCCTCAAAAGCATTGCAAATTGTTTTTATATAATCAGTGGGAGGAACCTTTGTTATCAGATAGTTTTCAGGCCCCAAAAGGGTCCAGACAGAGTGCTGTGAGCAAGGACACAAGGAGAAAATTACTTTGTAATGAACAATGTTAACTACATTTATATATCTCAGTGATAGCTGTATTGAAGTGTGCAGCAAGTGGAAGAAAAAATAAAACAAAGGTGAATTCTTCATAGAAGATGTGATTTTGTCCCTGGACAAAACTAGTCCTGTTTTTTATTAATTCATCTATTAAAAATGAGTAATGAGGCATAAGAGAGATGAAAACAAAGGAAAGTTAGTTTTGACCTAAAAAACAAAACAAAACAAAAACAAACAAACAAACAAAAAAACCATAAGAAACAGCACACTATCAAGCAGCAACACTTGGATGTGAGAACCAAAACTCCTAACGACAAAACAGTCTTGCTCTACTATAGCTTTGCTCTTTTGTAGTAAGAGTAGAATTTATATAATGAATCCCATAGCTACCACACATGAAGTGACTGCTGAAATAGTGCCACTCTACTTGCTCTTGAAGTGTCACAGGAAGACAGAGTAGCTGTTGGGGAATCCCTTGCCCATCTTCTTTAAGAACCAAGCGGTGTGTAAGTTGACAATATTATCTAAACTGTTTTGACTGGTGAGCAGCAACGGCCAACAGGACATCTGAAACAAAGTCAGCGATAAGGAAGGATTTGCACAGACTATTGCTGGAAAATGAAAGTCTTTAGATGAGGTGTCTTCTTTCCCTGGCATGAAAAGCTTCTAAGACTAATCTTAATGTGGCACAAGAGCACCAACAAGGCCCACCCAAGTCCAGAAGCTAAGAAAATAATTTAGGTCTCAATTTATATAAAACCTGCAACTATCAGCCTAAGAATAAGTAGAAAATGTTTGTCTTTGGTCTCTAGTACCGAGCATAATATACAAAAGAGCAGTTATACAACTTTTATGATGGACCATACAATGCAAGGAGCATGACAGTATTTGCAAGGACACAAACTTTTAGGAAGACTATTCTGCTTCAGATGCTTTGACTCAGTCGAACAATGCAAATCAGCCATAAGCCCAATTTAACAGTTATTGCTGCTTTTTACCATCATTGTAAAACAGCTGGAGTATATTGATGAACCTAGCCCATTTCTGTAGATATTTTATAACCATCATCTAGTCCTTCTGTTTTTATAGAGATATTTTATATCATATACTTTCTAGGTCTTCATTTGATTTTTAGACTGCTTTCACAATTCAATACGCTTCCAACCCAGGAGATGTATTTTCCCCTTACTTGTATGTATATTTCAAAGTGTTTGCATTCGTCATTCACTAAATGCATTATGACATACCATGACTTTGATTCTCTGAAGAATTCTTCATATGATACTGCAATTTGGAAAGCAGTTGATGAAGGCACTGGGCTTATTAAATTCCTAGTAATAGCTAAATCCATACACTCAGCAAGGTAACAGCAGATGTTAAAATGTGTTATTGCCATTGGATAAGTACAGTTTGCAAAAATAATTTCTAGCAACAGGCTTCCAGTTTTCAATTGCCAGCACATTTATTCTGGTTATAAAATACATGCAGAATGCTTTATAGAAATAAGTTGGGTAAGTATGCAACTATTTCAGAGTGTCTCAATCACTGTGTTATCATCAGGATGAATTTTTGCTTAGTCCAGCTGCCAGACCCTCTTGAGACTATCTGAAGAACAATGAGGCATATTTTCATCTTAAAAGAAAAATGGTTTTAAATGAGGAGACACCAGTGGGAACAATTTTGCTCCATGAACTAAGAGCACTTTCACATTTATAATTTCTACAATTAAGCCTATACTAATGGAAATCAAATTCTGCTATCAAGTATTCAGGGTGTATCCAAAGTGACTCTAAAATTAATACACAGCTACTGCTAGACATTTTTGATCTGGGAGTATCTTAAATCTCAAATACAGACAAAGATATATGTACCATCTTACTCAATATTAGAACAGTTAATTTTAATTGTCTTCATGTCTATTACCCACATAAGGAACTTATTTAGGCTGCTGATTAGGGGAACACGTTTGATATGTTCACCAAGGAGAAAATAAAGAAAAACAAACAGGGCATTCTCATCAACATGAGTAAATACTGGCTCTAGCTTACTGTGAGACTCCAAAGCACAAATAGAGTAGCATGTCATGTCACCAGTATTCTGTTATCAAAGACTACAGGATAGAGTACATTTATTTAGCAAGTACTACAAATTAGCAGAGCTATAATTGATATACTTCAAGTGTTATGCATCAACACAGGATACTGTGGGTCCTTGTGTTATTTCTTGCTGTTATTAGGTCAGAACCTACTTCCTTCTTCATTTTATTCTCTAATTATCAGTTATGGATCCCTAGTTGTTACTGTGGAACAAATTTCTCTGTTGGAATAGAGAAGATTTCAGCTTTACCATTTTCAACATTTATTTGTCACTTCTTGTGGTTTTGACTGTCATATCACCTGCTCCTTTTTCTTTATTTGATTTCTGAGTGTTTTTGTGGGTTTTTTTTGTTTGTTTGTTTGTTGGTTGGTTGGTTTTTTAGTTTCCAAAAAGTATATGTAAAAACAGCCAGACTGAATACAAATTGCTCTTTATTACAGTGTAAGCTTTTCTTATGTTCTTTGCCGAGTAGTTCTATGAGTGGGTTACTTTAGGTCCTCCACTGGAAATAAGGTGCCTTTTAAATCTAACTATTCTCCAGAACTTGAACATTCAAATTTTTTTTATCACTGGGCACCAAAAACACAAGCTTTTTCTAAAGCTAGGCCTTTGTGATCTTTGATCCAATAACACAGCAGAAGACATGCCGTTTTTTTAAAGAAAAAAATAGAAGGAAATGCTGAAGAAAAAAAAAAGTATTTAAATAAAGGTCTGGTGAGTAGCTTGCAACAGTTGTATAGGGGATGGGGAAACGGTGGGGGGAGTGGGGTGGCTTCCACCCCTCTTATTGAAGCTATTCCACCCAACAGAGAAATGTCTGAGTGAATAGCAACTTTCTTCTTCAAGCTACTGTTAAGATATTCACCTGTGTGGGTTTAAGATAAAAACCTCTAGCCTTTGCTCTAGAGAAGAAGCTATCATCGTGTGATGAATGTGTACTTCTTCTGTCAACCATTGACTCAGCCAGCATAACGCTTGTGTTGACATGAACAAACATCTAATTTGTAGCTCCTGATAAGGCTTAGATACATCATTTGAGTGGGAGACTTAACGAAAACAAACAATGGTAAGGAAGATAGTATCAGATATATTTTTTTTGAAATTAAAAAAAAAAAAGCGGCTATATTCTCTGCAGCCAGTATTGAAAAGGGCTCATGGCCACTCACCTAGTGTTTCTCTAAGGCACATTCAAACAAAAAAGGGAAAAAAATGCCAGCAGTAGTATTTTCTGAAGGGGAATGGGAACAATATCACAGAGAGTGTGCGTCTAGGTTGATAATGACATGAGGGCTTTCAGAGTGTGGTCACGACAAGAATCGGAACTTCATGTGCTTTGGAAATTAACATTGAACACTACACTTTAAGAGTATCTGGAGTAAAGTAGCAGCTGAATGGAGGAGTTTCAAGGATTGTAGTTCCAGTTTCAGATTTCCAAAACTGATGGTGGGCTGGAGCTTATAAATAAAGGGAAGATGGTAAGAGCAAAACTAAATATACAGTCTTTATATATGCATGTGATGTTTAAAACCTACAACAAATAAAAAGTAGATTCCATCCATCTGTCCCACAAACCATCATCAGTAGGTAGCTTTCTTATAATTCTGATATCAGAAGAGGGTGTTGAGAGATTGTTTCCCCTTTTTTCCCTTTCCCTTATGGATCACACTAACGAATCATTATTTTTTTCCAACTATTCTCATTTTGTCTCCAACATGGCACCTCATACTTCTTAATCCCAAATTTAATTATCTCTTAAGTAAGAGGCTTCACTGTATATGATTTATTGTGCATGGAAACTAAAAAATGGACGCTCAAAGTTCATTATTTAATTCTTTTTGCATTTTTCCTACACTAAATTACAGTGTAGTGGAATATTGATAAAGAATAATATTCCAGTACATACAAATTTGGTGCCAGTCTTACAGTTTATAGAATCATAGAATCATAGAAACACAAGGTTGGAAAGGACCTACAAGATCATCTAGTCCAACCGTCCTGCTATCACCAATACTACCCACCAAGTGACTAAATCATATCTCATAGCACCTCATCCAGGCAATTCTTGAACACCATGAGGGACGGTGACTCCACCACCTCCCTGGGCAGGCCATTCCAGTGCCTGACCACTCTTTGAGAGAAAAAGCTTTTCCTGATATCTAATCTAAATCTCCCCAGGCGCAATTTGTGGCCATTTCCTTGAGTCCTATCATTAGTTATCTGAGAGAAGAGGCTGACCTCCTCCTCATCACAACCTCCCTTCAGGAAGTTGTAGAGTGCAACGAGGCCTCCCCTGAGCCTCCTCTTCTCCAGAATAAACAATCCCAGCTCCCTCAGGCACTCCTCATAAGACTTGTGTTCCAGGCCCTTTACCAGTTTTTTTGCCCTTCTCTGGACACACTCCAAGGCCTCGATGTCTTTCTTGTAGTGAGGGGCCCAAAACTGAACACAGTACTCAAGGTGCGGCCTCACCAAAGCTGAGTACAGGGGGATGATCACCTCCCTGCTCCTGCTGGCTACACTATTTCTAGTACAGGCCAGGATGCCATTGGCCTTCTTGGCCACCTGGGCACACTGCTGGCTCATGTTCAGCTGAACATCAATCAACACTCCCAGGTCCCTTTCCTCTTCACAGTCTTCTAGCCACTCTGCCCCAAGCCTATAGCGTTGCATGGGGTTATTGTGGCCAAAGTGCAGGACCCGGCACTTGGCCTTGTTAAGCCTCATCCCATTGGACTCAGCCCAGCAGTCCAGCCTATCCAGATCCCTCTGAAGGGCCACCCTACCCTCAGGAAGATCGACACTACCTCCCAACTTGGTGTCGTCTGCAAACTTACTGAGGGTACACTCAATCCCCTCATCTAGGTCATCAATAAAGATATTAAACAAGATAGGCCCCAGTACAGTTAGCCTGATGCACAACTGCTTCTAGCTCCTCCTGTTTGTTGCCCATGCTGCATGCACTGGTGTAGATGCACTTCAGATGAGACATCTGCCTCACCCCCAGCTTCAGCATTATTCCCCTAGGCACTTCTCTGATGAGCCCTGTTTTACCTCCTTCCCCCATCATAGCAAGTTTAAAGCTCTCTCAATGAGTCCTGCTAGCTCCTGCGCTAGTATTTGTTTCCCCCTTTGAAACAGGTGAGTTCCGTCCATCGAGAACAGGCCAGGGGTCGAGTAAACTGCCCCATTGTCAAAGAACCCAAAGTTCCTGTCCTGACACCAGCCTCTCAGCCAATTTTTCATTACTTGTGTTTTCATAGCCTGCTCCGTGTCCTTCACCTCCCCAGAAGGAATAGAACAAAACACGACTTGCACTCCCGCTCCTTGAACTATTTGCCCTAAACCCCTGAAAACTCTTCATAGTTCGCAGGCTTCTCTGAGTGATCTCATCACTGCCCGCCTGAACTATGAGTAATGGGTAGCAATCAGTGGGGTCAACCAGTTCTGGGAGTTTTCTAGTTATGTCCCTGACCCAGGCCCCAGGTAGGCAGCACACTTCCCTACGGCTTGGGTCTGGTCTGTAAATGAGGCCCTCCGTTCCTCTGAGAAGGGAGTCACCTACCACAACCACCCTTCCTCCTTTCTTGGCAGAGGCAGTCTGAATGCGTGGAGTTGACTGCCTCTTCCTTGGTAACCTCTTTGGGGAACTCTCCCGTGCCCACCCACTTACCTCCCCTTCAATGTCCAATGCTACAAACCTATTGCTTAGGGGGACCTGGGGATACAAGGGAAGCAGAGAGTGGGTTCACCTACGATGCCAAGCAGGGACCCTCTTCCAACCTTCCCCATCCCTCAGGTCCCCCTTCTCTGTCCAACAGGGACAGGGCAGGAGGTTCACCACCAATTGCGGGGTACCTCCTTAGCACCTTTCCCTCTGGCATGCCAGGGAGCTACTCCACCAGTCGATCTCCTGCTCATAGTCCCTGATGGCCCTCAGTCTCTCAACCTCCTCTTTCAGCTCTGCCACCATGCTGACCAGATCTTCCACCTGCTTGCATCTCACACTGCCGCCTTCCCCCGGCAGCAGCAGACTCTGGCACTCCCTGCAGCCAGAGACCTGTATAGCCACAGTTCTGGACAGGCCCTTCGTTTGGGTCACCACAGTCTTTTTGGGGCAAGCTCTTTGCCTGGTGGAAACCCTGGCAAAAACTGTGGTCACAGAGACTGCCACTAGATAGGATGGACTCGAAAGGGAGAAGGGAGAGAATCCCTGTGCCCCACCACACGAGCTCCCACACCCACAACTGCAGCACGCTGCAGGTGGTTATAACGTGCTGGGCACCCCTCCCCGATGCTATGCTGCCCTCCTGGAGGATGTTTCTAGGCAAAGTGCCTGGGCGCAGTCGCTGTTGCCCTGGTGGGTACGGCCTGGTCACGCTGCTGTCCTGGGTCTCCCCTGGCAAAGCATAGGCCCGAGATCCCCCCTTAACGCATGGTCGGGTGCTGCAGCTACAGCTGCGCTGGCTCCAAGGCGACTGACCTTGACCACAAGTCTTACAAACAGTCTTGAAGTTTCTTAAAATTCAAATTGACTGTAAGAAACACTAAGCTAAAAGAGTAAATTAGCAGTTATAATTGTTAATAACCAAAGTAATACATTGGTAGTCAATGTACATATGCATACGTAAATAGCAAAAATACTATGTAATAGTTAGTCTCTTCCTCTCTTGCTTTTAGTCCAAAATTTTATTTCAAACACAGAAATATGTATAATTATAAACTATAAGTTTAATTCCAGGACTAATATGCAGGTAAGCTACTGCATATTTTTGTCCTCCTTGATTTTGAACTGAAATATCAAATGGCTATTCTAACATTTAGACTACTTTTCCAAACTAATTCAGTTCTATGTAGAAGATAGACATTTTCACTATACAAATAATAAAAAAAACTCCCCCCCCCCCAAAAAAAAAAAAAAAAGAAAGAAAGAAAAAGGAAAGGATAAATTTCAACAATAAGTCAAGTCTTATCTAGTTCTTCAAAATACAGAATCTGTGTATTTCTGCCAGATGTTGATCCTGGCAGAAGAGATCATCTATTAGACAATAAGAATATTTTTTCTTACCCTTTCATCAGTAAATTGTCACTGTTTAGCTACTTCATTAACTGAATGTTTTGAATATTTCACTAGAAAATTTCTCCAAGCTATTCCTACATCAAAATTAAAAACTTGTACTTGACCTGGAACATCTTTTAGAAAGTAATTAATTTTCAATTCAAAGAAGATAAGTGATAGAGTTGTTGTTGCAATGGCTAATGATATTAATTGATAAAATTGTGCATTTTACAGCTTCTTATGTTATTTTTTTCCCCCAATGGACTAAAGTGCCCTTTACTTTCAGAAATTTGCTCTTCATTTGGATGAATTTACATAGAACGTCAGTAGATACTCTCCTGACCGTAATTTGCTAAGTTAAATATTGGAATGCTTTATCTGTTTATTTATTCATTTATTATAGTTAGGCAGATTTTCCAGAACAAGTGTAATCTTTCTTTTTCTGAACATTTTGAATTCTGCAATGTTCATACTTTAATTCTTTAACTATTAGCAATAATACTTTTGTATTGCTAGTCAGTGTTGCATTGATTTTGCATGCAGTATTGTAACTGTCACTTTAAGGATGACATCCTCTAAACCTTACTACTTCTATTTTCTTCTCATTTTGTAAGAATATGCCTTTTTCCTTGAACCCAGGAAAAAAAAAAAAAAAAAAAATAAGGAATCTTTATTTCCTGTATCAGATCACAATTTGAAATATACTTTCTGAATTTCAAAGCTCCATCCTATAGAAGAATACGAAGTTAGAAATAAACACTGAATTAAGGAAATTAAGCATTAAGATTACGGTCACAGTCTACTGTGACCAAAACTTAACTGTGTGGTGGGGATGGCATATGTTGTTCAGGATTTAGAAAAGACTCGTATCCCTTTGGACTAATAATTGGACATCAACCAGGACATTATAGGATCCTTCTAGTGGCAAGTATTTTTATGAAATTGGTTAAAATAAGAAAAGCAGTTATTTAAATTTTGAAGAGCGCCAAATCCATATAATCTTCGACTCCGAAGAAGATATGCTGATATAAACCTACTAAAAATCTTATTGGTGCATTTTATGAACACACTAGATAAACTATTTGTGTTTTTTTGTTGTTTGTTTGTTTGTTTTTTATGCAGGATTTCCTACTAGACTGCCAACAGTTAATAACTCTATGTAGTATAGGCTTCAGGGTCCATCCAGTTTCAGCACCAACCTCAATAAATTAGAGATGAATGAAGGAATCTCTTTTAAGAAAGTCACCTCTTCTTGATTCAAAATGAACATGTACTGATATTACATTATTTTTCCTCCAACAGTTCAAAAGCCACATTTTAAACTTCCTGTAGCTTGGCCATCTTCTGCCTTTGAACTATTGGATATTAAGATGCTTCTGTGTCTAGTTCAAAGACCCCTCCAGCATCAGATATTTTCTCATTTCTGCTATGTATTATGAAGCTAACTATACCATTCTTTATAAAACTATCCAAGCTTTTGAGCAATTCCTGTATCTCTTTCAGGAGATCTCCAAGCCTATACTTATGTTATGTATGGATACCACAAAATTTACAAAATCAGGCTACATTATGAGTAAAGCCATGGATAGAAATGGATATAAAGCTAGTCTGAATATAAAACTGTATATAAAACTAGTCACTGAAGGACTGCAATTGACAGACCATCACTAATATACAGTAATATCATTTTCTTTAAACTTAATTTTTGAGATGTGGTGTTAAGCCAAATTTTAACCCATGCTACACAACACTGAAATGAATTGTCTGAAGTACCGCTGACTTATTTTTTTTTTAATTGTTCTATTTTCTGAGAAAGAACTAAATAACTGTGTATGAGAAGGGAACTGCAGAATATTTTATAGGGCTAGGATCACAACAATGCTCATAGCCTCCAAAATATATTTCATCTAATGCAGCTCATCACTCTTGAAATTTAAAACTCTTAGAAGGAGAATATCAAGACATAAATGTCATCATGAAGTGCCTCCTTTGAGAGGAAACCAGTTTTCTAATTATCAGTTCATAGTCACACTTTGAGCACAAATATCATTGGATATGTATCTTGCTTTTATGCGGTAAGAGCAACCTCTTATTCACAATTTCATGTTTAGTGACAGAACCACTCTAGCTGCATTTCTCAAGTCTGTCATTCAGCGTGCTCAAAGATCACACTCAGCACTTAAGAAAAAAAATCTCTGGAGCTCAGGATGAATTATCTCACAAAGTTGGCATCTAAGTAAATTATTCAAGCAGGGAAGAAAAAAAAAAAGGCTATATGTAAAAACTCCAAATCAGAACACCCACAAATCTGCAGGAAGCTGTAACAAGATACAAACATCAGGGCTACCTTCCTGGGGAGCTTCTTGACACTCACATGACTGTAAATACCTAAGCGGACAAATTGAGACAATAAATCTGAACCTTCTGGCATTAAAAATTAAACTGGTGTGAAGCACAATACAAACACATGTATACATAAAATTTGGAACATACCTCAGGAGAAAAAGAAATATTACAGTTTAGTAGATAATTTTTTTCCTGCTGAGTTGATTAATTAACTCTTTCCCACAGCTTCTCTGATAGAACCAAGAAAGTCAGAGAACTTTTCTGTTTTGCAGCAGCAGCCTGATGTCCACAAGATCACTGCTACATCATGAAAACAATATTTAGGTAGAATGTAAAACTTGGACATCTGAACTTTTCTTCTAGTCTAAAGCTATTCATAGGTGATAAAAGTCTTTGCACTTTTACTTATTACAAACATTCAGTTCACAATTGTTCACATGGCTCACTCTTTTCCTTAGTAGTAGAAAGATTCTGCCCATAAACAAGAAAATATTATTTCTATATGCAGTCTACATTAATTTGGAAATGTAAGCACAGAGTTGGTGTAGGTTCAAGTACACAGGCCAGCCAGAATACTGGATAAGTGAAGATAAACAGCAGGAAAATAAATAAATAAATAAATAATAATAATCAAAGAATCTCACATGAACTCTGTACACTTTTTGTTGTTGCTGTTTTCAAGGATCTTCCTTGGACTTTATCCAAGGATCTAAAACTCTTAAAAATATTTATGAAATCTTACCATTCTCCTGAGAGGCCAATTATCATGAGTTGTCACTTTAAAGAGTGGTACACTGAAATTAAAAGCCAATTCAGTGGTAGAGCTAGGAAAAAAAGTTCACACATCCAACACCTTCCTTTCAGTTCTGAATAAAACTGTTCTAAGTTACATGTAACACTGAGTATTCAGAAGCACCATGGAAGTTCTGAGGAAACACATTTATGTTGTCTGTTAAATTAAAAAAGAGATGGTAAAGAGGTGGTTTGCATTAACTGATTTTCCTTCTTCCCTTCCCTATTCTAAGCAATCAGTTAAGTTTTTTTTTTTTTCTCAGAAATGAACAGGTGCATTTCCTATTCTATCAAACATGAACTTAGGATTTTTCAATACAGATTCACAGAAATTATAAAAGTGTGCTGTGAAGTAACATTCAGATAATCCTGTGAATTTACTGAAAAACAACTATTCAGAACCACTTACAGCCCAATTTTTCTGCAGATCTGCACTTGCAAACCCAATTGATTTTAACTCTCATTTTGGTGCAGAGGTTAACTGAACATTCAGTGCCATGGGATGGTACTTTTTTTTAACATCAAAGAGTCTCCAGAACAAAACGAATAAATGAAATGATTAAGTTTACTGAAATGTAATGAAAATGGGGTAAGTTCTCAATATCTCCACTGATTTGAGTGAAGTTACTTTGTATTATCTCAGTGTAATGGAACAAAATTTGACTGAATACCTTACATTAACATTGAGGTACTGAAAAGTGAAAACCAAGAAGGAAAAATTGTAGACAGCATCAGTGGAATTTTTCTTTAAATAGGATTGATCTAGTGTTTATGGTTCTCTTGTGATATTTTAGGTATAAACAGTGCATAAATCAAAATACAGCTAAGGCTAACTGTAAATTATATTTTTGTTCTTTAAGCTTCAGAAAGATGGGAGTGAAAATGAAGGGTGGGTTTCCTGAGAAGTCAATACCTTTTGGGTGCTTTTTGTTTTGTCTTTTTTATTATTTTTTTCTTTTTCTTTCCTTTTTTTTTTTTTTTAATGAGATCTATACTTTCTCATTGGCTACTAGAAATACACATACTTTGTCGTGCTTTAGGATAAGCCAGGAATCAGTGAGATGTGTAAAATGGCTGGAAACAGATTACCCATTATGCAGCTTTCTGCTGTAGTTAAGTTATAGTGAAAGCTGAGATCTAAAGGTTGTGAAGGGAAGGTAGAATGGGTTTTAATCTTCTTTTTTTTTCTTTTTTTTTTCTTTTTTTTTTTAGTATTTATTTCACTATATCTCACATTTAATACTCACATGGGAATTCCTTCTCTATTGTGATAGATGTACCTCATGAACACAATTATGCATTCTGTCCTTGAGGCTGAAAACATTCTCAGAGTTGTTCCTGTTAAGAGGGAAAAAAAAAAAAAAAACAAAAAAAAAAACTCTCCTCGAGGAGTGCAATGCTTTTTGCAGTTTATCAATCCCAATCAGTGGGGCTAAATGTCCATTGATTTACTGACAACTCTTGATATTTTTAAGAAATGACTGTGTGTTCTGAGAAGAAAAAAAAAAAAAAAAAAACTTCTGAAGGGCACAATTTTTAATCTTTTAAACTCTGGTGTACTCCTTGTTGTCAGATCTAAGGCTCATTCTTAAATCAGAACTGCAAACCAGAGGATATTTTCCTTTGTATTAGAAAATATAATTGCAAGGCAGCTAATTAGTTCATAGCTCTGCTACTAGGCTGATTTTGTTGGATTCACAAGACAAACAATGTCAGTGCCTGCTAAAAATTAGACAGACGCCTTCCAAATTATTAACATATACACATCTGCATGAGTTTCCTACATCACTGTAGTTTTAATAGTTATTTTAGTTCTGAGGTTAGGGATTCCTTTAGCAAGAGCTGTAACAGAATATATCATCTTCTTAATTGCTCCCTACCATCCATTCCTCTCCTGCTGTTTCTCAGTCTATGATAACAATATCTAAATATCACATATTCATTGCTGGCTGAACCTCGTGCCCTTTGAGGAGGCAATTCTCGTCTTTCTGCAAGAAGTTGAGATGACTGGAACACTGGAACAGGCTGCTCAGAGAGGTTGTGGAGTCTCCTTCTTTGGAGATATTCAAAACCCACCTGGATGCCATCCTGTGTAACATGCTCCAGGTGACTGTGCTTGAGCAGGGGGGTTGGACTAGATGATCTCCGGAGGTCCCTTCCAACCTCACCATTCTGTGATTCTGTCACTATCCCTCGATCATGCAGACAAAATGTAGACCATAGAAATGACTCTAGATCTCCTTAACGTGCTCCAAAGCCAGAATCATCCATGACTAAATCCCCCTCCCACATGCCTGCCAGATGCTTTTCCTCACTTGTTGACCCATGCTGCATGGATTTTTTCAGTCCTCCCCTCTTGATCTCTTCCTTTCCCCCCCCCCCCCGATTTTTTTTTCCTTTAAATTTCTCTTCCTCTGTGCCCACTTACCATATGCTCTGTTCTTCCTGATCTTACTATCAAACCAAAATCCAAACTCCCATGATCAGCACACGTTCTTTGCTATGTCAGCACAGATGGCCTACAGGATCTCAAAGATGACTAGACCATTAGCACCCACCCAAATTAGTGTCCTGAAGAAAAAGACAAAATTTTTATGTAATAGGTTCACAGCAGTAAGAATTTCCTATGCATCTGGATAGTAACTACTTGTGAAAACCACCACAACAGGAGGTAAAATTTGTCTGTGTTATCAAATCAAACATTTTTATACAAGGAGATATACTAATAGGACTGTAAAATCCAACACCATTAATTGATTAAATATCACTAATTAAATGTGCAAGGAATCATTACTGATTTTTTAAATTGCTTACAGGCATACTACAAAAGTATGACTACTGTTCTATCCCTAGGAAACAAAAGAATTCAATCTGTATTCACTGGCATCGGCTTTCCCATTACTACACACCAGGAGCATGAAGTTTTAATCATGGACTAGTTAACACCTCTGATACATATCACATTGCCATTTCACTTCTCTGTTAGCTTAACAAAAATACACAAAATACAGTTGAAATCCACCTACATAATAAAATGCCTTCATGTACACAGGTGTCTGAAGAGACCGTTACATTAGGGAGTAGCACATTCTGGTTCAGTAAAAGCATAAAATAAGTTTTTGACCCATGTCATAATCTTCTGACCATCAGATATAGACATAAGCATTGTGTTATTCTGAAGTCACTCAGAGCCAAAGAAGCTGTCAGAAGCCCGCTCCATTCCACATTCCATGTGGATTCATTGTCCACATTCCAACCTATTAAATTTGCTTTACAAGATTCACTTCGTAACAGTCAACTGTGTCTCACTTGTACTGATCTTTCTTGAAAGGTACATCTACCCTACAAAGGTGAAATAGCTTTCTCAGCAGTGGACTTCACTGGCTGAAGTGGAAGCTGCCATGATTCAATAAATTTCCCTTGTTATCCAGGACTATCGCCATATCTATTACAGAGCATTGGCACTTCATATAACATGACTTCTGCAGAAAAGAGTGGTGGTGAGACTGCTTCAGCCCTCTGAAACATATGCCAGACCACCCACAGTAATCCATGGTACAGAGCTCATGGCCATCTGTTGCAGAGACACAGATGCTTGTCTCTTAAATTAAGGAGACATTTCTTGGCTATAGCAATATTAAGCTGCAGCTACTTGAAGCTGACATGCCTAATGGACTATTCAAAGAGGTGCAGCCATACACAAGCCAGGCATAATTATGGCAATCACAAAATATTCTTGGTTAAGCCCCAGAAAGTGGCAGAAGAATCCAGCTTCCCGTGTCATCACCAAACTGGGAGGAAATAAGGGAAAAGGACCATCTGGAATCCTTTGTCATTGCCCTTGTGAATCTTTAGCAAGACCATGTTGTCAAACTAATAAGGAGGAATTGTTTAATTTATCGATTCATCTGTAAAAATGATGGGTGATGTTGTGTATCTAGTCATGACATCTTCTCTTAATCTGTTACATTAAGCAATGTTATATTCAATTTCATTAAATGATCTCCTGTAATTATGACAATGGATAACGATGGTCATTAAAATAATGACATTTGTCACCATCAGCTGTGCAAAGGATAATGAATAATGAACAAGGCAAAATTTGCAGGGACTTTATAATCTTCTACTTAAAAGCAGGCTAGAAAAACACAGAAACTGGATTCCCTGAGGACAAAGAAGTTCACGGATTCCAACACACAAGCTTTCTTTTTTAAATACCAAAACACACTAACCAAGAAAAATATGGATTAATAATGCTGAAGGAAAAAAAAAAAAAAAAAAAAAAACTTAAAAATCTTATACATAAATACATCTACTAGCTTTGTAACACCCGATTCTCACATTAAAAACTAATGTGACTGGGCTAAGAAGCAGACATTCATTTTACACCCTCAAAAAGAAAGCAAAGGAAATACAGTCAGTGAAAGCCACCATTTCTCTGGAAAGTGTCAACATAAATGCTAAGATCACTGTTTTTTGACAAGATTACTACTTTGTTAACTAAGACAGGTATGTCTGAGCAGGTACCAAGGGACACACATTTGAAAACATTTTACTCCATATAAAATTATTTACAATCTGTATCGCTCTTGGATATCAAAGCAGTGTTGCTGATATACCAGTTTGAAGAGTGTTTCCCCATAATCTGTTCCTGGTCTACTGCTGGCAGTATTTTCACAGTGTTAGATGTAAATGTTAGAAAAATCGCTGCTGATAGATCTTCAACTCAAATTCAGATTTATACTGAAAGAGGTAACAAGGCATCTAACTTAATTAGTCAGTTGCAAACCCATGAAATGTGTATCAGTGCAAGGTGAGGCTGAATAAGACAGTTGGGAAACAAATACTCAGGTAGTTCTTGAAAGTATGAAAACATTGGCTCAGAAAACAGTGAATCAGAGAATAAATCAGGGGTTATCATGATAATCACCTCAACATGCACTATACAGTGCAGTATTCAGTACAGCACTGCAACAAGAAGATTGATAAAATTCTAGGACATTTAGTAGAGGGAGCATTACTAGAACTGAAAGGTCTTTTCCTTCTTTTGCAAGACTGCCACAGCAATATCATGTTCAGCTCCACCGCCCAAGTATGAGAAAGAAATAAAAATACAAGCAAAGAAAAATCAAAGAAGGAAACAACAATGCCACATGTTCTGTAAGAACTGTTATTAATACAAAGCTAAGAAAAATCATCTTATTAGAGAAATAAAAGGACAGGTTATCCATTTGTGTGTGTCTATATTAAAGAAAAAAAGAAAAAAAAATAAATAAAAATGACCAAAGAAACAGAAGATAGCTTATAGTGAGGAACATTTGAAATAGAATCTGGAAAAATTCACATTAAAATAATGCAAAGTCCCCAAGAAGCAAGTATCACTGATGTTTAGAACAACATTGCTTACAGATGTAAAAGCTAGAGCATCAGAAGGAATGACTACGACACTGTTAGATCTCTTGAAAAAGAAAAGAAAAGAAAAGAGAAGAGAAGAGAAGAGAAGAGAAGAGAAGAGAAGAGAAGAGAAGAGAAGAGAAGAGAAGAGAAGAGAAGAGAAGAGAAGAGAAGAGAAGAGAAGAGAAGAGAAGAGAAGAGAAGAGAAGAGAAGAGAAGAGAAGAGAAGAGAAGAGAAGAGAAAGAGAAAAGAAAAGAAAAGAAAAGAAAAGAAAAGAAAAAGAAAAGAAAAGAAAAGAAAAGAAAAGAAAAGAAAAGAAAAGAAAAGAAAAGAAAAGAAAAGAAAAGAAAAGAAAAGAAAAGAAAAGAAAAGAAAAGAAAAGAAAAGAAAAGAAAAGAAAAGGTATGTTTCTATGTTTGGGAGGTCAGAGAATATTTACCATATAACAGTCTTGACCTTAAAGTGTATACACCATTGAAAGGCTATCCACTAAACCAAAATCTCAACAATAAGGAAAAGTGCATGCTTCAGGAAAACAAATTGTACAAACACATTGCATCTTGTCATATTTTTTTCCTCAGTGATTTTAAAGAGTCCCAGAGGTGGTTTAAATCTTGATCTTGAACTAAGAAAATGAGAACTAAGTTAGGAACACAGATATGTATTTTGAGAATTATCTTTTTATCCTTCTATAAAGGTAACTGGCTCTATCTAACAATTAATCTGCCTCTCTCTGTGATATTTCCTAATGTTTTCCTGCGTATAGGTGCAATGAACTCCAAATACAGTAAACATGTTTGTTGTATATACATAAAGTGTTCATGTAAAGACTACAACGTGTCTTGCAGTTGCACATTAAAAAGTCTTAAAAAAAAAAACAAAAAAAACATGCAATGTTACTTGTATAGTATGCACTTCTGTCAGGAGACATGAAGAAAAGGCTAGACAGACATAAAAAAATAGCCTTTCTTAAATATTTCTTAAATAGCCACTCTTAAATGTGCCTCTAAGCCAGCTGAGATGTATTCTTCAAAGAGAGCTTGTCCGTGTATGTGCATGGCCAAACAGGGACCACCACAAGGACTTTGTTCAAGCACATCTCCTGAAAGTTTGTAATGTTCTTCGTATCACAATATACCACCAAATCTTCTCACATAAATAATTTTGTCTGAACAAAAAAGATGACTAAGTACCTTATTAATATTCATTTTCTTTGTCTATATTCTCTATTCAGCTACAGGAAAAAGCAGGCAGGACATCTAAACTGAAGGAAAACAGTGATTCCATCTTAAATTATACCCAATATCTTCTATTACCTGCAAGCCCTACTGCCCATTTAAAAATTGGCAAGGAGAGAACTGAGGCTGCTCTGACATCACAGAATCACAAAATCACAGAATCGAAGGGGTTGGAAGGGACCTCGAAAGATCATCGGGTCCAACCCCCCTGCCAAAGCAGGCTCCTTAGTGCAGGCTGCCCAGGTAGGCATCCAGGCGGGCCTTGAATATCTCCAGAGAAGGAGACTCCACAACCTCCCTGGGCAGCCTGTTCTAGGGCTCCGTCACCCTCACCGTGAAGAAGTTCTTTCGCATGTTGGTGCGGAACTTCCTGGGCTCTATCTTGTGGCCATTGCCCCTTGTCCTATCCCCACAAACCACTGAGAAGAGGTTGGCCAAATCCCTCTGTCTCCCACACCTCAGGTATTTATAAACATTGATGAGATCCCCTCTCAGTCTTCTCTTCTCCAGACTGAACAGACCCAGGTCTCTCAGCCTTTCCTCATAGGGAAGATGCTCCAGGCCCCACATCATCTTTGTGGCCCTCCGCTGGACTCTTTCCAGCAGTTCCCTGTCTTTTTTGTACCGGGGAGCCCAGAACTGGACACAGTACTCCAGGTGAGGCCTGACCAGGGCAGAGTAGAGGGGGAGGATCACCTCCCTTGACCTGCTGGCCACGCTTCTTTTAATGCACGCCAGGATCCCATTGGCCCTCTTGGCCACGAGGGCACACTGCTGGCTCACGGTCAACCTGTTGTCCACCAGAACCCCAAGGTCCTTCTCCTCAAAGCCCCTCTCCATCAGGTTGTCCCCCAGCCTGTACTGATACATCCGGTTGTTCCTTCCCAAGTGCAGGACTCTACACTTGCTCTTATTAAACCTCGCATGTGCTTTTCTAGGACATGACTTAGCTTTGCTGACTTAAAATGAAAGTGCACTTTATAATAAATGTCTTACTAGCTTTTAATCAAATGAAATATTATTAGCAAAGATTAAAAGAGCTATGTATGTACAGCATGGTTGAGTGATGGCTAGGGGAGAGAAGATAACTATCACTCTGTATCTGAAAACCAAGCATGAAAAAAATAAAAATATTTTTTTTATTAAGGCAGCAGAGGGAGGAACAGGCCTTGTTATAAAATAAAATATAATAACAACAATAATAATAGCAATAACAATAATAATAATAATACCTCCTGGAAATTCGTTAAAGGCTATTTTTGCCTCAAAATATCCAATTAGACTGCAATTCAAAATGATGGTGATATCTCGGCAACATCATCTACCAGAAAACTCATCAAGCAAAGGTACTTGAGAAGAAAACAAAGGACTATTTATTGAGTATGTAAACCAGATTAGTACACCTTACACACAATGGACAGCTGTGTCAGAAGAAAGGACAGACTCAGGTGCTAAGAATGATAATCCCTCCTGCTACTCTCACAGTGTGATATAGCTGTTATGATGTGTCAGCACATGGCCTGTGATATGAAAATGACAACATTAGAAGGCCATAATGTCATTTCCCTGACATACAAATAAGTGGCTTCTTCAAACACAATTTTGACATCATTTTAAGTAAGTGGTTTAGAAATGAAAATATTTAAAACAAATTTTAAACATCAGTTATGACGACCTAGGTAGTTATAACAACTTTCTTTTAATTCTGCTATAGCTATAGTAGAGGAATGCATGACTATATTCTGGTATAATATATATATACATATATACTTTTAATACATAATACTTTTAATATGTGGCATAAAAACTATGTTGAAGTGAAACCTGACAGATAATATATTGGAACATGGAGGGGAAGCATTTGTATAATTTGATGTGGCATGGATAATGTATTTCACCACTTTCAAAACAGAGCATGCTGATTTTATGTTTGTCTGTGAAAGAACGGGGGCTGGTGCAAGGATTCAGGAAATCTCCACCTGCTCTATATCCCACAGACATAGCAAATGAAGAAAGCCGTTGGTTAACAGATCCTCAAAAGCTATGGATGCTGAAAACAATTAACTATCTTTTCTTGGATGCAACACGTATATCCCCATGTACAACTGGACAGCATGGCAAAGAGCTGGAATTGTGTTTCAGTAAAAGCCCTGTTCTCTTTATTGAGGGCAGTAAAGCATTTTCATTCGACAGTTCTTTTTCCCATACTCAGACTATTGCTAGAGACAGGTATGACTTAATGATGTTATTTCCCCCCCGCTTTCTCCCTCCAAAGAGCAGAAGTACAGGGGAAATAGCTGCTGCTATTACTGCCAAGGCAGTCTCAGTCCATCAGGAAATCGAAACCAAGCTTATGATTAATGTGATTAATTTAAAAAAAAAAATAAAAAAAAAAAAAAGCTCCTTCAGCCTCAAGAAAACTTTTTTCTCCCCCCATTATGAATGTCTTATTCAGCTGAGGACAGTAAACAGTTTTATGTTGTGTGACAGATGTTACATTCAAATGGACTGGAAATGTGATGAACTATCCAGTTTTATTCCACAAAGGCTACAGGAAGTACTGGAGTGAAACACAGAGAAAATGGCAATCCACCAGCCTACATTTATGAGCAATCCAGAGGATCAGGAATATGGAACACAATCAAGAATATAAAATATGTGAACTTCTTTAAAATATTGAACATTTAAAACATTATGTTCACTAAAGAAAACTTAGTTGGCAAAAAATGAACAGGTATGAACATGAATCCACCGTATGTGAATTAGCCTGGAGATGATTTAGAGCTGAGTGAGCAGCCTAGAGTAAATTTCCTCTGATCATTTGCCTTTCTATTTGCAAATTGTCTGTGTGTAAGAGCTAAAAAGGAGCTAGAAAACTGAGTTATACTAGAATTATCACTTGGCACCATTAAAAAAAAAAAGCCACAGTTCAATGGAAACTAAATCAGGAAGGACCTTAAAATAAACAAATAGATTATGTTAGATATGAAAAAGGAGGAGTCATTGTCATCTGGGAAAAATGGATAATATGATCAGAGCATTGAGCTAGAAAGAACATCTTAGAGGAGCCTTTCAAATAAATTGAGGGGCAAGACAGCAGTTGTCAAGGGCACAAGAAGAGGAGGTTGTAGTAATAAAGATTCCAGATAATGAGCTTTGTGAATACTGCTTGCGGTTTTCAAACAGCTCTAGCACAAATTCTGTGATCTGCATGGAGAACATAAGCCATGAAATTTGCAAGCACTTTCTCTTTTCTCTTATATGGTAAGACTGTATTTTTTTTCTTTAGTATATATTGAGATAAAACTAGGGAGTGGAATATAAAAAATCATTTGCTTTATTTCCCTACCGTAATGTCCTTTTTCCTGTCAGAAAGCTATCAGCAGAAACAAACAAACAAACAACAAAAAGACAAATCCAGCTACTTTACTCAAAGTGAGAAGTTACCAAATCTGAAATGAGAACAACATGCATCTGTTTACTTTCCTATCACAGTGTTTCCAAATCTGAGCAGAGTGAGACCCTCCGTTTAATCCAAAGTAGTTACATTCTAAATCACTATGTCAGATAGACTCCTACCTCACAACTTGTGTTATACTTACTACTAACAACCAACGATCTTTCAGAAAGTTGTATCAAACCCAGGCTTTTGATCTTTACTTTATTTTATTTGAAATACTTTTGGCATTTAAGAGCCAAGGTTGACCATTCTAGGTGAATTTTTGCAACTGTCTAAACAAGAATGGACAGAAAAGTCCTGAATTGAGAAAAAAATTATGAAATATCTTTTTTAAAGTATTTTAATCTTAAATGACAAATATTTATCTGATGCTGGGAAAGATTGCTTTCTGATGCATATGATGGTTTAACTGAAATGGCCAATGCCACTATGAATAAATCTGAAACATTGAAACTAGAATTATTCCCTTTCAAATGGAAATTCATGTATTCATATAAAATCCCATTTCATACAATGGTCATACTTCATCGTGGTAACCTTAGTCTGATTTTAATAGAAAGAGCCTTATTAAAAGCTGACTGTTAAAAAGCAGTCAAAGTTTGTGTTGGAAGTGTAAAAACAAAAACAAACAAAACCCACAACTCAACAAGCTAAAGAAAATGAACTCCAATATGGCAAAGAAACAATAAGTGAAGAAATGGAATCACATCTGGCAAAGAAAGGGAAAAAAAATCATGATTGGTGTAATTCCACAAAAGACAGAAACATTAACTAAGGGCAGGAAGGACAATATAAGTGGAATTGTTTTGTGTATTTTATTATATGTTATAGAATTCAGATCATTTGTTTTTTAATGATTAATGAAGTCAGAATCATTAGCATGTATTTTCTCCTACAAAGAATGAAGCAGATGGATCTGTCAGGTCTTCATAACGTTCAAATTAGAGATGAGGATTTTCCTCTTCACTGTTTGTAGTCATTTTATGGGGGAGGAGGTCTGTGAGAAGGAACAGTAGCTGTTATTACTTTGATCAAATCAATTCAGAATTCTGCACGAATTCTGAATAAACCCTTAGGTGTTCTATTTTTTATTTTTTATTTTTTTTAGGAGCTGAATTTTCAAGTAAGTAAACTGTATTTTATTAATTCTCAAGAAAATCATATTCTTACTTCTTAATAAGCCATTCCCAAAAGGCTTTCAAGACAGTTGCATTTTGGCAGGGACTTACTGCTCTACAGTTGCAGTTGTTACCAGAATTCAGTCTCTGACAAAAGAGGTCTATAGGAGAAACTGAATAAAATTTAATATAACTTAACAACTTCCAAGGTCTTTCAGCACAGATATCACTGCACAAGCATTTGGGATCTTTTTGGCTTCTGCAGATGTAAATCATAGCAAAACAGCCACTAGACGTAGACATTGTACAGCAGGTGTGCAGATGCCTTCTTTAACATGTATGTCCAACGTTCGTCATAAGTGCACAGCTTCTTTTCTCTTCCCTGTTGGACTCACTAATACTGACAATCAATGTTCTGAAGTTTCTCCATACACAACTGTCTGGTTGCTGCAATGCTTGCTCTGTTAAGACTATCAGATTTCCATATATTTCAAAGCAGGGCAAGAAATCCTCAAATATGCTCTAACAAAATTTTCTAAGTGGAAATAAGAGTAATGTAAAGGCTAAATGCACATCCAGACATGCAGACTGCTTACTCAGACTAATATTAGTGAGGATGCTTTATCACACTCCCACTGTCTCCTGACTATAATTTGCCTCTATGCGATTTTTGATAGCTTCCAGGTAGAGTAGAGAGACAGATACTACAATTCATATGTCTAATCCTGCCTGTCTCTGTGATTCAAATGTCTGTGTGGCAGACTTGGAGACCTACAATCTGGGTAATATTCTCAGAAAAGCTGTCCTACAAGGATGTCCTCTCTGTTTTCTGCAGTCTTGAGACTTCAGAAATGGAAAGATTGCAGCTCACAGATCCCAGCCTTCACGTTTGTAAAGGTAAGCTACAGAATTTCCAAAATCACTTAAGAGACAGAGAGAAGTATCTTTGCATTAAGTTGTGTTACAGGAAACCCAGTGACGATTTTTTCTATAAACACAGTGAAAACATTCCTAGAAGAAAGAGCTTGAATTCAGGTTCCCCCCATCCCAAGGAAACAAGCCTGTGTTTCAATTCTTCCAAAAAAAACTTAACATCTCTTTTTTACAGTGAAACCACCCAACTCTGCTTAGATTGGATGAATTTTTTACCTTTGCTGTCTTTTTAATTTGAATGAGGCTAGGGTTGTGGTGGGCAGTGTATGTGCATTAGATAGCAGTGCATTAGATAGGCCCAGAGGGAGAAGGCCAGACCCCACAGCAGACTCACAGAGGCTCAAGCACTCTAAGATTGTTTGCCATACCAAGAGGGACCACTACAAGGCACAAAAAAAAGAACAGTGCTAGACAGCTGTGAACATGGCATAATGCAAAGCTGTGCAAACTGACCCAAGTTATTTAAGTCTACTCTCCAATAGACAAGGGACTATAGACAAGCTGCACATGATTGCTTCTAGTCCTGGCATTAATTCATTCTCAAATAGCTCGGGCATCTCTCTGCTGTACTGCATTCTGCCATGTAGACAAACCCTAGTAAATTAGTTATGAGTTTTGAAGATAGTGACTGGACTTGAGCAGGAAAATCCACATTAAGCAGCTTGGGGCTCTTGTGGATTTTATCCCTTGCACCTTATCTCTGATCATTTCATTTGGAGATGTTGAGTAAAGTCCCAGTCTAGGACTTTTCATCATGCCGTCACTCGAACACAAATCTGAAATATAACATCAGAGACTGAAATAAACTAAAATTAATTAGATTTATCTGGGATTTAAGAAATACCTTGTTAATAAAATACTTTCCTGGATACTATCTATTTAATCACACATCAGTCTGCCTGATTAGTTAATTGAATCCACTTAATTAATTTTCCACTGTCCACTGCCCCTGCTTTATTCTGAAAAATCTTCCCAGTAGATTTCAAACAGGAATTGCATAAAATCTCTTCCAAAACTATTCTGAGAGAAATGATTACAAAGAAATTGCATAAAAAATTTGAAGCAAAATATGGACATGAAGAAATTATCCATGCCCAGACTCATTGTCATTGCAAACAGTTACATAAAGAGTTAAGAATGTCTTTGTAGATATACCTGTCTGCAATACCAGCCTATATGTTAGAAGAGAAAGAGAGCCTGCTGTAAGAATATAAACCTCTAATAAGATGAGAGACTTCTATTAAGCCACTCATGCTTGGAGACTATTGAAATATAATCTTAGGTACTGTACTTCCAGAAAAGCAGTGAACTGAAATCAATATTAAGTAAAAAACAGATTAAGAGACCAAACTAAAGAAATCAGAAGTCACTCAACAGAACAGGCATATACCTCAAGGATCACCATTCATCATGAAAGCATGAGGTCATTTTAGCTCTTGGGGTACAGCAGTTTCTAAGGACCAGACCCTGTCTACTCTTCTCTTTTATTGGAGATACAAGCCCATATATTACAATAAATTTTAAATCTCCCACATTTTAACTTAAAAAATACATCAGATTTAAAAAAAAAAGAGAAGGGGAAGACAGGGTTCGGAGATCAGTTGATCAGCTGACCATGAAAAGAAAACCATTTTTTGTAGAAATAAAGGATCTTCTTTTTCCTCACACATTTGAATATGACTTTTTTTTCTCTTTCTGGAGAATTTATTCACTATTCACTATTTATTCTTGAGATGAAAGTGACTTGCAGCTGGGGAATTCGATGAACATTCAGTAAAGGTGAGATTTTAGCAAGTTTGTCAGAGATTGTAGGCCAATCTAATTACTCTGTGACTCCATTCCCATCTGCAAAATGGCAATAGTACTGATGTGCATCATTCCTAGTCAGATGGCCAACTCTTTGGAACTACCTGAAACTCATTTGACAAAAATGAGCATATACTTAACGCAAACCAACATGAATTGCAGTGGTATTCTCCGATTTCTCTATCAGTAAACTTAATTTTAGGCTCTTACTTTGTCAACTCATAATTTTTTCTTCCTTTCCCTTTTCTTTGTTATATGTTAACAAAATCAATTCATATTTTTGTTTTCTATCTGTGAAACCTAGGAATGCACTTCCTTAATCTTCTAATTACTAGTATTAAGATAAGAAGACAGAAGACCCAAAGGATTTTAGGGATGTATTTATAGAAAAGCCTAAGAGTAGAGAAAGATCAAATATCTTAATAGGAATTGCAGGTGGCATGTTTGATTTCATGTCTGAATGATTAGTACCAGCAAGTAAAATAAATCTATTTTAGTGGACAACATAGTTACTTATTTCTGCTGTGACACAGTCATTCAAATGTTGGTATAGCCCATATTTTAAATTTTACACAGGCAAAACAACACCATCAAAGATTCACATACATATCTATTTTTCTCTTCATTAAAGCGTGCTTAGTATAGAACATTTTTTCAACATTTTCAACCTACATCTATAATTTTTTGAGTCCTTATTTGGCAGGGAGTAACTGAGAACCCCAGAATAACAAACTTCAAAATAAACTCAGATACTTAATCCAGCTCTATATGTTTACAGCTGTAAAAAGAAACAGTCATTTTTAAACATATGCCACTAAAATATCTTGTTTTTCTTGTCCTCTAGATTTTATTTTCTGATTTAAAACTTCTTCTCCTGGCATTTTCTGTTAAAAAAAAGTTTCACATTCTTTATTTTTTTTATTTTTTTTATTCACTGTGCTTTTCTTTACCTTTAGAATAAGTTTAAATATTTAAACTCACAAGAAGAGCTCCCCAAACTTGACATCCTTAACATCCATCTTCTGTTACAAAATAAATAAATAAATAAATAAAACAAAAAAGATTATTTTTCCTCCCCAGGACCAGGATTTAAATCTGTTATACTAGGGTGAAGCTTCTTCTCCCACCACATCCTTCCTTCCACTGCCGCTTACATATAGACTATTTTTACTTTATGCTTTCAAAAGAAAAAGAAAAACTACAAAACATGAAATAAAAGATAACTAGAGGAAAGTTGTTTTCCTAAAACTGCAAAAAGCCTGGAAACACAGCTGGTAGACGGCAACGATCAGACATATTACCCTTCCCCTCCTCTCAGCACTGGTGAGACCCGTGGATAGTCTGGAGTAAATCCAGCAAAGGACCACAAAGATGATTAAGGGATTAGAGCATCTCTCATACAAGAAGAGACAGACAGCTGGAATTTTTCAGCCTGGAGAAGAAAAGGCTCTTAACATGTATAATCACCTGATGGAGACAAAGAAGAGAAGAGAGCCAAATGCTTCTCAGTGGTCATCAGTGAATGGAGAAGAGGCCAGGGTATGTCATGGCTTTGGCTGAGATAATTATCTTCATAGAGGCTGGTATGATGCTGTGTTTTGGATTTTTGATGAAAATAGTGGTAATAACACACCAATGTTTTTAGTTGTTGCAGAGCAGTGCTCACACAGAGCCAAGGACTTTTCAGCTCCTCCTGCTGCCCTGCCAGCAAGGAGTCTGGGGGTGCACAAGGAGCTGGGAGGGGACAGAACCAGGATGGCTGACCCAGACTGGCCAAAGGGATATCCCATACCATGTGGCGTCATGCTCAGAAAAAAAAAAAAAAAAAAAAAAAAAAAGAAGCTGAGTTAAAGGAGGAGGAAGGAGAGGACATTGGGTGTGATGGCCAAAAAAGCATTATGCATAATAAGCCTGACTTTCCTGGAAGTGGCTGAACATCTGCCTGCCAATGGGAAGCATTGAATGAATTCCTTTCCTGAAAGGTTTTACCTTTTTAAAGTAATGTTGCTGGGAACTCTTGCTTCCTCATCAAAAAATATACATATATATATATATATATATATATATATAAACAAAGCAAGGCCAATTCAACTTAGCGCCAATTCAACTTAGTGCCAATTCAACTTGTGTATATCCACTTAGCTTTCAGCTACTTAAATGACATTTCTACTGACTTTCTAGCACAAGCAGTATAGTGGTAGATTATGAGCCTGAAGATGAAAGAGGTGTGCACAGCTACAAAACCACAATAGCTACTATCCAATTTACTGCTAGACTTCAGCAAACTCCTAAGTTGACTGCACAGTCGAGTTGTTTCTCAGAGCTGCTGCACCTTATAACAAAGGAGACATTCATCCTCTGATCTTTTGACTGTTGGCTTTTCTTTTGTTCTTTCCCAACATCCATTCCCCCAATGTTAAAGTAAAGTTATATTCTCACTGCAGTTTCCTGGAGCATTTCCTGTGTGTACTTTGAGTCTTGCTATCACCCATTCCCAAGTCTTCGCCTCCCTTGATCAAGCACAGCCTTCATCCTGCATTTATGGTTTCATAGACTTGGCCTAGCTAGAGGCTTGGATTTGGGACAGCTTGCTAAAGTTCAAAGTAATAAAATACCTACTCTGAAAATGAGGGGAAATAAGGCCCTTGCACTGACAGCTCTCCAGTTTTCCTTCCATTTCACCCATGTGCGCTCAAGACCAGACGCATTGTCTCCTGATCCATCACAGCGATACACCCCAAGGAGTCACAGAAAATGATGCGCTGTCTTAACATAGATTTGTGTAATAGCTTCTCTTTGACCCAAAAAATTGAAGAAAGCTTACCCTGTCATTACAGCTTAATACAAGAAGGGCAAATTCCTTACATGTAACCCAGCAAGTCAACTTCACAGTGTGGGTGCTTTGTGGTGGGCTAGCTTAACCTTCCTGCTCAAATCTGGGCCGTGATTACTTAAAGTGACTTTGCAAAGCAAACACAGCCTAGAATAAAATAAATGTTGTAAAGCTCCCAGAAAATACAAAATAAGGAAATTGTGCCATAGTCTGAAGTCTGTGTATCTGTGTTTCTTTGTTACCTAGCTCTCAATAAAAATGGTGTACATTTATTTGCTGATGCCAGAAGGCAAAATATTTTGTAGCTTTTCAGCAGGAGTTCTCTGAGTGGTGTGTGAGAAGGAAAATGGAAGGTAGAGGTATGTGTGGCAGTTGAATGCATGAAGAGTTCTGCGTTAAGTGTTTCTGTTTCAATACATAGTCATAAATGTCAGCTGAAAGTTAACTTTGTTGTTTATTAAATGTATGTTAATAATGTCGTTGGAAATCTAAGTGCTCTATTGATTGCAAATGCAAATTGGCAACACTGTGGTCTCTATCTGCCAGTCAATCACAGCAGTATGAGTTACTGAGGTAAAAACAGAATAAGGGAGCTGATTACAGAATGCACTGAAGGAAAAGATAGATGGCAGAGAATATTTCTGTATTTAGCAGTATCATCAGACTCCCTACAATGTGATTCCTTATGCAGCAGCTGATAAAGACCCAATCCATACAGCTTATTTATTTCAACACAAAGCTCAGATGAGACACCCCACAATCTCCCTCCTTTAGGAAAGAGCAAGAAGTGTTGTTGGGTTATAGGAGACAGACCCTCAGGGAAAACTATCTAGGTGTATTTTGCTGGGTGGGAGGATCAGGGAATCCTGGAAAACCTCCCTTTTCATCCCAGCGATATACTTAAATATAAAATTGGCATTATCCTTTCCATGCTAAAATTTCTGAAAAAACAACAGTATGGCCACATCTAGAGGAAACAGCAGACTGTGACTAGCTGCATGCCAGTAGGATGGTAAAAATACCCATGCATCAAAGGACAGCCAGCATTCTTGGAAAAATGGGTTGCAGAATTAATCCTGCTTTTCTATACAGGACCTACAAATGTTTTGCCAAAATCTTTGTTAGTAAATGTGAACTCCTTAAAATTGCTTGATTTTTGATAAAGTTCACTTAGTATCAACAAAGACTTATTAAGTACTAGAGTCGGTAAGGACTTAATCTCAGGTTTATAATTTACCTTTCTCCTCCTTAGACTCCCAACTATCAAACAGCATAATATTATTTTGTAAATCTTCTATGAATGTCTTCCTATATTGTTTACAATAATAAGGCTTCAAATTCATTTGAGTTCCTAATTACCAGTGTAGTCAGAGTAATCGTAAATCAGAACCATATTATTGTAGTATTATGCAGAAAGGGTCATAAGTGTTATTTGATTGACGCCATTTGTTTCCTGTACACAAATGAGAGTTTCCCTCTAAGCACAGCAGATACTGTCTTGAACAATATTGTTATGGAGATAAAGCACTGTAGAGACATCCTTTAGAGGAGAATTAAAATAACTCATAGGCATCTGAACCAAAGCAGCTTGCTTTCCTGTGGATTTGAGTCTTATCTCTTTCTGCTTTCCCTCATCATCTCTTTCCAAAATCTTTTCTTCTTTGCAATGCTCTGTCCAGGGCAAGCCACTGCAATTCTCCATCTGCCTCGTCATGAATCTGGGCTATTCCCCAGGGAGCTGCTCACTCTGAAACTGGTTTCAGTCTACCTATAAAATTAGAAATTTCATGATCAGAAGGCTGATCAGCATCAGTATATGCTGATTGACAAGCTGGCTGGCCAAATAGAACAGACTGAGCCTATATTGTTCTCTCTGATTGTAAGCATTAATTTGGGTACTCACTGAATTTTCTCAAAATAGAATTTTTTCATCTCGAGATGATGCCACTTCTGACAAATGTAGCAACAATGGCCAACAGATTTTAAAAGTATAAAAAGGAAATAAAGCAAGAGATATACAAAGACTTTGAACTGAGCAGTCTTGTTTACACAAGAAATTAATCCAATCCCACTCCCCACCTCAAGTTTAATTTTAAAAGAGTAATTTCAAACTCAGCCCAAACTGCCCAGAGTCATAATTTCAAGCAGATATAGAAGATAAATCTGTGTCAAATTTCTAACACTGGAAAAAAGTCTCAGATAAAGTAGTTTTGTTATATACACAATAACAGTGCTGTAAAAATACCTGAAGAATTAAAATGTCAAGTGACAAATTATTTCATAAATGAATATATAAGTCAAGTAGTAGTTGACTTGATTTTTCATATCAAAAAACTATAATTGAAGTACTTTTTTTTTCTGCCTATATAAAATAAAATAATTGCATAATTAACACATAATTACTTTCAGGAGAGACTAATTTTGGATTCTATTAAGTATGTATTAATTGCTATGCTGACAACTGCAAAAAAAAAAAAGGTCAAAAAGTAAAAGATTTCCCTTATCAAGGTCAACATTAGCATTGTAAGACTATCAAAATAGTGTTAAATCAATTGAATACTCCAATATTTAATGGCTGCAAGGCATAAGACAGTGAAATGGAAGGGCAGTCATAGGACTCGTAAGGGATTGCTGGAATGATCCAGGCTGACCTCAAACTCAAAAGTCTGGTGTTGTACCCTCGTAAAGACAAATGCTTCCACTGACTTTACTGGTGCAGGATTAGGTCCACTGACGTTACCTATTGTCTGATGTTCATCTGTTATGTACTTCTAAACATCAGTTTTTCAACCCTTGCTGTTCATGGTGCAATAGCGTTTATAAATAGGTCAATGTAAGATGTGTTCACTCCTTTTAAAACAAATCCTAAACCCACTCTAGCTGTAGAGTTTGGCACCCCAAAGACAAATTTTGTACTAAAGTTCCAGCCAGTTGAACAAAATCCGTGTACCACCAATCTGACCTAGAATTGTTGGGGGGTGCTGTGGGGGGTGTTGTTTGTACTGTGTTTTTTTTTCACCTCTTCAAATCAGCTGCCAGATCCTCTACCCTGAAAATTGTTCAAAACAACACGCTGTGGGTAGTTCTGTCTTTTCCATCCTCGTCCAGAAGTTTCCATGTCACACGGCACCAACATATATACAAATAGGTAACTATTTTCCCTTTGTCTTTGAAGAAAACACATTTTTTTTTTTCCTATGTACAGACCATTGAACCAGAAGGCCCATTTTCCTTCTGTTCACATACAAACAGATACTACTGAGTCTGCATTTCAGATGACCTCAGCACTGCTTATTTTAGGTGGTCCAAATACATAGATTGGAAAAATATTTGAAATAATATTAGAGTATATTTACACAAGTTAAGGTTTAGCTCATAATACATTTGGATTTCAATAATAATAATAAAATAATAATAAAAAAAAAAACAACTTAGCAACCAAGGCAATGTTCGTTATTCACATCTCTTTACCTGGGTAAAGAAATGCTCTTGGGTAACAACTGAAGTGTGAAGTTAAATTGATGATTTGTTGTTATAGCCAGGAAAAATGATGGTAATGATAACTGTTGGGTTTTGTTTATTTGTTTTGTTTTGTTCCTTTTTTATTTTTTCATTATTGGATCTTATCTTTCCTACTGGTCTGGACAAATCTTTTTACCAGTAATAATCATTCTGCAATTACATTTGTGATGATCATGTCTGGGAGAAGAAGGTACCCCATTGGTGGTAAGCAGACTAAAATCCTTCTGTCTTATTAAAGCAATGTTTTAGAAAAAAAAAAAAAAAAAAAAAAAAAGAAGATACTTGGTCTTTGGCACATTTATTTTCATTTCATTTGTTACAGCTTTGTTAATTATACTTCTCTTATGAGCCTGAAACCACTCAAGACAACTGAGGCACTGATAGTATCAGACATCCTGTTTTAGCCACCTAATTACTATTTCAATCAAAAAAGAACAAGTTATTATTTTATTATTATTATTTTTTCACATGTTGCAGTGGTGGTCTTTTTGCATTTATATTCATTTAAAAATAAAATAATATATTTATCTGACATAAAATATCTGTTTGCAAATTTGGGGTGTGATCCTGTTCTCATTAAAACCAGCCTTTCAGCATCTTGCAGGCAGTTATTTTCACTTCTGCCCCTTCTACATTTTCTGCCTTACATTCCATCTATATTTCAGGTATCTGAAAATGATAATTAGCTGTGCTGGTCAGACTCACCTGTAGATGGACCACAAGGCATATAAATAGCTGTGGAATAATTCAAATATCTCAAAAATCTTAAACAAATGGTCACTGCTAAAAAAAAAGTTTAATCAACCTTTGGACAGTAACAATGAAAGGAAACAGTATGAGTGAAAGATCTTTTTGCCTGCCTTTTGCATAGGGTGAACTTCAGCGGAGTCAGTTTGTGTGAGAGAAGGCAGTTCTTGCCAACAAGATTAAATTGTCAAAGTGAATGAATTTTAAACCTCAGTTTTAACTTCCTACCTATTTACATATCACATGGAGTTTAACGATTAGCAAATTAGACACAAATCATGTGCAAATCAATGCAAATTGCTGGTTCGCACACACAATGTAAACTTCATTTTTCGTGTTGGGATGTAGCCAGTTCCTAGTTAACAAGCATATGGATTTCATATCTGGGGTAAATGAGCTTCTCTATCAGAAGCCAAAACTTCCCCTCTCTTCCACCCCTCACCCCCTCCCTGCTTCCTCTTGGAATAAAACCACCAGAATTCTCATCCAATCCACATAATTCAGTCAATACTTGCCTTATGTCAGACTTCATGTAGACAGGTAATAACTTCTAGAGTCATTAAATTAGGCTATGCTCTCTCTAATTTGTGCTCTTTGGTTTGAGTTTTGCAGTCACTTACACTAATTAGAAATGCCTGGTTTATTAACAGAAGATATACACAATTTGGACAGCCCTTTGAGATCTCTGAAGTATTTATAGATCCCTGCAACTTTGGTTTTCTTGACTTTTGTACTATGCCATATATAGCTGCTCTGAACTGAGCTGACATAACCCCTTTGAGCTCATGCTCGTAATTAAAAAGCATTGCAATCACTGCTTCTCCAGTGTTTATTGCAGAGGGGGTCTCGTTTTCCCCAAGAGCGATTACGTACTATTAGAAGCACAGAATAAGGCAACAGTTTTTTTTTTCGTAAGGGACCTCCAGAGGTTTGTTCCACAAACTCTTGCTCAGAGCAGGAGAAACCTCAAGAATAAATCAGGTTCCCTAGGAAATAGTTCAGCTGAGATTGGAAAAACCACAAGGGACCAAGGTTCCATCACCTTGCTGCACCTCTACCTCTATTTGTAAACACTGCTAGGGGGGAATAAGGAATTCCTAATATCAGATTAGAGTTTCAATTGCTGAAACCTGGGGCCTTTGTCTCTTGACTTTTTATTGTGCAACATTCATAAGAGTCTGCTGCTGTCTTCTTTGTATCCCCCATAGGTAGTGGAAGGCTGCTATAATTCCCTTTGCACCTTCCCTTCTCTCAGCTCTCTCAACCCATCCTATACAGTATCATCATCCCATGTATGTCCTGTGCTCCAACCCCAAATCCTCTCCGCTAGACTTGTCCAGTTTCTCAGAGTGGGGAGACTCTCTAAGGTTTTCCATTTTCTAAGGTAGCCGTTAAAATATACTACCATACATTGCTATGCTACTGCCAATAAGCTGTAAGGTTTGAATGATATGCTTCTTACATATAATTACCAACCCCATCTTTTAACAGAGACCTTCCTTAAAGTCCAAGTAGAGGGAAGAGCACCTGGAAAACTGTGAATGTTTCTTGCCCTCAAAGTGACTTTGACGTATTTCAGACAGAGAAGATCGAAAGAGACAACAACCCCACCTGAAGCACTGTGTTTAGCATCAGGTCTCTCATCATGAAAGACACAGACATATTAGAGTGAATCCATAGGAGGGCCACGAGGATGGTCAGAGGGCTGGAACTCCTCTCCTATGAAGACAGGCTGAGGCAGTTGGGGTTGTTCAGCCTGGAGAAGAGAAGGCTCCAGGGAGACCTTACAGCGGCCTGCTTGTATGTAAAGGGGGCTGCAGGAAAGGGGTAATGGCTTTAAACTAAAAAAGGGTAGATTTAGATTAGATATGAGGAAGAAATTAAAATGAGGTCGTGAGGCACTTCCATAGGTTGCCCATAGAAGTTGAGGCTGCTCCATCCCTGGCAGTGCCCAAGCCCAGGCTGGATGGGGCTGGGGGCAGCCTAGGCCGGGTCAGGGGGCCCTACCCATGGCAGGGGTGTTGCAACTAGAAGATTTTTAAGGTCTCTTCCAACTGAAACCATTCTGCGACTCTAAATCAAGATAATGTGCCCATTGGCAATGTCCAATCCTTACAGCTACAGTGTTTCTCACAGAATATCCCATACAATAAGTAAGTGCAGCAAAAGTTGGACTCCATTGCTGAAGTCACAGTATCCATTCAAATTGCCTCAGGCACTTATCTGGTCATGAGGCATCTCAATCCCTATCAGATATGAATAAAAAACAATCAAGGAAATATGTATTCTCTGAGATAAGCCTTAATCCGTAAAAAAAAAAATAATAAGAAAAAAAAAATCTCTGACCCTGATTAACAGTGTGCTGCTGAATTTGGTATGAGATATCCCAGTGATCATGGATTCAAACAGCCAGGAATGCACAGTCTTTATTTTCTTCCTTTGATTTAGTACCTATGGAATTTAAGGTTCAGTCAAATAGTGGAGAACATTATACAGGATTCATATATAGTCTTCTGCTCCCTACTGAAAATGCTGCTCTTTCTTATTCCATAAAAAGTAAGAAATATTCGTATAACCAGGGATCACCAGGAAATGTCAGTTAAGTTTCCATTACAAGGCATGTGCAGGAGGAGAGATTAAGTTTCTTCAGGTAACCATTCATGTAACTTTTTGTTGACCATTGCCTGTGTAATTTCCAGAGCCCAACTAAATGAAATGCATCATTTTTTGAAAAATTGCTGGATTTTAGCCCTGCAAAGTCAGTCTTTAAACAGAAATACATTTTAGAATTCTTATACCCATAGCAGTATGGACTGTCTTAAAAACCTCTCTATTGTGTGTATTTTTTTAAATACATTTTTTAAATCGTCAGTTTTAATGGCGATCCCACTACACTTGCCTCATTGCCTTAAAAAAAAAAAAAAGAAGCTTTATTGATTCAAAACATCCTTCACTCCTTTAAGTTGCTCTTTTTCTTGCTCTTTTTCTTTCCTTACATTTTTGCCCAGAGAAATTAATTCTGTTATGCCAACAGTTTTGCATGTATAAAACACCAGATTTCAGTGAGCGTTTTCTGACCTTCTGTTTCTTTCAGAAGTCTCTTCATTACTCTGTGACTTCAAACAACCAGGTACTATCATATTTCTTAGACTTCACAATCATCCATCTGATGTACCAATGTTTTAAGAGGCTGAGCTGCCAAATGTACAGCAAGCTGAAATTTGCTGAAACCTATTGAGGTAGTCTTATTGACCAGGATTCAGACTATGAGTAATAATTATGGACTTCTAGTGACCTTACTCCTGAACCACCTAGTCAAAGAGGTGTTGGTTATAGCTACATACTAGATTCAGTATTTCTGCTAACACAGCCTCCAAAGCTAACTACAGGGGAAAGAATATGCAGCTCCAGGGTCTGAAAAAAAAAAAAAAAAAAAAAAAAAAGCTGATTGTAGACTGTTGGGAATGACCTCAGCAGTGTCCTGACTCCTAAATCATGCTCTGAATTTCTTCACAAGAAGCTCATTAGTGTGTTAGGGTCCAAGTTCAATCCACCATGTGGATGTAACCTATGTTCTGGGTCCTGGAGGTAGCAAAGGGGAGGAAGGTGATGGCTAGTGATATCTACAGTCATTAGAAAACCTGCTTTAGCATGCTGGAAAGAGAAGAGGGAGTTACTTGCAGCTTCCAATACTTAAGCACCTTTCTAAAGCCTGCCCTGCTGAGGATATGTCACTTTTGAAGACGCCTCAGTGATTTGGGTTAAGGAATTAACCTACATGAGGACTGCAGTGGCAATGTTACTTCCTCAGCTGGGAGAGCTCTTTATTTACAGTTCTGCACTTGAGGTTTTGCCCCTGTTGCAGTATATAACAGAAACTCATTAAACAAGATGTCTGTGAGCCCCTTGTTTTGTATCTAAAAATAAAATCTATGCCTTATTGCCACTGCCTGATCAATCCAAGAGGGAGATGTTTTCCTAGAGAAATCAAAATATACCATCATAAGCACATGAATCCACGTGGATTCACAGAGCAAATGAAAAGGTGTTGTTGCTTTTTTTACTTCTTTTTTTGATGGTTTTCTTTAACATCTTTAGTTTGGGAATTCTAAAGGAAGGCTAAGCACTAAACTAAATCCACATACTGCATACAACAGCACTGAGCATACAACAGCATATACACATTTGTATTGTACCAAAATAAGATGACATAGGGTGGACAATAGGATGGTTGTTTTTGTGCTGTCATAGCTTTTAAAATGCTGTTGAGCTTGAGCTGCAATCAGACTGAAGTTTAACAAAATAAAGCAAAGGAACCCCACTGAAACAACTCTCTCTGGCTTTGAATGAGTGCCGTTTTTCACTGGCAAACTTACACCTTTCTTCTATGTGTTCATTCAGCCCACTTTATCTGCTTCCAGGATTGCTTCACTATAAAGATGAAGGCAAGTATGATACTGCTCTGAGCCACAATCCCTTCGGGAGGAGCTATCAGGCAAAGCTATTTCCTTCCCAGCTTCACAGAGAAATTCGTTCCAAATATATATCTCATTAAACATATTTGCTTTTTCTACATATGTTTCCTCTCTCCGTGGTGAATGCAGCTTCTGCTGTAGCTCAGATGTAGAACCTCAGATCTGAAGCAGAAAGAATCACGATCAGCCTTACTGGGACATGGTGATTTTGAGTACAGCTTCCATTCCAAATTAGTTCCTTTTCCTTTACAGCTGTTCTTTTTATCTTTTCCACTGGCATCACCTCTGGACAGTTTTTCAACTGCATAGTTATCTGTGGAATATATTTGAATGCTACCTTTCCCTTGATGTGGCAATCATTAACAGTCTGGTACTGATATGATGTTTAAATGCAAAACTTGTTCTACTTGCACCCCAAATCCCCAGCATATGCCTTCCAGTTGGCATTGCGGGTATTGAAATTTGTTAGATTCTTTCACTCAAGATCTTTCCCATCTCTCCCAGGGATGGAGGATCAGGGAAGAAGCTTCATCTCATGTTCCTAGTGATTGTAGGAACTCTCATCAAGTTCTGAGTTGAATCAAAATTAGGGAAGAGATGATTAGCTAGATGGCAGGTTAACAAATCCAAGAAATACATTGACAGGAACAGCAACACAGACAAAAGACAGATGATGTAAGCTTTGGACAAAGCAAACAGCACAGGCTGTGCGCTAGCTAGCCAGAGAGTCCAAAAGGACATGGGTATCACGGTGGAGATTTTGAATGTAAGTTATCGTGTGTGTTAACAACAGTGATGTTAAACTGCATAGTTGACTGCATTTGAAAGAGTACAACCAGTCAATCATGGGGAAATTATGTCTTCTTCCCAGCGTTTGTGAGACCATACCTGCATTAACGTGCAGTTTTGTGCCCCCACCCCAGTACAACACTGATTAAGAAACGAGGGCTGTACACAGAATGGTGAGGAAACAGGGCTTGTTTCGCCCTGCTTAGCTTTGCTTTTTGTAAAGGGAGGGAGGGGGTTCACCATGGACTTGTTAAGAATAGTGGTCTAAAGGAGTGGCTTGAATCTTTATATCTGGGAATTGCGAAGACTCAGATGGTTAAAGTCTCTGACTTTGAAGTTAGTCCTCCTTTGAGGAGGTTGGACTGCAGATCTCCAAAAACTCCTCCCAACCTAATTTTTTATGATCGCAGGACACAGACTACCTGAGAGTGCCAACTAAAGGCAGGACTAAGCAAGTGCAAATTAAACTCACAACTGTATAGAAGAGATTCTTTAGACCTTTAGTTAACTCTGTATACTGTTGTTCACTGGCTTCTGTAAGAAGGTAGACAGAGATGCAGACCAGGGTCTGCAGGTGGTAGTATTTGATTGTGCTGTTATTTAGCAGAAAGAAGGATCTGATGGCATTGATTTAGGGCTTGTGATTTTAAATAACTGACAAGCGAGGCAGAGTACGTGCATGGGTGCTTTCTACTGCAGTCAAATCAAAACAAATAATATAGTTAAGGGGCCACGCAAACTGTTTTAGTTATTGTCAGATCATTACATGGTTTCTATTTCTGACAAGCATGACTTACATTTCAAAGAGCTTTTTTTTTTTCAGCTTTCCATATGTTAGCTGCTATCAAAATGCGCTACTTGGAGTTACAAGGAAAGAAAATTAAAATGATTGTTTTTCTAGCCTCTGATATTTATGTGCAGGGAGAAAACACCAGATTTTGCAAATTGAACTAAATGATGTCCAGCTCTACCCACAATTCTCAGATCACTCTACTGCTTCCAATGATTGTCAGAGCACTGTAAGGCTGCAGCCTCAGCCCTGCAGACAACAGCACTCCCATACCTTCACAAGCATTGCTACAGTCATTCAAAACTCATCTAAAATAATTCAAATTAGGAACAAGATTCTCCCATTTCATGTAAATGCTAAATATAACAGTCTCTTTGAAGAGATATGTGGCTCTTGTATATTGTCAATTGCAGTGTTAAAGTTAAAAACAGGAAATAAATAAATAAATATATATATATATATATCCACCCTTATACTGAGTGCCACAATGGGAATATTTGTAAGAGAAGTAATCTTCTGGATGATAATTCAGACCCTGTATTTGAAATCCCAAATTAAGTTGAGATCAGTCATCCTATGACTGTTCCAATATCCTTCCCCATTGAATATACAGACAACCCACTCCATTCCTAGTTTTTCTAGTTGTTCTTTGACTACTTAAAAGTAAAATAAAATAAAATCTTAGTAGTTTGTGGATTTTTTGTTTGTTATTTGTTTTTTGGTTTTTTTTGGATTTATAATTACCCTAACTTAATGCTATGTTTAGGTATTCCTTGCCAAAATATTCCTATAATATAGTTCACACAGCAAGGTAGCTTTAACGCACCCCTTACGATACCAAGGCTTAAAAGTCTATTTAACATTCCCCTAGCAGCATCCCATGAACAGGGACAACATTTATTTAATTTCAAAGACAACATACTGTTTTCATCACAGTTGTAAGATACCTGACAGATTATCTTTAAGAAAACATAGCATCACGAGCGCTGTTTAAGATTTTGCGTTCAAAGAGCCACTTTGGAAAGGGATAAGACATGGTATAAATGATTAGTCTGAGAAGCTACACAACCACATAATCACATACAGTCTTTAAAGTTTCGTAAGGATGAGCAAGAATTGCTCCTAAATGGCTGTTTAAAGCCAATTTCAGGTCATGAGAAGGAAGGCATTCATCCAACACGCTTCTGTTTCATTTAAAACTAAGCTCCAGGGAGCATGAACAAATACAAAGGAGAAAGTGCTGAAACTATTGTGCTTTTAAAGAAGAAAATACTTTTTGCATTAGCAGCGTGGATATTATTCTGGAGTTCTCTTGACCTATTATGGAAAATGGTTTCTGAAAATTCAGGTAAGTGGCAGGTAGTCTAGTGGGCATAGTGCTAGGGAAAAGAAATTGCTCACTGTAATTAGCAATATAAATGCAGATTTCAACAGGTGAGTGACAAGCAATTGCTGAAGTTAGATGTACTTTCAGTCTTAAATTCAGATAGCAATATTAGGCTATGAGAGAGCTACAGAATGTTAATGTAAAAAGCTACTCAAAAAGTTAAGATGAAGGTTAAAGCTTTCTATAAGCATGTACACTTCAGTTTCAAATTCATTGATGGATACAAATATTTCTTCTTTCAAGCAGACAACAGAAGAGAACAGATAACTCCTACAATACTCCTACAATAGCTTTACTGTTCCTGATTTCATGTGTAGAAAAAAAAAATATTTGTTCCAACCTCATGCTAATAGATTCCAGGAAAATAAAGGATAGCAAACTACAGCAAAAGATGTTCTGTTTTCCTGAAAGACTCAAAGTTTGATACCAGTGAGTAGTTCATTTTAGACAGGTCTACACTATGCAGTGAAAGCCTTAACTTTGCAAGATTGTCCAAGAGCAAGCTCACAATGAATAGTTGGCCAAAGTTGCTGTGACCTTGCATTTGCCATTAGCTTCCATATGACTTGGCTTACTTGTATCACATACCATAATTCTGTAATCAATACTTAAAAGTTAGGTACAACACAAGCTCAGAAAATAAACTGTTATATCCTGACTTGCGACTTCCAGTGTCTAACCCAGTTCTTTGCTGGAGAAGTTTAAGCTTTTACTTCTCCCCTCCAGTCCCTTCCCTTTTTTCCTTGTCTTTTTTGTAATAGCACTTTTATTGTATGCTGTCTCTTCTTTTCTAAAAGTGATAACCCAAATTCCTCTATTTTTCCTCAGAGGCAACATTTCTAGACTCCTTATCACTCTTCCTGTTTTTGTCCTCAGTTGGTCTACATTACAGTTGATTATTTCTATCTAAGTATAGAATTTTGAACTTATCCCTGATGAATCTCAACCCAGTTTTGAGGCCATATTTCCAATTTGTCAAGATCATTCTGAATTCTCACCCTGTCCTCCCATGTACTTGCAGTTTCTCCCAGCTTGGTGCAGCCTGAAATTCAATAAGTAAAGTTTCTATTCCATCATCTGGATCTTAATGAAAATATTTAATAGCACCACATTAGGATATGTCCCTGAAGAGCCTCCTTTGATTCATGCTTACTTTTCTGTCTGTGACTCATTTTAAATACTCTCCAAAGCAGATCTTTTGCTCTCCTCAATCATAATTTTATACTCATCAGGGATTCACAAGGTGTTTTATTATTATTATTTCCCCCAGGTACAAATATGAGTAGAGGAGAATGGTACCATTAGAAAGAATGGTGGTGGCTGGCACCAATTCTGCTAGTGACCTGAATCATACTTGTTTTTGGAAATTTTTTATATGAAATATTGCTTCTTTTTCTTCCTGATACCTCCTTTAAAAGAGAAAATAATATCTGACAATGAAACATACAGTTATTCAGCAGCCTAAGTTCATCAACCCCAGCAGATCCAAATATGTGTTTCACTTTTTGCTTCATGTCCTTCTCGCAGGAAGAGAACTTACTGTCTGTGACAGATATTAATGGATCTAAGTACAGTTTTCCTTCCCAGAATAGCTAATGCAAAAAGTGTTATAACTTTAAGCCTTTCTCCTTCCTCCCTGTCTCCTGTCTGTAGAAAACATTTACTCTTCTTCATGTTGTGGACCAGCACCTTCACTTTATTTTCTTTTCCTAGTAATAAACTGAAGATCATCTTGGAAGCATTCCCAAAGACCAAATGATATCTCTCATTTTGTCTTGGACTTTTCTATATTCACTCTTATGATCAGTCCTGAATAATCAAGACTAGCTTCCACTTTTTTTAATTTTTTCCCTCCTAAAAATGCATATGAGCTCTTCCTTAGCTTTTTGTGTTTAAGTTCATCTCTACTATGCTATCTGTCCTTCCTCTGTTTTGGCAGCGTATACTTATGTTTGTAATATGCCCAATGCCATAAACTGAAGGTGAAAGGTGGAAAAGACTTCCACTGAGGATTAGAATGATTTTTTTTTCCACATCAGTCAGTGAAAAAGTGTATTAATGTACCAAAACTGAACACTATAGAACACAGTTTTTCCAGTTAAAAAATCAGATTAATCCTTATAGGAACCAAAAAACCCTAAATATCCTTTAGAGGTCAGTGGCTCACAAGTTGCAACTTTAACTTGCACTTTAGGCTTTTGTTATTTTTGTTTTTAAAGAGTCATTGAAACAATTAAAGACAGTTTTAAAACATCCAATTCACCTCGTTGTTATGATGGACAAGTTAGCATACTGCCATCGATGGTATTAGCGGAAGTTTATTTACACAGGTAATTACCTAAACCTTATCATAAAACTCTTTCTAACCTCATAATTTCTGTGGGCTAAAATACCCAATGCATCTGTCAAATGCTACTTCTTCCCCTCCCCAAGCATATCTTTTATGTGCACAGGCTTTTATATTTACCCTTATCCTATTACACCCATCCAGTCAAATAGAGACATCCAAGTCCTCACTTTAGAAATACAATTCAAGAAGGAAGAGGTTGCTAATTCACTGGACTTTTCTTAGATCTGCAGATTTTCAATATAGTTACAACTGACCTTGAAACTTTCTCTCAGATTTGTGGTCTAAGAGATAATGGCAGAAGTGCTGATAGACTAACTAGTGTTTTGGGATATGAATCTTTGTTGAGTTTACTCCCAGTAGCAGTATATCATCCTGTGTCTGAAGCATTACTTGTTCTGGTACTCTTACCTCTGTCAGCACCGTGAGTAGTTATCTCCTTCCATATCATTAAGGGAGAAAAATTCTATAGAGTGGCAGGAAACAATTTACACTTTGGAGCAAGAAAAAGGAGAAGGGAGGAGAAAAAAAAAAAAGATTATTTGAGTGCAAGCTATAAGCTGTGTTGCAGTGAGAAAGGACTGTAGGCTCAAAAACTGACTGAACACAAGAGACTTTTTTCTTTGCTGTTACAACAGATTAAAAAAATCTTAAAATGCTCCGTGTGTGTTGAGATGGAGGAGAAAATGACACCCAAACTCTTAAGTTTTCTTTATTTAAAATTTCAAAGAATTCAAGAGGAATATTGATTACCTTACTCAATTTCTTTAATATTAGTCTTACTCCTTTTCTTTTTTTTTTTTTTCTCCAAGCTTTAACATATGAAGTCAGGTTATTTTAGTGGCAATTGATGTGCTCAATTTTTTAAACTATACCACTTAGTATTTAAAATTCCAAGACACTAACTCTCATGACAAAAAGAGATGAAGTTCAGATTATTTGAACTAGATGATCAACAACGGATTAGTGATTTACATTCAGCTATGTTATCACGTGAACTGATACACCAACATTTACTAAAAGAGAACAAACTAGTGCATAACATTTTATATCTCAGGAATCAACTAACCACATCACAGCATCAAGAAACAATGTAAAACCTCTCTCATGGTCTGTGAACAAACGTTAAAAAAATATCTGATATCTGACACCTGGCAAACAGCACTGAGAGAAGCAACAGTTCTGCCACAGAAAGTTTAGGAGCATCTCAGTTTAGTTGTCTTCCGTAAACATGCGAAGATCTAAATGACTGCCTGAATTGATTTCCTGTGAGCCATGTCTTCTGGAAGTGACAGAACTTTTTCCTCAAATGATCCTAAATAATCCAGATGATCTTTTAAAGAACAACCAGTGTTACTACAAGATCTGAACAGAGTCACAAAGCTTCAGATTTATGCCTGAAGCAAAATGCCTTTGTACAAATGAGTAGGCTGTACAGTGAAAACTAAGCAGCCAAAACCAAGAGAAAGTCCATACAACAGTGAATTTGTCAGTACTGCAGTCATGTTATATCAGGTTAAGCGACAGCACCATGTAGTCCCCGCTTGCTCAGCCTTGACAACTTGATTTGGAAAAAGCTAGTTCCTACACGTCATCCTAGCATGCTCCTAACCAAAAGCTTTATTTCAATGAGTTTGCACAGAGGATCTACTTTTTCTTCTCCCCTTCACACTACAGGATATAATAATGACACTGGTCATGCTCCAAATTATGGTGGCTCAGTATTCATCTGGTATATGATGTCCAGTGCTTCTATGAAGAAATAATATTGAAACAAGACTCTTTAAAAAAAAAAAGAGGGACTGGTATATAGGTAGCATAGTGCAGATTGCACATCAAGATATCAAGATGACTAACCAGGACAGTGACCTATGTGTCAAGGGAGCATGCTTTTAATCATTAAATCTTAAAATTTAAATCATTATATCTGTCAGACACACTGCCAAAGGTAGGCTTTGGACTTACAGACATTCTGAGAATTATTTGCTACCAATGTTTTATTTTAAAACCTACAATGCAATTTAAATACTGAAGAGAGGAGAAAAAAAAAAAGCAGTCTGAGGACAGGGAAAGCACTCAGGAGTATTGCAAAAGTGGTTGCTGCTGGGGAGATTCTCAGCCCAGTGTGTATATCAAAGGGACTATGCCTTCTTTCTTGCACTTATTATTATTGTGCCCATGACATAATACTTTCTCCATTTATTTTTCTGGCTATATATGTGGCTAAATCTAGGCAAACTGAACTCTATCCTATTCCTGAAAGTTCAGTCTCTTCCAGCAGTCAAATAAGGCTGCAAACATTTCAAAGTGGAAATTTTGATTACACTCTGCCATAAGTAATTGAATAAGACCAGTAGAGGTAAAGAAGATAATACTCTGCAATCACAAAATAGCTGTTTTGCCAGTAAATAGCCTGCTGAGTTGCAACTCAAAAGCCTCAAGTTTTATTTTTTTAGCTCTGCAGAGTGGCCTTGGACAAGTACTTTACCTCTTTCCCAACCTCCCACTCCTTCTCTTCTCCACCTTTACAAAGGAAAATGATCTGCTTCTAACAAGTGTTGTACGAGATGAGATATTCTTTAACTTTAGCAGCCATGTAGCCAGGCAATGACTGCTGTTTAACTGACCCTTATCTTGCAGAGCAGACACCCTCTCTCTCCATTACGAAAAACAACAACTTGGGAAAAACACAAACAAAACTTCTTCATTAATGTGGAATTAAGATCACCAATGTTATTCCAATATTGTTGGAAGTAATATTCTTCCAGCTAGGGAACACAGAATTAGATTGCATGGAAATGAAATCTTGACTGTGTGCTCACTGATAACCTCAAACACTTCGTGCTTGCAGACTATGTAATTTACATGGAGAAGAGGGTCCATAATAATTATTGCTCCCCATTTAAATCACCTCTCCCTCTTCAAGAGCTGAACTCCACTAGCTGAACTCTCTGCTAGCTCCCTCTCTAACTGAACTCTACTGGAGAATATACCTGTACTACTCTGAACCCCCTAGTTTTCTCCCAGGATCACTTTCACACCTCTTTTGCAACACATTGCTCATTATTCCATGCTGTGATCTACTTACCACTGCAGCTATAGACTGTAGAAGTTTCACACCTTGCAGTTGACAGTATCCATGGCCACCCTGACAGATAAGCACCTTCGGATCACACAGAAAGAGCAGAACCTCACCCGTAGCTGTCAGCACAGCCTCCTCATCTCACACACTGCTGTTTGCAAATCCCTCTGCTTCCATTGCAGCTACCTTGGGAAAAGTAGAAATATTTTGGTGACTGCAGGTAGACACCAGGAATTATCACTAGTGTGGTTGTGTGAAGAGTTTGCACAGCAGTAGTATTAATCATGTAGGTATACTCTCTTTCAGACATTGGAGCGTCACTGCTGATTGTCTGGAAAGGTAGAGAAAACAGAGAGAAACGTGAACTGTACCTAATGAGCTTGTACTAATGAATAAAAGAACTGGTCTCTGGTCTGGCTTTTTAAATTTAAGTTTTTAATTTTTTCTCTGATAACCGCAATGGTATTAGAATAGTCTCTTTGTACCGAGAAAGTGGAATTCATAGTTATTATCAAAGCTTTATTTTTAGTGTTTAGCTAGAAAGAGAACAGATTCCATAATATCACATTTTTTTTGTGCTTCCACATTCACTGCTTATTTATTTCCCAAGAGCCTAAGACTTTTTCTTTTTTTTTTTTTTTTTTTTTTTTTTTACTTTCATCGTTAAAAAAGCAGCAACTTTGCTTAATATCTTTTGGATCATGCAACATGCATATGGAGACTGTCATGGGTTGCTCTGGGGGCTGGGGAGAGTGTAGAGTGGGGAAAAGGAGAACAAGTAGTGTTTGGGAAAAGAATTGTATAACTGGCCCTACATGTCACCCGTCAGTAAACCCCAGGCAACAAATTCTGCATCCAAACCACTTAATTTTAAATGAATAAATAATTACTGGGTTTATTTTTAAAGAAAATTGGAAAAAAAAAAGCAGCATGGTTATTCCAACATTCAGTAATTAAATATTGAACTAGAGCATGATGTAATGTATCCTATTCCTGTTTCAGGTTGGTCACATGCTCCTTAAGAGATTTATTTTAAAACTGCTACATAAATGGTAGCAATTTATCTTCATCTACCAAAAAACATACAAGTTTTACCCACATCAAGGCTGATCTCTCTGCAATTATTTCTGTATATACAGCTGACAATTGTCATGTTCTGGAACTTTAGAGAGCATAAAGCTGTCACTGATATGTATCTAGTGGTTTCCCACACTTCTGCATTCACAGTAATATTTACTACTAATTATTATTGTCAATACAGAACAAGTATAAGAACTGTGGGATTCATTTGGATTTCAGAGTGAGACCAACATTTCACAGCAATATCTTGAAGCCTGAATATGTCTGATGAAGTTTTGAATCAGAATTGCACCATAGAACATAATGGAAATAAATGCCAAAGGCATTAAAAATATAGTCCAGTACTGTTCTTTGAAAACCTATCTCTATGATCACATTATAGCATAGAATATAACTTTGTACTTCAGATTTTTTTTTTATTATTTTCCATCTGCATGCATGAGTGCGTTGATAAGATAGTGAAACATAAGATATAACTGAACAGCTTTTCAGTATGTGCAGCTATGCAAGTTGAAAAGATCAAAATCAGAAGCAGGACTAAAGCATCCAAAAAAAGAAAAATCAGTTTATGAAGGTCTTATGGGAAGATTATTGCATTAACTCCAGTACAGAAAAGATACAGATCTGATTTAAAGTGATTCCAAATCCATTTGGACTTGAGAACAATTCGGAATGATCTCTTTTGCTTAACTTTGCTGTGAGAACTCAGATTTAAAGAAATATAAAAAATAATAAGGTTTCAGAGTGGTATGAAATACCACCCAGTCCACCATCATTTCCCTGGGCTGAATCATCTCTATCTAACCTGGCTTTGACTAGAGCCCCCTGCCATGGAATACGTGCAGTGCTGTAAATTGGACAGCATCCCTGTAGCACTCACCTAATCTGATTGTCAAGGACCATAGGGGGAATCCTACGAAAATCACACATCCTACCTGTGACTAACAACTTTGGATCATGCCTTTAAACACAGAGCTTGTTGTCAGGTGCATAGGTGCTGTGCTGCGGTAAAGTAGACCCAATTGGATCTGGGTATTTATCGGAGGTGACAGTGATCAAAGGTATAGCAGATCACCTAAAGCACGCTCAAGGAAATTTAAACCAATTACAAAAATACCATCAAGAACTGAAATTGAAACATCTTGAAGCATACATATTAACTAGCTTTCCTGCCAAATTCAATGAAGGTTAATTACTAGCTTTCACTCAATTAGGTTTCTTTTTCCATATCTCATTTTTCCTCACTTCAGTCCCCAAATTCAGCAAGAGAGATAACCAAGTGGTTAACGACTGATGTGCTTTCAGGTAGAGGAAGCTATGTCAGCTACATGTTGCTGATCCTCAGACAGGATTTGCATGCTTTTAAGAACGCTTCACAGAAGTTCACTTGCATTAAGTTTATTAATGCATGATCGACCACTGAGCTGAATGCACTACTGCAGCACAGAAACAAATGATCAGAGCAGAACAGAGATTTCTCCTTTCTTCTTAAGAAACACTGCAGCCTGCTAAAGCCATTCCTGCTGAAGTACTTCTTATCCTGAGAGGTTCGCAAATAACAGGTTTTATTTTCTACACTCACAAGTGGCAAGGTGGTTAGTTTTCAGATTTCATCTTTCCAGCAAAGTCATTTCCTCCAGCAATTCAGCACTTTGGTATTTCGTTTTCTCTCTAAACATTTAAAAAGTGGACACACACGAAATTTAGAGACAAGGTGGAGAAGGAAAGGGTCAGATGCTGTATGTTGTGCCAAGGAAATAATTACAGTAACGGCTTGCCTTATTTAGATGTATTACAGACAGCTTACAATTCTTCTATTAGAACTGTCTTGCTCTTAATTACTTAGACTTTTGAAAGCTTTGATTAACTACTATACAGAGCAAAGGTTTCAAGCAGAGATATGACTATGTCAAATAACAGCTACTGATTGTGAGTAGTTTAGTTTAGTGTTTGCAGCATTTTAAGTCCTACAATAAACCAGAGACAAGGCTGTCACTAACAGGATTGTAGAAGCTAAGGAATATTAATTCTGATCAAACAGGCCCATGATTTTAGAAGAGTAGCAATTTTTAAAAAAATTATATTTTAAATTGATGGAACTGAACTAAAGAAATTAAATAATAGATTTTTGTTTTGGTCCCTGGAGTAAAAATAAAGCAGATTAAATATGTTTCCTTAATGCAGAGGTGGAACTCTTCTCCCCCACTGAGATGAAAAAAATTGCTTTTTTTTTTACTTCCAATTTTGGAAAATTGATTCACCATGTGGACATAGCTTCAGTCTCCGTACTCAACTGCTAGCATTTGTGAGCCTCTGTAAACTGTAAAGACACTCACACACTTTGTTTCTCTCCACCTCATTTCCATCAAAGCTCTCGGTGGCTCTCAGAAGTTGGTGCTAGTCCTTTTTAATATCTGTGGTAGTGTTATCAAAAATAATATGCTTTCCTGAGTTGCATAAGAAAGATTTGCATTCAATTCCCCAGATGGCCATAGGAGATTTACATGTCCTTGAAAGCATCACTTAAAGTAAGATTCATCGAAACCTAACTTATAGTCAAGCTGTCAATGTCTTCAGAAAGCCAACTAAAAGAAATTGAATTGCTCACTGCAAGCACTGCTCTGTCTCCAGGAACTATAGAGACAGAAGCTAGATGACCGGTTTATATTAGATGCATAAAGTTACAGGACCCGTGTCTCTGTCTCTCACTTTCTCTACTCTTAATTTGGTGATGGCAAAAATTCCAAGGGCTAGTATACAAGGGTGTATTCATTAACATTTCAGGTCCTGCTGCTAGAAATTACCCATTAATTTCTGGTATTTTCTTTTTACCTTTTGGTGTCACTACAATGATTACATTCTCTTTATTTAAATGCCCCCCTCGAAGATTACATCTTTGGATTTGAATCCGTTGGAGATATATATATATATATTAATAATTAGATAATAATAGCGGTATTTATTGTTATATTTAGCTTTACTTAATGAGTAGGAAACTGTAACCTGTAGCAGCAGCATTAAGACTGAAATGCAAGTCTATTCGAATTGGCTTTTATGACTTTTTTCTTTGTCACCATCAGTACCCCAACAACCTTCAGAAAAAAAAACTTAATGTGAATAAACCATAGTACTGTTAACAAAGGCCTCTCAAACTCTCTGTGCTTAAATTTCAAACTCTGATTAAAGCTGAACTGTTCCTCAACTTTTAAACTGCCAGTGGAAAGCAGGGCAACTGGGGAAGAAAGCAGCATCACAGGAGAGCATACATCAGCAGTTTTGGGGGTCAGGCAATATAACACAAGAGACACAGAAAAAAATCAAGAGTCAGCTCATGATATATTGCTTTCCTTACTGCCTTTGAAATGGGGCTCTATCACAAGAAGTACAGTGATATATTAATGCTGCATCTTTCTCATCCATCCCACCAACTCCCCTCTCCAGATCTGACATGACTCTTGATACAAATTCAAGCCCACGCTTTTCTAAACTATTCCTTGGTCATTGGGATGTCCCCTTTGCCTTTACTTTAGGGGAGGTTTAACTCTGAATGTTCAAATTAGGAAATTCAGCTACTAGTCTCCACTTGGATTTTAGGGCCAAAGCGCACATCGAAAACACATAGCATAAGTGGTGTCTTGATGGGAGCAACACCTTCAGGACTTTGTAAGCACTTGCTTTCATAGAATACATTTAAGTTACATATTTTCCACCTGCACTGGGTCAACAAGAGCTAGAGGAGCACAGTCAGCGCATACCCCTTTGTGCTCTTCGAAGGCAGGAAACACTAATTACAGAGAAGTGAAGTGTTCATGGCAGTGTCAGTGTGAGCTATCAAACTGAGCAGCACTGAGATAAAAAAATTCTCTAATAACTATCACTTCAGAAACCACATACCCTGCTTCAAGTCAATGTCACACAAATAGCTTTCCAATCTGACATTTGACTTTAATCAGAATACTTGATATTATATGTTCTTTGCATACAGAAGCACCTGCGCAAAGAGTCAACCACAGAGGAACGCACACATCCAATAAGTTAGCAGAAATAACTTGACCATATGCAAGGACACATAAGGGAAAGAAGAACTCAGACTTCTCTGAAAATAGACCTTCCTCTCACCACACGGGATTTTATTTTTGACAATAAAGCTGTAAACATCTTTTCAAAATTAAGAGATACAACGTTTCATCTCTAGCCTTGGTTACAGGAGTGAATTTTACAGTTTAACTATAAACATGGAACATCATTTCAACAAGCAGTTCAATGAACAACAAAACTATTAAAGCTTAATTGTCTAGATCTTTGATTTAACAGTTGAATAACATAACCTACCTCTCTCCTGTCTTTCCTTGCATAGGCCTTTCTCAGCATAACACCCACCAATTTTTCTTATCATCCCCCTTCCTTTTACTAAGAGACAGAATGGGCTATTTACAGCTCTGTCCATGTTGATTGCTTGAGTAATTATTTTCTCCTGGCTACAAAGTGGGTGTTACATACTGCAGTTATGAGCAATATATCACACCTGCTGTAACATCCTAGCCAGATTTCCATCCTTTTGGCAAATTCACACAATTTCTTCTGCCTCCTGTCTATAGGGCAATAGGTTCATAAAAGAGGCAACAAAAATGAAAACACCAAAAGATGTCGGGTCCTCAGGAATACTGAGTCAGAAATTCTTCAATGGCTGTGTACTGGTAATACAACCATTTTGCTGCCCTAAAGCAAGGGGCACAAAATGAGCTTTCCCTGATGGCAATGATCTTTAAATTACTACTTTAATAAAGCATTTTCCAACCTGAACCCAAGAGTTTTTTAATCAGAGATGAGAGTGTGTGTTTCACCAAGGGCTAAGCTAAGCTTCCTCCCGGTTTCCTGTGTTAGGGGTAACTTCACTCCCTATCTCCTTCTAATAGAGTTTGATTTGCTTACATCTGTGTCTGCAAAAAGGCCCCTTCAAACACTCATCCTTAACCTACTTCTCTCCATTTCTACGGCAAGGCAAATCTATCCAGAACACTTTAGGATTCTTTTTCCTTTCCTATGAAGTCTCTGCAGTGACTTTTTTTCCTTATCTCATTTGTCTCGAGGCTCTCCCTCTTTAACGTCTATGACAGTTCTTTTAAAAAACTTATTATATTCCCATCAATACCTACCTTCAGTGTGACACATTGTAGCCATTGTAACAAAGACAGTACAAATGACCAGACTCCAGAGAACAAATTTACTCTAAATGCTTCTTGAAGAAGGACATAAGAAAAACAAAAATAAAATTTGAGAGCTCTTGGCTGATTGTCAAAAGCTACCTTGAAACTGCTGTCTTCTCATTCAAAATTAGTGGGGTTCAAACACTTGGTAACACTGAGTTTATTTTATAGACTCCTACACTTAACTCTTAATTTCAGAAAAAGTAACATCTTTTTGCTTTGGTTTTGCACAGGACTTAGCACAGTGAAGTCTACAATTGGTCTCCTTCTGTGCCACAAATGATAATAACAGTCTCCCTTCTCTCAGAGTAATTTATTTATATTTTTTCTAAATGATCATTAGTGAAACATTTAATTTATAAAAAAAAAAAATGAATAAAGGGTAAGTTATGATCCCAGAATGAACATGCAGTGGCAGATTCATATTTTTGTATTTTGTACCTTCCATCCTCATCAGACTTATCAAAAATAAAGTCTGTTCTAATACCTCATGTTTACAACCTACATACTAGCATATATATCCATGCTATGTAAGCTGACAAAAAAAGGAAGAATAAGAAGAGTATGATAAATAGGAATGAATCACTAGCCTCCAACATAATACTCTAACAACCTGGGTTAGCCTGAATCTTAGAGCTACTTAAGATTTTCAAGTACTAATGAAACCTCACTGTGAAAATCAGTCTTTTCAATAGGCAAGAAGGAATTTGATGATATTTTTGTAAAATTTTCTTTCTTTTAGCTACTTACAGAGCTCAGAAAGTTTTCACATTTCAGAAGGGGAGAGGCTAAGCAAACATTTTTAAAATAGGTGTGATTTTCTCCCTCTTTTTCCTTTATCTCGAAGTAAGAAAAAAAAAATAAAAAAGAAAGCATGTTTTTTTTTAATACAGTTGAAATATATCAAATTTAGAAGGGCTGAAAACACCCAGCAAGGCAAGAACATACAAAACAATTTTAGCACGTTTGAGAAATGCTTAAATCCTAAAATTTGTTTTTATTTTTAGGATGTATTACAGCTGAAGAGGATATTTTTTCAAAAAACTTTAAAGTAATTTATATCATGACCAGTGTGATGGCATTAGCCATTTTCAAATTGAAGTGTCATGAATAGCAGTTGAGATCTCAGCTTCTATTTTACTCCTCTTGTTACAGTCTTTGCTTTAATCTCAAAAAAATTTAGCTGACCCTTTTAACAATTCCAGGACAGAACCCATCCAATTGCATTAAATGTTCAGTCTCCTCAACTTGATTAAGGAAAAGGAAGCGAAAAGAAACCACTTCAAGACTGAGGAGAAATTGTTGGGCTTTAGCCATTCCTCTTCCTCAAAACACCTTTTCTTTATCTGAATCAATTAAATCAAAGGTTTTATATGTATATTCAGGGAAGTATATTGTCACTTGTGAGTCTTCATTATGTCACTGTCTTATTATCTTCAGGCTACCCACATATGCACATATGTTGGTTCAAACTTTGCCTAAAAGTTCATTACTTTCCAATCATTTCCCTTTAATAAGTGTAAGCTTATTTCAGAAAATCTCCTTAATTCTTCCAGCTCTCCCTTCTATATGCTGACAGGCACCTGTTCTCTTGCCTAGTGGTTTCTTTCTTGCCTTGTGGGACTCCTTTCACAGCATTTTCCCCACAGATGTAGGATAGAAAGAACTCAAAGGTTTAGCCTCTTTCCTACAAAAACAAAAGGTTGTATTCACTCTATTTTTGGAACAACTGCTGCTTAAGCTCTTAGGTCATTTTCAAAAATCATCTTAAAAAGACAATCAACAAATAACAAAAGCTTCTGCTCATGAACAGAGTTTAACACCATCACCAGATTTAATTCCATAAACTACACGCATCAGTCACTCATGGGAAGTCCCATTTCACTTTTAGAACATGATTTCAAAAGAACTTAATGGTGTCCGGAGATTTCATGTCAGTACTCACATTCCCCCATAAATTACCAGCTGTGGAGAGCAGTGTGGGACCTTGACACTGATTTTCTTCTCCCTTCATTTGTCAGAAATCAGTTTAACTCAGTGGAATTGCATTAGTGGAAAACCAGATAATGGTCCTAACTCAATAAGGCACATTATTTGTTTGCTTTTTATCTGGTGCCAGTCCCGCTGAAGTTAACCAGCCCCAAGTATTTTCCAGAATAGCAATGCTTTTTGAGTAAGGATCAGAATATAAAGCTATTTAGCCTGACTGCTTCCCACCTAACCTATTATAGAACCATATGTTTATGATTTAGTAACCTATGGTTCAGGAATAAGAGAGAGGGTGAGAGAGAGAAAGAGCTGACATGAATAACCTTGTTGATGTGCCTGTTACAGAGGACTTAGGAACAGAGAACCATTATATAAAATGGCCAAATTCTCAACCAATGTCAAAGATAAAGATTCTTAATTAGGAACATCAGTTATAAAAACTGTCTCATAATTTGTCCCATAGGAAGTAACTCGTCTGGGTATGTAAGGGGATCTGGAGAGCCTCTCCCATTAGACTCAACATGATGAGTGTCATCCTTGGCCAAGGAGGCTGATGGCCCTCATGGGATATCCCTGAGGCATCTTAATCCTGGATGATGCAAAACCACACAAACTAACTTAATCCCAAGCAGTATTCTGTCATGTAGATACAGCAGTGCAGGTCTTGAAAGATCTTATTGACATACAGCAGAACTCAGGGCATCCAAAAAACAGATTTCATCTGGTCTTGAAGTCTTTTTTTTTTTCCCCCAAGATTCCTTGAAGAGTTCCACTGAACAGTGTACAAATGCCCACAGGAATACTGATAAAAAATGGAAAATTACTGTCCTGAACACTTTATCTCAACTGCAACAAGGCCAGTTACCTATTTTGTTTCAAAAGAGTTAATTTTCTTCATAATGGCTGGTATGAAGCCATGTTTTAGATTTAAGAAAAAAAAATAATGCTGATAACACACTGATGTTTTAGTTGTTGCAGAGCAGTGCTTACACAGAGCCAAGGATTTTTCAGTTTATGCTGCCCTGCCAGTGAGGAGGCTGGGGGTGCACAAGAAACTGAGAAGCTGGGAGGAGACAGAGCCAGGACAGCTGGCCCAAACTGGCCAAATGGATGTCCCATACCATATGGTGTCATGCTGAACAATAAAACTAGGGGGAGCTGGCCAGGGAGGGGCAACCACTGTTCAGGGCTGGGATGGACATCTGTTGGTGAGTGGTGAGCAATTGCATTGTGCATCACTTGCTTTATACGTTCTTTATATATATATATATATATAAAATAATAAAAACAACTATATATATAGTTGTATATATATATTATATATATAAAGTTGTTGTTTTTATTATTATATTTTTCCCTTTCTTCTCTGTCCTATTAAACAGAAATTTTCATCCTTATCTCAACCCATGAGTTCTACATTTTTCTGTTTCTCTCCCCCATTCTCCCCCACTTGCTGGGGAAGTGAGAGAATGGCTATGTGGTTCTCAGCTGCTGGCCATCTTAAATCACAACTCAAAGCTTTAAGTGTTGTGTAGACATGAATGTATTGGCTAGATGAGAGGTGGACTACCAGAAAATGCTGATGAGAATAAAGTTCTGTTCTCATCTCTGTAAAGTGTATTCATATATGATCACAACTAGAGCTGGACCTAATGTTTAGGGAATTCTTTCCTTCCTTCCTCCAAGAAAGCCTGAATTAGATGTAACCCCAAAAGGAAAAATGTTACCACCAAATATCTGAGAACAGATCTGACTACCAAAAAAAAAAAAAAAAGGCATAACATAAAAGGCAGAGAAATAAACAGCTTATAGATAAGATAATGATGCAAAGCTGTTAACTTGGATTGCTGTTAGAAACTGCAGATTGAAGCACTGGAGCTATAACAAACTTTTATGCATTAAAAGTAAAACTAGGCTACACAGTCTAGAGTATATTCTATATTTCATTTCAAAAGATTACATCCAGCTCTCACTTACAGTAGTTCAAATATAAAACACCTCAACTAGTTCACTGGAAAAAATGCATTGAGCCATCCAGAACAAAGCTAATAACCCAAGAAAAATCCAAGTTTTAATTAGTTATTAGATAAATTAGTTATTATATAATAGTGTTTCTTCTAAAATTCATCAAATTTTATCCCCAAATTAACTGTCAACCATTATCAGACTAGAATCACCACAGACAGGATCTCCCTTCTACAGGGTGGTTGGCCCGTCTTATAAAACAAGACTCGTAGCAAGTCCATACAATCAAGTCACATGAAGAATTGCATCGTAAGCCTTCTAAGATAAACCCAGTTGACTGACTGCTAATCTAAACACTAAGACTATAATAATTTGACAGTAATTTATGTAGGTGTCCAAATAATGGGGCATAATGAAGGGGAGATAAGAACAATGTAAAAACTCTTACATACGGCTTTGAATGAATACAGTCTCAACGCAGATTACCAAATTAATATTAAAAAACTTTTGATTGCATTCTGTGTTATCGAGATCTTGTCTGCTTTGAAAATGGTGAACTGTTAAACTGTATCAGTGAAAATTAATTTGTGAAGTAGCTCTGAAGTAATATATGCAAGCAAAAATCAAAAGCCTGAAAAGGAATATGCAAGATTTTCAGATTTGTTTTTGCAGCAGGGAAAAGAAGTATATCTTTATACAGGTACTAGGAAAAGTTGTAAAGATTTAGAAGTTAAATTCTCATTTTTTTCTGACCCAAAATCTTCATGAAGAATAGGGAGTATTAAAAAGCACAGCAGAGACTTTTCTATACTAGAGGTTGTAAGCTCATTTAAGATGGGTGAAGGATGGTTGGGGCATCACATCACAACTTATAACAGACTTGTTCTATGACTTTGTGTAAGTCCTTATCTCTCCTTATACCTCAGTTCTGCATTTCTAAAATAGGGATAATAGCATTTTTCTGCCTCTCAGGAATTCTGTGTGGATCAATACATTAAAGATGCAAGGCATTCAGATATTGTGGTGATGTGAGTTGTATGTCTCCTAGATGGATGGCTGCTGAGTGGAAGCTAAAGCCAGAGTTTTCAGAATATCACAGAGATTTATTATTCTGGTCCTTAAAGCGTGTAGAGCTGCATGAAGAAAATGTGACCTTGAGTTTCTGCAACTGCTATTTTGAGTGCCTCAGTGCCCAGAAAAATACTGTAAATTAACCCAAACACCTTCAATTTTCTGCCTCAATTGGGATTCCCTTTAAGTGACCATCTACCTGCACTGACCATTACCCTATTAGTTACCATTACACTGTTAGTTAAAAGGGACGAAAATGTATCCTCTTAATACACTGCCCTGATGTAATGACAGGGGTCACAACATCAAGTGCAATCTAGTGATACTCTTGATCTATAAAAAATTTAAAATTCCCACACAGGAATCAAGTGTGTCACCTACATATTAAAGTGTCATTCCTCTCATACCAGCAATTGCCACTTTGCCACTCAGTTCCCCATGAGCCACAAAAAAAAAAAAAATAAAAAAAAATTAAAAAAAATCTTTCTTCTATACCACTTTCCTGATCCATCAAGCTATTCCAGCAAAGACTACTGAAAATATAGTGAAGTGGAACAAACTTGTTAAAAAATGGATATGGATATGGTCCTACTTGTTTTAACTCTTTCATTACATTTCAAAATGCAAAAGCTAGTCTACCAATATGACCTACTAAAGCCAATATATGTCTAATGCAAGATAGAAAGGACAAAACACTCTTTTAGAGGTAGGGAACCATTAGACCTGAGAAAGGATTCAGTTCAGGGTCAGAAAGCAAAATTCTAATCTGTTTCCTAAAGGGATAGAGTGGAGGTGAGGATGTAAAAATCCACACCTGAAAATCCAGAATATATGGGTAGAAGCAGCAAACAAGAACAATGTATGAATGTACAAGGTGCAAGAAAGTCAAGTTTTAATGTCCTCATTTTAACACAAAGGGGGATTAGGAAGTGTTATTATTTTCCTTATGTTTATTCACAGATTCTGGCTAAAATAGCAGAGAATAATTTTTTGCACTGACTGACGTGAAGCTATGAAAACTGAAGAAAAGTGGGGTACAATGTATATTTTGGTCTTAAACACTTTCCTATCACATCTCCTGGACAAAGTTCATCTGTTGTCATGGGAATATACAGCCAAACAAAAGAGAAAGGGAATCAGTCAAAGTGACTGAAATCACAAGTAATATGGCTTGAATAGTTACTAGAATCATTTTCTTCATACAAGAGCTAATGTATTCTGTGTTTATCGATTCACTTGACCGATACTTATGCTACACACATAACAAATTAGATGTCAGGGAAAGCAGTATATCAATGTCTGCTATTTATGCATAGGCACTCTAAGAATTCTCACAAAGCCTTAATAGAAGGTACCTTAAGCACCAACATAATAAGTGAAATATTTTACAGTCAGGAATAGCTGGCCAGACCACCACTATAGCATTTATAATACAATAAACAAACAAACAAACAGATAATTATATAAATAAATAACAGACCAGAAGGTTAGTAAGGTTACACAATCAAAACTACAAAAGTCAGCCAATGCACTCCAGTGTGCATTTTAATATACTTTCTAATTACATGAGCTCATGCTAATTCTGTTTTTTGTTACTGTTACACAGAGTACATAGTGCTCAATTTCCTCCTGAGTTCTTCAGTGATGCTCATTACTATAGTAACCAAATGCTCTATAAACATTAATTAATTTTCAAGACATCTCTCTGGCATGAAAAATACTATTGCCTTCATTTTGCTACAAGGGAATTGAGGTAGAGGAAGATTAAGACCACTCTTTTTGGATCAACCCTTCAAAACATCTCAATATAACATTTTAGGCATATTTGCATTTTTCTCTTTAAAGAACAGCTCTCACCATCTTTAGTTCAGTATGTCTGCAGATGGCACACAGTTTTTCCTTGAGTACTGAAGAACTGAGGGTCTCACAGCTAAGCCAGCACTCACAGAGGTGGCAGCAGCTAGTAAACTTTCCTAAACTTACATGAGGAGTCCTTAAGATTGTCTAAGGAAGAACCCACCTCCAAGGAGTTCCTAACCTTTTTCAATCACGAAACAATACAGTCAGCCCTATTTTTCATTTCGTAAATCTGTCCAGCAACAGATTTAGGTTAATTTTACATCTCCAGGTAAGATATTTTTATGTAGTCAGTGAACAAAATCATAATCCCAAGAAGGCGGAGAGGGAAGTGCACCATATCTTACTCTTAACGGTGGTAAATTATGCACAGAAACTAAATGAAAGTTGCAGAAGCAACCTCTGTTCTGACAGTTTCTCAATGTTTAGTGTTTGAATTAAGACACAATTCAAGCACAAGCTATATAATTTAAAATAATAAATACTTTTTATGTTTTTCTAGCTTTATGTGTGTGTGTGTGTTGTGTTTTTTTCAGACCAGCTAACTGTAAACAAAAAATCCATCCAATCCGAGTATAAGAAAATATACTGACAACCACATGGTTCATGAGTGGGCTTAGTGACTCATTTCCATCACACGGTTCTCTGCTAAGTAAACTAACAAAGTTTCTGATAACCCTAGTGGGTAATCATCCTTCACAGGAATAAATAGAAGAGCAGAATAGGAAGTAGTGCATTTCTTAGATATTTACTGATCATTGAACTCTTCTCCCATATGAAACCTGAAACCAAGCCCTAGAGGCCCCTGGGTACACACACTTTTATTCCCAGATTTGAGTTTTTCTTCTGTGATCTCTCTTTTATTGAATTTTAGTATCGACCCATCATGTTTCTTAACTCTGTATTCAGTAGTGAGACCATCCATTCCCATTTTCCCCATTTTCATTTTTGTTTTCATCTTCCTTGACTGGTTATCTTCTCTTTCTCCAGCCAACTCTTGATTCCAAGAGCTTTAACTCTTCAGCAGATATCCATTCTTAGTCCAGGTAGTTCATCCCCAATCCTAAATCTGTTCAGTTCCAGATCTTTTACTTTTCTTGCCAGCTCTCCTGTTTCCCAATATTCTGTTCCTCATTTACTGATCCTACACCTCAGGCTATAACCTTAAGTTGCTTTTATCAGAGAGTTTTTTCCCTGCTCTAAATTAGCATCCCTACACTTTCTATTTTCTGTAGGGAAAAAAAAAAAAAAAAAAAGGCTGAGACTTCTGAACATGTCCTTTCTTCACAAAATCCTACCTTAAAATATTCAGCACAGAGCAGTCACCAAGAAAGGATAAATCTTGTAGAGTTGTTAACAGCTGAAAATGCAGCCTTGGGACAGGAAGAGTCAAGAAACAATACTATTGAACCATTTCAATACTACTTTTATTAACTGTATTTCTTGATTAGTAAGTGGGTTACATATTTAGGTGCAAACAATGCACTTACCTTATTTGAAGAGGGTTTTATAATGCACTCATCTCGCTAAGCCAATTTTTATCCTGTTCTGTCTTTGCTTTATATATTGAAGTAAATTTCTTGTTCAGCCTGCAGCACAGGAACCCAGTGCTAAAACCATACGTTCTGCAGAAAAACAAGGTTTCTGTGCTCCTCCTATCCACCCCCCAGATTTTTGGATCCCAGGTGAAGAAATGTGGCAATTACTTCCAAACTATACAAGCACCAGAATCTCAACCTGTCATTGCAATCTATCACATTTGAAGTGGAGGTCATACGCTCAGCTACCGTGAAGGAGAAAAAGACCAAAGACACACAAGAGCTTTAAAAAGAGGAAAAAACTCTATAATATAGAATCTATAAATTAGGGTCCAGTACAGACAGAAGTTTCATTCACAGGCATTTGGCTACAGCAATAGCATAGCAATCTGCTCTTCAGTTAGTTTACAACTATTCTAAATTAGGATGGGATTTTGTACCAGCTGAGCCTCAAAGCTAAAAAAGAAGCTTTGGGGTATGAGCTTTTGCCTAAAGTTTGGATTCTCGAGGTGGAATTTTAGTGGCTAAGGAACTTTGTCTTGCCTGACATCGCAGATGAAATAAAAACTGTCAGGATTACACCAAGACATTCAGGGACTTTAATAGACCCCTGTCAGAGCCAGGCTTTCAGCCTAGAGTCAAAGTTACAAATCCAGCAGCCCCTGCATAAAACAAGATCCTGTGCTGGCTCCTTCTAGCTAGCAAATGCTCTGCAGGTAGCTGGATCCTAGTGCCACTCAACTCCAGCCGTTTGGCAGGCAGCAAACTAATTCATCAAATCAGCCCCACTGAGTCCAAATCATTGAGGAAACCCTCAGAAACAGCACGAGATTAACTATCACAAACTTCCAATTTTGTTATTTATAGCAACAGCAATAGCCAAATAATCATGTTCTCGGGAGCCTACCTTCTAAAATCCACATTTGTATCATTTTTTTCAAAATTATGCTGGTGAGAGATTGAATATGCAGTTATAACAAAAAGACAAAGCTATTTTTTTTCCCTGATTAATTTTCTTTTCTTTTTCTTTCCAGATCTTTCCAGTAGCTTCCTAGGTGCTATTCAATGCCCCACTGTGGTGCAGAAACTGGTCACCACATCATCTCCCAGCAAGCCCATATTCACAATGGAAACTCCTATTCCCTACCACATGCTCTCTCCCATATATCAACTTCACAAACATCTTTCTTAACTTTCTCAGCAAGTTCAGTTTTCAGTTTTCTGATTTCTTCTGAAGAAGATGAAGAAACCACCACCATCTCCCACATGATGCTTCAGCATCAAGAGATCAGGAGACTTTCCTGTGTGGAATTTCTCTTCACAAGCAGGGATACATCTACTCTCTATTTCTCTGTCATCTCAAGAAACAAGTTTAATTTAGGGAAGCCATCTAGTTCAAAATCAACACATAAAGAAATGAACAACAACAAAAAACACCACTCTCTTTCTTCCATATTACTCTTCCAAAACTCTCCACACACTGAGACATGAGGAGCAATTTTACCAAATTTAACACCTCACATAAAGCATATAGTTAGGTCAGATGGGCAATGTCTGTGCAAACAACCTGGTAGTGTTCAGCAACTGAAGCAGAAACAGCATTCAAAACTGATGAGATCATCAATATTTTCTCAAAGTGCTGACAGAAAGCTCACAGTTTTGAGTCATAATACCAGCAGATGAATTAAATTCTGATGAGAGCCTAAGAAGCAGGACAAAGTAAAATAGATATTGTCGCAGTGGGAGGAGAGAAATATAAAGTAAAATCTGCTTCTGGGCCCTTATACTGCTTGGCACACACGTGTTATTGACAGCAGAGCATCTATGGCATCTTTTCTTCCTGCATTGTCACCTGGGGAAAAAATGAAGAGGACTTAAAAGAGCTTGCACCTGGTAGGAAAATCAGCATAAAAGTAGCTAAAAGCAGGCAAAATTTTATTCTTTTGCAGAATTCTACCTACAGTCTTGACTGAATTTTCTGTCTCTCATACCAATTGACTGTCTACACTGCCTTACAGTACATTGGCATCAAGGTCACTCCATACCTGTCTTCCTTACAGACCTCATGGGATCCTGTTCACTCCATGTTGTTTCCTTTTTCTTAGTTATTTCCCTTGCATAAACATTGTTCTTGCAGGTTATGCCTTTACTGTTTACCATGGCCAGAACTTTGATTTACCTCTTACTATTCTCTCTGTTCATTAAAGTGCTAGGTCCCATATTCTCTGCCTATCTTGTTTATGAGGGTGCTAACTCTTCAGTACTTGTTTAGTCAATGTCTCTGGGTTTGCATAAAATTTAGCACTGGTTGCTATATATTTAATTGCAGTTGTAAGTATGACACAACATAACAAAATGTGCAAACCATAAAAAGATTACTTCAGGACTGAAAATAAGAAAAGGCCTAGAAGAAAAGCCTTCAGATTTTCTAGTTCTTGAAAAGAAATTAAGCATGTAATCTGTGGCAACAATAAATGTGTGAAGTAAAACCCTATACTATTTTTATTTTTTTGTACTAGTCATGATCATATAAAAATACTAGTTCTTTTACTGTGGAAAGTTAGGGTCTAGATAAACCTGTTTGCTTTCCTGGAATTCCATATGTAACAATACTGCAAAGTCTTGAGGTTTTGCATCCTTGAGACTCTAAGCTTCTCTAAAAGGACAGGAAGTTTTTGAGATGACTTGGAAGCTGAATGTATGCTAATGCACTGGTTAGACATTGTTTAAAATGTGTTGATGTTATATGTATATTCTATAACCTCATTTTAAAACCCCATTTTGAGACAGACTTATATTATTATTCCCATTAAGTAGATAGGGTTGAGCCGATCATCATACTCGGAACTTGAAGCACGGTCAAAAATTAAAACTATAGTACTGTTCAAACCACAAGGCTTTGCTTCGAATACAAATTGCTAGACAATAGGCATTTTCATGAAGTACTAATTGATTATGCAGTACTGCTGGGTGCTACTTTTAATGTAGTATAGATGTTTAGATTCTTTACATGCTAGATTTCAAATCTTTCATAAAATGGATGACCAGACATACAGAAACTCAGAATATTGAATGTCTTACCTACTATATCTTCTCACAGTTTCATTTGGTAAAGCTTAGGATAACGATAACTAATTTTCTTTCTCTCCTAATATGCCCTCATAATTTAAATTGTGCAAACATATATGCAGAAATATAATATATATGAATGTAAAAAAGGAGCTCTGAAGTATCATAGAATGCTAACGTACCCTGCAGCTTTTTGATTACTAAGCTGTGGATTGTGTTTAGACAGGCACTGAGATTACTGATGCAGAAAGCAGAACATTCTTAAGGTAGTTCTATTTATGTTTAAATAATCCATTATATGTCTTTCACCAAATAGTAGGCATTCATCCCTTCTGAAGTGATATTTTGTTCTTTTACAAAGTGTCTGCATATCTGTGTTACAAGTAATGTAAGACTATGCCCATGTGGGACTTTGTGCAGTAGCCAGAGCTATGCCCAAAGCAAATAGGAGACTATTCAGGTGACTTGGTTGGGTGCTGACCTCGTATGTGCCCTTTAAATTAATTCATATATACTTAAACATTAACATTCCCAAACAAATCTTTGTATAACATCAGTTTACCCATTACATTACTTTGGGGTAGGTAATTGCTTGAACAGTTGTGCAAGCTGACACTGGGAAGTTTGAAGCAATCATTTTGTTTTGCTGCTGTTGTGAAAAGTGATGGCAGAAAACATCAGAAAGTCTATCAACACCTGTGTCAGATCTGTTAAAGCATTATGAGGGACTGGGCTTGGCAGGGAGCCTGCTCTTTGTTTGAACATAATTAGGTGAAATATCAGTTCTGACGCTTACCAGAGAGCAAAACAATTCATGAAGAAAATCACCAAAACTGAAAGAGAGAAGGCGTATGTTGTTTCTGTCTTTTGCTCTGCTTGGGTGCTGAAATGTGGATCAAGCAAAGGGATTACCTGGAAAACCATCCTCCTTCAGGCTAGGGACACAGGGAAAGGATCTTTCCTTAAGTCTGCAGCTGAGCAAATATTCCTCAGACCTCATTTGCTACTGAAACGTAGGATGTAGGACCAACACAGCAGTTAGGTATCTAAATTCATAAGTGGATCAAAGTGCATTTAAAAACAGAAAGAATATATTTAAGTCTTCAGACTTAAGAGTTTTAAATAGTGAATACAGATAAGGATTAGGGAATATACATAAACCCTCCACATTTTCTAAGAAGCTTTCCTTGATGCCATGCATAAAATAGCTGCATACTGTACAGTATTTTGCGCTACCTGACAGACACCAAAAAGCACAAGATGCTGAAGTAAATTAAAGTTCAGTCATAGCTTGATGGCAATTATATTCCTATGAGGAGGAAACCTTACGAAAATTTCTCCTCCACCAAAAGCAACCAAAATAATACAGTTCTTGACTTTCAATTACAGGTACTCAAGTATCTGTATTTTGGTACTGTGGGTCAAATCAGATGAAGACTGAACAGAATTGTGCAACCAACAGGTGATCTTACATAATCTTGTTTTTTGAAGACTGGGAGAGAAAAATAGATCTAGTTAAACCTTAAGCTTATAAATCACTATTCCATTCAAATAATCTAAATCAAAGGGTGTGATTTTAATTATTATAACAGGATGTAATTATGAGGAGATTAAGAAGTAAAATATTCACAAAATAATTGTGCCTTTCTTCTACAAATTAAATGAGACAAAATGTATTTTGTGGTTCGGAAGGTTAGCTAATACTAATGCAGTCCCTATATTTACTGATGTGAATCTTCAATAGTCAAATGAGTTCCAATCAATTTTCTCATATAAGCTACATGTACGAATTTTAACTGGCATATTAGGTAGATGTCATCTATTGGCTCTTCTGGGAAATAAGAAATCCCTGTACAAGATCATCAAATTAGTTTTCACCAATTGTATAAAATGATATTAAGTAATACCAGTCCATGTTTTATTTATTTAGAAGTCTGAATCAGGAATTGATAAGTCAAACCCAGCAAAACAATCCCAAGTGTAAACTTTATGAAAATGTCTATTTCAAACCACTGAGCAAATGTGACAATTTTTAATTACTTGGTCGCATGTAACACACACACAACTTCTGTGAGAGATTAAACTATGGAATTAGATTTCCAGCCCTGCTAAAGCACTAGAAGCTTAGAGATCCAGAGGTATAACCAGGCAGAACCTGTTCCTCCATGATGAAAATGGCATACCAGATTGTGTAGCCATTTGACATCATCTGATGAAGGGAGATCAAAATCACCAGTAAGCAGTAATGTATGAACAATAAAGACTCAGAGATCTTCCCAGTATTTTTTTTTTCATTAAATATTACCACTCCTCATGCTTCTCAGTAATTTACTACAAATTAGTCAAAATGGCATTGGCATCTTCACAACATCAGCCAGAATCCCCTACCACCTGAACTAAACAAAAGCTTTCAAATCTTGTATGGCAAAAAAAATTTGCCAAATTAAGTTATGGTAATCATGTCAATTTAATCAAAATTGGAAACTACCTACTATAAAAATACTTAACTGATATTAAGATATTGTGCAAAGATGGAGTGAAATTTAAGATCTCAGAACTACAGCTATCAATTATGAATGAAAAGGGAATGCAACAAATAAAGACACCTAAACTGACCTAGGTAAACAGTTCTCTAGTAGTGTGCCTAAACCACTTGGGAGTGAATAGGACAGGATTGTCTTGTGGTCATGTAGCTAGTAATTATTAAATTCTCCCTCTTACCTTATTTTAAACTTCCACTTAAAATTAAGCATTATTTATTGCTACCAATTTATTTTAATGCATATACCAACCCAGTAGCTGGGGATTTTTACAGTTCTTTTTTATAAACTTATTCTGCTTTAAAGTACTCAGTTTCAGCCTGGACTCAAAAATATTTCAGTTTCTTAATACTTGTCAGCAATACTCATGAAAAAAAAAAATAATAATAAAAAAATTGGGGATTTTCTAAATTAAATGTGGTGTGTTATCTCTCTCTGCAGTCTACAAGAAGAGGTAGGTACCTCCTAAAGACAAATCACAGCACAAATTGTAGCTGACGTAGACAGTGAATTCCCTCACCATGTGGTTACATCAGCCAAGGATGTCTTCAGAGTACCCAGTTAGAGCTAAACCTCATGGAAAATGGAAAATAGAAGGGGAAAACTGTTCCTCTCAGATGTTATTTTATAACTCCACTATCAACATATGAATACACATTCAGGCTATCATTTTTGAGGGGTTGAAAAGAATCTCTGTTTAAGTACTTAGCAGTGCTGATAGGTCATTTTAGTATCTGGCACCATTGAAAACCTCCTGAGTTTTATGCAGTGCCAAAGAACAGAAAGGTTTTTTACAGTATGCATGAAAAGCCACTATTCCTTGGAGGCTTGTAGGTGAGGAGTGCACACTTCCAGAGGACCCTGAGTACAAGCAACTATCTATAGGACTCGGCTTCAAGGGGATGGGAAGAACAGGAAGGTGTGAGAGAGACAACTGGTGCAGCACAAGAAATACCCAGTGGACTGTGTTCCTCTGCAACGGCTTCAGTTAACTTGTTCTACTTCTATTTCATGTCATTCCCACACAGAAAAATGATATTCACTGTGAACATAATGAAGGCATACTGAGAGCTAAGCATAAGTAAACATGTAAGTGTTTTCTAAAGATTACACAAACAGTGCAATAACTCAGAAAACTAGAGCTACGGGTGGAAATTTTGAAATACAGTTAATACAAATTTCTCTTGCTATTTATGTAAAAATATTGGGCATAAAGCACACAACCAGAGTACCTCAAATAGCTTAAAAGCTCCTTTGGAAGAATGTTCCAAAGGGGGATGAAAAAAAAGAAAACAAAACCAACCACCTTTAAAGGAGTATTTATCTGTAAGAATAGGCAATTAACAGCAGCAAACACAGTTTTCCTGTTATTAAATTATAGCACTGTAGCCTAAATTAGTCAAGATGTGACCACTGAAGATACAATAATTCATTCAAACACCTAATCTTTATGTATGCTTATGTATTCTAATATAAGAAATGAAATATGTATGCTGAACAATGTATTCAATAATCTGTGACACATAACGCATCTATACACAATGAAATAAATCACAAAACTCCCACGAACTTCAATTAAGTGATATATATTGATATATATTGACATATATATATATAAACACCTTGAATAAATAGCCAAAGTATAGGTTACAAAATAGAGACTTGGTTCAGGGACAGATTTGATATGTCAGTCTCATTCTCCTGCATAAGACTTACGAAAATAAATCTGATGGCACCTTCAGCTGGATTTAAAAAGACTCAAGGAATTGTTCTGGCATAACCCTTAAAGCTTAACTGTGCATATTTTTCACTTTGGCAAAAGTAACTTCTGCTTGCATGGATTTAGTGACGCAGCAAAATGTCACTGACTCTTCTGCTTTTATAAAGATCCAACACTTCAGAGTGAAACTCTGGCCATGCTGAAGTTAGAAGGACTTTTGCAGTGTATTTAAACAGAGCCAAGATTTCTTCCTTGTATTTGAATGTTAGGACTGAAGGCAAATGACTAACGCTGCTGACTAAGCCCTGGCTTGAGGTTATGGAAAAAGGGAGGTACAAGGGCAGAGAAAAGGAGACTGAAAAAATGATAAAAGGGCTAATAAAGGTTTCATATCACTATTCCCAGATTAACATGTCAGTACCTGTTCAGGACCTGATTGCATTGGCAACTACTTCATAACATGGTGTATTAGGCAGTGTGTCAATTGCTAACAATATTCATCTACTTATTAAGATATAGGTGTAAACTCATGTAAGTTCAGTGAATTTTTCAATGCTTTATCTTAAATAAGTTTTAAAGTCAAATGGTATTGACATTCAAAACATGCTGGTTTTGTTGCACTCCAAAGGTTTGAAAAGTTATCACTTTTCTCAAATGATTTCAACAGGAAAAAAAAAAAAAAAAAAGATAAGGTAAATTATTTCAGGAAGGCCAAACTATTTTGGTTTGATGTAGTCAAAGCAAACTTACTCAATGTTGCTTGTTGAAACAACACTCCTTTTCAATATACCCACAATCATCATAAAACAGTTTAAAAAGGTGACATCCAACCAGATATTTTTTATCTGAAACTTTTTTTTTTTCTTTTTTTTTTTCACAGCTCTAGATGAGTTGCACATTCAGCTGGCACTGAGTGGAAAACTCAGTGGAAGAAAGGAATTAAAATGGAGAATGAAATAACAACCTTTTTATCATGGTCCAATCCTGAAGAACACATAAGATTTTACTGCCATCACCTCTGTGTGCTTGTCTGTTCCGTCATTAAATGGGTGAGTCTGTCATCACTGGTCCTGAATTTGCTGGAAAAACATTGGTCAGTGGAGCTGTGACAGCTCAGAAAAAATGCCCCATTGACTTCTCTCTTTCAGTGACAAAGGGAAATGTTCTTTCAGTAGGAGACAGTATTGACAACCTTTTCCTGTTGACTATAAAGGTCAAAAAATACAGAAAACGTAACAAAACAAAGCAAAACAAAAATTTTGCTAAAGAGCCATGAACCACCACTGACACCAAATACTTTGCTTTAGTTTACATCAATTCTTAGCAAGGGTCACTAGCTACCTTCTCTTTGGCTTTATTTACCCCATAACAGTAACAATAGTGATGCTGACTCCTCTTTTGCTATAAGTGTGATTCCAAATTTGAGAGCCTTAATCTGATCTGTTGGATCAGGAAAACATTCAGAACTTGTTTCCATACATCAGTACAGAAATGCAGCAGCAGAAAGCACAGTCCAAAGTATCACTGTGTGCATGTATTTTCCCCAAATCCTTTCTGAACAGCTGTGATGGTCTCATGTTTCTTGCATAAATGATCGTCCTCTTTAGAAGAGAAACAGGGAATACTTTCGGGACAGATCATGGTTTTTTCTACAGCACTGCAGCTGGGAGGATGCTGAGCAGTCACTGGCATCCAGGCATTTGAAGCAGCCTCGGAGCTGCACACATCCCATGATTTTGTCCACCACTTCAACCACCACATTTCCAGTTCAGATGTCTGTTGCTGATGCTTAGTCCTCACACCCTGTGTCCATCTCCTGCCTGGATTTGCCATCTGCATCTCCACTCTTACCCGTTGGTCCTGGTGTGTGCCATTACCTGGGACGACAAGCTGGGAACTGCTGCTATGGTAAATATGAACTGCACACTGCGCTTCTTAGTATTTTGAGCCTCTTTGTCTTTTACTGAAGAACCAGGTGCATCCTCAAAGAGCAACAGCACACATAGCAGCAGTATATATACATATAGATCTCTTTGCTGTGCTAACCTTGTGCAGAAAGCACAGTTATAACATCCCAGCAAGTTTTTCTGGGAGCACAGAAACAAATCTCCTTAAGCAGATTAGTTTATGCACAACTCCAAGCACATGCCTATTTGAAAAGATTTATTGATGCTGGTGCCTCCCTCTGTGCAGAGGCAGCTGCCCCACTTTAAAGGATCCACAATGTGCCAATGGTGCAAAATGGTTCCACTTTCTGACATCCCTTTCTTCTTCCCTGCTACAGGCATCGTTTTCTGTGCTAGCCCCCAGGCTCCCTGATCTCAGGGAGCACAACAATGTCTAGCCTGGGGTAGACTCTCAGGAGGGAGATGGAAAAGCTTATTTGCACTTGGCTTCCATTTCCCTCACACCCACACAGGGTCAGGCACAATCAAGCCTGTTGTGTTTGAACAACTCTTCTATTCATTTTTCTCCCCCTGGGAGCTCACAGCTTGAGTAAGAGCTTATCTTTTATCTGGATGAAAAGAATACCAGCTGAATTTAGCAGCTTTTCTTGCATCCAGCTTGCATTAGGGGGTCTGATCCAAAACCTATGGCAGCTTTTCCAGTTATTTCAAAGAGGTCTGGATTGTGCTTTTAGCAACAGAACTGTCTTCTGATGAAACTAATTGTCCAACAGAGGCTGGTGAGATGCATACAGCCAAACTGTCCCAGACTGTCACTGACATTCACAGTTTTAGCTAGGTGGCCCTGTAAGTACACCTAACTGAAAGAAAAGAATAATGTGACATTTTTTTCCAAGTGCTGTGATCCCTGCAGCAGACAGAAAGGTTATTACCCTGGGTAAAAAAAGCCAGCCACTGATTCATTGTGTACTGATTCAGTAATTTATTTCAATAACCTCTTGATTCCACTGCCACTACAGAGGCCACTAAGTAGAAACCAGGGATTCATTAAACATGTTCATTCAGAATGTGTCATTCATCTTTCCTCTAAAATCTACCAGTAATTATGGGTACTATCCGGGAGATAACACGCCCCTGAAAGTTCCTCCACATTGAACAAGTCTTGATTCAATGGCAATATTTCAAGATAGATTTACCTATTCAAATTTTTCCTGGTTTACACAACTTATTTTAGGAAGATCAAATGACTGCTGATATTCTTTACATATGTAGTAAAAGAAACAAACTTATTCAGTTTCCTATTTATCTGCAGGATGGTTTCCAATCTTCATAGACTCATAGAAAGGCTTGGGTTGGAAGAGACCTTAAAGACCATCTAACTCCAACCCCCTGCCATGGGCAGAGACATCTTCCACTAAACCAGGTTGCTCAAAGCCCCATACAGGCTGGCCTTAAACACTTCCAGGGATGGGGCAATCTTAACATTTGGATGCTTTGTGTCAATCTTATGTAAATAATTTCTGTACATAGATGATTTGGTAAACAATTTGTCATCCATTAGAATTAAAAAAAAAAAAAAAAAAAGAAAGGAAAGGAAAGGAAAGGAAAGGAAAGGAAAGGAAAGGAAAGGAAAGGAAAGGAAAGGAAAGGAAAGGAAAGGAAAGGAAAGGAAAAAGGAAAGGAAAGGAAAGGAAAGGAAAGGAAAGGAAAGGAAAGGAAAGGAAAGGAAAGGAAAGGAAAGGAAAGGAAAGGAAAGGAAAGGAAAGGAAAGGAAAGGAAAGGAAAGGAAAGGAAAGGAAAGGAAAGGAAAGGAAAGGAAAGGAAAGGAAAGGAAAGGAAAGGAAAGGAAAGGAAAGGAAAGGAAAGGAAAGGAAAGGAAAGGAAAGGAAAGGAAAGGAAAGGAAAGGAAAGGAAAGGAAAGGAAAGGAAAGGAAAGGAAAGGAAAGGAAAGGAAAGGAAAGGAAAGGAAAGGAAAGGAAAGGAAAGGAAAGGAAAGGAAAGGAAAGGAAAGGAAAGGAAAGGAAAGGAAAGGAAAGGAAAGGAAAGGAAAGGAAAGGAAAGGAAAGGAAAGGAAAGGAAAGGAAAGGAAAGGAAAGGAAAGGAAAGGAAAGGAAAGGAAAGGAAAGGAAAGGAAAGGAAAGGAAAGGAAAGGAAAGGAAAGGAAAGGAAAGGAAAGAAGGAAAGCTTAACTTCTTTTTAAAGAAAACTGCTATTTTTTTCTTTTTTTTTCCCTAAAAAAAATATAAATAATAAGATTAGTCAAACTTGGATTATTCAGTATTCAGCCACAGGACACAGAGGGTCTAGAGTGCCAATACTCATCCTTTTCACACATCTGTTCCTTTGGTTTGCTCTCTTCTAAATTCCTTCAATATCCAAAATCTACTTGGTAGATAACCTGGTACTAGAGAGAACTCCAGAAAATGTTTATAGTCCCTAACATGCCTTACTGGAAGAGAACAATATCAGTCTGTTGTGGCCTTAACACAAACAAATATTGTAAGGACATCACAAAGCAAAGAGGAACAACAGCATCTTCAGGCTGGAGAAGAGCTGTGCGTGCTGAGCACACCTGAAAATTAATCCTATTGCAATGTACTTCACAGAGCTCTTCATCAGTTTATACTTGTTCCATACCACCAGTTTCATAAGATTCCCTTCGTTCTTTATTTCTTTACCTTTGAGAGGCATGAAGCTCACTATTGTGAGCTTTTACCAGATTTTTAAAAGCAACTTTCTAATGAGATGCAAACATACCTAAAGAGATATTTCACCTCCATCTTTCTGTATGACTTGAATGAAGGAAAGACGTGGAAGTATTTGACTAACAAGATCTTTCTAGATCTTTATTGGCATCTTTGAGCACCCAAGCATGCTGAAAATTCAGGTCTTTTGCTATTGCAACTAGAAAATAATATGATAGATGATATCACTGCATGTTGAAACTATAGCAATATTGTCTACAGACCTAATTTCTATTCAGTTTGATTTTCAGTTCAACCAGACCAAGCAGGGCATGAATTGCATGACATAAACAGTCATGCTTAATCTGGGATGTAGAACTGACAATTACATAGCCTTCTGGTCTAAAGAGAAGAGAAAAATCTCTTCAAAGGAGAAAAAGAAATCATTTTTAATAATTGTATAATATGTCATTATAAATGCAAACAATGTTGAAGAATTAAATTTTTTTTGAACAAGTCAGTCAAGACCCATGACATTAAGAATTAGACCTAGAGATTTTCCTGCAAACAAGACTATATCTTTTTTTTTTTTTTTTTTTTTTTTCAGATTTGTCCTGGCCATCCATTTTCAAAAATTAAAAATAAAATAAGATTTTAAATCTTGTTGGCCCCATAAGAATACAAAACTTTTTTTTTTTTTTTTTTTTTTCTGAGTCACTTGCACATAGTAAAGGAAAAAAGACATTAGGTAGCCTTGTACTGCTTTTATCTATGTTAGCATTCTCTGCTTAAGGAAGGATAGCTTTTACAGAGGATGGACAACAAAAAAACAAATAAAAAAAAAAATCACTAAGTGTTGGTTCCATCTTGCCGATACATTGGCTAGTGGAGCTGAGCCAACCTGAGTGAGCATGTAAGAGGAACTAAGCCACGCCAAATAGAGAGTTGGAATAGTTTCCTGTCTTCCAGAGTAAGGATTAAGCAAGGACCAAGTTTTCGAACTCCTGAAGTTCACAATTTGGATGCAGCTCTGTATGGAAGACAGCAAATCTTTTCATAGCCCCTTAGTAAGGGCTAAGATTACTTCCATTAGCTGCCCCCAGAATTTGATTAGCAGTATTTAAAGGTATTTTGTACTTTTACAACACAGCAGGCAATTCTGTCACAGGGAAAGGATATATATTATATTGTCAAATCGAAATGAAAAAGACACATAAACACCAGGAGATTTATTGCACATTTCCAATACTTTGTGACCTTACATTGTAAAGGCTAGAGACAATACAATGTGCTATGTTGATAAACAATAGTTTTGAAAACTGAAATGCTTCAGTTCTGGGGAAGCTCAAGACTGATCCCTAAAAAACTACCTGGTATATACTTGCACCTACATTCAGAGACTGAGACTAAAGTCTCCTTACACATCAAACGTATCGGGTTTTATGCTGAAATATCAGTCTCCCTAGTGAGAGGTCAGGTTATTTATGGAAGAGACTGAAGAGTTAATTGCAGAGTAATAAGTGTTATCCACAGTGAAAGGAAAGTAGTAGTACATGTCACCTTGCACAGCACCAGCTTCTGAATTCAGAATGGCCCAATTTCTGTCAGAGCTGCTGGTAACACAAATGAGGTGAACAAGTTGAGCTTATTTGTCATTATGAATGCCTCTTAAGATCAAAAGGTCTTATTGCTGCTAAAGGCAGAATCTTTATTATAAGTTACACAAATTGCATGAGAACCCTTTTATTTTAACATAATTCTCCTTTAATTCAACATGAGGTATACAGTTGATATGTGCATATTTCAGCTATTTATGTGCTGTTGAACATTATCTTTTGCTGTTGTTCATTTCTTCTTTTGTTGTGTATAGAATAAAGCCCACATATCTGTCTAACCCTGCTCACCTTTCTAGTCCTATTTCAATATTTTTTTACTCCATCAAACATATTTATGATTAGACAAACAACAAAAAAAAAAAGGCTTTTTCTTGCTTTTTTTCCCCCAAAGCTTTCATTTACTCTCATATCACTCTGTTTTCTTTCTTGCATTAACATCAAACAGTTCATCTGTGAAGACAGTCACTCATCAAAATCACTTGGAGTAATTTCAATTTCACACTGATCATGCAGATCTGAAACCTCTCCAAGCAGATATTTTCATCATAAGAGAAAATTTGGTCTCCTGTTGGAGTTGTTGGTATTTCAGTTCTGTTTCTTGTTAACTCTTGGAATAGATGTGTCATGGGAGCCTACCTACAAAATTGAATTGATTGCAACAGTGATTCAGGATTAAACAAGATTATTGTATTTCTTCCCAAGAAGCATTTTTGCTGCATCTTTTTCTTTTTTTTCTTTTATTTTTTGCTTCCATTTCACTCTGAAACATGGCCCTTGGGGACAATATAAAATCAGTTTCTGTTCTTGTCCCACCTTCTTATGTTGTTTTTATGTTATTAGTTATGTTGTAGTCACATCTGGAGTCCTCAGTCAATACCAGAGACGCAGTGATGACAGGTACTGCACAGATTGTGAAGACCATTACTATTCAAACAGCTTTCTAAATACATAAACAAAGGCATAGAAGGTGGAGCAGAGGGACAAAATACATTTCTTACAATTATACATCAGCTCTAAGAACATGTCCTAGCTCTTCTGAATTTCCTGCCCATGTTCAGTTTATATCTTCTTCTATACTATTGGATATGTGCAGATTTGCAACTGTCTTCTACAGACCGAGATTGTATTGGTGATGGTAAAACCTAGTTTTGAATGCTTAGAAGTCATCACAGGAATATAAATCATTACTTATAAAGTTCAATAACTAGGGCGACTTAATATCGTAAGAAAATATTTACTCCTTTCTTCTAACTAACTTTATAAAACTAGTCCAAAGCATTTAAATCACAAACACGATTTTGAAAGTTTTCTTCACAGATTATTTTTTCAGAATAGAAGAATATTAAATGTGTTAGATGTTATGTTCACATATTCAGTGTTTCTTCAGATTTCAAAGTACTTTCGTTATCTTGTGAGGACAGAACTCTAGTGCAGGAGAGAAAGTGAATGAGAAAATGAATAAGTGAACCATGTCAAAGAGCAAATATAATTGGATCTAGCTCTTATATCAGTATCATGCACGGTCAACAGAAAATACAGTTTTATTCATTTGTTTTCCTGTGTACTGAGGTACATTGTTCAAGGGTTGGTTTTAGTTTGTTTTTTTGCCTCTCCTCTTTTATGTACTAAAACTTAAAGTATTTACAATATGTTCTAGAAAAGAGACATGCTGGATATTATGATAATGCATGACCTGAAAAATACACTGATGATTAAGTCACTGGAAGGTTGAATTTCTGAAGCAATCTCAACAATGTTGTTTTTAAAAAAGTGGATCCCGGGGGGATAGTATGAATAATAATGACTCTTCAGAATTCATCAAGTGAGATTAAAGGTAAACAACGTATCAATTTATACCAGTTTTTATGACTATATATAGTACAGGTGAAGTTCAAAATCCTGGACATTTATTTAATCTTATCCAATTAAATGAAGTCTTACCTGGCTCTTTCATACAACTTTATACTTCAAGGGAAGTCTTCAACCTCTACTATGTTCAAAGGAGGTGGCTTGTGGTGAGTCTGTTCTATTCTGTTTTATGATTTTTTTTGTTTTTTGTTTGTTTGTTTGTTTGTTTTTCTTTGTAAGGGTCTCCTCTGAATCCAGATTCTCCCCAAAATAAAGGGTGCATTATGTGTAAACCAAGTTTATATTATGTTCAGTTCTAATCTGGCATTATGATAGTACTGACCAGAATCAGGAAATACTGAAAAATTCTGTGACTCTCCAGGAGGTAGATATACAGATAACATTAAAAGGTATCTGAATTCATGAAAGTAAGAATCACAGGCACTGTGGATCCAGACTGTGTTCAACCAAGCACGCCTTGTATTCTTGAACAAGAAAGAGTCTGTAGGTAAGCACACCTTCATTACATGACATTTTCAGGTAATGATTGCTTATTTTTCCTTAGGAACAAATTGGATATCTCCTCATCAGCTCACAACCTCCAGGAGACTTGTTTGGAGAATAGATTGGGAAGCTTGAATCTGATTTTGTTTCTAAACCTGCAAATTAGAAATTATCCTGTGTATCAGTACAAGCATATTCAAAACTACAGACTATAGGGTGATGATCATAAATTACGGCAAGAGAAATTTAGTTCAATAATAATAAATAATAATAATAAAAATCCCCACAAGGCTATTCAAACACTGAAACAAGTTGCTCAGAGAAGTTGTGGAATCTCTGCCCCTGAAGAAATCCCAGGACGATGTCCTGAGCAGTTGTTCTAACTTAACTGTTAGATCCAACTTCAATGGCCTGGTCTAAGCAGAAGGAAAGTCTCACTGACCTCCAGAGGTCCCTTCTAGCCTGCATGACTCAAATGAATTCTGGTTTATTCTTCAGCTCTTGTGCTTACCCCAAAAAAAGATAGTTGTCTCCATTTTCCTCAGCAGCTCAGAAGTTAGTGCACTCATCCAGGATTTGGAACACATGCCTGATTTACTCTTTCCCTGAGAGAATTCAAAACAACTCTTTAACTCTTTTTTTTTTTTTTCTTTCAGGAGAATGCACTAACCACTAGACAACAACTATTCTAGGGTGAAAAGAGGGAAGGAAATTCTTGACCTCTATCCTTTTTTTTCCTCTGCTTTTGGAGAGGCAGGTGACCTATTCACTGTAAACACCAGTGATAGGACCCATGGGAATGGTGTTAAGCTGACGCGGGGGAAGTTTAGGCTGGACATCAGGAAGAGGGTCTTCACCAAGAGGGTGGTCGCACACTGGAACAGGCTCTCCAGGGACATAGTCACTGCACCAAGCCTGTCTGAATTTAAAAAGTGATTGAACTGTGCTCTTAGTCACATGGTCTACACATGGTCTAAACTTTGGGCAGACCTGTGCGGTGCCAAGAGTTGGACTAGATGATCCTTATGGGTCCCTTCCAACTCGGGATATTCTATGATTCTATGATTCTTTAGAGTCTGATTCATTTCATATAATACAATTAAAGATTCATTAGTTTAGACAGGGAGAGAGAGTTTAAATCTCTATCCTACTGGTTGATGTTTTCATCAGGTGAAGTTCTGGTATGTGCTTTCTGCCCCAAGAACTTTTACAGTATTTTATCCAGTAACTGTTTCATTGAGAAAATATAAGCAGTCTTTGGTGTTTCAGTACTGACAAGAACAGGAAACTAAGTTATAAACAATAGTCTAATCCACATTTTTTTTCCCCTCTTTCTTTTGCCCTCTATACTTCAAAAAAATCATTGTTTTTTCTATAACATATGGAAGAGGTTCAATAAGCCTTTAACCTTATGCTTAGGTCATGGATTAATGAAAATGAACAGAAGGGAGGTAACACCCTTTCTTCTTCCAAGTTAAGTGCAAGGATTTCACCTCATCCTCTCTGCTCCAGTGAAAACAATTGTGGTTACTGCAACTTGGTTAGACCTTGAGATATTAAGAGAGCTAATTACAGGATGACTTCATCAGGGCCTTCATACAATGTGGGAGAAGGAATTTGTGTCTTCTGCAAGGGCTTGGATAGTTAGATGTTAGGTGGCAGATAGTAAAGCCCTGGAATCCTTTACAGATTGAACACTGGTAGATGGATCTTGCCTAAGGCTACATAGGAAGTGTTTGGCAAATTTGAGCCCTTCTTTCTAAACTGACATTAATACCATTACCAGTTAACTATTCCTCCACCACCTCCTTATGAAAAATACAGTATATAATAAGAATAAAAGAAAAATGTATATATCTAGTTTGTCTTCACATAATTTCTCTCTCTCTCTTTTTTTTTTTTTTTTTTTTTTTGGTGTATGTGTGTGTGACTTGTGGAACTTCAAACTTCAATATATTATATCAATAAAACAAAACTCTGTACCTCCTGTTATCTCTCATTTAGAATATCTTCCTCTCTATATTCCAACACAGGATAATTTGTTAGCACACCACCTGCTTCTCTTCCACATGATCACAATAATATTCCAGTAACAACAACTGTAACAACCCATCTTCACAAGACATCCATCTGAGTATTATCTGACTTCCAACTAACCCTTCTTATGAATAATGTCATGAACAGGAAAATATTTTTTATATATTTGTTACATATGACATGAAATCTTTGATCTTCCTAACGTTTAAAGAAGAATAGATACCATCAGGAAGAGAAAAACTATTATAATCTTAGACTACACACTGAGACATATTTGTCGTATAAAAAATAGCAACATGCTAGGAACCATACCTTGCTTCCAAGGGGTAAAATAAGCAGCCCTCTAAATGCTGTCACAGAGCACTCTTCTTTTTAATTTAGAAAATGTTACATTAGGAAATGCTGAACATCCTTAAAAAACATAGTAGTTGTGTTAATCCTTAGCTGTGGAAAGGCTTGAAAGAACTAAACTCTTCTCACGAGATGGCACATATTGTACCGATCTATGCCCTCATCATGCTTAATTTGTCAACTCTCCAACTGAAGGATAAAATTCACTTCCATCTCAAAGCAAACTTGACAGTCAGTAAGAATCACAATAAAGTAATTTTTGATTTTTTATAGTTTTTATTTAAGATAAGGCATTTTGATTTTTTCTTCATTTTTATTAACAAAATAATACAAGTCCCCCACCTGCCAATACATTCACTAATGCTGTCTCTTCTAGAGGATATAAATTGACTTTTGATACCTCCACACTTAATCAAGTCATCTCAGGTTCTCTTTTAGTCAAAGGAAAAAAAAAATATCTCAGAGTGTGATTTGTTTGACCAAAGGTAGATATGTACTTTAACAAGCAATTAACAAAGCCTTACCATGGATATAAATTGACTTTTGATACCTCCACACTTAATCAAGTCATCTCAGGTTCTCTTTCAGTCAAAGGAAAAAAAAAAATATCTCAGAGTGTGATTTGTTTGACCAAAGGTAGATATGTACTTTAACAAGCAATTAACAAAGCCCTACCATTTCTTGCTTGTGTTCTTTTATTATAAAAGGTCTTTAGTGAATAGCCATAACTTGAATAGCTGCACTGTAGAATCTTTGTTCAGAAAAATCTTACCATTGATATTAGATTCATACAATGCAATTTTAGCCAGTGAAACTCTGAACATCTAATCTCTGATCATTTAGGCTTCCTCTAGGAACATCGTCTTACTCTGTTAGACACAAATCAGACATATCTATACTGTACAATAATTTTTATACCAGAATCTTTATAATTTCAATTGTTTTTGCTGAAATGGAACCATAGAATCATAGAATCATTTAGGCTGGAAAAGACCTCTAAGATCACCTGGTCCAACCTTTAACCTAGCACTGCCAATTCCACCATTAAACCATGTCACTAAACTCCACATCTACATGTTTTTGGAAAACCTCCAGGGATGGTGACTCAGTTACTTCTCTGGGTGGGCTGTTCCAATACTTCACAACCCTTTCAGTGAAGAAATTTTTCCTAGTATCCAACTTAAACCTCTCCAGTGCAACTTACGGCCATTTCCTTGTCTTATCACTTGGTGCTTGGAAGAAGAGACCAATCCCCACCTCACTACAGCCTCCTTTAAGGTAATTGTAGAGAAATGCCCAGGTAATACTATATGACTTATTATGTGAAAGGACATAAGCTCTCTGTAGAATTATTCCAAGTGATGACAATAATTATTTATCACCACAAGGAACCTGAGATAACAGCACCCACTGTGTTCACACAGTACACAACAGTAGCCAAGACTTTTCACAAGAGGACAAATCAAAAGCTTTTTTATAGTGCTGCCTATTAAAAGAGCATAGTGAGGCTATTTTTTTTAGAGCCTCTTTTTTTTTTTTTTTCCAGTATGATATTTGCTGCAACTCATTGCATAACAACTTTGTGATAGGATGTAGATTCACCAAAACGTTTTACATAAACATGTAATCTCTTTTAATTTCCTTCCACAAAAACAAGTGCTCACTTGGCTCGTCTAAAAACCCATCTGTAAGAGTAAGGGTTTTTCTTTAAATTTCTCTCAAGGATGAGGGGAGGCCTCATGGCAGCCTGCAGGTCCCTCACGAGGGGAGCGGAGGGGCAGGTGCTGAGCTCTGCTCTCTGGGGACAGCGACAGGACCCGAGGGAACGGCATGGAGCTGGGACAGGGGAGGGTCAGGCTGGGTGTTAGGGTAAGGTTCTGCACTGAGAGGGTGGTCAGGCACTGCAACAGGCTCCCCAGGACAGTGGTCATGGCACCGAGCTGCCAGAGTTCAAGAAGCATTTGGACCAACGCTCTCAGACACATGGGCTGATTGTTGGGTGGTTCTGTGTGGAGCCAAGAGTTGAACTCGATGATCTTTGTGTTTCTCTCCCAACTCAAGATATTTTATGATTCTATTCTATGATTTTCCTGGACAATTTGAGTTTTTCTAGGTACTCCTTGTATCCAGTGAAAAGCTGAGCAGAACAATCACTTGTCTTCAAGGTTGAATCCTGTTTCATTGCTATTGACAAGTGTAAATTTTCATGAGTGGGTAGAAAAAGATGAGAAAACAAGAAAAAGTCTTTTCTGCAGTCAAAATTTTAAGTTACAAATTGCAGCAGAATTCATGGAGTGACCATTTAATGGAAACTTAAAGCTGTAATAGCATGCCATAAAATTTCTTACAGCATAACTAGAATTTTGTTGTCACACAAAATTGCACAATTATGACATCATCATGGGAAATGATGTTGTCAGAGTAGGTCTGAAAATTCAGTCTTCAGTGGCTTTTACTTTTCCACTCATGTCAGAATCATTGATTTTTTTTCCTCTTATCACTTTTTCTCTAGTGACCTATTTATTAGGTAAGCAAGATTCTTACCCTTTTACTTTTTATTTAATTGCCTGTGATTATTAAAGAGCCATTCATTTTCAGACACAGTTTTAGCACTCTCAACTACAGACTATTGTTAACTCCCCTTATATTACAGTAATTTTACACATCAAAAGTCAATAAAAATAAAAACAGGCATTTTTAAGCCTCTGTCTGTTTTATCACTTGCTGAATCTATGCACAGTAAAAGGTGTTCTCTGTAAGAGCTGGAAACTCGTATGTTGCCGACATTTAAAGAGGAGGCTGTGTGGTCTGGGAGAGATGTTTTCAAATTGGAAACATTGATAGCAGACCTCTGAGGTTATGCAAGGAGGGTTTTCTTTCTTTTTCTGTGTTCACAGATCATCAGTTGCCATTAGAAAAACATCTGAATACATTTAAAAGTATGTAAATTCATCAGATTATACCATCAAAATTTCTTCAACAAAAAACATTTGATCTTCAAGCCAGCAAAGCTATTACTAAACTTTTGTCCTATCTTAGGTGATTTACACATCTTTATAAGCACCATTCATTGAAATTAAGCCTTCAGGTAGTTTGCATAGTCAGATGATCTGCAAAAAGCAGAGGTAGAGCCAGGAGTTGTGCAATGAAGAACAGTATGGAAGGGGACTCAGAGCAATTTGGGCTACTGATGATAAGGGGCACACTGTTGGGAACCAGGGATTTGACCATTGTATCCATCTTTTCACATCACCTGCCCACACAAATCTGTGACAATGTTGAGTCAGGAAGTTTTATATTCTTTATCCTGACAAAAATGCCATCTGTAAAAACCGCGTCTCAGAATGGTCTTCAACGCCCTCCTAAACACTGGTAAGGAGTTATGACCCAGTGCGTTGAAGCCTCAGTTAAGTTTTCATAAGTTCTCTTCAGGTTGTACCAAACACATTCAGATAGTTATATCATATATATATGAAAATAAAAATAAAAAGATATAAGAATTAATCTGCATTGGGGTAAATCTAACCTGAGAGCGCACTGGTGTCTCCCAGACATTCTTCAGTGTTTCTGAACTCCTATGAACTCACACACAGGAAATTTAAAGCAGCACTGCTGAGAAGAGATTCCTCTGTGAAATTTTCTTGTCAACACACAATTGCAACCAGAACACCACTAGCACTTGTAGACAGCAATATCAGAACCCAGATAGATAAATCGGTAGAGTAAATTGAAACCAGTGCATTGAAGCTAATGAGAGTTGGAATCACTTTTTAACTGGCAGAGGCCTTCAGCAGTTTGAAGATTCAACCGCAGAACTGATATTGATTCCTTGAAATGAAGACCAGTAATAATAATTAAAAAGGAAAAAAAAAAAAAAAAAGTACAAGCGATCAGACAGGATAGGAAGCGGAGGTGGAGCAGATGGGGGATAGGGTGGAAAGAGACCATCTTGAGCAAGAACAAGCAGTTCTGAGGAAGGGGAATGCTAAATTATACATCTTCAGCTAGTCTGTGATGTCTGATAGATGTTTCCTGGGAGTTATGTAACACAGTAATTGCTGTTATTTTTTTCATACCACGCTGATTTTATTAAACCATTCAGCAAATGCTAATTTCAGAGTAGCTTTTCCAATTAGTCATGACATTTCATGGGTATCTCTGCTAGTGAGCAGATTCTTCCACCTTTGCTCCTACCAAGAAACGTTTTTACCCCTTCAGAAAATGCCTCATGTTTCTCAGGGTAAAGATTGTAAAATCTGCCCTCAACATTTTGCAGTACACAAGTCATTCATTTAGTCTTAGGATCAATCAAAAAAAAAAAAAAAGATGACTCTTGCACATGATGCTCTCCATAGTCAATTGGAAAATTATATCTGGATCTAAATTTTAATAGACAAAGCAAACATTTGTATTTATATCCAGGATTCCAGGATTTAAAAAAAAAAAAAAAAAAAAAGGCTTTTTTCAGGGAAACAGGGATAAATTATTACTTTTCTTCTTTAACTAGTTTAGATGTGATTGTTCCCATATGCAGATTTTCATCTGAAAACTGAAAAAAACTTGATAATTCTCACTTTAAAAAAGTCTTAGACTTTTTTTCAGATTGCTGAAAACTAACTTTAAAAAAAATGTTCAATAGAACATTTTCAAACTGCTCTATTAGATATGATAGCAGAGTGCTATTCAGTCTTTTCATTTGCAGATAGGTAATGCACTGAAGGATGATGACTTATCTATCACAAGAAGATTGTCTGATCTGCTGTATATTATAACAATTCTTTGTTTATTTAATACAGCAATGAACATCTTTTTATTCTACCTTTAGGATATACAATACTGTGGAAATGGCATTTTATGATACTTCACTTTCTGTTGCCTGTAATGTAGCTGACCTCAATCTCTCTGCATGTAAAACAGGGTTGTGCTTCTCCCCCCCCTTGATTTCTTTTTCCCTTCCTCTTCTTCCTTTTTTTTTTCCGCTCGCTCTCTTTCTTTCTTTTTCTTTTAATAAAACTCTACTGATGAGATGTGTCATATGAGAATCAAAGATTTTATTCATTTGTTCTCTCTGCTGTTTTCCACCAATACAGATCTCAAATGCAGCTGCTGAATGAATTTACAAGTGTGGCTGCAGAGTAACCAGAGGTTGCATGTACCCCTGAGACACTTTCAGTACAATTGCATCTTGATTAAAAAAAGGCATTCTCAATGATTATTTGCAGTTATTGCAGGGCAGGATTATTTTCACATGCACAATGAATGCATGAAATGTCAGGCATCTGAAGTACTTCTTCTTTCATAATATCCCCCAACATAAGTTCCAGTAGTTCTACATCTAGCTTTCATTTAACCACTGACTGAACAAGTGAATCTTGCTTGTATTGACATGTTTTCTTCCCACATCATAACAATGAGGTGACAAAGAAACTTGTGTTTCTTAGGGACAGAAAATTAGGTGGTCTGCTTTACGTGTACACTCTTAATGCATAGTTATGTGTATCTTCTGCTTTGAGACATCATGGAAGTCTACACAATAAAAAATAGAAAGACTTGGAATTTGATCATTGTCTCAAAAGTTTGAAACCTGTTTCTTGAGTTAAATGCTTTTTCAGTTGAATGATGGCAATTCTGAATGATTTTCTAACGATTTTAATATGGGAAAAAAGCTATTTCCACAGGGTAGCAAGTGTTCTAAAAAGCTTTCTTGATAAAGCTTTTTTTTTTTTTTTTAATGATGCTTTTGCTGTATAGCAAAAGCCACCCAATTTTGCACTTATCTAATAACTCATTGCTCATGACAGACAGAAAGCTAATTTTTTTTGTTTCAGAGCTCATTCAGCAAAAAAGGACAATGCCCACTTAATCAGCAGCCACTTGATACTCTCATCTCTTAGTTTATTGGCCCTTATTTTAGCTACGCTGCCCTAGTAAACTCTAGCTTCAAAAACATAATTATTCAGTTCTTCCTGAACCTTCTAGGATGCTCATCACTATAGAAACCAAGTACTTCATAAATATTAATTAAGATACCCTTGTTGGGAGGAAACAATATCTCCATTCTACCAACAGGGAGCAGAAGCACAAAGAGATTAAAAACACATATATACACTAATTGGGAACGTCCAGACTGAAACACCTGGAACGTAACTTTTTCAGGGTACTTATCCCTGTATATCAAACTTTGTGCAAGCACAGTACCCAGTGATTTGGCTGCTACTACAGGAGGTCAGACTGCATCCAGTCATCACACAGGGTCTCAGGGTAAGAGACCAGGAAGTGCGGGACACTCAACTAATGACCATTTGTGCAAAGTTTGGTTTAAGTGACTTTCTGGGTATCACACATGTCGAAGACAGGGGCTAAAATATAATTAACTTCCTAGAGCAGCATGCAGCTACCTTACCATGAGGTTATCTCCTCTTTTTGCAATCCTTTGGCTCTGTCAGTACAGTTTCTGACAGTAAGTGAGACTGAAGTTTGTCAGAGACTACAGGCTCCTCTCCTACGCAGTCAGGATATATCCCCAAAAGTCCATCATACATGTGGAATAAGAGAGGAGCATCTTGTGAAAAAAATAAATAAATAGATAAATGTGTATTTATGTAATTAAAGACTGGATCATAGTGTAGATGCAACATGGAATAAAAACAGAGAGATGCAGGTAGAAGGCAACGAGACTTCCTAACTCTTAGTATCAAATTTCACAATGTTAAGGGTGTGCTCTTATCAATGCATAGATGTATGTATACTAAACACAGCTATTTCCACCTTGGCAATCACTAATCACATTCTACTTCTGTAAAAAACATTGCTCAACTGACAGGCTTTGGTTTCCTTCCATTGTCCTATTTACTTCCTTTGAACAATGTTTAATTTGAGAAGTGGGCTGTGTGGATACCTATAAGCAAATCATCTGTATTGGGTTTATGTGGCAAGGTTTTGATAGCAGGGGGCTGCAGCGGTGGCCTCTGTGACAAGAATCCAGCAGCTGCCCCACGTCAGACCAGAGCCAGCTCCAAAAGGGACCCCCTGCTGGTCAGAGCTGAGTCGGTGAGCAACATTGTTTGCACTTCTGTCAGAACTTATTTAAGAAAGGGGAAAAAAACTCCTGAGCAACAGCAGCTGGGAGTGCAAGAAGTGAGAAGCAGCTCTGCAGCCCCCAAGGCCAGTGCAGCAGGAGGGCAGGAGGGGCTCCAGGCACGCAGCAGCAGTTCCCCTGCAGCCTGTGGAGAGGCCCCTGGTGGAGCAGGCTGTCCCCCTGCAGCCCACGGGTCCCACACGGAGCAGATCTCCACGCTGCAGCCCGTGGAGGAGCCCCCGGTGGAGCAGGTGGATGTGGCCTGGAGGAGGCTGCGGCCCATGGAGAGCCCCCGCAGGAGCAGGCCCCGGGCCGGAGCTGCAGCCCGTGGAGAGGAGCCCACGCAGCAGCAGGGGGCCTGGGGGGAGCTGCCGCCCGTGGGGGACCCGTGCTGGAGCAGTTTGCTCCTGGGGGATGGACCCCGCGGTACAGACCCATGTGGGGGCAGTTCTTGAAGAGCTGCTGCCCATAAGAGAGACCCCATGCAGAAGCAGGGGCAGAGAGTGACCGTGAAGGAGCAGCGGAGACAAAGTGTCATGGACTGACCGCAGCCCCCATTCCCTGTTCCCCTGCACCGCTCAGAGGGACGAGGTGGAAGAGGGTGGGTGGGGGTAAGGTGTTTTTAGCTTGCTTTTAGTTTCTCGCTCCTCTAGCTTGTTAGTAATAGGTAATGAATTACATTAATCTCCCTATGCTGAGTCTGTTTTGACAATGATGGTAATTTTTGAGTGATCTCCCTGTATTTATCTCAACCCTTGGGCGCTTTTCATTGTATTTTCTCCCCCTTTCCCTTTGAGGAGGCAGAGTGAGAGAGTGGCTGTGGTGGAGTTCAGCTGCCCAGCTGGATAAAACCACCACATCATCCTAAACTCCCTTCATAACCAATAGTGGGAAATAAGCATTTCTGGAGGGCTCAGTTAATCTCACGTTTTTCATGGTTAGGATGCTAGGATGTAATGAACTGGAGCTCAGCTGTACCTAGCAGTGTCATCTTTGACTGGAAGATTTATGCATCCACATTATGTCTGATGAATGTCTGCAATTTCCAATCTTTGAAAATATAAATCTGAAAACACAGCAATCCCATATGCCCTGCATCCACATTCTTCAGCTGGAGATTGTGTTAGTATTTAGATAAACAAAGTAATTACAGGCACATCAGCCTGACAGTGGTTCTGAGTAGAATAATGGTTGACACAGGATATAACAGATAAAGACCTAAAGGAAGGTAATATAATTCACATTTTCTTCTGAAAGCGAATCCTATCAAACTAATTTGATACATTCTTTCATGCAATTACACATTTGGTTGATTGCAAAAGTTTATAGTGTCAGGTTTAAATACTCAAGATTTGTACAAGGCATTATTTCATGGGATCATACACCATTTGGTTTAAAAATTAAAATACTTAACTCTCAGGAGGAATATTTAACATGTTGACAACTATCTAGCCAACAGATTACCTCTCTACTGAAATGCAACTGTAGATGAAGAATCAGTTCTGAGACGATGTACCATGTATAAAGATGGATTAAAAACATCTCTTATTTCTATTAACCATTCTTGTTTCTTCAAAGTCATTGTGTACATCTCTATGAAAGCTGATTTGTGCTATGCAAGTTTACCCTAGAAGCCATTTGAGTTAATGACACCAATGACATATTGCAATGTTCCATTGATATGTTTAAGAGATGTGATGGACAGTGGTCCTCAGAAATACCTGCTGGTCTCAGGCAAAGCAGGACCAAGGATGGTTGCTCAGCTGCAGACAACGGAGAGAAAACCCGCTCTCCAGCAAAACCAATATTGATTGTTCACTCAGAACAAAGCAGAGTATTTCTCCCCAACACACACACACCGCCTCCCCGTTCTCATAAGGGATGGAAATGGTCCAGATGATTTTTTTTTCAGACTGTTTGTAAACACACTGTGTAGAAAATGTCAGTCCTAAAGACTATAGCTTGACAAAATGTACAGCATTCAAAAAGTGGGTCTCTTAAAGGGATGTAGTGGGTAACTGTTCCAGTAGGCAGACACTGATGAATCCTGCCTGTATTTCAGGTGAAGAAAGCAGTAAACCATCATGTTGTTAGTAACTTACAACAGCTTAAAGAAATTAACTTCTGATATCAGCGTGACCATTCTGGCTTAAATCGGATCAGACTCCGCTTTGTCGGAAGGACTCCAATTCACTTCAAAACAGAACTAGTTGGAAATATATTCCTAAATTTTTCTTCAACAGGAAAAAAAAAAAAGTTTTAAATCAAAGAAACCTTTTTATGGATAAAAAAAAAATGACAGCAGGAAGATCAGTTGCTCACTGTAATCCTTCAGTGCCTCAGTATAGATTTTTCTTACTGAGAATGGAAATACATTTGGTGTTTTGGGAAACAATAGTTATTGGATTTGTTTTTCCCTAAATGAAATGCTCAGAAAATATTAATGAAATAATGTAATAAATATTTTCCCCCCCTCTAAGTAAATATTGACAGTTTCCTAGCCAGGTCTGTTATATCTAAAGTCTTCCTATACTTATTTTAAGGAAGAACTGACAAGAGGGAAGGAGGATTTTGCTTAAGGATACAGTAACAAAATAGAGCTTTTCTATTGGTTATAGCATTGGCTAATGTCCTACTAGGTAGATGTGGAGCACAGAAATCTTCCAAGCTTTGGATGTATTTGATAAGTTTAAATCTTCATCGACCTCTTTTAAATTTACTGCAAAATTATACTTCCTTTCCATGGCAGAGCTATTGATACCACCCATCATTTGATTAATGTCTTATTTTTTGTCCTCCTCCAGGAAAATGAATAGCCAGACTGCTCAGTACAGGCCAGTTCATTAGAGTAAAGAGCTGCCAATGACAGTTTCTCACGTGGAGCATCACAAGGGTTCACTGACTGTCCTGGGGTCACAAAGCATAGCAAAAGGCTCTTCACTTTGCTCTGAAACATAAAATTCTGAAACCCTATTGTTTCCAAACTTCAAGGTCATTTTCTTACCCATCTGTATGTTTCTCCTACTTGACATTTAAGTCTCTTGGTGTCAAGGTGCTCTGTGTTTCAGGAGGTAATCTTAAATACCCCAACTTTAATACAGACACATACTCATTAGTAACAAGGTTTTCTGATTTTGTTTTTAGTTTTATGATCAAACTGAAATGGTGCTGTGCCTTGTAGTCGTGGTATGCTTGTGTGAGTAGGTTTAAACGCCTTCAGAAAGACCTCTGAATAAAAACAGAAATTGTTGTGGAGTTACAGTGCAATAATAAAAAGGTACATGCATGAGGACAGCTGTAGTCAGCAATGAACCTTCAGCCGTCATGCACCTGATGCAATGTTCTTCTTGTGCTTGAGTACGGTTATTTGATAGGAACCTATTATTTAGAATTCTTGGTGAGACTTCATCAAATAAATACTGTTTTCTGCATTCTGAATACCTTAGAAGTTCACTGGAAAATTTAGGTAGTTGTTTTCAGCTCACCTGAACGCACTAATTCAAACAGCCTGCTGGTTAAGCCAAAGCTCTCTAAATCTACTTAGGACCACCCTCTGCGCTTGCTTTCATCAAGGGAATCTCACAAATTTTCGAGATACACAGATTTAAGAGTTGTACACAGAAGCACAAACCTGTATAGATGAATCTATACTGTATAGAAGACCCTGCATTAGTCTAGCTAAATATCAGTAATTAGCCTCTTTCTCTGGTAAAGGAGAGGGGCTCAACAACAGGATAAATCACTTCTCAAGTTGTTTTACCTTTGCTGAGTTCAAAAAAGGCAAAACAGTCCTTTGGGTACTACCCAGCAACTTCCCACCTACTTTCTCTGGTGCCTCCTTGGCTTCTTCCATAATATGGATTAGTCACAGGTTACTTCAATTAGTTCTCATCCCTGTAAGGCCAAGCAGCCAAGTCCCAGTGGTCAGGCATTCCTGAGGCTGTGTGTTAGGGGTACTAAAGGAAAATCTGGGTGAGTATTTTAAATTTCACCCCAAAAACCCACTAAAACTGCAACAAGATTGAAAAAAGGTAGTGAGCTGCAATTCACTGATATTAAATTGATTAAAATAATAAAAGAAATACTTCTTTATTTTTTCTTAAAAATAAATGCTCATGGAAAAGGTATCCTTGATAATGAAAATTTAAATCTGAGTCATATCTATTTTCTTTACCAGTAGTGATTTATAAGAACCAGATCTTTATTCAGTATGAGTGTATTATAAGCTAACATGACTGAAGGGTTATTGTGACAAAATAATAAGCATTTTATGCTAAAAAGAGCATATTTTGAATTTTCTTCTGTTTAATTTTTATACATAAGTGAGAAAAAGTCACTTTAATGTTACTGCACAGGACAAGAACCCAGTTGTGAAGCATTTATATTACAAAATAGTACATGGTTTCTTAAGAGAACCTCAGGCAAAGATAACTAGAATAAAGGATGTTTGTGACAATTTCAAATAGGATTAATATGATTTCCTGATAAAATTCTTCATAAGGAGCTGCAGCATTGGTGATATGAGTTATTGCTTTAATATTAGCTATTCTTTACTGGGAGCTAATCTGCCAATGTATGGATTTTTATATAGAATTAATTGTGGATAGATTTTACATAGCATATTACTTAAGTTCCTATTTATTTTGTTATTATTTTACCTTGATATATTTGTATCACTTCAAAGCTAGGTCTTCAGCAATTTCTTGATCACTTATTGTCAAATTGAAATTGATTTCTGAAGCGTCCTCGGGCAGAGAGCTTCAGAGCTTGAGCCTCATGCAAACATCCAGTAAGATCATGCAGGTTAATGAGACCAGGCAGACAGAAGTGAGAATAAAAGCAAAGCAAATGGTTTAAACAAACCCTTATCAAGATTCATGCTATTGTACACAGGCTGCTTCTGGTAACTCTTCAACCAGCCCTAACAGTCTGTGCAGTCATGGTTTTATTCTGAACACAGAGACCAGTCAGCAAGACCAACTTCAACCCCACCTTGATCAAAAAAGGCAACCCAAAGCTCCCTTAGTTTAGAAACTTGATTATTTTGAAGAGACCAGAAAAACTCCCTCACCTACCTTTCAGGGGTGTCTGGTTTTACCTCCCACCAATACTAGTTCCCAGGTCTTCCAGATTTCTACTCTTTTTAAAAATCTCTTAAAAACAAATCTGACATTTAGGAGGGCGCCTAATAAATCTTAGCTGAACCTCCAAGTCCAACCCAAACCAATAATCGTTTTAGAGCCCCAATACTCTTTTATGCCTTACTTACGAAAAAAAAAAAAAAAAAAGTTGTTATTCATTGCTCTTTTCTATACTGCAGACTGCCAACAATTTTTGTGAGTGTCACAAATTAAGGCCTTTTCCCCAGAAAGAGAGCCAACCACAATGAATATACAAGCACTTCAGGGTCCACCTGCACTTTTGGTAGATTAAAAGCCTAAAAAAAGAAGTTTAAAGGCAAAAGATCCTGCTAATAGGGCCAATGCTGAATAGACAGTGCACACAATCAGAGTCCTGCCGTGCAAAGGAAAATTCCAGTTTAGTAGGACACACTCACAAACCTGTCACAGAAGACAGAAACTAATCTCTCTCTTCAGTGTCCACATGGAGGAACTGCATCTTGGCAGGAAATCAACCATATAAAACAAAAACAACAACAACAAAAAAACCTACGAAGTTGGAAAACAGCCTGGTTTCAAGCCTGAACCAGCTGGGAAATTAAGGGTGTCCCAGAAGTATATGGAACTGCTTCAGACAGATAGTAGGCTCCTCTCCTCTGGCTGTGTCAGCATTTATGCTGCTGACCCACAGCAGAGAACCCGTTAGGTGTTTTCCTGGGGAATCCCAACCAAGCTGTTCTCAGGTGCCTGAGGAACAAACTGAATGAGGTGACAGCAGAGATTAATCTAGGGTCACTGCTGAGTGCATTGAAACAAGATAATACAGAGAAAGCTATTATCCCTCCTCTCATTGCAGTCAGCACAAAGTATATAACCCAGAGGGAACAGTTTGCTTCTGACAAACAATACTTTGAAGGTGGCTTGGGTTAGCACTGCTTTGGACAGCCATGATTCAGCAAACAGGGCAGAGAATCTTGAGCCTGTCATCTGAGAATCTCAGCTGAGTGGACTGAGAAATGCTGGGAAGTGGTCGGAAGAAGCAGATTCCACTGGAGAGAGGGGAAATCAGGGTCCAGAATGGGGCCAGGAGAAGACAGGAGAAAAATAGGGGAGCAGGGAGCTCAGAGAAGGATATCTGCACAACACAAGTAATAGATGAACAGTCCAAGAATTGCAGGAGATGGAAAGAAGGATTATTTGAGGGTTATGTTTGCTGCCAATCAGGAAGCCAATAATTGGTGGAAACCAAGCCTGAACATAAGGAACCAGCTGCAATAATGCAGTAGACAAGTGGAAAGTTGCTTATGTTGCCTTTTTTTTTTTTTAATTACTATTCTGTTTACTCAAGACACCTCTTTATCTTATTTACATTGAAAAATACTATTGCATATATCCTAACAAATCTTGACTTTTACAGTTATTTTGGTCTCCCGTGGAAAGATTACTATAGAGAAAAGATACGGCATTTTTGTGTTGAAACTCTGAATAACTTGAACTTTTTCAACCCATACAATAATGGTACTCACCAGGGCTCTACCTGTACAGAATACAGCCGTGATGCAGTTATGCAGCTTCTAGTTTCACATGCAACTTAGGCATGATCATTCTGGATATCTTCAGGTCATGCTCTGTGGCACAAGACTGATACAGTCTCAGAAAATAACATATACAGTAAGAAATTATGTTGGAGTCTGGACCCATACGAATGGCGGAAGAGAAAGAGCTATGAAAATATTCTATCATCAAAACCTCTATGCTATAGAGGCACTTGGTCAAAGCTTCCTCTTGCAGAAATGTGTGATAAAGGATAGAGATGTTAGGAGATGATCTTTCTTGAATTGTAGGCTACAGGGAAGTCTTCCCAATGCTATTATGGTGAGGTATCATAAGATGTCCACACAATTAGGGTATCATAAATAATGATGCCTCCCGAACACAAAGTGCTTGGAAGGAAAACAAAACAAAACACCAAAAAAAACCAACAACCCACCACCAAACAAGCAAACAAAAACAAACAAAACAATAAAAAAAATGGTGAAAGCAGCAGTACTTGAGGCATGATGCTAGAGCCTTAAAGCCATAAAATCAGCAATAATAAAGTATTTATTTTAGTAAGAATAGAGCTTTCAGTAGCTTTGCTGCAAGCCTAAAGTCCCATGGCTTTGACTGAGAAGAATCTGAAAGCAATAAATTAAGCAGCAAGGTGCTCTGCATGATTGAATTAATAATGTAGAAAAGAACTCCTGAATAAGAAACACCAGTTCTGAAAGGAAAAATAAAAACTTCTCTGCAATCTAAAATAGCTCATCAATAATGAATGAAATCCATTTTTGAATTAGTTCACGCAGGTTAGCTCAATGCTTCCTGTAGAAGCGTTGTGAATATAGGTTACCTACCATGCATAACCTTTGTAATACCATAAAAGATGTACTCTGCTATGCTGCTCAGCTATGTCTGACAATCTGAGCATGAGCCTTTGAAACCCCCACCATCACCTTTACATTATGGAAGCCCACATAAGATAGGATGTTTACGTGAATTCTCCCTTGCATTAGCCCTACCTTTACCACATACTTTCAGATAAGAGCCACCTTTCATGGAATGAATTAGGCTTCTACCACAGGAGCCTCAGGGGAAGCAATTAAATTTAATGGGAAGTGTAACTCCTAAATAAATGCATTCCTTAGCCAAAGCATCAGGAAGAAAAGGCCTACATACCCTCCGCAACACACAAGATACTCCGAGACGTTCCCACATCAACATTTCCATTTCTCTTTTTCAAGTTTAATTTATGTCCTCATTTCCTAATGAGCTGTACTAAAGCAATAAGCCTTGATGGGGAAGGCATTATCATGAGACAACTTAGTATGCCTAACACATGATGCTCTACAGGTCAATTATAAGGTCAGTTAACAAACCGTATTCTGCCAGACATTTTTGTTAGTAAGAACAGCATAAATTAACAGGCTTTGGAACTGCCCTAGCATTTTATTTATTTATTTATTTTTTAATGTCTGAAAAGCATTTGAGAAGTTTTATTTATTTATTTATTTATTTATTTATTTATTAAAAAGTAGTAGATCAGGTCACAGACCTAGACTTGAAAAATTCCTTTAATCCACAAAATTCTTAGGTGGAGAAATATAAGATGTTTTGAATTTGAAAGCTAGTGCTCACATAGTGCAGGATTTTGAGGAGATGATTTGCAGGTGTAATGTGTTTGTTTGAGGTGTATGTAACATTGGCAGGTTTGACATCTAGAAGAATTAAGAGACACCTAAGTATCTCTCAGGGTGGTGGTGACGGTGGGAATTTATTTATTTATTTATTTATTTAAGATTCTTATAAATCCCAATGATTAAATAAAATTTGGGTGATGAAAATGATGGTTAAAATGTAATAAAAATGTGTGTCTGAAAAGGCAGCCCACAACAGTACAATAACAAACTAAGATAGTATTTGTGCGTGTGTATGTGTGTGTAGACTTGGATTAATACTTGACATTCAGCACTGTTTTTCATGCCGTGCATTGGATGACGGTGTTTAAACAGGAGCCTCCATTACTTCAGCAATTTTAGTGGATCAAGACTTTTTTTCATCTGAGAATTTATGAGAAAGCTTAGCAGGCTTTATTCTATTGTTTATTTACTTATGTATTTTCTTCTCATCTGTTTTCTTGATTGCATAGCAAGCCACATTTGCTCTGTCTGCTGCCTTGTGGACCAGCGATGGACCACAGACTGAGCAGCATGATGCAGCCCAGGTCTCCGCAGGGGTCTCTGACCTCTGCCTACCGTGTCCTGTCCTGCACAGCCACACTCTAGCTATAGGAGCCAGAAGGTAGATGTTTACCTTGAACAAGGCTGGCACAGATCTAAAATGCTATAGGTGACATTTGCTCTTGCAGCAGTGATGCCTGGACCTGTCCAAACACCGTTCTGTAGACCCGTGGTATTAGCACAAAGTGAAATGGGAAATACTGCATCAGCCAGGGAAAGCATGATGTGCCCAGCTGATGTCCATATACCTTTACTTCTTTTCAAAATTTAACCTCAAGTAAGCTACATCAAAATAAACACTTATTTTTGTTATTTCAACCTTTTTTTCTTCACTGATTTTCAAGACAATAGTCATTGTTGACGAGATCCTGTGATGGCTTTGAGATGACTGTACCACATTAATAAATGTGCCATTTTGTCATGTGGTTCAGTTTTCATTCCAGACCATATTACCAGGGATACTGAAATGTAGTGTTGTGTACTCTCCTCCCAAAGTTACTCACTTAAGCATTATTAAAGTACAAAATAGCATGTCTTTTGCACAAACACTATTTTTCAGAAACGGAATACAAACTCTTCTCATGGCATTTTTAGAAGTAAAATAGTGAGGAAAATGTTTGCTTCAATTGTCTAAAACTCAAATATCAGCCCTAAAATGTTACCAGGTGAAACAGTTACACAAGTCCACTTCAATCATGAGACTTTCCACTGTTTCAGCCTTTGAGATGAGCTCTCCTGTCCATAACACTTACACTACAGCTTTTTCATGCTGAAATAAAAGCTTTCTATCTAAAAATGGGTAGTACCTGTAAAAGAGAAAGAACAGCTAAGATGGATCAATCAAAGCAGGGAAGAAAGCTATAAAGAAAGAAAGAGAAAAAGCTGCCAACAAGGTCTTACCTAATACAATTTTTGTCAGTCAAGAAAATGCCTATGATTTGTGAGCTTCTATCACCCCTTCCCATAGGTACTTCTTTCATAGCGTGTGCATGCAGAATAGGTGCTAGGATGTAAGTTGTGATTTTTTTATTTTCACTTAATCATTTAACAAGTCGCTGTTGTATCTAAAAGAAAAATAAAGATGAGTTCTGTGAACAACAGAAGCATCTGAAGGTTCATAATGGGAAAAGCTAAATTTTCTTCCTATGGAGTTCTGTTGACCACTCAATATGCAATATAGCTGACGTGTAAGATACATGTAGCGCTCCCCATGGTCTCATGCAGGGAATGTTTCCACCAAGCCACGCTAATATAAATCTGTATTTTAAACTGCTTCCAGTGAAAGGAGTCTTCTGTAGCGTCTGAGATCAAGGTAACGTGATTTCTAGTAGTCACTGTCTGTAAAGGGAAAAGAGATTATGATCCCCCCCCCGCCCCCCCCCCTCCTCCCAACACACACAGACACACTACACAATGACACAAGTGTACAAATCACCTTATATCATGGCACTAGGGAATATTGCAGAGCTTTTCTTCCCAGAGCAAGCAAATGGCTCACTGAAATACCCTAGACCTTCTGTGACCTGCTAGCTGTGCATACTGCAGATTTAAAACCCTGGCTTCAGGAGCAAATGAAACAAGTTACACAGTCTTTCACATAGCCCTGTGATCTTAATTTACTCCACAATTATGGCTCAAATAATGTATCTTCCTTAAGGTCTCAGTTGTAGACCAGGGTCTAACTGATAATAAAACTTGTATATGACAACAGGGTCTCTTAGCTCCTGCAGGTTCCCTGCACTTGGCTGCATAACAGTGACTAATGCTGGGCAGCAGGTTAATGAAAATGAGGAGCCTGTGGTTCGTCTGAACCAGGCGTGACTTCCGTATAGCCAAATATATATTTATATATATACACACATATAAATACCCGATGTGATTGGACTGGGTGCTAGGTAATCTCATCTAGGCCCCCATTTCCCACTAAAGGTTGGAACTGATGATCTTCCAAGGTCACATCCAACCTGGGCTCTTCTGATTCTTATATACATACACATATATATGTATTGGAGGTGAAAAGTGGGTCATTAGGATCTTAAAGACTCAGTACAGACCACACAGAAGGCCTTGTGAAACCCTAAAGATATTCAAGCTAAATAAAGGCAGCAACTGTTTCTTGAGGAGTAGATTGCTACTTGCTAGATTTTTGGCCACATAAATGTACATGTATCTTGGGAATGCTCCTGTGTGCATGCATAGACTCACACAAAGTACACATAAACACAGAAAGGTAAAGAAAAATAACCAAATATGATAAGAGAAAAGATTGTTTGTTTGTTTTTGTTTATTTGTTTTTAATCTATCCTCCTTCTAGCAGCCAAATCTATGGTTCAGTGGGGAGATGGAGCCATTAAGGCAATTTAATATGATCTCCTGGAAATGCAGGCCAAAGAACCCCTTCTTTAATAATTTCTGCATGAGAAGTTTCTGAAGAAAGAAAGAAAAAAAAATGGATTGAATACATCCTTCTAGCAAAGTAATTACCTTTGAATATTACAGGAGGTTTTGGAAATATCACTTTGTTTCTCTTTCTTCCTTGTATTTAATTTTAGCAAGCATGGACAATGCAGGTAAGTACAAAAATTTCACATTCTGCTTCAAGTCTAATACTACACAGGAATTACTAAACCATACTGGACCTCTGAAAGTTTACCAAGAGAAGCTAATATTAGGTAGCGACTTCTCACCTATGTCACCCCACCTGACATAAATAAAAGAAAGAAACATTGCATAAGTAATTAAATATTTATTCCTTTAAAACTATAACTAGAGCAGGAAAATACAACATTTCTACCTCCCACAGCTTTTATCAAGCTGTCATGTTCTCCGTAGCTTGGTGTTAACTGAGTCATAAAGAGAAAAATATCTAAAGCAGGAGAAATGTGTGAACCCTTGCCTGAGGTTGCACTTGGTCATTCAGTGAGAAACCAGAAAAATCCTTGAGACTATTCCTGATCTCTGCAGGTGCAATTCAACAGCAAGGTCAATATGTTCCAAATAAATGCTTAAGTTCATTGCTATCATCACTAAGATGCAATAGGATGAACTGTCCATCCTTGGAAACAGCTTCAGCTGTGACGCTCCTCTTCCAGACAAACTACTGATGAAGTTTAAAACATGCTCTGTTCCAGTCTCCTGACTTCACAAGTATTTTTTCTCTGCCTTGCAAAAATAATTGAACAACAGAGTCTGATGTGAAAGATTTTCTGAAGGCATATTGAGTGAAATGAGATACATTACATTGCCTTATTTCAGTTAAAAGCCATTGGTTTAGATTGATGTTGGAGAGCTGGTTTAAAAAAAAAAACAAACAAACAATGCAATTCTGGTTTTTGCTTGACAATCCCATTGAAATATACATTTTCATACACAGGCTCATTTGGAGCCTATAAATATACATCTTCTTTATTAAATGTATTTCATAAAGACAGAGGAAACTTGTTTTGGCCAGCTTTCATGTGGACACGTAAAATAATTCTACACACACACACACACACGCGCACACACACACACACACACACACACATATAAAATATCTACCCAGTATTTTGTTCATGGATTGTTTCCTGTACTGCATTTCCACACCTTGCTCCACCTCTTTTTAAAATGCAAAAGAGCTGGACTATTGATCAGTATTTCACACTCTAATAACACAGTAGCAAGAAAATATGGGATCAAAGTGAATCTGTGTTGAGCTTTATCCCCTACTTCCTTATTATCAAAGCATTTGTTCAACTTTAAGCATATGAATACTGCCATTTATATGCAGCCAAGCAATTAAATTCATGTATATGGTTAGTGATGTAATTGACATCACTGGGAATTAAGGATAAGAAATGCTACCTATGAGTAATGCACTGAGTTACTTTACCACACTCAGGTTTCATTTCTTTGTCCTATCCAAAACCTCTACTACTTTGTATTACTACACTTTGTTCAGTAGCAAATTGATGTAAAGCTATTTAACCATTTTAACTCTTCTCATTTTTAAAGTCTGTAGTTATTCTTGCTGAACTTCTTAATTCAGAAGTAAAGAAGTTACAAAACTGAAATATTCTGCTAGCCCTTTTTCCACAGCTTTTTAAGGTGGGAAGTAAGCCAAAGCCCTTTCTCTAGCCTTCTCCTCACGGCTGCAGATCAAAAGATACAGCCATTCCTGGGAGAAGCATATAAGTCACTCTTGTAATTTGGGTTTCTAGTTTCTCACAGAGAACAAACAGTTGCTGGCATGTGAATAATGTGAAGAGTGACCACAGCATGGAAGACAAGGCTAGAATAAAAACTGCCTCTTGTTCAGGGATGCCTGCCTGACATCCACACTGATCTTCAAACCAGTCATTTTCTGCACATTCATCTGCTAGAAACAACTCATTACTTAAAAACAACTGAATTCTGTGATTACAGTTAACTTACAGTTAACTTACAGTTACTTTCTTACAGTTGTACTTTCTAGATGTAGCAATATAATTGCTTCTTATGCATTGTCAATAAAATTTGAAGATAAAATTTTCAAGGTTGTATGTATTCAAGAATATGTATGGTACCCGTCCGTTTGGTTTGTGAACCAAGATGATAGTTGCAAAGAAACAGACACAGCTTTCTGATCCATGGTCCAGCATAGCTCTTCATAACACTACATTGGTGATGAGTTCCCTTTTGCTAGTGGAGGACTGGCTGTACTGAACATTTCCCAAATCCTCATCCATTAGTTTATTCCTACACTCTATGTCAGACCTTTTTATTATACAGAACTAAACAAAGCAAAAATCATAACTTCCTAGAAAGCCTTGGAGAATATATTTCTTTCTTTAGACTGTGTAGGAGGGCAATAGAACAAAATTAGGTACATTGCTATTCTGAGGAATAATAAATCTGACATAAGCATCCAAACACCTCTCAAAAACACTGTAAGGAATAGCCGTGTCACTTATGGTATATCTCACTTTCTCACAGTGTTTCAGATCCCTTATGATATCACAAAAGTTATCTTATGTTGTTATTATATAATTACAAGAAAAATAAATGCACGCTTATTGCTTTGTTTTCAAATATACCACGACCTTTTCACAATTATAACGCAACCTCTGTAGTTGAGAAAACTGTTGGGGTCAAAACGGAATAAAAGCAGGTACTGCATTTCTTTGTGCAGTGGCCTTTATATATATCTATACAGTGTGGCATGATGACGATTTCCAAGTTTCTTAGATGTCAAGCTTACGAACTTATTAAAATGAACTATCCTCATGGTGTTTCTGAGGCGGTGTATTTGAACAAAAAATGTCATCAACCTTCTTGGCATGTATGTCTCACATAAAGATTTAAACTATGGTTTTTACCCATTGCTCATATTTGGCTATCCTGATTATAAAAAAAAAAAAAAAAACAAAAAACTGAGAAAATGAGTGTAATGTTGGTTTACCTTGACTAAATAACTAAATAAAAGGAAACATGAGGAAAATTAATCTGTCTACCTCAACTATGATGCAGAAGATAGTTGTTCATTAAAAGAGACAAGCCATATTGAGGATTCCAAGGTTAAATGAGTTTATTGAGTTAGTGGTTACAACGGTATGTCAGATACCTGTAATCCAAGCTACACCTACATATTTGCCTCTAAATTCTCACATTGTCAGTTTCCGTGTCTCTAAACATTCCACCACCAGGTCTTCTATTACTAATATAATAATAATAATAATAATAATCATAATCATAATATAAAAGGCAATGTCAATCACCATATTGTGCTTCATACTCCACCATAAGGAATTCAATTGGCAAAAGTAAACCTCTGTTCATATTAATGGGATTAATTGAAATGTGAGCAATCATAACACGACTAGAATATAAAGAACAAAATATGGTTTAAAAGAAGCGTTTTAAAGATGAATTAGTTTGCATTTATTTTAAAAATTCACATACTATGATGAAGATGACTTAAAAGATATATCATTTAATTATTGGGCCACACATTTAAGCATATTGGCTAGTACATTTTTGCACTGGAACAGAAGCAATACAAGCTTTATGGTCTACCATTACAATTCCATTTTTTTCCCACTTAATATACCTGCCAACCTAATGTTTCTTGCATGCATAAAAATTTCTGGGTTTAGACTTGAATTTACTATTTAATTCACACATACCCCTGTGATGCAAATTCTTTGGCCAAATTAATGCTATAGTTTAGATTAAAAAGTAAGCTTGGAATAAGTCCACTGAACATTAGAAGAGAACACCATAAATTTTGGCGTTGCAGAAAGTTAGTTACTTCAGTAGAGTCTCAGGTTGCATGCAGATTGACAGTTTTCCCCCACCCCATGCCAGACGCATACAAGTCGGCAGGTATGCATACAAAAAGAATATAAAACCCTCCTGGTAAAGCTTAGTGTTTTAGAATGAATCCATAGCTTTAAATTCACTTAAGGCCTGTACAGGGGAAATGTGTTTCTTCTGGGACCCTCTTCTCACTCTTGTCTGATATTCTTCTGGTTTTTCTCTCTTTACTAGAGGCTTCTTCTCAGGGGCCTTCATCTTCCAAGATACAACTGGTGAGTTCACTGCAGCAGTACCATAGACCTTCTGATACTTAGTAGAAGCTACATACGATGCCTTCACTGTAAGGACCACAGCGTTCATCAGATTTTTAGCTGCCTGGATGAGAGAAGTGGCACTGTCCAGCTAGGAAGAGAAAACAACATGAAATACAGCAGGGTTACTCCATGAGTGTGTCACTGGACCACTTCCTGACTGAAGTCTGCGTGCTCTCAGATCTCATTAAAGAGGAAATGAACACTGAGGATTAATCAAGATGCTTGTAGTAACAAGCACCAGCAACACGCACCATGTAAGAAGACTATGGTACTTCACATAAACTATTTTAATAATTTAGAGGAAAAGTTTGCGTTGGCTGTTTTTTGTTGATGATTCTTTTCCTATGGGTGAAGATCGAGTTTCCTCATTTTTCTCAAGAAAAAAAAAAAAAAGTTACTTCTCACTTGACCCTTTACAAATTTACTTCTAAATGTCAGAAACAGCAAAATAGCTCAGCAGAGATTTCCCAAGTGCCCAAGTGTTTTTTCTAACTATTCCTATGAAGACCAGGATAACACCCCCAGTGATGTCTAAAGGAGCAGTGTGAGGCTAGTGTAAAGCTTGTTAGGGAATACCATCTGAAAAGACAAAAGGAGATTTTGAAACCCCTAAAGAACAAAAAAGATGAAACAGTTAATTGCAGGTTTTTGTAGTTACTATAATATTTGAGCTACTCATGTTCACAAGTAATCTTACTTTATGCATAGCAGGCTTTTTGTACATATACCCTTGTGTTTCTCCTGTGCGTAAGACTGCCTTAGGTGCCTAGGTCCTGTGGAAGAGGCCTCAAGAACTTGTTGAACTTCAAACCATTTGGACTTCCAGTCAACAGGCTTCCATCATATACTGAAATCAAGTACATGTCCCTGCCCAAATATTTAAAAAAATATTAAAGCAGATAACGGGACTTCCAAAGCAATATTTCAATGTTCCAAAATACAAACTAGGCACTTGCCAAATCCAGCTAGACAACCTCAAATCAATAGGTATTAAAAAATATGGTCTTAAGTACTGTAAATATCTAGTTTACTATTAGATGTTCCTAAAATGTTGAAAAATTGGTATATACTGTTTGTGATAAAGCCTTTAAGTTCTACCATGGAAGCTTGCTTAAGTTTTTAGAATTCTTTTCTAGTTTGAAGGAACTATTTTGGATGCAATGTTATTTTAGTCAGCATGGATTCATCATGACACAAACCTGGGAGGACTGGCTGCACTGCCATTCAGAGGGACCTGGCCAGGCTGGAGAGTTGGGCAGTGAGGAACCTCATGAAGTTAAACAAAGGCAAGTGCAAGGTCCTTCACCTAGGGAAGAATAACCCCAAGCACCAGTACAGGCTGGGGGCCGACCTGTTGGAAAGCAGCTCTCTGGAGAAGGACCTGGGAGTCCTGGTGGGAAGCAGGTTAACGGTGAGCCAGCCATGGGCCTTTGTGGCCAAGAAGGCCAGTGGTATCCTGGGGCGCATTAGGGAGAGTGTTGCCAGCAAGTTTACAGAGGTGATCCTCCCCCTCTACTCAGCCCTAGTGAGACCACACCTGGAGTATCGTGCCCAGTATTGAGCTGCCCAGTACAAGAGGGACACGGAACTACTGGAGCGAGTCCAGAGGAGGGCTACAAACATGATTAGGGGCCTGGAGCACCTCCCTTATGAAGAAAGGCTGAGAGAGCTGGGCCTGTTTAGCCTGGAGAAGAGAAGGCTGAGAGAGGATCTTACCAATGTATATCAGTGTCTTAAGGGAGGGTGTTAAGACAATAGGGCCAGACTCTTTTCAGTGGTTCCCAGTGATAGTATGCGAAACAACAGGCACAAACACAGGAAGCTCAGCCTGAATGTGGGGAAAAAAAATCTTCACTATGAGGGTGACAGGGCACTTGAACAGGCTGACCAGAGAGGTTGTAGAATCGCCTTCTCTGGAGATATTCAAAACCTGTCTGGACATCATCCTGTGTAATGTGCTCTAGGTGACCCTGCTTGAGCAGGGAGGTTGGACTAGATGATCTCCAGAGGTCCCTTCCAACCTCAGCTGTTCCCTGATTCTGTAATTTCAGCTCTTTAATTCCACCCCACTTTCTCAATAAGTTCTTAGCTATTTTTAACTGGAACAAAAGGCTTGTCTCCCTACAAACCTTTCCTTCTTTATCTTTTGGGAGTATACAATTCCTTAACATGAATTTTAAGTAAGGTAACTGGGACAAATACCCACAAGGCAATAATAATAATAAAAAATTATAATTCACCTCAAATACTTTGAATCATTAACTGAATAAGAGAGTTCAGATTATAACTGCAGGAGAAACCTCATTCTGAAAAGTGTCAGTGACCAACGTGAAACAAAAATAGACATTACAGAAATCCTGTACCTGGAAGTACATTCATCTATAGACTTACCTATTATTTTGACTTCCTCAGCTGTGGTCTTATATTCAATATAATTCATTAAATACATAAACAGTTACATACAGAGAGGTCCAATACAGAAAAGCGTTTTGATGATTTTCACGTAGTTGGTGCCATTCCCTGAAATGCATAGTTAATTGCCTGTCCCCAGTAAATATTTTTCCTCGGGACTAATTTGCATTTTCTGTTAGTAAAAGAAACTAAGTTAAAAGATGGAAAATTATATTATATAGCAAAAACATGGCTGTTCAATAGGCAGTAATGAAATATAATTCAGTATAGTGAATTCTATAACCGCACTACTGCATGATTTATAAGGCAATCTGTATGTTTGTTGGCAAATAACAGATCATACTCTATTAAATTAGGATATTGTAATTTACTGTTGAGATCTACAATCACACATTATTCATTGTTAAATAATTCTTTCTGAAACACCAGTGGATTGATTCTGAATATAAAGTGATACCGCCAAATAGCATTTACTTTGTAATCTATGTGGATAAACTGACTGGATCATGCCTATATTGTACATTCCCATGAATTCCGTTTGTTGAAGACTTCTAATAGTCTCACATTTTCCAGCATTTCTTTGTGAAAAGAGGTCTGGTAGCTATTTTAAACGGGGCATATTCTAAGGAACTGAATGATTAAAGAATGCATGCTGAAATGAGGAGGCACATAAATTAGATACTTAAATCCATACAAAGGGTGCAATCTACATCTTTAAACACAGTAATAATTCTATGGTGTTTATTGATAAGGGTGTGCAGAAGCATGTGTAATTCTGCAAGATCAGATGAGAATTGTATTGATGTCTTTTAGAAAACTATGTTACACATTCTGATGCTATTTTAATTACCTCCAGTTCCAATCTGCTGTTATAGCAGATAAGAGCTCCCTATCTTCACCATTATTAATCTAATTTTAACGTGCAGGTACTTAGTCCTTTTCCTCAATAACCATTCATATTGTAATATGCTTTCAAGTCTTGGAATCAGAAAAGAGACATAAAAATCCCGTAATAGTATTAGGATATGAGTGTTCTCCAAAATCTGCTGGTAACCACCCCATGTATCTAATTTGGCTACCTAAGCACTTCCAGTGATTTTCTTATTGCCTCGAGCTCCTTGCTTGTATTCTGGCTCAGGTAAAGAAGAATTAAACTGAATGAACATCACTCCAATTAACATTTAGATCTTAATACACCACTGTGTTACATCAATTTTAAGCTTTGCTTCGCATTGGCAGAGCTACAGTGTCATAAAGCTAAAACGAGGCAGCAGCACGTTAATTCCTTACAAAATCTGTGTGTAGAGACATGCATTTTTCCAAACAGTTAATGTTGTTAATAATAATATTAACAATAATAATAATAATAAAGCGAGAGGTGGTGGGGCAGGGGAGCAAGCGGGAATTAACATTTCATATAAAAGTACCACTAGGAAGTTATTGCACAGTACAGGACGCAAAATTCACTCCCTTCCAATTGTTAGGAAATTATGAATATAATAAAAGCTTTCTGTACAAACAACTAACAGTCTTTGACTAGCTACACAAAGTAAGAGTGTTCTGTTACTTAGATCTGTTTACAAATCCATTTAGGAAAAACATCCCTTTCAAACACCAGAAATAAATCTAGGTTATTGGGCCATAAAACTTCAAGAAAAAAGAATGGGGAAGATTCAGAATCACTGAAGAACTTGGGAATCACTGCACTGGAGCTGGTCAGTTATCCAAGCTAAAACTGCCATCTACTCAGGGAAGGCATAAATCATTCAGAAAAAAAAATCAAAAAAAAAAAAAAAGAAAGAAAGAAAAAAAGATTTTGCTATTAGCTAACTTTGCAATTAATGAATGCAAGGCTAGAAGCAGCAGAGCTTATTATCTGCCAAGATTTTTTTATTATTTTTTTTGCGTTCTCCAAATCCATAATGCTTTGAGGAGTTTTTGATCTGCTTATAAATTGTGGTGCATTTTTCCTCCACTATCTGAAGAATTTTCCAGAATCTTGTGACAATAAGGATTTAATGCCTCTTTTACATATACCTATACATAAAATGAAATAACCAGCAACTGCAATACCAAAATACCTGACGAAGTGGAAGAGAACTGTACAGAGTTGCTAGTCAGGGAATATTTAAGCCAGGCAAGTAGAATGACCTGTGAAATTATAGGCCAGCTCAGCTGAGAGCACTTCCGAACAAAATAATGCAAAGCCTATAACACACTCAGTAAATAAAGGGGGGAACGGATTGCAGTTAATGGTAACTGAATGGTTTTGTGGGTAAAACCATTTTATTTTCAAAGTAATCTGCATCATATTTTGATGTGATTAAATTTTGTGTTGCTTATAACAATGCTGTTGGTACAACTGGCTTTTTTAAAGGTGTTTTCCTTGGTACTACATAACAGTTTTACTAAAACTCAGCTGATACAAAATTAACATGGCACTTACAGAATGATTGTAAATTGAAGTAACTAAGTTTCCAAAATCATGTACAGGCAGTGAAATCATTGCTACACCGTGACTTTTGCAGTGGTCTCTTGAAGAAACCTGTTGTCAGCTTTATGTTATTTTTGTTAACATGCTGTTAACTGATTAAATTTGCAGATAACATTTGGGAAGCTGGTATATCATAAAGAGGATGAGTGACTGATATCTAATAAGCTGATAAAAGTCAGAAATGTAGACTTTACTTTGGACAGCTTTATAGCAGATGATACCTATTTACAGGATAAGGAACTTTATCATAGGCAGGAGTGAGTCAACATCTCATTGAATCAGTACAGATAATTAGATCAGATACAGCAAAATTGTGGGAAAGGAATAATATGAACCTTGAGTACATAAAAAGGAGGAGACTGATGAAAAAGGTTAAAAAATCATATTCAATATATCATGTGTACCCAGCGGTGGCGTTCTCAATGCAGGAACAACACTGAAGAAGCGGAGAGAACATAAAGAACCTCAAGAAAAACAGACGTTTTATGGGAAAGATTCAGACAGCTCTGTGTTTTCCACTAATAAAGCAAATGATTAAAAAATGAGTTGATCAAAATCAGCAAGTACATGGTAACAGAAATGTGATAATATTTCAGGTTTAACAGATAAGACAAAGATATAACAGAATATAATGGCTAGAAGGTAAAGCATGTAATTTTAGTTATTAATTAGATGAAAAGTTTTAGTAGTGATAGTAATTAATTACAAGAACTTGTGAAGGATAGTGATTCTATATCTGGAAATTGTGAAATCAATATTGGATGTTTTTGCTTAATATGTATACTCTAGCATAACTATCAGAGATTTTCAAAGCATATTATTTCAGGGAGCCTACCCATCATTTATGCAGGCTGGTAGCTTAAATGATAACAATGGCCCACATTGACCTTTAAATGTATGAATGCAAAAAATTAGTGTCAAAAATTACTGATTGATAGAATTTAGTCTGTTTTACTTGGTACAGATTGGGAGGAGGAATTGTCTATTCAATATGTTGTGCCAGAGGAGGTTTAGAATGGACTTGAGGAAGAATTTCTTCAGTGAGAGGGTAATTAAGCATTGGAACAGGCTGCTTAAGGAATTGGTGGGTTCCCCATCACTGGAGGGATTTAAGAGATGTTGTAGATGTGACACTAGGGGACATGGTTTAGTGACAGGACTCAGTAGGTCAGGTTGATGGTTGGACTTAACGATCTTAAAGGTCTTTCCAACCTAGATCGTTCTATGATTCTACATTGGAGAATCACACAACCCTTTGAATACTTTTGGCTAAGACTTGATTTTATGCCTTTAGCAGATCTTTTCGGCATTGTCAAGCCATTAAGGCTATCTGAGAATTCTAGGTGCATTCCCTGCTTCTCCTCCTTTTTGGAGCAAGTTTTGTGGACAGGTATAGGTTCTGTTACTACAATCCAAAAGTCAGTTAATGGCCTCTAGAGCAAATAAGGTTACATGAAACAATTATGAATCTGGAGGGTGAATCAGAAAAAACATTTTTCCAGATGACACTCTTACACAATAGAACATTTTCCTCTCAGCTGTGCTTAATAATAAATCTAGTCCTACATATGTATGTAAGATATATATAAAAATAAAAGAAAAAGCTCTTATTCATAGTACTCATCTTACACTTCTGTAGCACAGTGCATGCATAAAACATGATACTATTAGTGATAGCCAATGCAAGAGTGGCCTATTCGCTATTCAGATGCACTCATCCCTATGGTGGGAGACATCTGCTATTTATCAGCACTGCTACCCAATGCCTGAAGCCATATTTCAGTCAGTCACTTGAAGATGTGCATAAAGATTTTACTAGATGTGAGTCTGTTGTGAGAAAACTATCATATGCATTTGAAATTCTACAACAAGCGAAAAGTCATAATTTGGGATGCAAAGTGGTCACAATGGGGCTAAAAAGGGATAAGTGGGTACACAAAGAAAATGGTGTTATGCTCATCTTTTCCTAGCTATTAATTTTCACATTTGATTGCGATTAACTTACTCCTTCAGACATGCTGATTATTTAATTCATTCATGGGGTAACTGTGTTTTATAACTGTCCCATCCACTGAATAGCTGTCCTCATCTACATTTTTTCAATTACAGGTAAGTAAACCGTAAGGACTCCCAAGTCCATTTTGTTGTATTTAACAGAGGCTGACTGTTAACACAACAGAAAGCACAAACGTATGTTTAGAACTATAGATATTTTCTGTCTTTTATGAACCATTGCCCTTTGAAAACACATATTTACTTTACAAGGTCAACTCCATTATACAAGTTTAAAAAGCCTATACATATAAAAAAATACTCCCAATAATAAAGAATAAATTCAGAATAAAGGATAGAACACATGCAAATATAATTTAGACAATTTGCAGAGATGCATTTACACTGTTGATTTAATTATTCTAGCCTATTTTAAAAGGAAAAGGGTATAAGACAAAATGATATTAAGCAAATTAATTTGCTTTGATGAGAAGGCTTAATATGAAATTAAAAAAAAAAAAGAATAATATGTAGATATGCCTATAATCATTAAAGATAATTCAGCACTCGATATCACTACAATTGTGGGTCATACTTCATTCCCTAAGTGAAGAGTTTTGTAAAATTAACTGACAGTATTCAAAGTTTATGATAAAATAAGAATAGTAACTCTGTAAAGCTAAGAAATACAACCTTCATGTCCTCAAATACATCTAGCAGTCTTAAAAAAATTTTCTTTTTTATTATCCTAGACATAAAGGCTACTTTGCTGAAACAATAGGAGACCTGCACACTTTGTTTCACAGTAAGCACCCAAAGTAGTGCAGCATGTACCAACTCAAAACACTCAGCTAGCAGAGACAGGGCTTAAATTTCATAGTGACTACCAGAGAGCACAGAAAAAAATCTTTTTTGGAGGAAAAATAAAATTGCCTTCCCAGTTGAGAGACTGAAACATGGGCATCAAAATCACGATTATTTACAAGCATGCATTGTATGCTTACTTTGCTCTGCTCTGCTCTCTTTTCTCCCCTTACCAATGGAAGTCTCACAAGTTACAGTCTGGTAATCCTGTAAGTATCCTCAGGTCTGGGAGTTGCAAGCAAAAAAGTGTGCTGAATCTGGTTGTCTTTGGCCCAAGAAAGTAGTATAGCACTAGAGATATTAGCCATCTCCAACTCTGCTGTCCAGCCAGCTATAAGAAGTTATGTATGCACTTTAACTGCTTACTGGGTGTATCCAGTAACCTAGTGCAAATAAGGAAGACTGTAGTAACCCAATTGTAAATGCTGCCACAGTGTTTTTTTTTTTTTTGTTTTGTTTTTTTCCTGACTATGGTGGGCTACCAAGAACAATTCTAACACATTAGTGTGTATGTTTGTCAAAACAGAAAAATTTCTCAGACCCATCAATTTTTTCTTCTGCTCATTATCTGTCACTGCGCAGCAGGGAAAAGATGCTAAAATTGTACAGTTCATATCATATACCAGAAACGCTGTAAGGACAAGCAATCATATCTGGGGTTGAATTTTTTAAATTAGCTTGCTTTATCAGCCATTTTCATGCCATAACACTGCCTCAGAACTTTCAGATTCTGTTACTGCATTAGGATATTAGACAGTCTGAATGCCCAAACATCTGGAACAACTCCACAGACCAAGTAAGAAATCCTGTTCATGAAATCAAAGGAGTTTTGTAGATGACAACAGGATTTCACCCAAGGACTTTTCCAGCACTATGATTATGTATGCTACACTTTTTTCTTTGCTACGGTTGAAGACAGAAGAAGAAATGCTTTCTACCATCAACCTATAATTGACAAAAATGGTAAGGAGTCTTCTGTCATGAGGGCTTAACATTTCCTTCTCCTAAATCTTCTGTTTCATTCTGTGTAGAACTATTTATTGTTATGATGCCTATAACAGAAATGCCCTAAGAATAATCGTGACCAAAAAATATGATTCTTTAATGGTCTTCAAAGATGTGTTACTAATTCTAGCAAAATTAGTGTAACCACATTTACATCTTTAAAATCATTCTGTCCCATGTAATGGTTGGGTGTGAATTCCGGGATGGTTAACAGGAAACAGATGTTGGCGTGAATGATTTGAAGACAGGATCCTACTTAATCTTCAAGGAGAACAAAAAAAATATGCAACAAAATTGAAGTAAAAACTATACTAGATGTGGTTTCAGTTAGCCTATCCTGTCAAAGGTTTTGTGATATTGACAGGAGGCTTACTAAAGAAGACTAGAATAAGAAGTCTGCTGGAACTCATTATCAGACACAATAAAAAAGTGCAAAACTTTGGGTAAGTGGTCAGTGTACTAACAGGACTATTTTACACTGGGATTTTTACACTAGCAGGACACCATTTTACACTGGGATTCACATACCAGAAGCCTACACAAAATATAATCTGAACGTGATGTCACAGATTGAAATGTGCAGTCATGACTCCATCAAACGCATCTATACAAATTTCTTCTTTCACATACAATTGCAGTTAAATCCAAAATGGGAAATATGGGATATCTAACTAGTCTGTGCTACTGACTTCTGACCTGTATGCAATTTAAAGATAGTTATTATTCTTAAAAGCCCCACATAATCTAATGATCCTTCAAACTGAATTTTGGGAGCAAACGTTTTGTTGTTTATCTAGAGAACAGGCATAATAACAACAAAAGTATGTCTTTCTTATAGTCTTACCTCAAGGAAGTCCAAAACATGCCCAGTGAGCTGGAAATTGTACTCTCAATGATAAAATGCAGGAGAATTTAACAAAAAAGTAATAAAAAAATAATAAAGCATAGAAGAACTATATTCTTTACATGGGAATGTGTTATCTACTACTCTTTCTTCTGATTTTGTCACAATGAAAACTAAAAGGAAGCAGGATAATATAGGATTTCAGATTGCAAAGCTGAAAAATGTGATATTTTTCCAACTTATTTTTTAATTTGTAAGAATGTCAGAACGGTAGCTGTATGTGTTATCTGTGCGTCTTCTACTGTGAGGATGTCACATTTTGAGACAATCTTCCTCCTTCAGCTAAGTTAGCATCTTTAAAGTTATGTTTGCCTGTCTCAGCACAGAGGGACTTTGAAGATAGCTGCTCTACAGGCGTAGCAAGCTGTTTTTTGGGAAAGGGCTTAGAAAGCATGCATCAAACAGAGTCAAAATGAATAAAACAAAATCTTTCTGTGGGAAGATACTACCAGGACGTTGTTCATTGCTTCCTAATCTGTACCTGCTGCTCTTCATGCATATTTTACATCTCACAGAAACATATAAAAGGCTTGCTCATTCAAGATATTGATCATCTCTGAGGTGCTAAAAGGCTTTTACTTCCTTGGAGTTGAGGAAATGTGGCTCAACTCATTGAATGGAAACATTCCTTTCTTTGATTCCCTGAGCACTTTTTACAACTTTAACAACAGTATGCAACAAAATAAGAAACAAATTTGAAGTATTTTTCAAGAAAGAGACACATTTCAGCTTTTAGGAAAAGCCATAGCACTGAAAGAATGGACTTAATTATATATGGCAAATTATTTGTAGAGGAAATTCTGACATTTTAATTGTGAATAATGTATTTGAATTAACTGTTCTATTTGTCTGAGCAATTTAATCAATGGTTAAACAACATGAACAAATAAGTGTTCATTACAATTTTTTTTCCCCTGGTAAAACAGTGCATACATCACTTGTGAATATATTTGTTCATTGTGTGCTTAGCTTTAGCTAACACTAAATATTATTGAAAAACAAAATAATAATAATCATCAAGGAACAGGAAAGAATTGTTGGAGACTGCAAACAAATGAAACCAGAATAAAACAGAGACAAATCGTAAATGATGCTGCAGTGCACAAGGAAAGAACAAGCAAAGATGACAGCAAATAATAAATCAAAATGAGTAGAATTTTGCTCTGAGTTGTAAAGGCTCATTTTTATTACTCACATACAACTATGCAAATATTCATATAATCATAGAACACTTCATGATGAAAAGAACTTTTTGGGGTTATCTAGCCCAATACCCTGTACAAAGCAAATTGAATTAGATGAGATTTTTCAGTACTTTGCTCAAATTCTGAGTACCTCCAAAGATGGATAGACTCCTGCCTCTCTAGACTGAAATCTACACCCTGTGCTTGAGTTTAACTGCCCTCAGAGTTAACTGTTTTTCCTTATATCTAACTAGAATCTCCCATGTTCAGACTTCTGTCTGTTGTGTCTTGTCCTGTCACCATCCACCTTTGAGAAATCTGGCTCTTCTACATCCTCCTGCTAGGTAGCTGTAGATAACAATATATGGCCTTTGCCTATCTGCTACAGAAATTTAGATGATTCTGGTGACCTCAGTTTCACTTTTATAAGAGCAAGTGCTTCATCCAAAGGAAAAAAACAGAGTAACTGTAAAAAGAAGCATAAAAAATTATCACCAATAATTACTGAGAAATATTTAATAGGTCACTCAAGTTGCTTAAGAACAATACCAATTTCTTCAGAAAATATTCATGTTATTTTAGGAATCCTAATTTACTCGGTCTAAGTTTTCTTTTGAGATTCAGTGCTTTAGATAGCATTGTGCCTGAACAAGAAATGCAGAAGTACTTACAACATCAGTGATTCACATACCCCAAACAGTTTATGTGCTTTTCACCCGAGGACAATCATTGCTACACAAAAACAAACAAGTTCAGCCCTGTCTTGAAAATCTTCCCTCTAATACAGATCTTATGCAGAGAAGATGAAGTTATAATTTCAGCAATGATTCAGAAGAATGGTGAAATGAAAATGCATTTGCACACTGCCTCTTTTCTTACATGGTTCTTGCCTAACAAATATTGAACATTAGTCATGATTATAGAGTTGTCCGTACCTATTTGTCATCAAAAATTATCACTGAAAGTCTTCTAATATTAGTCAGGATCGAAGAATTAGGCTAGCACTAGAATACCCAGAAACATTTTTTCAGATGTCTGTAATTGACCAGTTTCTCTAATAATGCAAGCATGAAAAATGGGGCTGCTTATAAAAATTATTGAGATAATGTGTACAATGACCTAGGCAAGGTTTAAAGAGTTTGCATTTCTATAAATTAATTCTTATCCTGTGCTCATACTATGTAGTTCCAGGTGTTGGATCAAAGCATTCCAGCCATGCTTGATAGAGAAGACCACAAGGAACCACAGAGCACCTGAGATGTTTCATGGGTTCATTTTCTATGGAGAAGGGTCAGAATACCTCTCCTCCCTAATTATATTTAAAAGATCTTAAATGGAACTTGAATTGTAAAGACAACATAATTAATCCAGGCCTAGATGCTGAACATGTCTGAAAAGCTGTGTTTATTTTTTTGCTTAGTACCCAAGAATTTAAACATACTTAATGAATACTTCTGTGATTGTTTTTCTTAATTTTTCCCTTTTGATGCCCAAAAGCATCAAACGGGGGAAATCACATAGTCAACTTCCCATTCTAAAAAACTAATGAACTTGGAGCCTGAAAAAAAGCTACTTTATTTAGGTAAACATTCCTTACCAAACAATTTAAATATTTCTGTCCAGAAAAAAAAATAATAGGTTTCTTTCTGCAGCAGCTGAGTTCATAGAAAGTTGACATCACTTACATATGAATGCATACCCTCAAATGATCCCAACAATAAACATCAACGTCTTGACTCTGTGCTTCTCTGCGTAGTTCAGTTCACTTGCCTATGCCTCTGTCATTTTTTAAGAAGTTACTAATCAAATTAGTTTAGCATCTACCCTAAGATCAGCCTATATGCTCTCTAGAAAATCCTATTGATCTCCATCAATTATAAAGGAAGTCTGGAGTAAGGAACTCAGATACAGTTGTTTACACTTGGCTAGATGAATTACTCTCCACAAAACAATAGAGAGAATAGTCAAAAACTTTTCATAATTCAAGCAGAATATTTTTTTAAAATACTAAAATACTCAATTTTCATTACACTATTACTCCTGTAACATATGGAAGATGTAGAATGGAAGACAGAGAAATGCTGGTCTTGAAAATTGCCCGAGTCTTGGAGGATAATATAGTGTTTCAAACTCATTGTGATTCTATAGATCAAGGATACACTATTGTGTTTGCTTTGAGACACTCAGATGGGATGGATAAAAATTCAAAGGATTATGATTGAACAGAATCATGTTTAATGTCTTTGAGATGGGACTGTCCCAGGAACAAAAAGTCTTGGGTGTTAAGGCAGTCCTAGTTTCATCTGAAACCCTATACTCAAAGTGCTGTTGAGCATTTTTGTTGACAATTAAAATGAGCTGAGGTCGAAGTTTAAGAGGACTGGAGTTTAAATCAACATGAAGAGTCCTCTAGAATGCTCATGCACTATCATTGTGACTTCTTTTGCTTAAACAAGATTAAACCAAAAGTAATTCATTTTGAGTCAAACCAGCCTAAAACTGCAGTAAGAGAGGGCAGGGTGATGAGCATCTATCTGCCAGCTGACACCATTTGTGAACAGATGGTGCATTTCACAGCTCTCCCTCACTTCTCATATAGAAGAAGGTAAGAACCAACCCACAAAGTTTTAATTCAGCTTGTGAGAGAAATCAGCCTGTAAAATACAGAAAATTTGGGAATTACACTTAGCTATCTTAATCATACTGAGAAAATGTTTGATCCTATATATGATCTACATTATTAAGATATTGTTCACACCTTTGCCAATATGACTGAGGAACAAGCCTGTAATTTCAATACTGACCTGCTAAAATATAAATGTATAAATTTACTAATTACTGTTTTTTATTTAAGCCACTAACAGATCATATTGTTAGCTACCTAAACTGAGGCAATTTTAAAGACATCTTTATTTTTATAAATAAATAGTGCTGTAAAATAGATTTAAGTTTACATAACACTTAAGATCTAACAAATTTAAATTAGAATATATTGGAACAAGTTGCTCAGATATTTGTTTACAAAAGTTTTCATATTATACACTAAGTTAAATCACCTGAAAATTAGGCTTGATTATATTTTATTTTAATGTATGTATATATTTGTAAATAATACAAAGTTAAAAGAAACATTGCAGGTGACAAAATACATCTTTAAGACAACGCTGAAAATGCAGGAACCTGTGTATTCTAGACATTTTAATTATTTTATTTTTTTAATATGATATCTGCCAGTAAAATAATTTGAGAGGGGAATTAGCTCAGTAAATGTAAAATTAGGCTATTTATTCTCACAGTGTCTGGTTACTCAGGCAAACCCATATCCTGGGGTTGCATGACAAAAAATTGGTATTAGATTTTGCACAGGCAGATTCCAGGTTAATTATCACAACACTTTATGTCATTTTGCGTATCATTCCGTCTACAAACTCCCCCCATACATAAGTCAACTAACTGATGATTTGCTCATCTTACAAGATAAATTTAGAGAACAATTTTCTCTGGATTTAAAGTAATCCACTGACATCTCTGTTTCATTATATCCCCCCAGTGATGATCAGTATCTCTAATTCACCTTAATTACTGAATGATACCAATTCTGATTTCCTGTTCCCAATCCTTATATCACTTTTAAAAAGAATTTATCTCTCTCTGCTACCAATATGCTTTCATATCAGTGAGATTAGGGGCACTGTTCAGTTGGTCCTTATGCTTTGTCAATTCTGTGCAAAAATTAAAGTCTCTTGCATTATGCAAGAATAATTACATGAAAAAACAATTTTGTCAACTCATCAGCAAAGGACGTGCTTAGGATCTAAATTAAATTTTACCTCAAAGCATTTGCCTATGAGAAAATAAACTTCAAAACCTCTTTAACAACAACACTTCCTATAAAGATTTCCCAATGAAACATTAAATTGACTAACCTGCTTTTCCTTTTCTACTTAAAAGATCAAAGTTTGCCAGGGAAGCTACATTTGCTAGACAAGTTCTTGACTTTGCAAAGGAAGATTTGGAGACTTCAATGCTTGGTTCACTAAAAGGAATAAGCAGTAACAATAACACTCCTTGAACATGTTATTCAAAGCCAGAAAAGCTACCACCTGTTGGGGAGCCAATTTTTATCCTCTTGGTCGTTATTTTTCTCTCTAACAGGAAGCGAAGCAATCATTAGTGAAAGTTCTGTTAGTTTTGTAAACAAAACTTTCCCAGAATTTCATTCAGATCTCCTGTGCTTTCATAAAGAGCATTGCTGAGTCATTGGAGGGAATATCTACCCATCACTACTGACAAATTCCCAATACATGCCAGTGACTAGAAGATGGAAGGCTCTGCATCCTATACCCAATTCCTCAAAGCCACCTAGTCACCTGAAAATAAAGTATTTCATCAATCACGCTATAAGACTACCTCTGCTGAAAAGCCTGTGATTGCACTCCCTTTGATTTATAGAGTATGCATTACTGTCTTTTAGTGCCTTTCACTGTGATATGACAAGGCCCCACATGGAGCTAGTAAAGAGCATTAAATGAACAAGAACAGCGAGATTTGTGGTATCCCTAGGGGCCAAAATCTTCATATGACCCTTCTTCTGCCCTTTAGTATTTGAGCTCTGACATCTCGACAACTTTAATAGATACCCAAGAGGCAGAACAAGAAAGGAAGATCTTCGTAGTCCATCTTGTCTTTTTTAAATGCTGAGGGATATTAAAACAGCGAAGCAGAAATACTTTGGGCAAAGAGAAACAGGTAACAAGACAGGACTTTAAAAGCAAAATAGTAGTGTATAGATAGTGACACAAGAAAAACATCAAGAAATCCAGATAGCAATTACCCTGTCCATATCAATTTCGTAACACAAAAAAATCAAAAGCTTTGATTTATAATTTCCAAGGTTAAGTCTCAATTACATCTCTTGGGCTTTCATTTCCTGCTTACAAATTACCTCTGAATTGTATTTAATATACAAGACATGCCTTATAATTGGCCTATTGTCAATATATAGCTTCATAAACATTCTGGATTAAGCAAATACAAGCAGTAACAGAAAACATGGAAAATAAAAATCCTGTCCTGTAGAAACTAGCATTATCCACAGTTAATGATGATAAATATATAAACACCAGCATCTATCTTTAATCACTAAGTACTTTAGAAAAATTATGACCGAGCACTATTGCAATTAAATTAATAGAAATGTAGTAACTGAGTTTAAGGGGATCAGAGAATGCCTTTTCAAAATGCAAGATAAACAACATAGAAGGTTTGTTTTAACCACCAGTAAATATATAGATCACCTCCACAGAGAAATGTGATCCTTGTTTTACAGATGCCATTATCTCTGGGAATTCAGAACGGGAAGGAAACCATTCTTCAAAGTTGACTAAAACAATGCATGCAATTCATTCTGTGAGCACACTGGTTAACAGAAATATAAAAACTAATAATAAAAAACAACCAACAAAACCATTCTCACATCTTTTCCCTCCACCCACAGACCTTTAGAGAGAATTAGAGATGAGAGGAGGTTACTCACCGTTGAGGAGTCACCGCTTCCGGTCTCAAGCGTAGCTCCCTCAGCACAGGTGGGTGGGTGGGTAGAAAGTTGACTAGCCCTGCCCCCATCTATGACATCGCACTCTACCTCATAAAAGGTAGTGAAAGTGCTCTGAACTCCAGTCTGATTTCCGAGAGATACAGAAAAGAGATAGTGAGAGAGAGAGCAAGAGAAATACTGCGCCGTAGCGTAGAGGTGAAGAGAGAGGAAAGCGTGTGCTGAAGGAGCTATGCTTGGTCAAGGAAACAGGGACTCTTCCACGATGAGTAACCCCGCTGTCTGGTGGTTCCTCTCACTTGCTCCCATAGCACAGGTTAGGCATGTAAGCCATAAAGAGTTTGCTGACCGGGAAAGGGGATGAGTTTTGGCACCTTTTGGTGAAAACCAGACAGGCTAGAAAGCTTTATCCCCATTAAAAGCTGATTGATGTCAGATTGGGCATGTATTTGGTTGATAGACTTCAGAGTAGTATTATTTTACTCTTTGGAACAGCACCTAAAAACAAAAGCACTGAAGCAAGCAGGAGAAATTCCAATGACTACAACTGGAATTACACTTGTCCGCCGGTGCTGAATTTGCTCCATAAGCTTTACACAATCCAGCCCTCTGGACTCACCCTTGAATAGGGTCAGCCAGAGGGGAGGCCACCTTCAGCAGTATTTGAAGGAGGTCAGGAAAGAACTGCTTTTTTCACACTGAAATTGAGGGCTGACAAACTGTGCTGAAAGAACAAGTGAGGGAAGTATAAAAATTCTGGGCATAGATTTATTTACAGAGCACACTTTAAAGTTCCAGAAAATACCAATAACATTGCAAAGAGGTGATGCTTTAAAAGACTGTACATTTTTAGACAATGAAATCCTTACAAGCTGAAGCATATGTTCTCAAACAACTTTCCAAGAAGTTTTTTGTTTGAAACTGAAGGGCTTAAACTGGGATATTCATTATAATTTATTGTAAATGGAATTTTTATCATCCAAATTCTGGAAAAGCAGGTTTGAGAGTAAACATAATTGCTTGTATTATCCATTGGGATGTTCTTAATAACCTAGATGTGTACTGGAAAAAAAAAATAGAAGAAAAAAAAAGAAGTTATGCTGCTAGGTTTAACTCCATTAAATAAAACTGCTTGGAAAATGTGCAACTATTCATGTACCAGTAAAGAGTGCTAGCGTAAGATTCTATCTTTTGGAAGATGAAAAATGAATGCTCCTTAAATCTCTCTCAAAGAGTATGTATTAAAAGCACACAGGGTTAACATTGACCTTTTCCCGTAGGCTTTTTGTTGCTACAAGGATCACGTAAACTGTAATCTAATCATGATTATTTTTTCAGTCTTAGTAATGATTAATGTGTACTCCTTGCTTTATTTGTGTGCTCTCCGTTTCTGCTATCAAAAAAAGAAAGTGTGTGACTAATGTTTGGTACTAGTCACTTCCCCTAACAGAGGTCAGGTGTTTTCTTTTTTCTTGACCTTCAAAGCTTTTATCACAATCTAGTCCTGCAGTATCTGCAGATGCTTCTTTAAAGCAGTGTATTTGTGAATTTAAAAACTCAATTGGCTAGTCCAGTTGACTAAATGAAGAGTTATTGTGATTGTTAGAGATGATTTATAACCTCAGAAACACAATGCAAAACTAAGCTGTAGCTGAGTAATGCAAAGTGATGATAGTGCTGTGAAAATCAGTTCAGAATTGAATTAAACATATGTTTAACTGATTTCTTGTTACATGGTCTTGATTTCAAGCCATTTGTCTATGAAGATAGAGGGGACACCTCTGATGCCCTTTTTATATAGGAATAGATTATGATATGCCATTCTAAACAGCATGACAAAAGGCTTTCTACTATATGGTCTACTTTCCAATTTCCAACATGTATTTCTACTAGTCTGCCAAAGAGAAAAGAAGATTTGAACTTTTAAAGCTTCTTATGGTAATATGTACTATGTAGAATTTAGTTAACTCACAGTTTTGGTATCCTATGACCTGACTATTGCACCACAGTTGTTTTTGCCAAATAAAGTAGGAATATATTTTGAACTCCTGTGACTACCAGGCCTTAAGAAGCCTCTAAGCAAGCTTGGTCATTTTGATTAAGAGAAAGATGTTCACAGGCTATGTCCTTAAATATGAAAAATATTACATTTGTAGTAGCAGTTCTGAGAGCTCCCAAAGAGAAATAAGTTGTCTTTTATTGGAATAGAAACACATGAATGTAACACAATTAACTTCTGGAAGACTGAGGATGGACAAGGATAATTTCCAGTAGCAACACAAGAAATGTGGTAGATTTGATCATGATAATGAGAAAACAGTTCAATAGACTAGGTAGCAGATAATATCCAAGATGGTATTTTGGGCTAGCACTGCTTACATCTGAAATTTTGTTTTGGCCTACTTAGTATAACTGTAGTTGATAACAAGAAAATTAAGGGAAGAGCAAAAAAGATAAGACTGATTTGTGAACATACAATAGGATGCATTGCTTGCCTAAACAGTGAACAAAAGCAGAGAAAGCATATACCTAACTGAAAACATTTTAAAAATATATCTACATGCAAGGAAGGAAGGCAATCTTCCAAGTCTTCCAAGGAATATACTAAGATTAATTAAATGAACGCAAAGAGACAGTAAATGAAGACTTTGATATTTTTTTGTTAAGAGAAGCCCAACTGCATAAGAAAGCTATGTAAAATCACTTGCACCCAGGCACTAGCAATCAAGGAGAAAAAAATGGGTCCACGCTCAGTTTGACATCAAAGATTTGTTGGACAAAAAGCCAAAGCACTTTATTTCTTGCTTAAAAAGATGAACAGATGATTAGGAACGGACAGGAACTGTCAAGGCACCAGTGGCTGCCATGTATGAAGTTTGAATACAGCAAGTTTGTGAAAAACTGAGAAGATTACCAAATGCTCAAATGCATTCCATGTTCTATGGGTAAAGACCTAAGGTAAAGACATTTTACCTACAGAAGGTAAAAATGGATGTATCTTAAGAAACAACTTTAAAAGGGCATACCAAAATGCCAGCTGACACATACCATAAAAGTTTGAGACCCTAACACAGACACGCATCTGACCCGAAGACATCCTCTTGTTGTAGTGGATCATTTTGATGGGTCAATAGCTAAACCTTACTTGCTCGTTACCTGTCATCGCCAAGGAATGGTGAAATGTATAACATCCCATCTGACTCAATAAAACTGTAACTTAACTGGTGTTTTGACACGGGCAATGCAGATATGAAAAAGGATGATAATGTTTCTGCAGAATTTTGGATCAGAAACTGACGCTCTAACTCAGTTTTATAGAATTCTAATTTGGTCTTTGATGGGATTTAGGACAAAAAGCCTGTATGCTTTGCCTCATTTTCTGATGATACTACTAGTTATCTAGTAGCCTAGTTCATAAGGTTTTTTTGATGATGTATTGGGTAAAGTCAGAAAAAAAAAAAACTAGAAAAAAATACTAGTTAGTTTTTCACTTTGACTCCATATCAATGTTTTGAACACATTATAAAAAATAAAACTTCTTTGTTGATGAAGCTGCTTATCAGTTAATTAAGATTAATGATGTGATGTGAGAACAGACATTTTTTCCTTTTCTTCTATAAGGTTCATAAATAATAATGGTAATAATAACAGCAAAAATAGTATGTTCAAAGTCTGGAGGAAGCATTTCAGAGGTAAAAGATACAAGGCAACTGTTAGCCTTCCTATCTCAGTCTGATCCCTTCTTAAAGGTTACTATGGCCTCCTGCATTTAATGGAAATATGTTCCTATCATGAGTTTTATTAAGTCCTTTGTTGTAAGCTGTTTTGTTCAGTATTTGAAAGTAATTCCACTCAGGCTGGGAAAACCTGTTGATGTTTTCCCTTGAGGGTACGTCTTCTTGTCTGAGAGTGTTTCTATGTGTGTGTTACTCATTTGCAACTCAGGTTGTCAAGAACTATAATTAAAGTGAAAGAAACTGATGGGTCTGAACTGAAGTTGTTGTTCTTTTAATATCTGCAAAAGCATCATCTGATAGTACTTTAGAAGTGAGATTAAGTCCCACCACTATTCAAACGAGGAAGTGAAATAATTGTGAGAGCTAAAAAATGTACTTCTGCAAAAGAAACAGGGTCCAAAATTTCCTATTTTGTGTTAAATTTGTCGATATCTAAATTCATTTCTCCAAATTCCCATGTGAGAAAAAAAAATAATAAATATATTTAGATATAAAAAAAAACTGATTTTTATTTAAAGCCACAGGGTATACTTATTAGCAAATCTGTGCTGTGAACTAAGGAAGTCAACTGCAAATGCCAAGGGAGAAATGATTCTTATTTAATACAAAATGGTGAAACTTGTTGGAAACCACCTCCTTTAAAGGAAGTAAGACAGAATAGGAAAGGAATGTGAGATACCAAAGAAGTCTTCTCTTTCCTTATAGCAATTTTTATAGGCATAGTCCTTCAGGACCATACCTTAGGGAATGTTACAGTGGTCTCTAGGCCTTGTTAATTATTTCAGGGCTGGTGCAGTTTGTATCAGAAAGCCAATTTCCTCATATTCCCAGTTACTTCCCTTATCATTTAACATGACCTGGAATAGAGAAACTAGTTGGACTGAAGCCATAGATGTTGCAGTAGCAGATGAGCTTTGGATTTTAGAGTGGTTAGTATTTTTAAAATAAATACAGTATGTAATGAAGTATATACATTAGTATTTCTGTGAAATCTAAAATCTCTTTCTATAATCAAATTTGTTTCAAGCCTTAATCTTGAATTTTTAATACTTTGCTTTGTTCTCATGGAATTAAATGGCTTAACATTATTTGGTATTAGAAATGCTTTTCTTTACAGAGAACTCTTCTAATGAGGAATTTCAGTAAATGTAATCTTCAGAAATTCATGAATATTTGTTACCTGATAAAGCACAAGAACATGTTACCTGTAGCTAAAATGCTTCTTAATAAGGATAAAAGTCTGACCTGTCAAAATTTTAACCTACTAAATGTAGACATATAAAGGGTGTGTATATTTCTTGTTTCCTTGAATATATTCTAATAAAAATAAGTGGAGTGTGATTTTGCTTCACAAATGAACTTGTAGATAACATCTTTCTGTTTATGCAGGATATAGTGCTTCATATTTATGTGTATGTGTGTATATATGTGCATTTATATACAATCAGATATTTTCTCTTAGTGCATATGTTGCTGCAAATTCTTGTTTTAAAAAAATGTATCTTCAAAAGAACTGAGATTGTTACATAAATATATTTTCTTGTTCATTTTTTCAGATGTGTTAACCTGCATTCATCTACTTTTTCTTACATTATACCTTTCCTTTCCATACACTCTGCCCACCACCAAGCCACCTTTACTCAGCTGCTTTGAAGAAATAATGACAATATTCATATGAAATAAGAAAATCTGTCTTTCAAAAGTCTTTTCTGCTATTATGTATGTGGATCATACCTATGATCCACCAGATGCCGAAAATTCAGGGTTTATCCAACTCTACAATCCAGCAGCAGTTATAAAGGCAAAACCATGTAAGCTCAAAGACATAAATAAGATCCTATGGGATCTCCCTCTTAGCTGAATCCCAACACCATACAAGTTTCACTTGATGGAGACCTCTGGAGATCTCTTGCACAACTTCCCACTTGAAATGAGTTGATTGCCAGCATGAGATCATCTCAGCTGCTGCATAGTCTACCTGGGGATTGAAAACCTCCAAAGACAGCATTTGCACAAATTCTCTGGGCCATGCTATGTGGGAAAGGAATGCACAGGGAGCTTTGTGCTGTTTCACACGTCCCTGAGTTAGAGATAATGAGGAAAACAGCAGTAGAACCAAAAACTTGAGCAAGGTCGAGATAAAGTAAATTGGCTACAGTGTTAAAGATGAGCTTTGGGCAGTGGCCAATTGCTGGCTGGCTCAAGGCGCGTGTCTGAGGGTCTCTAACCAATTGTAAGTCAGATTCGGGCGCGTGGACAGTGCGTGGGGGAAAGTATATGTAGTAGTGAAAAAGGGCAATAAAGGTCTCCTGTTCAAGAGCCATCGGGAGTCTGTGTCGTGCATCCCTTCAATGCTACTTTTACTAAGAAGCAATAGGTAAGCTTCATCTAAGGAACTAAACCTTTGCTGTTGTTACCTATTTGGAAGAGGTATTGTTAGCTGGATTTAAAGCCACTATATAAATCTATTTATGATTTTCTTTTTCCTATTCACCTTTGAGCTGCAGAGAGTAATTAAAACTTTTTCACTGTTTCAACTTTCAGAAAGCCCTAAGACAGTGTTTCCATAAAATACATCATATATAGTGAATATATGACCATGAGGTATTTTATCAGCACTCATTTTGATTAACCAGCATAACTCACTGATGTCTTTGTCCTTTAGGGGTAGTAAATTGACTCAGTGTCAGGATGATAAATTTTTTTATGTTACCAAATCATTGTGTAGTCCCTTTCTTGGACAGTGCATAGAGGGATACAGCCTGTTGCCAGCATGAGTTGGAGACTCCTGTATCAGTCACAAATAGAAAAACTAAAAAAAAATGTTCCAAATAACGGTTAAACAAAGCCTTCATATTGCTGAAATGTGTTTCATACAGCAAAGTATTTTGGAACACAGTACACTTCCTATGGTTTTATTTTACCTTCTCATACATTAGTAAATCTGCGAACATTCAAACACAAATGCAGAGGTTACTTAAATATATGTAATTTATCCCAAAAGGTACAGCTGACACATCTCCCTGTATTTTTCACTTTCATTTCTTCCAAAGAAGATGACATGAGCTACAGCCAAAAACACAACGTAAATCAAGGTCCTTCATTTTCCCCATCTAGCCTGAGCATTCCTGTCCTGGAAGCTATCCTTTTACAGTGGTACCCTCAGAGACGGAATACGGATGCTAGAATTTTATTTTCTGTCCTTGCTTGTTCTACTGGGAGTAATAGGAGAGTAGAGATTACTGTAGAGCCCAGTCAGCTTTCTTGTCCTGACTTTACATCAGTCCTTTCCCTCCACTGCAACTCCTTGATTTCATATTCCTATTTACTCGTTGTTTTCTTGCCTTGATCCTTTTGTATCACCTAGTTCAGGTTTCCTGGCTTATTTCCGTATTATCTCTAAGTTATTTCCTTTTCCCAATGTTCCCATTCCAGAACTCAATACAGAACTCCTTTCCACCAACGCCTCCTGAACAAATCTCTTCCCATCAATTGCATATCATGTAACATTTTCTTTTCACAGCAAGAGTGTACACTTATTTTTATGTGATTGTATGTATATATACACACAAGTAGTTTCTGATGTGCTTCCATGTTAAATAATCTCCAACTAGAATACTGAGAGTAAAATTAAAAATTTTTGTGAGTTTATAGGAAACCACTGCTGCAGGTAACACCATTCATGTTTGCTAATTCACTTTTTTGTCATTCTAACTTCTTACTACAATCTTGTGGATGAAGCAATGCATAAAAGTGAAAAGCGAGAGAGGAGAGGAGAGGAGAGGAGAGGAGAGGAGAGGAGAGGAGAGGAGAGGAGAGGAGAGGAGAGGAGAGGAGAGGAGAGGAGAGGAGAGGAGAGGAGAGGAGAGGAGAGGAGAGGAGAGGAGAGGAGAGGAGAGGAGAGGAGAGGAGAGGAGAGGAGAGGAGAGGAGAGGAGAGGAGAGGAGAGGAGAGGAGAGGAGAGGAGAGGAGAGGAGAGGAGAGGAGAGGAGAGGAGAGGAGAGGAGAGGAGAGGAGAGGAGAGGAGAGGAGAGGAGAGGAGAGGAGAGGAGAGGAGAGGAGAGGAGAGGAGAGGAGAGGAGAGGAGAGGAGAGGAGAGGAGAGGAGAGGAGAGGAGAGGAGAGGAGAGGAGAGGAGAAAAATTCTATAGTGACATCTATTAATCTTTAACTGCTGCTAGGAAAAGTATAGTTTAAAAAGTCGGTTATATATGTATTCCCTTTCAACACACATTTTTTTTTGAAAAACTATATGCCTTAGCTTACGTGTTTTCTATTGAAAACACTGACAGTCTGCCAGTGCAAGCAGCCCAGCCCAGAAACATATAAACACTCCTGTCTGTCAGGTTGTGTCTGTGATTTTACTTCATGTAGCATTCTGTTGCAACTCAATAGTAAGACCTATTCTGTTGCAAGCTAAATAACAGAAATAACTTTTTTGTGTTCCTGAGAATCTCAAATAAAAGGAACCTCACATTTTTGGCAATTTACCAACTCACCCTTCAGCAAACTTTCTTTTACATAAAAGCTCAATTCTTACCTGATTCAGGAAGAATTAAATTACTTTATTTACCAAACTTGAAAACCACATTTTTTCTATAGTCTTGCAAATTTTAAATGCAAAGATTCTCTCTGATTAATTACTTGAAAACAAAGATAAATAAAATAAAATAAAATAAAATAATAAAAATAAAACCAGAAAGGCCTTCTAATGCAATGAAATGAAATACCATGTCAGTGGCTCTTAAGTAACTACTTATGCACAGGCTCTTACTCCAAATTCAATGAGGGATGGCGTTATTTGCTTTTAATAGGTGAATTCGAGTTGCCTGACTTTTCTATGAGTCTATACAGTTCATAAGTAGCAACTTGATACTTCACAGTCCATCTGCATAACAACAGCACAGGGTAGTTGAGGGAAATTCAGACTTAAATGAAAGAAAGGGATGCCATTTAAGCGATTTTGTATTACTAGATTTAGGAGCGATAGGCAGAACTGATAAGCAAGCTATCCACCAGCTCATCTGAAGTAATTACCGGATGCACACTGTTATTCTGTGATAAATAACAAGTCTTTTTTTTTTTTGGTTTTTTAATTTGATGAGAACTACCTATTTCCAGTTACCTCGCTTTCATCACCAATCAAGAATAAACCTAAAGACAATTATTTAGCATTATCTGTGTTAATATTTTCATGTATTCACCCTTCCGAAATCAAGTGTTATGAAAATTTTCACACTGTCCCATCCTCATACACCAACTTGTGCCACCTAAGACAAAGTTATTGTGGTAGCTCCAGCATTTTTACCTTTTTTATTACCCCAAAGTCCTCACTTAGGTCACCAGCCAGAACTCCTAGAGGAAGTCATAACCTTAGTAGACCTGTCTTGTATCTTCAAATCTTTTAAGAATCCTTCTCTTAGCCTCATAGCTGAGCCTGTTATGCTAATATTAATTGGCTCTTGAAAATAATTGGAAATTGGACACAACTAAAGTATGAGTTTAAAGTGTGCCACGGCTATTGATTCAGTATTTTTGGACAGTATTCAAAGGTACATGGCTGTTACTCTGTATGACACTGCATTTCTATCTGGCTTAGGAGTTTAGGATTCTACAGGCAAATTTTCCAATAACAGGGCTGATTATGTCTGTAGAGTTCTAAATCAAAACTGAAAATTATAGGAGGTTGTGTTAGATAGGTGATTTTCTTAGATTTTGTTCAGAAGAATCCTGTTAGAAGCAAAGCTACTAACATAAATAAGAATTAAAAAAAAAATGCAAGCTCTTAGTGTAAATGGATAGTAGGTAAATGAACTGATCAGCTTCAGAGCAGCAGTAAAGAGATAAGTGGATATTTATTCTAGGGTAAAAAATGAATATATAGATATTTTATTGTAATGGTCTAGTTAATGAGTGTCAGACAGGAATACTAAACATAAAGCAGCCTTAGAGTTAGAAATCTGAATCTTCATCCAAATGCAAACATCACGGTTCAGACGGACTCTATTCAACAAAAGTAACTACCACAAAAGCCTATCTATTAGCATAAGCTAAGGATATGTAAATAACATTTACTTCATTGAGAGCAGCATATGCTCAGCACCTCAGAGAAATCATTCCAATACAATGGTGCAACTGATTATAAAGCAAGTATACACTGCATTAAATAAACTGAGGCAAAAAGCAAACAAAAAACCAAAAAACTTTGATGTGATTTTAGTCTGTGATTATATTAACAGAGGTGGTTTATTTTTAGAGGGGAATTAGAAATTGAATATTCAAATATAAAATTACAGAAACATGTATCTGTTTATGGACCGAGGCCACAGAGACTTTTACCAGGAACAAAGATAACGCCTGAAGACATTTTTTTAAATCTTTTTCATTTTTAAAATATTAATTTCTTTTTATGTTTATCAAGCTTCTGCTTCTCCATTTTCTTTACTTTATTCCCCATAGTCTTACAGTTTACAAGGTTCCTCACTGAAGAACAGATATTACATATTTTATTTTATTTTATTTTATTTTATTTTATTTTATTTTATTTATTTCATTTCATTTCATTTTATTTCATTTTATTTTATGTTATTTTTCAATACTCAATTGGAATCAATACTTAAGATTTTCACCTTCCAACATAAAGGGCCTAATCAACACATAGTATAAATTGACTTTCCTCTGTTAACATTAATGAGATTAAGCTGATTTATGCTAACTCTCCATTGCTACATATAAGTTATCTGGGGAAAATACGTTTGCTAAGTGCATGAAGGGAATTTGAAGGGAAAGATCAAAGGACAGAAAGAACTGTGAGAAAAGGAACGGGAGAAAGAAAGTGGAAAAAGCAACAGTGGGTTATTTCCTTTACTGAAGTAATTTCCACTTCAGAAGTTTGACGTTTGCTTACTTTTTGACCTGTTCTTCTATTTGCAGCAAAGTCTATGATGAGCCCTTTCATATGCTGTATATGCTATGCTAGCCTCATAACAGTCTACAGAGGAAAAAGCAAAGCAGATCAGCTGTATGATTATTACCAGAGATAAACCATACAGAACTACTGACTTGGAAAAAGAGAGAAGAGAAGAGAGAAGGAGAGAAGGAGAGAAGAGAAGGAGGGAAGAAGGAGAGAAGGAGAGAAGGAGAGAAGGAGGGAAGGAGAGAAGAAGGAGAGAAGGAGAGAAGGAGAGAAGGGGAGAGGGGAGAGGGGAGAGGGGAGAGGGGGGAGAGGGGAGAGGGGGGGAGGGGAGGGGAGGGGAGGGGAGGGGAGGGGAGGGGAGGGGAGGGGAGGGGAGGGGAGGGGAGGGGAGGGGAGGGGAGGGGAGAGGAGAGGAGAGGAGAGGAGAGGAGAGGAGAGGAGAGGAGAGGAGAGGAGAGGAGAGGAGAGGAGAGGAGAGGAGAGGAGAGGAGAGGAGAGGAGAGGAGAGGAGAGGAGAGGAGAGGAGAGGAGAGGAGAGGAGAGGAGAGGAGAGGAGAGGAGAGGAGAGGAGAGGAGAGGAGAGGAGAGGAGAGGAGAGGAGAGGAGAGGAGAGGAGAGGAGAGGAGAGGAGAGGAGAGGAGAGGAGAGGAGAGGAGAGGAGAGGAGAGGAGAGGAGAGGAGAGGAGAGGAGAGGAGAGGAGAGGAGAGGAGAGGAGAGGAGAGGAGAGGAGAGGAGAGGAGAGGAGAGGAGAGGAGAGGAGAGGAGAGGAGAGGAGAGGAGAGGAGAGGAGAGGAGAGGAGAGGAGAGGAGAGGAGAGGAGAGGAGAGGAGAGGAGAGGAGAGGAGAGGAGAGGAGAGGGAGGAGAGGAGAGGAGAGGAGAGGAGAGGAGAGGAGAGGAGAGGAGAGGAGAGGAGAGGAGAGGAGAGGAGAGGAGAGGAGAGGAGAGGAGAGGAGAGGAGAGGAGAGGAGAGGAGAGGAGAGGAGAGGAGAGGAGAGGAGGTGTCACCAAAAGATACATAGCACATTATATATTATAAACATGGCATGTTTGAAGTTGTTGCAACACGTTTTCCCCTGACAGATTAAAACTGTAATAGCTGTGTGGTGTCTTACACCTGTCATTTAGGTTTTAATTGGTTTTATACCTTTTTCCTTTTTACATAAATATACATGTGCCCATACATACATACGAATGCATTATTTTCATTTATAAATACTGATTAATACTCATAATAATGCAAAAATTCAAGCAGAGATTATAGTCTTCATAATTGTTCTGAATCACAACTCATCTTTAGGATCAATCTGAATTTTATTGTGATTCTTTGTAAATGCAGTAGTAAATTACTGTATGGTAATAATCACCCTGGTTCTTGGTATTTACATCAAAATACTTTTAAATATAGTGCATTCACATAAACTTACTTCGATAGTCATAGTTTTAAAGGAAGCTTTAACTCTGGATTTCTATTGTACTTCTAGCACTGTACTGTATGCAAGTTGCCAAATAATGGTATTTCATTTAAATGCAAATAAAATACTGTTTATTTGTAATTGGCTATCCAAGAGAAAATGAAGAAGAAGATGGAAGCAGAAGCGGCAAGTAGACAAGCAGATGTAGATGTGCACTTGGATACCAGATATCTGGATAGCAAAGGAGCATACAGTAGCCAGCACCTTGAAGATAAACAGCTTGGAAAACACTCTTAGGAAAGCACTGTACTAACGGTGTTATTGCAGATAACGAGATAACATTATCAAAAAGGGATGCACAGCATCAAACTCTCTACATCGTCTCCTGTTCAGAGCAACAGGAGAAGAAGCAAACCGGGCCATCTTAAACATTTCTGTATGTCAACATTACTGAGTCTTTGGAAGAGACTCAAATAATTTGTGGTTGAAGCTAGTTTTGCCTTGTCTGCAACTGAGTGTAAAAACCCAACCAAACAGAAACACAATGGTGATGAAGCCTGGTAAGCAGCAGATGCTAACAATGCCAGACTGGAAATGAAGTCAAGCAGTTCGGCCACTTAAATTTCACAACGGATGGTGATGTTCCAATAACGAATAGATGCTAGAGATTCACAATGGCTTATTCAGCATCCACATACACTGAATAAAGAGACTCAAAAAAGAAACACACACAACCACAAAAGCCAAGCTGGTAGAAGCACTGATTCAGATAACTGTAATAGATAGATGAATATGAAAATTTAATGGGTATGAAAAGCTCGACCCAGATGGCAGTAGGTAAGAAAAGATCATAGCGTTTACTATGTAGCATAGCTGTCAGTGATATAAGGACAGATCACTCCATTAATTCCAGGAAAATGGAAGAGGATTTTCCATTGCTGTGGGAAGATTGAGGTGTTAAAATTACATAAGTACGTACGTCAAGAAGTGAAGACCAATTGCAGGACAGACACAGGAACATTTAAGCAGCTCCTTTTAGGATTTCAGAATGGTGGATCCAAGAAAGCCTGGCAAATGTTTAAGACCTTCCACAGTGCTTAGCAAAAAATCATAATGTTATATAGTTGAGAACATTTGTTCTGACTTCTGATATGTTTGAGGAAGGCCAGTGATTTCACTGGGGAATCTTATGGATGAAATGATGGGCACAGGTCGTCCTAACAATCTTCGTACTTAATTGGGCTTAAACAATTAAAGGGTGCTTTTTCAAAACAGCTTTTGAAAACAAACTTGTTTTGAGTATGTTGGGTATCACAAACCACCACCATTTTAAAAACATTTATGCATTTACATACATATGGTCTGTATTTGAGCTTGAAGATAGCAAAGGTATCATGGGGCTAATACTAGGGTGATTAGTTAAAAGAACAAACCAATAATTATTTTTTTAAATCTTTTTTGAAGAGCATTAATCACTACTACTTGGTTCTAGTAATATCTCAGAAGTACAGAGTACAGCGTTAGGAGAAGGAAAGAAAAAATAGTTTAAAAAACACAGAAAACTCATTATTTATATGAGCTCTGCTGCACCTTACTGACTTTATTTCTAAAAATGATTGTAAGTAAAATGTTTCTAGTATTCATTGGAAATAAATAACAGAATGGGAAAAGGTATATAATCATTGGGCTGGGCAATTGTATTTGAAAACAGCACGTGCATCAAAAATTAAAATATTTTGCTGGCCTTCCAAGAGTTTTTGCTAAACCTAGTGTGCATTGGAACCTGAGTGAATGAAATCCCATTAGTCATCACCATCTTAACAATATGCACTTCATACAAAGCTAGCTTCTGCACAGAGGAAGGAAATTACCAGTAGTAACAAAGGAAAGAAGATTTATAATGAGCAAATATACAAAAGCTCCAAATAATTATAATATTCACAGCTTGGCAATGACTTACTAGGCTATGAAATTACTTTTCTTTTGGAAGAATGAAGATTTTACAAGGTTTCTATAAACAAAGGGTAATTGGAAAAATCAATTGCTTTACGCAAGTTATTGTAAGGTCTGGAAACGGTGATAAAATTTTAAAACGGCTGTTCATGAATCACTGTATTTTTGTTTTATACATTACTGTCATCAAAAATGCTCCATTTTAAGTACTGCAATGGGAAGCATAAATGGCTAAATACAAATACCAGCTTACCCCTGATACAATAAGTTCTCCTCCCAGGTTTTGAACTTCTGCCTTCACTTTGCTGCAGATATTAAGTTGGTGGCAGTAGAGGGCAATGCGCTGTAGGTAGGCTAGCAGATCCTGTTTGCAGGCTGAGTCAGGGCACTGCAGACAGAAGAAATATTTGATTAAATATAGCTGAGTTTATATGCTTATTACAGAGAGAGGTAATCAAAGGAGATAGCGGCAATACGTGTATGATATTAGGTGGCCCATTTCTCTTTGTCCTTCTCTAAGATAACTTGCTGAAACACAAAAATTAAACTACCTTTCATTGAAGTCAACCTTATGAATCGTAACCTGAAGATGCTCCTTAAGTTTTTTGTAAAAAGGAAAACCTCTCAATCAGCCACTAATGAAAGACAAAGGAAATAACATGATTGCTATGTTTTGTGGAGAGGTTTAGTTTTGAGGATATCAGTTTGTACAGAGCAGAGGAATCTGTTGAGTAGGCAAAAGACCATATTTGATCTGAAACTCCAGGTATCAGGGTGCCTGCTAGGTACCATGGTTAAGATGCAATAGGGACCATTTCCAATTGATTACATCCACTCTACTGCCAACTGCTGACTGTCATGCCAGCTTGCCTGGCATTTGTGCAGACTTTCAGGGGACACAGCTCTGCTTCAGACTTTGCAGAAGCCAGGGCCCTTACTGACATATTAAGTACTCAAGAGGTAGATGCGAGTCTGCGTGGTTTAAATATCGGCAAATTTGGCAAGCTTATTGTTAATGCCTAAATACCTTAGTCTGTGCCAGAGGGAAACAATTTACCAAACTATAAATGAGATATTACACAGTGTCTCTGGAGATAACATCAGTCTTGCAGCCCTTCTTAAGAATACAATGAGCTAAACTGGTCTCTCTGCATGTCTAAGGGATAGCTTTTCATACTAGGTGGAAAGCTATCTACAGTCCTGTACCATTTTGAACACCTTGTGCTATCAATCATGTGTTAATACAAATTACATTAGGTCAAACACAGCAGACTTAATGAAGGTTTCATAACAAATACAACTAGAAAAGGCTCAAGTGTAATTTATTCATGGTCTTTGGGACACTTAACAGAAACGGCATCATCCCCCACAATATCAACAGTATAATAAACAACACTCTTATAATTAATATTCTTGGTCGTGCCCTAGAGAACAGGCCCCAGTAATTCACTCTGATTAAAAAGAGCTAAAAGGGCCCACTGCTAACAGCATGTCTCCAGTATACTTATCAGGGCTATCTAATAAAGTCTGACTGACAATGATCTTTGAATGTATTGCTTGGAAATCAAAGATTTAGGGACTTCCAAATTCATTTTTTAGCGTGTTAAAAAGTTTACACTCAGTTTTTCATGTGTAGGGTGAAATATTATCAGAGCACTTCAACAAAACTTGATAGAATTAAACACACATGGGTCAAAAGCATCACAAGTCTTGACTTGAGATGACTGTTCTATCCCCAATACCTAATGCCAGCACGGAACGAGTTTGAGGTGAAATAGTTGAAATAGTTACATATAGTATCATTACAGTCCTGAAAGCAGTCACTTGCTTTTTCATCTCCCTTTAAAACTAACAATATACAAAGCTGGAGGTTCACTGTGGCAGTTAGATTGAATCTGTTCCATACTTGCGACAATGCTATAATGCCTCTCTTTCTCATACAGTTGCCATATCTTTAAGGCATGAATCCCTGAGAGACCTCTTCTCCCTACTGGCAGCAATTTAATAAAGAAATATTTACCCTACTCTTGAAGTCTATGAACTGAAAGAAATGAACTTTAAAGTAATACCTCTAGAGAGCTGACAAGGCTTTAAATACAAGTACCTCGGAGCAAATGAAACTGTAAGATCTCTCTCACTGGAACAGTAATTAAAAATGCAACTGTCCATAAAAAGCTTATATTGCATGAGCATCTCCAAAGTTCTGGAAAATATCATTAAACTGCAAGCATTAAAACAAACACTTCATTCTCATGGTGATTTTACTGTTTATTATTAAAGTGTGTATGTTACAATCATCTGAAATTTAAAATGTGACTCAAGCCCATGCACTCTAAGCACAGCATGTTTTTTTTTTCACCTCAGGTTTCTTGAAAATATTCCACCTTTGCAGATATTGTAGATTAGGGATTTCATCAGCTGACAGATAGATTTCTCATTCTTACACTAAAATACACAGTTGCTACATTTGAAGGATGGGAATGGGATGAAAACCCCAAACACAAGCTTTCTGAGATTATGGAAAAACGTGCAGATTCAGGTTTCTTTCTTGCCACTCTGGATCATGTTTCCTAGCAGGATGTGTTACATGCTATTCCATGCCCCCTTGATGACAAAAAATAAATACTTATTTTGAAGAGAAAGACTAGAGGCAAGGAAGTTATAGTTCCCACTTCCAGCAAGGTTTCTGCTGATACCAGGGAAAAAAAAGAAACTGTGGGAAGATGACAAATAATGCCAATAAATATATAAGGGAAAAACTCTACAAAGAAAGTATTGTAAAACATTTTACTATTGGTGACAGAAAATCTCACTCCTTCAAAAGCTGCATAAAAAGTATTTATAGAAATATTTCTACAAGGAGTATCTGAAGTGAGGCACCCATACTCATAATTAGGTGGTACTACGAGGTTTTCACATGAGTTTTTACAATGTTATCATCACCGAATCACCTTCTTGTTTGTTCTAGATCACTAGATGCACAAGGGTTACAGATTTTGTTGCCCAAGGCTCATTTGCTCAATGTATGCCAGCAAATCGGACATTTAAATTAGCATTAGGTGAACATGCAAAATGAAAGATGAAGGAAATCAGAATTAGTTGAACAAATAAAAGTTCTTAACCCAAATAAACCCCAATTTTTAATTTACTTCATTTCCCTATACTCTCTCATGCTTTCTACAGAGTATTCCAGGGGATTGTTAGAGAAAAAAGATTTATTTTTTATTTTTTCAAAGGGAACAAATTGTCAACTTTAATTTGCATAAATCTAAAATTAGGTACCTAGAACCAAACACCCGAATTTGAAATTTGGCTCTTGACTTTTAATACAATGCTTTCGCTTGCTATCCGATAGATAATAGAAATAGATAATCCAATAATAGATAATAGATAATAATAGATAATCCAATCTGAAAGAAAAGGTCTGAATATAGCAAATTTATTTGTATAGTTGTGAAATGAATTTGGTAATGGGACTGTGGACACAGACCCTAGAGCACAGAGCAGGGCTCTGTAAGATGAAGAACACAACACTCTGCAAAGGGCATGCAATGGAGTCAGCATATCCTGAGAAAGAAAAGTGCAATATCAAGGAACTGCTGGAAGAAAGAGCTGAAACAATATAAGAAGTCCTAGGCGTATGGCAAGGGTAACAGAGCGTCTAAGTCTACCGCTTTCATGCCAGCAAATATATTAATCTAATGATAATAGTCTCCCCAGTCCAGAAAGTGAGATTGTGGAACAATTCAGGAATTTCTGAGGTTTTAAGACTTCTTTATGACTTTTCTGAACTGCAAAAATCAAGTTAATTGCTACAGAAGAAAAGACACCCCTATCCTGAAAAATGCAACTCATTGACAGAAATTATATTCATGCTTGTTTTTGTTATTACCTGATCAGCTACCGCCCGTGCCAATTTGTCCATCCTTGATCCTGCCTCTGCAATCTTCTTGGCTGCATTAATCACATCTGATGTATTCTTCAGTGGGCCTTTACCTCTGTGAAATACAATTATGAACAGTCATGCAAGGAAGCAGTTTTAGTGATCCTGTTTGGTATTTGATTTTAAAACAGAAACATGAGTGACTTCTTAACTTATTACAAAGACACCTTTTAACTAGTTTGTATAGTACAGATTGATTAAGATATTGGTCTGCTATATTTCCTCTCTTACAAAATGCCGCACTAGCAATTTAGTTTGATGGTGCCTTAAGCACATGAGCTACACTAAATGTATATGCATTTTTAAGTGCCCGTTAAGCTGACATTCTTTCTTGAGTACACAACTATTAAAAAGTATGTTATTCTCAAGCCAGTGGTTGATGTTAAGCTTGTCAAGTCTAGAACAGAATGGCACAGTTTAGAAAACCTTTTTTTTTTTAAATGTGTCATAAATCAAAGATTCTTGAAGCATAATTGTTAAATTTAAAACGTATAATTTGTTTTAAGATTGATACTATACTTTTAAGATGATGTACAAACATCTAATTTTAATCATTAGAGTTACCAACATATATTTGAAAAAAATAAAAAGTCGCTGCAGACTTGCACTGCGGTTTGTTTCAGACACAAAACTTTAATCCTGCTTATAATAACTTTTGCTACGGCCCCTGAGAATGTCTCAGTTGGAAAGAAGCTGATTTTCCTTATTTAATTACTTAATTTTGATACTATGTGGAGAGATACAGCTTTGGACAAGGCTGATGGAAAATCATAAGATCAGACTTCGGATATTTTAACATAAAACTGAAGGTGTTTTTTCTAAGGACAACATACTATTCCTTTCACATCTTTTTCATCTGTGATGTCAAGAATAACACATTTGGGGCTTATTATGGGGTTTATGTGTCACGGGTTTGGTAGCAGGGGGCAGCAGGGGTGGCCTCTGTGAGAAGTGCCTCGAAGCTGCCCCATGTCAGCTGAAGCCCACCTCCAGCCGGCTCCAAAAGGGACCTGTGGAGGGACCCCACGTGGAGCAGAGACAGAGAGTGAAAATGAAGGCCTGGTAGAGATGAAGTGTTATGGACTGACGGCAACCCTCATTCCCCATTCCCCATCAGGGGGAGGGGGTAGAAGAGTGTGAACGGGGGGGAAAGTCTTTCTGGCTTGCTTTTAGTTTCTCACTGCTCTAGTCTGTTAGTAGTAGGCGTAGGCAATAAATTATATTAATCTCCCTAATCTGAGTCTTTTTTTGCCCATGGACAGTAACTGTTGAGTGATCTCTCTGTCCTTATTCTCAACCCTAGAGCCCTTTCCCATTGTATTTTCTCCCCCTCTCCCTTTGAGGCGAGGGAGTGAGACAGTGGTGCGGTGGGGTTCAGCTGCCAGTCAGGGTGGAACTACGCATGTTGAAACATATTTCCATTTTTATCTTAGAATCATCGAATCATTAAGGTTCTTTCCATACTTTCATTTCCACTTCTAATAGATCTTGAAACACAAGTATCTAACTTCCATTGAACTTAAACTGTAACAGAAATCCTTCATAGTGACCTCATATGCTTTTACATTAATTACAGCAGCCGATTTGACTGTCAGAAATTCCATACACTTGAAAAAAATAATTCTATTTTAACACTGCTGAGGTTACAGTCAACCAACATGTATAAAAGGCTTTGTTCTGTTTTAATGGAATATATTAAACAAGTTTTTATTAAATCTGATGTAGACAGGGCTGCACTGTGTGTTTTTTTGTTTTTTTTTTTTTTTTTTTTAATTTACTTCAAATATGCCAGTGGTTTTTCTCTCATTCTCATATTAGTTCTGTTCTTTTGATGGTAGAAAATGCAATTACAAAACTTTCAATTTGAAGCTTAATGGATCAAAGATTGTCCAGAAGGTTGCAGAAAGCATTGATATTCTGGACTGTTGCTTTAGAACATTATTTCTTCATTATGTGAAATGATGGCACTGCTTGGGCAGTTTTTCACTCTGTTTTTTGACAGAAGGATCAGAGAGCCAAAGACAAGAATAATACAAAAGGTAACTAAGACTTCTTGAAAACATCACCCTTCACAGGAGGTTCTGCACTCTCATTTGGTATACAGAAATTGTGAGTCAGCTGCCAAAAGAATAGTTGTGAAAGCACAAGCTGGGAGAAAAATGAGTAAACTGAGTGAATAATTATTCAGAAAGAAATACAGCAGTCATCTATTCAAGTGTAGGCAAACTTTCTATATATATATTTAAATTTAAAATGCATAAAAATATTTGCTGATACGTATACCAATTAACTACCCATGTAAATTAATATTATTTACATACAAATATATGTATAAGGTATGTGCAAACACTGTATTGTCACTGCAGAGACTGTTTTCTCTGAAATGGGCTGAATGCTCCAGACACAAGGTGTTTTAATCATAGTGAAAGACAAATAAAATAAAAAAAGATTTTTGTCTAGTTTTATTTAATCGGATTTTGATAAATGCCATTTATAATTTTGAACTCCCATTCAGAATAAATATCAAAAAAGCTGTTATTTATTATGGTGACCTGTAATCCAAAGCATCTTGTAAAAAGTTATCCCTGGTGTGATTAATAATATGACCGTATTTAAACAAAATAATTCTGTTTACATGATATCACTACTGAATTGCCTTTTGATTCTTTGCAATTAGAAAAGAATAAGACATCAATAGAAAAAAGAAATGAAAGCAAAAAAAAATCGTTACTGACAGACTACAATGAAGTATTAGATCAAAACAGTTTCATTTAATTTGATATTTTTTTAGAAAGAAGTTCAGCCTTCAAAATTATATAAATAGTTTTGCCATTATTTTTGATTGACACAAATTGTGTTGAAATGTTGAAAGTTCAGAGAGGCACATGCATTTAGATGGGTACTAAACAAAATGTCAGTTGAGTGTCTGTAAGGTCACAGATTATCTTTGCTGCTGAAATTCAAGACGATCTGCAAATAAAACAAATTTGCAAATAAGGCAAAAACTTCAAGTATTCAATCCCATTTGGTGAAATATCTAGAGCAATCATGCACAGAGAACCATAGAACCCATCGCATTATGTATGACCTATGTTATCAGGCTTTGCATCCCCCAAAACACAGTGCATCATCTCAATAGGCTATAAACTGCAACAAAAAGGAAAGAAGAAGGATGTCTGAAGAACTCCTTAGCGTAAGATTATTTTGTCCTTACCTAGTAAAGTCTGTCATTTCCATCATAATCATGCACATCTGCTTTGCCAACACAATGATGTCATTACCACTGTCATCCCACTTGGCTACCTCCGCATCCAGCTTGCTCTTTTCTTGGTGGAATATCTCTACCTGCTCAGCAATTTTAGCCTTTTCCTCCTGGGGAAGCTGAGCCATGATAGCCTGGAGAAGAAAAATGGGAGAAGCTGGGCATGAAAAAAGGATGCTAGAAATATATTTATTGACTCAAACTGCATGCCCAACTTCTAGCTTCTTTTTATGGCAGTGGAAGACGTTAAGCAAAGTCCAGTAGACATTTAGTTTTTGTTAGTACAGGCACAAACAAATTCACAGGATGTTTGTAGGTCTTCTTTTACCTTCAAAAATTTAAAAAGGATGTAATGCCACGATATACAGATTCTCCACCACTCTATAGAAGAAGATTAAGATTTAACAGCAATTATCTTTAACCTTTAGGAGCAAGAAAATGAATGAAATCTATTGGAAACGGCAGACTGAATTGCCAGCAACTCCCCCAGTCTCAATCTCTGTCAGGAATACAGCAGTTTTCTGCTTAACCCAACACTAAAATAGGCTATGACATGCAAGATAATACATTTGAAGTGAGCTGTAATGAATGTACCTTTCAATAACATTTAGTAGTCTAACTGTATCTTGGAAGATACGCAAAAAGACACTAAACGAGTTGATACTAATTTGTCTCGATATTATCAACAAAGCAGAAAATTCCCCCACCCACTTGAAAAGAAAAGCCTACAAAATTATAATAATTATTTCTGAAGATCAAATGGACACTTCCAATAATGATTTCCAAGCTGAGCTACGATTTGGCTTTAGGGCTCTCAAGACCACATTTAATGGGGTGTGACATATATTTAAGTATCGTTACATTTTTTCTTGTTTATGTCACTTTCAATCAGCTGAAGTCTTTCTCTACATATTCTTAAAACACTCTTGGCTTTTAAAAATTCATAATTGACCTTTTCCAAAACTGAAATTAAGAAAGGTTATAAACAGTAGATCAGAAAATGAGAAATTTGCAAGTTAATCAAATTAAAATTCAACACATGACTTTTAATTAGGCCTTATCAATGTAACTCAGCAGTTTAAAATGTTAGCATATTAGTCTTTCCATAGAAAAATGCAGTGCAAGTCAAGCTAATAAATAAATAAATAAGCTTACATATAAAACACTAAAACAGTTGAATTAACTGAAATTAAAAGAATATGATGGGAGCAGTAGAATTTGGAAAGCTGGTCTGTATGTCGTGCATGTGGTTTCTCTCAGTGGGCAGCTTCATCTGCACAGCCTTTAAATTGGTGTGCAATGTCTTAACATTTCTATTCCAGCTGCTGATACATTTTCAAAGAAGCTATATCCTGCAGCAAACGCAGATCATATATTCAGGTTTTATTCCTACTGAAGATCAACACAAGCTTTCCCACTGAAATGCTAATAGCTTTATACAGTAAGAATATTAAACAAATCCATTACAATCCACAACTTAAAATCTAGGTTTTCTAAGGAAAAGGTTCAAATAAGATACTACTGTGCTTAGCAGACTCATTTCAATGAGTCACTCAAGACTTAAGATTGTGGATGGTGTCGCTTCTTCTTAGCATGTTTTCGTTTTATGTTTTCATCCACTTGTTGCTTCTTGTGACATACTGCATTATAAGTTACCCAGTAATGGGACTGTCTTTATAATATATTATGCTTATACAGTGTGCAGCTGATCAAAGCAGAAGGTTTTAAGTGCAGCAGTGATAATAACTGCAATAAAGGTAATACAATTTAAGACTCCTAAGTCCCTAGGTGAACTAGATTCTTTGCAAAAGTATTACTGCAGTCTGTATTTGTTTTTTAGATCAAAAAAGATGACATGATAACCAATCTTAGATGCAACCTAAAAAACAATGACTACTAAATACCAATATTACACTTCAGTACTTTTATATTTCAGACTTACTTTAGTAATCAATCAACAGAACTTTATGCTCTTTAAAATATAAAAATACCCCATAGATATTCATGTGCATCCAGAATACTCATTATAGTTCTCAGAGTAAGATATAGGTATCCAGATGTCTTTCTGCAACTCTCCCAACTTCATGCTTTTCAGTGCCAGTTCCTGGTCACCCAGCTCACTGGGATGGGACCTGCAATCACGCTGGTCTTCATCCAGGTGGTGAGGTTACTAGTCATCATATCCAGGAGACCCAATAACAGACAGTGCATTTTTGTTCTTGGGATACAGTGACAGAGAACCAGCTCTTCTGGTACCTGGTATGGAATTTTTACTATCTGTATTCAATATTCAGCGAAATTAATTTAAAAAAGAAACTTCCACACATTTCATTGTATCTGTCTTGCATTCCTTCAATACCTCCAAGTAAACTTCATTTAGGTTTGCATTACCTTTCCTTTGCAGTGTCTAAAATGTTTACTTCAAGTCCTAACATACCGTGTGTCTTCCTACAACAGCTGATAACTCCTTCCACGTCCTTTGAACTAATCTTTCAAACCATCATTGCCTTTTGGCCTTCGAGGTTCTCAGCCTTGCAAATCCTCTTCCAGAATTCAAGGTAAGAAGTTACCTTCCCAGCTACTAGCTTTTGTTTGAGAGAGAGGGAGAGAGAGTCTGTGTGTGTGTGTGTCTGTGAATGTGTATGCTTCTCATTTAGTTCATTATTTCACTTTCAGCAATTTCTATTACCAGAAGAAACCAGCAGAAATGTGCAAATCAGCCATGGAAATAATCCAGGTAGTTCCCAGTTCTCCAGTGATTCTCTGCTGAGAAATTCTAAGGCCTTTGTTGTTGTTGTTTAACTCTCTTTCCAGACAAACATAATTTCACGATGTCGTTTATCCCCCAAATGATACTTCTGTTATTATTATTATTATTTTAATCTGAGATGAACAGTGTGTTTAGTGAAAGGTAAACATTCATCAGAGTGGCAAAGAATCATAGAATCCATGTGTCTATCCTGGCATAATCCTGTGTCAACAAACTTCACTTCTCTGGCACCTGTGACCCCTGAAGCACTCATCATCTTAATTTGCATTCCCTATGCACAAACTAAGGTCACAAATCACAATGAGTACAGTTCATCATGATATAATTACCCTGGTAAAATTACATTGACTCAGTAACAAATGTCTTCAATTACAATTAAATTACAGGGACTACTCCAGAGCCTAAACAGCTCTCTTTGACAAGTTTGCACACTGGGAAACATGACAAAAATAAGATTTTTCTGGATACAGTACATGGTGCCCTGATGGGATTTTTTTTTTTTTTTTTAATTTCAGTTTTTAATTTGCTGAATACTGCCACAGTTACAGCACATTCCAAACTTGCAAGGCCTCCTCCTACAGCACTAACCAGAGCAAATAGGTGATAACAGGATATAACCTAAGCCTAAGGAAAATCATTCAATAAACTCAGCACTTTTCAGATAGGCAAGACATGAAAAACTTTAAACACCTAGGTTAAATTACTCCTGCTATTTCTTAAGTGACCCTGAAGATCTGAAATTTGCATGTGCTTTCTGAGGCATAGCTTTTCATTTGTAGCTATACAAACAGCTTAGAACATGGGTTTTATACTCACCCTTGCACTCTGGCCAGCAATAAGTTGGTCATCTTCAGTTTGAACACTTGTTCGGCTGCGAACGTCATAATCTTCCTGCTCAAAGTCTGAATCATCCTCTAGCTCTTCAGGGGTCTAGAAAGAGAGAAAGGGAGAGAAAGCATGAGAGGGGATGACAAGCTTATAAAGGATACAAAGGTCCTATGTACAGTAAGTTCTTATTTCATCAACTATCTGCCCAGGAAACTTTGTTTCTCTTTCCTTTAATTTAACTTGTCTGCCCAAGCAGTCAAGAACTGAAATTGAATTGGCTTAAAAATTAAGTTGTTTCAACTTTAGTTTCCTTTACAAATGGCAGATATCATTACCTTGCTTCAACTTTTTAAAACTCTGTTAACATGATGAATGCAGTTCCAGAAACAAACATCCTTTGGAAACATTAGCAACCGGAATGTAGTATTTCAAAACAATATTATTTAATTTATAAATGGACACTACTACTATTATATTCCTGGAATCTCAGCATAATCTTCAAAAGAGAAAGTAAATACCTGGGAAGAGGTAACTCACATCCTGGCAGAAAAAGTTATCAAAGTGAATAAGAGATTTCCTCTTGAAAGAAAATGTGAATTATGTCAACCGTTTTTTTTGAAACAAATGTAAAATTCATAATCTGCTTTGTCTTGTTAGTATCAACAATTCTTTTCAGACCCAGGCCTTTGGAATTTGCTTCACCCCCTATACTGAAACTACATTATCTCCATTGCTGGTTCTATATAAACGATGTGAGGGTATCTGAAAATACTGACCAAACCTAGTTACGTACGACTTGTTTTCAGGTTCTTTAAAATGTTGGAGGGAGAAAAAAAAAGATAAATGATGGATCTGTTTGTCTGTTTGTTTGGTATTTTCACCTTCTAGCACAGGATAGGAGGAAAAAAATCTCCCTTAAATATATAGGAGAGCATTGTGGTTTAACCCCACAGGCAGCTAAGCACTACACAGCTGTTTGCTCATACCTCCCCTCACAACCACAGTGAGATCAGAGAGAGAACTGGAAAAAAAAAAAAAAAAAAGAGGTTAAAAACTAACTCATGGGTTGAGATAAAGACAGCTTAATAGCACAGGAAAGGCAGGAAGGATAATAATAATAATAATGAACACAGAGTATACAAAGTGATGCACAATGCAATTGCTCACGACCTACTGGCCAGCCACCCTATATTTATTGTTTCACATGATGCCACATGGTATGGGATATTCCTTTGGCCAATCTGGGTCAGCTGTCTTGGTTCTGTCCCCTCCCAGCTTCTTGTGCACCCCCAGTCTCCTTGCTGGCAGGGCAGCATAAGGAGCTGAAAAGTCCTTGGCTCTGTGTAAGCACTGCTCAGTAATATCTAAAACACTAGTGCGTTATCAGCATTATTTTCATCCTAAATCTAAAACACAGCACTAGCAAGAAAATTAGCTATTCCAGTCAAAACCAGAGCAGAAAGAAAGAGAGAAACAGCCTACTTTAAAACAATATTTAGTATTATATTTGATATAGAAGGTCCAAGAAAAGAAATAGCCTCAGAATGGAAGACTATATTCCATTTTGCACTTTAATAGCATCTAGTACAACAGTCTGTCCACAAGTAACATCTGTAGGTACAATAAATGATAGTAGTAATAGAAAAAGATCACAGTAACTACAGAGAGATCCTCACCCTACTGGGTACCCACCTGAGGGGCTACCGTCATAGAAGAAATCATTCATGCTGGCATTTCTTGCTTGGAGGCACCGTCAAGTTTCCTAGCAGAGGTGCTAATCACTGCCAGTTGTCATTACAGCTCTGTCTTGAAGATGCTCAGTCACTAGGAACTGGTCCAAACCCTCTAACATAATGTTGAGAAGTCTTTTGGAGATATTTATATTACAGCCTGGTTTCCAACATGAAGTGCACATCACTGTTTGTAACAGAAAATCATCTGCTTTGCTAGCTACATGGTGAAGTGCACATGATGGGGAGAAAAAAAAAACACAGCCATCTTCATTTGGCTTAAAGAGTATGAATTAAATATGTGTTTTGAGCACTGAAGGAAGAAATAACCAAGTATGACAGTATGGTAATAAAACTCAGGCAGCATCTCTGACGAGATGCATGTACAAATAGTGCATCTAACAGGTTAGACAGGAGATGGAGTCTAGGTGAAAAAAATGAATTTGTCTTCTCCCTTCTGCCATACAAAGGAAATGAAAGATTGGTATCCATCATTGTACTACTGTCCAATGGTCTTGCTGCCCAAACATCTTTAATCACTTTATTCTCTCTGCTCAGCTGCCTGAAGGCAGGATGTGACTTTAAATTCTGTCGTAAGCAAACCAGCTACTAACAGAAGCACATAACTCCCTAAGCAAGACAGAGTATTTCCTGTCATAGGGCTCAGATTTTCATCTGCCCAGCCTTTACAGCAAAGAGTTGGAATAGGCAGGAAAGCTTCTGCCCCTTCTTCGCAAACCATCTGACTCTTCCCCATCTTCCAAGTCCATTCAACTAGCCAGTTGCACTGGGCATTGCAAAACCAACACCCTTCCCCAGGTATACTCTTCTTTGTTTCTTCTGTCTGCACAATTTTGTAGACATAAGACTACAAAAGGTAATAAGTAGCCCTTTCACAGCTTCTTGCAATCAGAGCTGAAGCAGGGTAAAGGCTGTGATAGCCTAAGCTGGAGAGATCAGCCAGGTGTAATATTCAAAATATTAGATCCCAACAGTGTAACATGTAAGCACAGGCTCTCAAAGAGTCAAAACATTCTGAAACTTCTGTATTTCAGTGATTCATTCTTAAGCATTCAGAAAAATGCACTGCTGCTTCTTACTGCCTGGCATTCACAATCTTAAATAAAATTTGTGGTCTTTAAAAGACAGGAACTTAATGGGTATAGATTTTGAACTTGGAGAAAAGGCAGTGCAAAACAAAAGGACAAGGTAATGGAATTGTTATAATATACTACGAATACAAGAAATCCCAGTAGTTACTCCATGTACAAGTGAGATCTAATCCAGAATTATCTTTCAGATTCACTTGCTTAAGGTTTTCAAGTGTGGAGAATTCTTCAACCTCATTTTGTTCCAAGAACAGATACATTTTTCATTAAAATTAAGAATACTAGTGAACTCTTATCTGTAGGCTGCCATTTCAAACATGCTTCATGTTTTTCACAGTTTCACTGCTGCTTTGTTCTATCTGATCCTTTGGAGATGCAGCCTATATAATAAGGTCTCCGGTTTGTTTAGAGACAAAGGGGAAAAAAAGAGAAATTACATATAGAGGTAACTGGAATTAAGCTTTTTAACTCCTTAGCAGAGACTTCTAAATATATCATAAGAACTGTAATTTTTGTGTACAACTAATTCAACGACGGTATTTAAAACCTAGTTTCCAAGACAACAAAGTCTGAAACTTAATTTATCTGAGTTGGAAGATAGGACAGATCCAGTCCTTCAGAAATATGAATCTATGGTCATACAAAATAAGGAAACTTGGATTTCAGCTTAGAGACAGCTTCTAAACAAAACTCTGATGAACACCTGTGGAAGAGGGAGCTAGAATCATTTTCAAAACTAACAGATTTTAAAAACTCACTGATATTAATGAACAAAAAATGACCATTTTCATAATTTTCAGACTTAACTGCTGTATAGCACAGGCCATAAGACTTACAATGATTATTTTTCTTTCAAATGATGTGTCTCTACTACATGTAGAGTATATTCTTCACTGCATTCATCTAATTCTGATGAATTCTCCCAGTGGAGAGACTTGCACAATCCAAGATAAATTACCTAGTAATTATATTCTTTTACTTTTAGAATGCATGCTTTACTTCTACTATGAATTTGGTGAAACTCATCTTCCAGTCATTGCATTTTTTACTTTTTTATTTTTAATATTTCTATGGCTGCCAGACTGAAGAACTTGCTGTGAACAAAATATCTTCCATCACTATAATTTTCTTCTACCCTTTGTAACTCCTTTTATGAAAATGTAAATTTTGCAAGTATTAGATGTAAAATGGCATAGATATGTAAAATTACAAATGTTGTTTGTTTAATATTTCACCAATTCAAAAAGACTCACTACAGTATAGTTCCCTACATGCTTAAAAATTTTAAGATGCAATTATAAGAAATTCAGCACTGTAAACACCAAGTGAAGCCAACATTGTAATGAGAAGAAAGAGAGACATTTCCCTATTTTCTACCACTAAAATACCTTCTACTTCTAAAAGCTAAGAGAAAAAACCCTGTACAATATGCTTTTTTATTCAACTCCATGCTATTCTAGGCATTTGTTTCTGTACAAAGGCAGTTGCAGCCTGAGTGACTCAGGTGCTGTAAGCGCCAACTGAGCAGTGAAGACAAAGAACCTCTCACAGAACAGGTCTTGAGCTGTTTAATTATTTACAGTAATAACTTATACTTCGAATTCAACCTGTAAAGCTCTCAATATAGACAACGGACTCTGCTTTAGTGCCCTTCAGAGACAGGCTATTTGAAAAGATGATGTGATTCTGCATCATCTCATTTTCCAGAGGGTCTGAGATGTAGTTAACACCTTGGATTTCATTCCAGTGGCCACCCTATGGGTGATCAAGGCTAATCCTGTTTTAAGAAGTATGGATTCATTACCTCCAAACAGTTGGTGCTGAGGACCCCACATTTGCACTACCGTAATTTGATTTTTATTCAGTGTAGGTGTGCTTTGCAGCCATGGAATGAAATTCCCATAATGTTAAGAGTACATTTAACATGCCTCTAGATAGAGCACATCTTACAGGATCACCCAGAAGGATCAAGTTCATATGTTCTAGAACTACTGAATTATGTGAACCAACACATGGCAAGTGGGAGCAACTGGAGTTTGGCTCCGAAAGTGTACTCCTGATCCAAACAAATGTAACACGTTAATGCAGTTGCAACTAACCTGCTGTTGGCGAGGCTGCCAATAGCAAAGGACGTGTGAAAAAAGACTGGCCTCGTAGACACATAAGAATGAAAAAAAATGCCATTGTGATTGTTTCTAACTGTAAAGAAGGTTTCCATCTAATTACTGAAGGAATTTTACAAGTAGTTATGAAAAAAACAAAGTGCAATTTGATCCCTATGCAGTAATTTAAAAGATGTTGGAACTAAGTTAATATTTCCTATCTTATTTTTAGGTTCCATAATTACACTCCTAAATTTATTTGTACTACTTCTGTTGTGAAATAGATTTTTACTTCTGTATAGATCATAGTAATAGACCTCAATGTAAAATGAGTCTCCTTTCTCTTTCAGACAATCAATAAAATCTCCCCTTTCCAAAGAAGAGAGATTCCCCCCTTTCCTTTAGCTTACTAAATGTAATAATACCAACAAAAATTAATTTTAAAAGTGGCTTTATGAAATAAGAGAATCATCTCAGATAAATTCAATCTTTCATGGCATGCACATGAACAATTACTGCCTGAAAATAATTGTTTGTGTCAGAAGCTCTAAAAGGTTTGCAAGTTTTTTTTTGTTTGTTTGTTTTTTAAATAATTCTTCAATAAGTTTTACAGCCTGAATTAAAGGGATATGTGATAATTAAGAAATTATTAGATAAAAATATTATAAAGATTGTCTTTTGTAGCTTAGTGTCTACCCTTTCATTGTATATTCCATTTCAACATTAGGTATCTGGATAGGAATGCTAAGAAGTGTTTCAAACTGAAAATAATATTGGTTTTTATAGACAATAAGGTTCTGACTCAGCAAACTCTGGTTTATGTAAATTTATCAATGTGAATTTTCCCAGTTAACTCATAAGGATAATGAATCCATTTATGTGCTTTAGTTCTCTGCCTGGGTAAGGAGCACTACATTTAGCTCCATAAATAAGTTAATTGTCTGAATGCAAAAAATACATTTTCCTAATCTGGATAAGCAGAATTCATTAGCTCATATCATACATGGAGTGGAAAGTGGTAGTGATACAACTGCGAAAGTAACCTGGATGTTTCTAAGGAGACTGTGAAGCCTGAATGCTGATCAGCTTTCCAAGCTAGTGCTTAACATAACAGTAAGATGGCACTGAAAGAAGTGAATTTAAAATGGTGATTTCTGCTTAGCCAAAAATCTCATTCAGTACGGAAAACCTCATAGCAACCTCAGTGGGACAGATCTGATGTCCCACTTTTGCCCAGGAAGGGGGTCCTGGAAGCCAGAACTCTGGGCAGCGGACAGTAGAAAATGGGTCTGCAGAAGAACCCAGCTCATGACTGCATGTTATGAAGCAGTTTAAATGTCTGATTGGATTAAAAGACTGATGTGTACTTAGAAGTGGCTCTTGTCCTAAGTTTAGAAACAACCGTTACAGACTAAGGAACTGGACAGTTGAAGGAAAAACAGAGATCTTTTACTATGCAGATATTCTATTTCCATCCTGATCTGGAAAATACCCCAAATGTCTCACAACAGGGTATGTTTGCCCCCGTCATCAACCACGCCTATAATTCAAGCTACCTCAGATTAGCACTGGGTATGGGAATGGGATTTGTTTTGCAGTTATAAAATTAAATCTGTCAAAAGCTTTTTGTGTAAATGTTAATATATAGTGACAGGTGACTAAAATGAAGCTATATTTTGGAGTGCTGTAATTGCCTGAAGTCTTTCGTCAGTACCATACTACACTTACAACCTGAAGTGTATGCTGTTTGCTTAAGGGGATGAGTTGTTGCTTTAGCACTGTCAGTTGCTTCATAAGAGGCAGTTTTCTCTGTGATTTTCACAATAACTTCATTTGTACGTTTGCTTTCATCAGGACAGATGCAAGGAAATTTGGGTTTCATCTAAAAATCTAAATTGGGATGTCCAAACCATCCAAACCATATATATCTAGTATCTATCTATCTATTTTTTATTTTATTTTATTTTTTTGAAATCTGATTATGGACTACATTGAAAAGCAAGACACACATCTACTCTCACAATTATTATGCTGTTTTGCTTTTTTTTTTTTTTTTTAAGATGCTTAAGCAAATTGAATCAACTGGTTAGTCAACACTGAAATGACACATTCTTTAGTTCAGTAAACATTCAAAACCATCCTTGCAGATGCTCACTGGAGCATCAAGATAATTTATTTACTCATTTAGATTTTAACCAGACTTACCTCATATCCTAGGCAGCACACATACATTAAGAAAACAAAAACATTCTACACAAACTTTGAAAATCTTGGCAAAATAATGGTACTACTACGGAAAGAGTTCTACAGTTTGCATCTACAGGCAGCTGTGATAAAATCATCTCTCAGGTGATTAACAAAATAATTTTTGTTCGTCCCCTAAAATACCCTGATCTCTTTGCTTAAAAATACTTTTCCAATGAACATACTTTTATTTTATGCTTGTTTAAGTGTCAAGCTTTTCTGGCTTATTAAGAAGCAGGGTTGAGTCCATGCAGCTTTTATATTCCTCCCATCCAGTGTGATACTTTCCTTTAAGTTCCAACTTTTATTTCCCGGGTGCCTTACATACCCTTATCATCAGAACAGCTTTCCTGATGTCACGAACTCCATCATAAACCAAGCGGGAGGCATCTATGAACTCATTCTCTTCAAATGGCTGTGGGACATTCGCACTCAACGCTTCAATGGCAACCTCAACTTGTTCAGCAAAACGTGGCATAACTAGATTAAACAAAATGAAAGGCAGCAAGATTAGACACCTCCTTCTGTGAACATTCTGCCTTTGCCCTTGGGCATAAATACTTTCCAGTAGGCATGGTACATCTTGTTGTCACAACTTCAAGACACAGGAAGCCTCACAGAGTGGGTTTGTACTGACTCTATATGTACAGAGCTCTGGCACATTTTCTGACAGCAAGAAACCAGCCATCTTCACATACTTGCCTCCAAGTGCATGATGAAGAATGTAAAACTTCCTTTTAAAAGACAGCGAGTTATCTGAGCTATCAGGAGAATATTTTTAAAACCTTTAAATTCTTTTAAACGTTTAAACTTAGAATGAACACAGTACAGTATTTATACCAAATGATCAAAGCAAAATGTAGCCAATACACCTACCAATTTAGACCAGCTAACTGTATTCTAGCTCACATTGTATAATAAAAACCGCATAAGGGACAAAACACTTTTAGCATGGAAAAGCTAGCAAATTACTTTTCTGAAGGTCTGTAAAATGACATTTGGTTTCTTCATTATTATCTTGTATGTATTGCAAAAAATAGCCACAGATTTAAGGTAATGGTATTATATGGTTTGATGCTTTATGAATATGTATCTTAAAGCAATTATTTATCTTATATAAATACTTTAAATGCTTTCCTTGAAGTAACTATAATAGCAGAAGCTTTTCCTCAAATTTTATACAGGATTCTTTTGTACATATAATCACTGGCATTATGCAGAAAGAGAAACATTTCCCATATCAGTACTCTAACAGCTTAAACACAAATCCTACCACAGGAACATAAACAGCAAGTCTCACTAATTATAATGCACTTACGTTATACTTAGGCATTCCAATGGTTTTACATTAATATTTCAGGGCTCGAGTCAGGACCTGGATCCAGAATCCTTTAAGGTTAATTTTTACAAATGTCAAAGAATGTGGTTCAAGCTTAAGGTTTATAGATAGCTATCTGTCCTGGTTCCAGTTAGGACAGAGTTAATGTTCCCTCATAGTAGCTGGTAGGGTGCTATGTTTTGGATTAGGATGAGAAGAGCGCTGATAACATGCTGATGTTTTAATTGTTGCAGAGCAGTGTTTACACCAGGCCAAGGACTTTTCGGCTTCTCGCTCTGTCCTGCCAGCGAGCAGGCTGAGGGTGCAGCAGGAGCTGGGAGGGGACAGACCCAGGACAGCTGACCCAAACTGGCCAAAGGGGTATTCCATACCATCTGACGTCATGCTAAACAATATATAGGGGTGGCTGGCCGGGGTGGGGGGCCGGCTGCTCGGGAATAGGCTGGGCATCGGTCAGCGGGTGGTGAGCAATTGCATTTGGCATCACTTGTTTTCTTACACATTATTATTGTTAATACTATTACCATTATCACTATTATTATTATTATTGTTATTATTATTGTCCTGTCTTAATAAACTGTCTTTATCTCAACTCACAGGCTTCACTTTCCCGTTTCTCTCCCCCCATCCCAGAGAGGGAGGGGGGAGGGTGAGCGAACGGCTGTGTGTTTCCTCATATTCATGTGATTTTTTGCTATTTGCCTTCTTTGAGCATATAGGTGTCCAATTCATGTATCAATTGGTTTATTTTTTGGCACTATAATTGAAAGAACGGGAAAAGATTTCTAATTCAAACAGTCAACTTTGTTGTTGTTGTTATATTGTCTTTCTTTACCATCTTTTCCTTATACTCTGTTTTAATAAACTTTTTGGTAGCTTGATGCTGAATAATGGTACAAAGTGGGAATTTCCAGTGTTATTTTTATCAGCAGCAGTGACAATCTTTCCTTGGAAGTAAACTTTCATTGTGTCAGGAAACCACATTTTCTTCTTGAATGAATGCCCTTAAATTTATTTTACTCATAATGAAAACAGCGTGTTTTATGCATCTCACTTAACATCTGTTTTAAAGTAAAAACAGAAAAAACAAAAACAAAACCAAAAACAAACAAAAAACACACACACTATGATTCAAGACTGGTTTACATTTCGAAGAACTGGCAGCCACTACAAGCTCAACCTTTCTGTTTCTGGCATTTCAGTATCTCACTAAATGTTGTTTCTTAAAGAGGAGCCTTTTAAACAGATTAATCTATTCAAATCTTGTTTATGCCATCTTTATGTATGTTTGTTCATGTACACAGATGAAAGAACTGAATTGCATCTTTCATGCAAATAATGTTCAGTAAGTGGAGCAAGTGTTTGGGATGTATTGGGGAAATAGGGAAAAGTGATAGTGACAATAGACTTCAAAAATTAAGCATCAACAAAACATTGCTAAGCCGAGGGGAAATATTTTAAGTAGAAAGGGAGTCAGAAAATTCGAAGTTCTGAATGGAGTATTAAGAAGTGCATATTTAAAATTATCTTAATTTATGGAACATTCCAAAGTGTAGTAAGAGACTGATGTGATTGTATAAAGAAGTCCAACCTGAAAATCAAAAAGCAATCATTAAAAATATAATGAAAACTAGTAAACATTAAGAATAAAAGAAATTATTTAGGGTCACAGGGATAAAACAAGCAAACATAGAGATACAAAAATGGCAGCAAAAGAAAAGGCATAGAGCTGCAATATTTAGGGTCCTTCAATTTCTGTCTAGAATTTCCTCAAAAGCAGATGTGATCAGGTATTTAACCCAACTATTAACTAACTGTTCCAAGTGCAACAGACCTGAATTAGGAAAGGATAGTTTATCTACATAAACATTTATATTTATCAAAGTACCTTAAAGTAAACAGAACATAGTCAAATTTACCCTGCAGTTCTTAAGAAAATAATCAAAGCAATTTCTGAATCATCTTTGAGAATTCAAGAATAACAATAACAGTGAATGTTCTGGGGATTAAGAAAAAGAAGCATCTATTTTTAGAAAGGTAAAGAAGGAAGGAAGAATTATAGGATATTCAGCCTATTTCAGTACTCAGAAAGAAATGAAATGTTGTAAAGCAGTAATGTTTAATTATCTTGTAATTAAGGAGCAGATGTTGGACAGGCAACAGATTTGTCAGAAATAGGTTGCATCAAAACATTACAACATCTTTTTTTTGACAGGGCAGCTAAATAGAGGGTAGGGAGAAGCAGTAGATACGATACAGCTTGACATTGGTAAAATTTTTGACATGCTCACACAAGACACTCTTAGAAACAAAACAAGCGAAATATAAATTAAATTACTACATGGTGGACATGGAAATCATGAGAAAAAGAATCTCAAAGAACTCAAAGAACAATTACCTCTGATATGCTGTCAAACCAGGAAGATATGTCAAGTGCATTCTTGCAATATGTCTAACAGTGTGATGTGATTGTAAAAGAAAATGGCAAATGTCAAACTGTAATTATTACAATATATAAAGAAGAGGCTTGAGAAGAGATATTGTGAAGTCATGATCTATGTCAGTATGGCTCCAGTTGGAGTACTACGTCCATTTTTTCTTAGAACCCATCTTTGAGATTTTTCTACAGTTTGTACAAGAAAGGTGAGAAGATGGTTTTAAGAAAATCATTTTTTGTTGCATCCAGACTGATATTTCTATGTTTATGTAACATAATTTATTCCAAATAATACAGAATGCTCCTATACTCTTTATCTGAAAGCTATTTCTGAATCACAGAATCACAGAATGGTTGAGGTTGGAAGGGACCTCCAGAGATCATCTAGTCCAACCCCCCTGCTCAAGCATAGTCACCTAGAGCACGTTACACAGGATTGCATCCAGGCGGGCTCTGAATATCTCCAAAGAAGGAGACTCCACAACTTCTCTGAGCAGCCTGTTCCAGTGCTCTGTCACTCAAACCGTAAAGATGTTCTTCCTCATATGGTGATGAAACTTCCTGTTGTTCAGTTTGTACTCCAATCCCTTAACTATCTTTATGGCTCTACGCTAGACCCTCTCTAGAAGTTCTGCAACCCTCTCGTACTGGGAAGCCCAGAACTGCACACAATACTCCAGGTGTGGCCTCACTAGGGCAGAGCAGAGGGGAGGATCACCTCCCTCGACCTGCTGTCCACACTCCTCCTGATGCCGGCTAGGATCCCGTTAGCCTTCTTGGCCACAAGAGCACATTGCTGGCTCATGGTTAACTTGTTGTCCACCAAAACCCCCATGTCCCCCTCTGCAGAGCTGCTCTCCAGCAGGTCAGCCCCCAACCTGTACTGGTGCTTGGGGTTGTTCCTCCTTAGGTGAAGGACCCTGCACCTGCCCTTGTTGAACCTCATCAGGTTCCTCACTGCCCAACTCTCCAGCCTATCCAGGTCCCTCTGAATGGCCACACAGGCCTCTAGTGTGTCAATTTCCACATACTCCTGAAGAAAATAAAAGATAAGATAAAGATGATTATTTTTTGTTCACCATTGTAATTGATGTCTGTGCTTGCTATGTATATTGTAATTTATACGACATTTTATTTGGGCTACAATTGTTTTCCTTTTATTTTTTTTTTCTTTTACTTGACCTATGAATATGAAAGCACACGTGGAAAAAGCATGACAAGACACATTCTCTATCTGTTGTGCTGGACTGGTCAAAAGCAGACCCTCTAAAATCATAGCCTTAGGCACAGAAATCTTCAAGGAAAATGAGGAAGTGAAACATTTTAAGTGATTATTTACTTGCTAAATCAGAACGCCTCCCAGTATCATGGAAATAGGCACTCAAATATTTAATAGGCAGCTATAGTGTCTTTGTTCAGCACCACATCCAGCAAAATATGCTGTAGGAAGAAACACTCCTTACCAGAAATAAACATTTAATTTCTGAAAGACATTTTAAACTCATATATTACTTTACTAGTACAATGCTATTGGACTTATTACAACACTTTTCTTGAAATGGATACACAAGAGGAATGAATAGGGACAGGTCAAAGCAGAACCCAATTGTCAAAGGATAATAGGATCTTCCATTTTTTTCCACATTCTCTCTATATAGGATTTTATCCCCTCCTAGCTAACTGTCAAAGTCCTTCAGCTCAGTCAGTGAAGCCTTACACCTATAAGGTCCTGGGCTGAAGCTCTACAGATCATTTTTCTTACTATGTCACTGAAATATGCAGAAATGACTCCATTGATTATTTCACGAAGCAGCAATAGTAGATTCGTAAACATCAGGTCCTGGGAGAGGAGATGGAGAATTACAATTTGTTCATTTTGGTGACTACATACTCATTCTTGACCACATGGATTATTACTATGGTGACTGCTGACTGCATGTGAAAGATTCTTGCACCAATTTTGACCTTGCAGATCTGGCTACAGTTTACTCCTTAATTTATATTATTACCTGTGAACATTATCTGCCTTTTAAAAATGGAAATAGCTATTAAACTACATTATGAACCATTTCCTTGCCAATCATATTTTTACATCAGTGCTTACTTCTGATTAGATAAGCATGAAAAAACATCTTAAACTAATAAGATGCTATTTCTTAAAGTTTCTCTAAATTGTCATTTGATGCAGTAAATTTTTTGGAAATTGAGTTAAGATCTGTGTTATTCTCCAGCAAAGGTTATCGGTCCACATTTGAGGAGACCCATGACAGCAATGTATGGGGAATACCTAACTCAGTTGTACCCACAAAACCTCCAGTCTTTTTTATCTGTCATTTACTGGACAAAGAGGGATATTGTTAGGCTGACAGTAGAGGAGCTACAAGCAGAATTCAGACAGACACCAAATCTGGAGTTGACGCTTGTAAATGCATCAGACAGGTGATGGTTCATTTATTACGCTGAGAGACATTGGCTATCAATTTTAAATTCAGAAGTAAATCAATACTTTGGGGGAAAAATTAAATACTAGTTTCTTAGTTTGAGCTGTGGTCTTGACAACAGTTATACATACACTAAGACTGAAAAATGTGATCCATTAACATCTCTTGGTCTAACTACATGAATTAAATCAGGCACCTGCATAATGTTGACAGAATCAGGTCCCAAGTTAATAGCAACATTTCTAATTTACTGACGGCCTTATCATTCTAACAAATAAAAATTTTAAAGCTTTTCTGTATGTGAGTTTTCAATGGCACCGAATGTAAGATCATTGCCAACAAAATCTAGATTGAACTGCTGCTGGGTTGCTACGCTGAACACTGTTCCCTGGGGAACACTACCAGTGATCAGTCGCCAGGTGGATTTCACTCTGTTCAGCACCACTCCCTGGGCCCAGCCATCCAGCCAGTTTTCAACCCAGCAAAGCATGTACCTGTCCAAACCATGGGCTGCCAGCTTTTCCAGGAAAATACTGTGGGAGACCATGTCAAAGGCCATGCTGAAGTCTACGTAGACTACATCAACAGCCTTTCCCTCATCCACCAGGCAGGTTAGCTGGTCATAGGAGATAAGGTTGGTTAATTAATTTCATTAATTTTGTCATCCTTGTCTTGAACTTCTTCCACTTCTGGAAGATGTTTACGTTGTGGAGATCAAAGCTGAAACAACTATTTGGGGCATTAAGTGAATATCCTCCTTAACATACAGGCTAATGTCTTAAACACTGATTTCAGTGATATTGTGCACAGAAAAGGTATCTGTGCCCAGCTGTCCATACTAATGAAACATTTTTTTCTGAGAGGATGAATTAGCTCAGAGTCTTCCTGTCAGTGCAGATAATGTAGTTTAAATTGTTCCTTTTACCTAGAGAAATTACATAAAATTATATTTTATTGTCATCTTTCTGATACAGAAACTCCCCTACTCTCACCTGACAAACCAGCTTTTTCCTTTTGGCAAATTTTGCTTCTGTCTATTCACTTGTTAAACAATATATTATACAAAATCAACCACAGTGCTGACCCCTGAAGCATTACAGGATTTATTTTTTTGCCTGCTGAGAAACAGTCATTTATGCTTTGCTTCTGCCTTGTAAACCAGTTCTTAATCCATCAAAGACCTTAACATATACTCCATGGTTACCCATTTTCCAAACAGCTGTGTATGAACAACTTTATGAAAAGCCTTTAAAAATTCAAATCACTTACATTATATTCTCCTTTAGTATTATACTCCATTTTTAAACTCTAAAAGTGCAGAGAAAAAGAAACAATATTGAAAGCTTTAGATACCGTGGTGATTTAATCATCTCTTATGTGTCTCACTTAATTGTTTTATAATATATCCTGCATGATTTCTCACTGTATTTCTTCACATATTGAAGATGGACTCTCTGGTTAAAAATTCTTTGAATCAAACCAAGCACTTCCTTGAAATATGAATGTAATGTCGGGTATTCACTGGTCCTTTTGTAAAATACATTATCTTTAAATAATGCATTAAATGGTTTTTGTTGGTGATACCTTGATCTCTGGATTTCAGTTCAGCAAAATTTTAAAGAAAATGCTGCAGTGCTTTGCAGAATAAAAGCCATAATTTCATAAGAGTCCTTGGATAAATGATCTCATGTTGTCAGGATGATGGCATCCATAAGTTGTACTATAACCACCTGAAACTCACATAAAACATGAATTTAACATCATTTATTTTTAAAATAGTCTCCATTTTAGAATTTTTAGCTCTCTCTCAATCGTTTTTTTTTTTTTTTTTGGATTACGGCTATGCTTAAATTCATCTTCTTGCTTCTACATTTTGTTTGATTTCATATCACTGCTGAAAAATCCATCTTTACCACGTTTTAGTATTAGCTTTGATAACATCATTGAGCTGCTTTTGCCTAGTGATAAATATCTTTAAAGTTTGTCCTATTCACACTGATAAAACTCTCACAGGCTTATTGCTGAATTGCCAGGAGAGCTGATTTTAAAGTTTAGTCCATTCTGATAAAGACAAAATAAAGAATTTGAGTTAAAATAGAAGTTGGAGAGTGACCTACTTAAAAAAGACCTGACAGCTAGCAGGTTACTAGGATATTTCGAAAACAAGCTAAAAGATGAAAATCGCATTTCTGGTCTAAATCAGATGGTAGATGATTTCAAAATTTCCACTGTCATTCACAGCATTCACAGGAGCTTTTAACCCAAATACTAAATACTGCATAACCCAAATACTGCATCTTCCCACGTGCTTTCCAGACATCCCAATGCAAACAGAAAAGAAAAAAAAAAAGTATTGGAAAGTTTTCCACAGCCCTTTCCAGACAGTTCTGGCTCCACTTGTTTGGAAACTCATGCTTCTTCCCTTCAGTTGTTACATCCTGTCAAGCAATTGCTGAGTAGACCTTGATCTCCTCTGTATTAAAGGCAACGGAATACTTTTAGTAGGCTTTGGTCACTGCTGGGACAGGGTGCTCATCAGTATGAAAGATCTTAATATTTAAACAGAAATCATGTTTTGTCTTCTTTTACTCCTTTGTGCTGCTTTTTGCCTCTCCTTCCTTTCACCTTCCCTTTCTCCTTCCTTTTCCTTTCCACCCTTCTCTCCTTCATACTTTCTTCGACCATATGTAGCAGAATTATATTTTATGTATTTTCCCGAATTCTTTAACTTCACATTTATCTGCAAATGCTAAATAAATGCTGATGGTAAATAGCAAGGAAAAATTCAACAGGAGCCATCAGCACATCCCTGCCTGCCAATCCTTGGGCTGTGTCTGGCCCTGGTTTCCCTCACTGGGTCTAATCCTGACCTCCAGCTGTAGGCTGACATCCCAGCCTGGCCCCAGCCCATCCCTGTCCCCACAGTGATGCCCAGAGCTGGAGCTGCTCGAGGAAACCACTGGCTCTTGCTCTTTAGGAAACCAAGCTAAAGATATTAGGAAAACTTCACTGTGCCCCAAACAAAACAAAAACAAACAAATAAAAATGAAACCCTGAAGCTTTGGTTTACTCCTGCAGACAATTAACATCCACTGAAATCTGTGTTTTGTCTTTGTTCCAAGCAAGCCCTGTTGACTCAGTGGTTTTATAGTTTTCATCTTGGATTTATAAGAATGTCAGCAAATGAGAGTCAAGCTTTTATTTTGTTTTTAAAGGAAAATAAAAGTACCCAATTTAAAAAAGACATTAACCAATACCTCACTATGTAATACTACTCTCAGAGACAATAATCTAGCCTCTAACAAGTAGCTGGCTATAAAGTCAGTGGGTTAGTCAAGCACAGCCAAGAAAGCACTGAAACACTGGAAAAAACAGCAGTATATTTTAAAGGAGGTGTAGGTTGTAAATTAAAACAACAGACAAATAAAACTTCAAGGTGAAACCAGTTATTAAACGAAGATTTGCATGGTTGCATTTTCTCAAAACCTATTAACATCACTTACATAAAGATGAACTTTCTTCCCCCCAAAAAACAGTAGCAACGTGTTTCTCTTTCAAAAAAAGTGTGTCTGTATTTCTTTACTATCTGTGGATCAAACCCACTACTCACTTAACTATGAAACCCCTTGAAAGGGAGGTTTACAAGTTAAGAGAAGTGTTCCTTTCCTGAACTGATAGTTAAAAGTAAATAATAATTATAAAAGAAATATGTTCTGCTTATTTCCCTTCCATTGTCATTCAACTAAATTTTCTCCAGCTTTCCAAAGCACTTCATTTAAAAATAATGTTCAATTAAAAATAAAGAGGGAAAAAAAAAGGATAAGATGTTTATAATTGGGTTTCTTACTGAGATTTTGGTAGGTGGAGCATGACTAAATAAATCATTCATCATTTGTGACTGTTTGATAAATCTGCACTGGATCTCAAGCTAATGACTAGAATAAATATATAAATATAAGTATGCATTCATAGATACCCATATACATAGCTGTACAGATGCATGTGTAGACTGAAACCAGTTTGGGGGGAGAGGACAGGAATATAAATGGAAGAGACAGAGAATGGCATAGGATGGTCTAAATACCATTTTCAGCACTTTATCCTAGGGTCACAAAATGAGTTAATAAAGTTTACCTTTTTAAATTATCAATCACAGAGAAATAATAATTAATCCCTTTGTAAAAGGTCTAAAAAGCTGCAGATAGAAATAGTACTGTATTGTGTAGCGTAGCTTGGCTTTTTCTCTTTTTAGTTTATTACTCACAAGTTTACTTACATTTTACTAAGTACAAAATAAGTAATAACTTTGACTTAGAGAAACAGTTACTTAGTTTTACACATTGAGTCCGGCATTAATAAATTGATGTTGTCAAGATGCACTTAGTTCAGAGCTTCTAAAACTTAGTTATAAATCAAATTATATCAAACAACGTTAAATACAAAATGTAAGCTTTCCCTGTGCCTATTGTTGGTTTACTTAATTGTGTTGTAACTGACAGCTACTCCTTTGAAAAAATAATAGTAAAAGTTTTTTCCATAACATTAGGTCAGAAATATTAGCTGAGTAAAAAGTCTGAAAAGATGTATTTTTTTTTTACTTTATAAATAAATGTTACTGTTAAAAGCGAGATTTTGAAGAATTCTTCCTATCAAAAGGAGAGGTTACCACAGAGTGCAACAAAATATTTTACTGTAACAAACCAAACAGATTACTTTCTTTCAGTTACCTCATAATACCAGTTCATAAACTTTCACAGCTAAGTTAAATTCCCAGTACTCATTTCATTGATCTCTCATTGATTACATAAAAAAATAGGGGGACTAATGACAACCATTTTCTGATCCCCTTTCACTTCTTCCACATGAAAAACCTCTGAGACTCTTAAATAGCATCATTAAACTTTGAGGAAGAAAAGAGGCAAGCTTTATTGCATTATCTTCAAGCTGTACAGAAAAAAAAATTGACCCTCTAAGTTCAGCCAGAAGTGATGTGAACATGATTGTTGCATAGGAAATAGCTGTGTAAAGATAAATGGAGCATGTACCATAGGCTGGAGATTACAGTTATGATTTCCAGACTCTTCCCAGAAATGTGTCTGTGCATCTCACAGCAGAGTCTATGAAAGTTAATTTCTACAAGTGTTGAATCACTGGTGTGAACCTACTGTGTGTGTGTTCAAGGCAAAGCTTTCTGGTCACAGGCACAATTGTAGGAATCCATGTTTCAGATATAATGTACAGTAAATCACAAAGAAAAGCCAGAAAAAGAAAGAACACATGATTCTTGTCGCAATTTACCTGTGGAAATAGGGCTTGGGGTTAGTCCTTGAGCTAAAAGACAATTAGGTGGGGACAACAATAATACAACAACCAATATTAAATCATTCTTTTATCTCATTTTGCTGACTTCTGTTCTAAAAGCTAACCCAGAGGCAGGCAGTGCTACAATAGTTTTTGCTTTTTTATCTCACAGGGAGGTGTTTGTTTTGTCTGACATTACATTTGCCATGTCTTGAACTGGTGCATTCTCACTTGGTCCTTCTAAAACAATCTTGAGTATTTTAAAGCCTAGGGCAGCCAGATAGGGGAAGATCTGTTCAGCCATTTTCAGGCATCTACGCTACATGCATCTTTATAATAGCTGGTCCCTTGTACCATGAGTGGAGATCTAGTCCATAAAGTCAATGAAATACGAAGTATGATCCATCTGAACAAATGTAGTCCTTTGCTTTCAGATGAGAGCTCTTGATAGTACTGCCTGAACTGAACAATTCAGCTGCACATAGCAACAGATAATATTGAGTATGAAGGAGTCTAAAATGACCAGCATAGATGTAATCAAACTAGATGTAATCACTTAGATGAATCCAATCTCTGGTTTGTGAAGGCAAAAAGAGGTTACAAACAATCTTTTTTTTCCCCCAATCTATCTATCCATGTAATCTAGCAGACTTTTATATTTTTTTTTCAATCAGATAATATATTTTCACTTGCTCAAATGTATTTTCAATGAAAAATTGTTTTGTTTAGAAACACTTCAGTCACCAGCAAGTACATTCACCTGCGCAGACCACAGAGTAATGTTTGTAATGATTTTCTAGAGACACACAAAACATAATCAGCAGACTCAGTTCTTGAAGAAAAGGCTGTGTATTATTTACTGAAATACACTGCAACTTTGATAAAGTAGGCTATCTTTGATGGGTCACTGAATCTCTTCTCTTATACAGTTCTTGTCAATACGACTGCCGCAGTAGCACGGAGTAGAGAATAACAAAAGCACTCATAGTCATTAATTTGTTTGTTTACATCTCATTTTCAAGCACAGATTCCCCTCTGAGTTACAGATTTCAGAAAATTAACTGAAGGTTTTAAGTGACTTAATATTGAACAATATTTCAAATATACTTACCAGTTTCAGAAAGCAGTTTGGTAGCTTCCAGTACCTTCTCAGTATAAACTCCTGTTTCATAGTTTTCCATCTCTGCATTAATGATGTGAATAACTCTGGCTGCACGGCCCCGGATGGCCCCAGCAGTTCTGTCTAGGGTATCAACATCTCCCTCTTGCAGAGCAATCACACACTTATTCACATCCTCTAGAATATGATTTTCTGGAATGTAGGAAAAAAGATAAAACAAATATAAGCCTCATTTCATTTCATTCTCTGCCATAGCAAAGCTTACTGATTTGGGTAAATGACAAACAGCAGTACATTAAAAAATTGATATTTATCTTATGCAACATCTATCTTTAAAAGGTAGTGGGCTATGTCCCTTTACCTATGCTGAGAGTACCAACCTATAATTATTTGAAAAGTTGTCATATTAATTTCAAACATTGCATCTATGATAATGACAACGTAATAAAAATCAGTGCAAAAAGGAACACGATCAGATATTATGCAGATACTCTAATAAACGGGCAATTTTCTGAAGATGAATTTACCCATTTCTATAAACATTTAATATGTATGCTTCATTTGTGCCTAAATAAGTTAGAAAACAAAATGAACCGTTTTGAAAAGGCAATAGCAAATAGCCTTTTGCTCTTGCGATAGCCTCCCAGCAAATAGCAGGGAGTCTGTGCACGAGCAGTTCATCTCTGCTGATCCATGCCATCTGCACTGAGATTAAAGTGTGGATTTTTCATGACACATAGTATAATCATATGTGACTGTGCATATTCTGAAATAACAGTTGAGTACAGTGAGTCTGCTCAGATGATGGAATATCAACTGGGCTTATGGAAATCTTGGGAGCTGCACTGGTTTTTCTTGGCTCAGAATCGGGCCATCTACTCTCACATGCTGCAGCATTGTAGTTTGTGTGATATTCTCACAGATAACATGAAAGGATGAAGCTGATTCTGACTAGCTCAGACATCGTTTCCCTCCAGCCAGTACAGTTAAAAATGATTTCAATAATAAAACCATGACTGAATTTCTTGTTTGAGCTAACTCACTCTGAGAAACTCAGCAACTCTAAACAGCACCATACTTTTCTGCCACAGCCACCAGGAAACTGAAAATTAAATGCTGTTCTTTTAAAATAAAATCAATCAGTTCATCAACTACTTTTTTTTTTTTTTTAATTATCCTTTGCCACAAAAATAGAGTGACACACTAAGATCCACTGTTAAAAATCCCAATGTTGGACCATTTGAGGGTTCCAGAAATGTTTTACCTAATGTTGAATTTTAAACTGTAACAACTCTGAATGAAAACTGGAAGTCCTCTGTGCTGCCAATCAGAGTAATTTGAAAGGCAAAACTCTCCATCAACATTTAAAAAAAGAAATGTCTTCTTGAAATATTTATTTGCTACTTCCTCCTAACCATTGCTATTTGCTTTACAGTGTCATGGCCAAATTTTGTCCCACAAGAAATACTTTCTGAACATGAACAGGCACTGTGCTTGGAATACAAAGTAATTTATTAAAATTACGGTCATCCTTCCCATCCTTCTTTTGATAGCCACCGTATTAATAAAACATGCCATCAACTGTGACGCTCAATATGAAGGGGAGGAAGTGTCATTTCATGAGATACGTTTAATCAGACACCAGGCCATTTTTGATGCTTCACTGGTTTAACAACTGAAAATAAAACTACTCTGCGTAATCTAAGGCTTCCAAGCTAGCAGTGACAGGCTTTCTGGATGCATTAGATGTTTTCTTATTTTTAATACAAATATATGTCTGTGGACAGTATTAGAAAGAAATCTAAAAACAATAAATATACTCAATAAATATACTAACTTCCCAGCTGCCTTGGGAAGTTTGCATCTAAAGCCAGTTATTCCAAGTCAAGGCTACCACAACATATGTGTTATGAGAAAATATGACCTGAGAAAAACAAAAAATAAAAATGTCATCTATTTAAATAACTTCTGATTTTATAAATACAAGTGTTTGGAGTGAATAACAGTCCCCAAACAAATAATGAAATGGCTATTCAGAGCGTGAAATGGCTATTCATCTCTTCAGCGTGTGGACTGGGTCTGCAGTTTACATCTTGCTCTGCCCTTTCCTTGCAGAACTAGGTCTGCTGAAAAGTGTTTGTATCCTCAAATAAAAACCTACCATTCTGAAGTACCCTTTTATTCTGAGAGTTCATTTTCTTGTCATGGCTTACAGTAAACACTCTAGCAGTGGTCTTGAACAGTGGAGTGTAGTCATACTTAACCAAATCACTTCCTTGTTACTGATAATAGTGGGATACAACCAAACAAAATGAAGAGCAAAGTGAAAAAGAATCTTATCCTCTGAAAAAGTATATAAATATATATATATTTTTGTCCAAGATATTTAACTTTTATTTGGAAATTAAGGAAATGTCAAGGAAAACAACATAGAGTGAAACAAAATTAAAATATCTTCTGAATTTTGGCTCTTCTGTGAGGTTAGCTTGCTGCAAACTCACCTTGGCACTCCACAACCGTATTCACAAAAAATAAACCAAACTCTTTCAAATGACATAGGAAAATGATTTTTCTGCAGCAGATACTTAGTCCAGGACATGCAGCACTTCTAACTATAGTATTCAGCGTACATGACTCTACCATAACAATATACTCTGCTACAAGTTGCAGCACTTTACAAGGAGGATGGAGAAAAGTGAGTGACTCAAAGAATCACAGAATCACTAAGGTTGAAAAGACCTCCAAGATCAGAGTCAATGTCCCTCCCTTGTCCACCCTTTCTCTACATAAGGACTAAAATACTTTGTTTTTGTTTCACATTATAGTCCTTCCAAGAGAGCTTAGACAGCTGCACAGATTTGCTATTTCTACTGCTATTTTTCCACCTGGATGCATGGCTGCACCAACAGCAGTGGGACCCAGAAATGCTTTCTAACTCTCTGGAAATGTTCACAGTCGTCATCACAATGTGCCTAGATGAGCCTCATACACAGCATCTGCTTATTTCCTTTCTTCCTATCCATGTTCAGAGCCTGGTGATTTGGTATGGAAGTTCAGGGGGTCAGGATTGTGTGGTACATCTGTCACACTGCTTAGACAACTTATCTGAGCAAGGCTACAAAATAAAGTAAGGAAAGTTCATCTTTCCTCCTCTTGAATACAACTGCATGAGGACTCTGACAGTTTTTACAAATACTGTCCCGCTTTTCACAAGTCAGTAATACATTTTCAAAAGGTGGCCAAAATTTTACTTTGTGCCGGAGCTGAAACTAAAATTCTCTGCAGAAATAGAGGCACATATAGGATGCTATTTTCTGGGAGACAAAAAGCCAACCATTGCTACCAGGGACTAATTGGCATAGCTTGGTTGCTCCCATCGGGTGCAGAAGATCAGCATTCCAGTAAGGATGGAATAATACAATAATGATCCTTTAGTAATTATAGCTTTTCTCTCCTCTGACCCATTACTTTAATTTAGCAATGAATTTTTAGAAGACTCCCTTGATCCCAGTACCTGAAACAGAGAGAAAATCATCCACTGAAGTGATGTCATCAACGGCTTCGGTGAGAACTCGCACTTGTTTCTCCCACTGATCTTTAAAGACGTCCATGTTGTCCTGTGCTACTTTGCTCTGGGGTCTGGCGGCCAATGTGAGTGCAGCATTTATTACCTGTTATTCAAAATCAGGTGTTACAAAGGGTGGCAACAATTTTCACAAGGTAGAGAATAGACACTTAGATTAAAGACACTTAAAAATACAGCATTACACCCCATTCAACACCTATGTCTCAAGATATGAAATTTTTCCCAGTTTGTACAAAGCAGGCAACAGTTTAATGACAAAGGCAAAGCTGTAATCTTCGAGTGGGATGTTTCTCCTGTCTCAGCTACCTGATGCTTTTTAATGCTGAAAGAGTTTTTGAGTACTTTTTAGCACGAATCTTACTTACCTGCGGGCACAGACTATCAATCTGTGTTGCTGCCATACGCACTAACTTCACACCTTCTTCATTGTTTGAGATTGAACAGGCCAGATTTGCAACCTACAATGAAATAAGCAGAATGAGAATCAAGTGTGAGGCAAATGAGCCATTTTATACCTTTTTCTCTACTTATTGAGCCTTGGCTAGAATGAAAGAATTGTATACAAGAGGCACGATGCAGGATTTTCTGTACTGATGAAGAAAAACTGACATAGATTATTTCCTAACTAGCAAAACTGAGCTAGTCATCTTCTTCATTAGATTTTTCCCCAAATCTTCCCCTGCTGTCAAGTGCTTTGCTTCCTCCTCTAAAGCCTGAGAATAATCTTCTGAGAAGTCATATGGAGAATGTAGAGCAGCATCTAAACAATTATCTATAAGTTTTCCTTTTATTAACTGTGTCCATTACAAACAATGGTAAACAGACGTATCCACACACTCTTCAGTTTTGCAAAACTAAAAAATTTTGATGTCCTAACACATGGCATGCTTTGAGACACATAAACAAAACTCTGACATTTTTACTGATACTGTGAAATGACATTTATGTTGCGTATCCAATTATTTCAGATCCCTACGGTATTAAGAATGTCAAAATTACCTGAATTCTCAGGTGGACCTATTTGTTTGTATGTGACTATCTACCCTAGAGTAAAATGTCCATCAGCAAGTATCATAACTTGGCCAGTTAAAATGTCTTTTGAAAGCCTCATTGTGTAAAGTATGCTTAAAGATCTCCGTTAAAAATGTAGGAATCTACATGTGTTCTGGCACAGTTTTGGGAAGTCTGAACCTCATAAGACTGAAGGCTGTTTGGAGATGAAGGCAGGAGAGGCTTAGAGGGACACCTAAGTGAGATCTAGCAATCAGCACATGCCTCCAGACACCACAGAGCTGAATCTTTGCAGCTTGGATACAAGCTGCAGAATATGTCCTCACAACCCCTACAGTACTTCTTTCAAAAAAACCCCATCCCCTAAAGCTGTGTGCCAAGTCCACGAATCTGCCATGGGTTTTCAAAACAGCAATTCATTTCACAGTGCACATAATTATGCTCATCAGTGAGGTTTAAATCACAAAGGTACATTCTGGGAGGGGGAATACATATTTTTCTTTTAATCATCTGAAAGTATGGCTCTTAATTCTCATCTACATTAAAACAAACTTATAAAATTTTAAATATGCTTCCTTGATATTATTCACTGTGCCTGAAGGCATAACTATCAGTTGGAAATGATTCATGAATTAGTTCAAATACCCCCATCTTTCCAATTTTCCTCCAGTCTCCCCTCGTGGTATTAATCTGTTCTCGTCTCCAGTGCACATCGCCACATTAGCCCTGGTCCATCTGTTCTTCATAGAACCTATTTCACTTCACAGTTATGTGGAACGTGGTTTGCATATATCACAGTGCCAAAGCTCAGGGAAGAAAAGAACCTAAGGCTTCAAAGAATCTTGCAGGCATTTCCTAGTCAAGTTTTTATCAAAATGTTGTGATTTTTATTTTCATTTCATGGTGAGACAAATGAGTTAGTCTGTTTGTTAACAGCCTTACAGCGCTCATGTCAAAAACATTCTCCAAAGCTGACATCTTCCAATTAATTTACCATTTTCTGTAGTCCCTTCTTTGCGCACATCAAACAGACCACTTCAACTTCATGAGAAACAAAAGCTAAGCAGGATAATAATTAGAATGAAGTAACACGAGTGGAAATTACAGACCTTGAAAACTAGCAAATGGCATTAAGTTCAGCAAAAGCTATCTTCCTGTATTTAAAATAAGTGCTTTTTAGATTGCCCTTTCATTTTGTGATTACCATGACGAAAATCTGTCCTAAGGCTCCAGATGCACGATATGTCTTACTTTTTCTCAGATAGCAGTGAGATATGAGACTGAAAGAGGCTGGGTATCATGAAATGGCAATCAAACTATTAAGCAGCTCTTTTTCTTTGAGGTCTCTTGAAGGAAAACTTTGCAGAACAAAGTCAGTGAAAAAAAATAAAACTTATTTCTTCTCTGTCTCTGATAATTATTCTTTCAACAGAATCTGGTAAGGTAACATTTGGATATTGTAAAGTGTTCTGGTTTTCCAAGGAAGAATACAGAGATAACATGAGAAAAGTTTTTCTCCCTTTCTGAAAAAAAAAAAAAAAAATAGAGTTCAAAATAGTATTTTGGTTGCTGTTATCAGTACAGAAGGAGTACAAATATAATCTATGGCGACATTAATTATGCACCAAAAGAGCATTACAGTTATCTACTTCAAAAAGAATATATTGATAGGTATCATGTATAATCCTAATCTAAATAGATTCTGTGGCTTATTTTAAGTCTTGTTTAAATATAGTCCTTTATCATCAACAGTCAGAAAGCAATACTACTTTCACAATTCAGCTGGGAGTATACCAGCCTGTACCATGGGAAGATCTGATTATGTCAAATAAGCATAGAGATAAGCAAATCCTACAAAGGTAGATGCAATCTAGATAAAATTGAATTTAGCACTGCAAATCAGAACTACTATGACTTTACCCAAAACTTATTTTTGAAACATGGCAAGAAATAGATACTACTTGCTAAAGCTAACATTTTAGTGCCATCATTTAAGCCTAGAACCGTGAAGCTATACAAGTTTTAAGTGCTCACAATCACAAAATATTACATTATTTAATTATTTTTATTGCCTTTGTTATAATGTATATAATCAAGTCACCATCAATTAAGATTTTTGTCAAGGCAAGGCCCATATGCATGCTGAGTCCATAGAGACCATGAGGTAATTCAACAGCTTTAGTCTACCATAAATTCAACAGCTCCAGATATTGTTCCTGCCTATGACCCAAAACTTAGAATCACAGAATCACAGAATTGTAGGGGTTGGAAGGGACCTCAAGAGATCATCGGGTCCAACCCCCCTGCCAAAGCAGTTCCCTAGAGCAGGCTGCCCAGGTAGGCGTCCAGACGGGCCTTGAATATCTCCAGAGAAGGAGACCCCACAGCCTCCCTGGGCAGCCTGTCCCAGTGCTCCCCTCACCGTGAAGAAGTTCTTTCGCATGTTGGTGTGGAACTTCCTGTACTCTGTCTTGTGGCCATTGCCCCTTGTCCTATCCCCACAAACCACTGGGAAGAGGTTGGCCAAATCCCTCTGTCTCCCACACCTCAGGTATTTATACACATTGATAAGATCCCCTCTCAGTCTTCTCTTCTCCAGGCTGAACAGACCCAGGTCTCTCAGCCCTTCCTCATAGGGAAGATGCTCCAGGCCCCGAATCATCTTTGTGGCCCTCTGCTAGACTCTTTCCAGAAGACCCCTGTCTTTTTTGCACTGGGGAGCCCAGAACTAGACACAGTACTCCAGGTGAGGCCTGACCAGGGCAGAGTAGAGGGGGAGGATCACCTCCCTTGACCTGCTGGCCATGCTCCTTTTAATGCACACCAGGACCCAATTCCAACACACTGAGCTGAGCTATCAGGAGCTAGACTGATCTCTGAATAATGACGAAAAGAGAAAGGCACTTCCAGATATTGTTTCAAGTCTTTGGTAGACTACCTCATCCTCTAGATGTGTCCAGTTTATTGTTTAATAATAGTTAACTAGCCTTGGGGATTGCTGAAAGTGGTATTACTGAAATAAAAGACTTTTTAATAGTGCACTATAACTTGTTTTGCATCTGGGCATTTAACACAGCACGTATTGTGAAGAATTCAGACTCTTCAAGGTTGGGAATTCATTTAATATGCTACTCCAAAGATCTAGTGTTGGAATGAGCAGATAACTTGGAAAGGAAATTAATAAGGGTGTATGTTGTCATAGCTGCCAATTTGCCAAAACCTTGATTTGACAGCCTTTACCTTTATGCTTCAAGTACTCAGTTTCCACTGAAGCACTGAAGAAGAGATTTTATAAGAGGCTGTGGAAGTAACAAGGTGGTTTTTTATTTATTTTTGTTTGTTTGTTTATTGCTGTTTACTAAGTTCCTTAAGCATACTGAATTCACTGATTGCCTGAAGAGAACTTAAGTTTGTATTAAGATCATTGTGGAATGTCTGAAGAGTGTGTACATGAATGAACACATCTTAAATACCAATATCAATGAACTATGAATCATCCTTGAAACGCGTGGGGGAACTTAATAACAGTGAGATTGCTGTGTAGAAAAGCACTATTGTCCAGAATTTCAGGTCTGCTAAGCTACTTTTACCCCATCAAAACAATTGCTAAACACCTTAAACCTGTCCTACAAGAGCATGGAAAAGTAGTGAACAGGAAAATAAACACTACAGCTTTAATTATATTGCATTTTTCTGCAATCACCAAGGCCACTGAACCAATCCTAGAACTGGGGAGGTGGAAAAGTGCATACTAACTCCTTCATACTAATTTCCTATCACTAGCACTGATAGCCCAAGATGCAAGCCTGCAGCTTGCTAGGTATCTATATTTAATCACTCAAATTAGTTTCAATTATTCAAAATATATGCAGGATCAGTCCCAATGAAATATATTTGAATGTATTTGATTGTATTTCAGCCTCAAGCAGTTTTCTGCATTAAGTGAAATACAGCAGATAAAGGTGGGGTGGGGAAGGACTTCACTTCTAATGCGAATTTTTACTACTGTTGTTAAAAGGACACACCAAGGACAGGATTTATTCTAAAGGTAGACTTACATGGCAGCTGAAGTGTAACTACTGCATGGGTAGGCAATGCCTACAATATTCTTTCTGTAGCTGGCATGGGTAATAACTACAGTCAAGATAGCACAAACGTCAGTGTAGACTGCTATTTCTCATGGCTCCATGCACTCAGTTGAAGTTTGGAATAATGACTTTTCATTGCCTTTGCCACTTGTACTACACCTAGGACAGGAAAATTTCTGCTATAAAATTGCCCTCTAAATTATAAAAGTAATCAAGGATATTTTATACCAATTTATGTTATTTTTATACTGATGAGAATTAGGTGTAGCTATCTTTAGTTGTGTTTTTAAACTATGCTACTTCCAATTTTGACATGAGCTTTTTGTACTATTAAATGTAATTATGATGATCAATACATACAGTCCTCTTATTCAATAAATCAAAAGATCATAAATTCAAAGATTTAACATGGTCATTGTGAATTCAATGCAAGTGAAAAGGTCCAAAAATGAAATCCATCGCTTAGAGTAAAAAAGAAAAAAAAAAGAAAAAAAAGTATACACTACAGAAAAGCAGCAATATCGACACAAATGCTGCAGAATATTGCAGCTAATGTATGTAGTCAAGTTTTCAATTTCTTTTATTCTTTTTTGCAACAGTTTGATTAGAAAGAACAAGACAAAAAAAAGCTCTATCCACCTTCCTCAACCATTTAACCATCCCAAGGCAAGGAATGAAAGAATGCAATCTATTTACATCTTAATTCTGTACATTATTTATAAATATATATATATTACTTTTGTAATACACATCTTTTTAATTAAGTCATTTCGTTTTCCATTGTAGTTAACTGATAGAAATAACAGAAGAAAATTTACAGCAAATTATTCTCTTTCCCTAAAATAGGATTACTTAAGCCCAAGACACAATCAAACTTATCTGTCTACACCACGTACTTGAGGAACTGAAATTGTCCAGGCTATTTAGCTTGAGTTGAAAGTTGTTTAAGTAAGACTTTAATATTCACAGTGAACTAAAGCCAAGAAAATAAATCAGCTACCGTGTTTCACCTGAGGAGTGGTAACTTGCTGAACCATGCTATCTTGACTATCTTCCATTATTTATCCATCTTAGTAGTTTATCCAGATATTGTTACAATCTCTGAATCCTTCAAAATTTTGACATATATTAATGTTGGTGGTACTGCTGGAGGCAGCCCAGTGATATTCTTGGAGCCACAACTAACATTTGCTAAACAAGACCACAGAGTTAGAGCTAAGCTATCTAAGACTTCCAAATTACTTATCTTTGCTGTATTCGCTCAAGCATTATATTATAAGCAAAACTGTATTCATCACTAGACAGGATGTTTTTGCACATACACAAACAAGTGCCAACAGTCAAAATGTCACAGAGTACATACTGCAGCAGTTTCTTCTTCCTCCTCATGGACTGCAGTGGCAATTTGTACTACGCTGAAAATACTACACTGTGGTCTCTTCCCCAGGACCTATTCCACTGGTATGGGGGAACCCCATACTGGATAGTATTGCCAGTTGCCACTCACTTGTATTAATCAGTCACATAGTTTTACCCAAATACGAGATATATTTTTAATTCACAAGTATTTACAAATCTAAGTGTATGCACAGCCATAAAAATGGAATTTCTTTTGCAAATTACTAATGATCTAATTAACTGAGTTTGATGCTTGTTCTGAAAATTTTTTAATACCTAAACCTCAACATATTCAATATAAACTATTCACACATTTACAATGTTCTGTTCATATCTCAACAGGCTGATAACAGCAGGATGTTAGAAAGCTACAGAGAATTTAAAGCACAACAGCTGAATGTTTTATTTCATATCAAATCTGCTGCCCATGGAACCTATGAAAAACTCCTTTCACTTCTCAAAAGGTCAATGGCATATTCACTTGTACTTATTACAGGAATAAGGCCTTACCACATGTACAAACTCTCTTGAGACTTTCTCCACATCAGGCTTAGTTGAAAAAGCCTTAGGAGAATTCTGCTTTTGGTAAAGTTCAAAACAACTCTGACTTGGAGAAATTCAGTGCGTCTTGGAGAGAGATTTTTCAAAGAAACTTACAAATGCTAGTTAGATTCCTAATGTGTACTGAAGGCTCAATTCAAAATGCAAAAATCCCAGCTTCAGACAATTTCAGTGAAATGTTATTATTCTCATCTGAGTACCTTCCATTTTCTAAGACAAGTTTGGTACATGCCATGCCTATTTTCTACAGGATGAAACAGAAAGGAGATCAATTATGAAGCACCTTGAAAAATCCTTCTGCTTTACAGTTTTCATAACTGAAAGAAAAATATTCAATTATAGAATTGCCAACAAAGAATACTGGAAATAGATATTGTATTATATCAGATCCTTTACTTTAAAGTTACACAATAATAATGATTTTAAGTACGAATTTGAAAAAGCATTCAACAACAGTTCAGTATTGACCCTTCTTTTTTTCTTTCTCTTTCTAAAGTAGAATTTGACCATACAAGTGTAAAATAGATCAAGTTTCTACACAGCATTGATGAGCCCCAACTGTGATAAATACACCTGACTGGTTCAAATGCCTCCTAAAACAAGAGGGATAATCACTAGATGTGTTTGGAGTGTGATGCTAATGTGTATGTGTGATTTTAGACTGATTTTCTAGGTCATGGCTACTTCTCGGCAGGGTCAACCCAAGCATTCTCTATGGACAACAGGGAAAAACAAACTTATTATAGAAAAGACAGGTGATTGTTTCAGAGCATTTTTCCAATTTGAACTCGAAAAAAAAAAAACACTGGAAAGCTCTTGAGGTTAATTTATAAAATTATTTAAGCAATGCTGTTGGGCACTTGGAGCACTGCCAGAACTATCAACCCGCATCCTCAGCTGGAGCAAACAGCTGTTCCAGTTACCATAAATGAAGACCCATTCCCACAATTAAAAGTCTGGGCACACCTTTGTTAGGTGTTCTGTGTTCAACTATCTCTTTAAATAGACCAGAATTTGAGGAATTTAGAAAAGTGGGTGGGGATATTATTACTCAGAGCTGAAATTAATAGAAATACTTCATTCTTTGACAGCAAACTCCCTTAGGAATTACATAAGATCCTCAGTCTTTTTCTCAAGAGTGTGCTTCTGAGGCATTCAGCTGGAATGCAACTAATTGGTAGTCAGTTTTAATGGGGAACCCAAATACCTGCCACCTGGCCAGCATGGCAGGAGATGAAGACAGTAGAAAAGGGCTTCTCTCCAGTGACTGTTTGCTACAGGGCTAGGAAGTGCTCAGCTTCAGGTGATGCGGATATGGTTCTCTCCCTTCAAAGGTTTGTTTGCTACATTGATGCTATTTCTGAATTATTTTTGCATATTCTTACACTGCCTCTGAGCATCTGTTGCTAAAGTTACAAACAGCTGTGGCAACCCATGAAGAATAAGAGCAGGTCTTAGTCTCAAAAATACTGTTAAGACCAGATTACTGCTTTATTTTAACTGGTCTACTTTAGCAACAAAGCACTGCGCTGATGAAATGCAGTCCTTCTCCTACAAAAAAGCAGCTGACAGAGCTGTAAGAAATCTGTTGTCTATCTATTCATGTGGGACATGAAACAGATATCCTTGTCTAAGCCACAAAGCTAACACAACTGCTCAGTTTTGGTATTATGCCTTCAATTGATTAGTTTGATTTAGTGATTTTTTTGAGTTACAGGTATAAATGCATTTTGCCTTGCTATGATACACATTTATTTTCTTCCTTTCACAAAAAGAGAATATAAACATCCAAGAATTCCTTTCATGGAAAGTCAGAGACCGACAACCCATCTTGACGTTCACTTGCCTCTGTTAGCATGATCAGGTTATTTTTCTATTTCATTTGACAGTAGGTAAAGCTTTTTTTTTTTTTTTTTTCATCCATAACTTGGTATTCATACTGGCAAAGAACACAGAGGAATACCAAAACCTATACCAACATTTCTGCAATATAAGACAACAGAAACCTTAATCAACAGTAACTTTTATGCTCCAAAGTATGCAAGAAGGCCAGTAGCGTTCCAAAAAAAAAAGGAAGATATTCAGGGTGTTTGTGTATAAATCCTTTCTGTCCAATCTGCTATCAAGGCCACTGCTATTAAAACCCATAATGAATCATGAACACTGTATACTGAAATACTCAAGGGATGAGGGGGCAGTTGGTGTCCTATAGAAACAAGATTTACAAGACTGCAATGTGTACGAGTTGATCCCATAAAGCTGTTTTGATAACTTACCACTGGCACTGCTATAATTAATAGATATTAATAGCAAGTAGTTACCAAAGCAATCTATCTATCTAATAACTGTCCACTATTTTGGCAAACCATTCTGTAACCCTGGAACAGGGATGCATGCTTGACTAGGCTGTGATAATTAAGCATTAGTTGTATTATTAGGAAGCTATACTTTGAATGTTGTTGAAGAAAAGAAGGGGACTGTAGTAGGAACTCAAAAAAGTCCAAGATAGCAACAGAAGCTTTGAAGATATGAACACAGTGTGATATCAGAGACCTCCGGGTATAATCACACATTGCAATTACTGATCCCTAAAGGAACACAATTTTTGATCTAGACAGAACCAAATTTAGGACTGAAGTTGAGCATACAAAGAAAGAATTGTTGAAGTTGAGTATATAGAGAAAGAAACATTCTATTACAGGTGCTTGCAATTGATAGCACAGGTGGAGACTTCTTTATATATAAGCATACAACAATAGCAACTATAGCCATCATGAGTACTGGATGAAAAACTGGAGATGTTGCATGAGAAGAAAGATTGCCAGTGTGAAAGAAATCTCAGATTATCATGGTAGAGGGTATGTAAAATGCAAATTGTTTTAAGAAATCAAGATTGATTGGTTCCCTGCTCACAGAGAAAAGCTTGTAAAAGATTATGATTGTCTTCACAGAGCTGGTATTTTTATTTACAGTAATATCTTAAAGGCTTTCAAAGACACATTCAGAGCAAGATGGATTTTACATGTATCTGATTTTTGTGCAATGGTATTCTATAAAATAGTTTTACAATAACTTAGTAATTGTTCCACGTTAATGCAAAGTCTTTTCACCCACCCAAAGCCAAAACGTGTGGACCAGGCAACAGTATTAGATGCTCCCTCTTCTATTCATCCTGCCAATATGTAATCCTGGCATGGAGATAACTCATATTAGCTCCAAATCCTGCTTATTTTATTCATCTCCATAGTGGCTCTTTTTCCTGCTAGCACAGTGATATTTTTTTTTTCTTAGAAAAGATATATTTATGACTTTTAAAATATGAGCATCTGATACCAAGAAACAAAGACCCAAATAATTTTGTGGAAAAGTACTATGTGGAAATTAGCAGTATTTTCCCACTTGTGTATTAAAAAAAAAAAAGTAAAATATTCCTCCCTTCTTGTTCTGTCACTGTATGTATAATCAGAGACAGAGAAATGACTTTCAGCTGATTAGTAGATAGCAACTGCATTTATACCAGTAAGCTAACCAGAGAAAAGGCATGGGCCTGAACACTGCTACATGCTAATCCAGCTTTTTCAGCTATAAGCAAAATCCTTAGAATCGTTTTAACTTAAACTACCTAGCACTCCTCCATATAACACATAGTTTCTTTTGATTTGCTCTCATAAGTAAGTAAAAGACAATGAGATGAGAAAAACTGCCCTGAAATTTAGTTCTCTTTCCTCTGCTGAAAGGGGATCACATTCAACAACAACAACAAAAGTTATTCCACGTGCTGGAATTCATATCCTTAAATTATATGTAATTTAAGACTGCATTTTTTTCTTAGAGAAAGAAATTTACTTTTTCCACTTTTTTGTCAGTACTATAACAATTTTCATCTTAGTTGTTAAACTCAACCATATGGTTTATTTTTTATTTGATTAAAAATTTTTACAGAGATATTTCTGACTCAGTCATATATTTTATCCTAGTTCTCATACATTTGCAGTTCTGTGCATGAAAGCTGATTACCTTTTGAAAGGATCATCATTAGCTCATAAAAACCTAAAACCATTTGAACAAAAACAGGATTATTTCCTGTGTGTTACAAAGTGCTGTTACAGGCTTTTTCTTTGACTTATCCAAAAAAAACACACCACACTTGTCATATGAATGCAGGTCACACAAATAGTTTTTAATAATGAGTTTTATATCAATAGCTTTTTGTGTGACTTTTAACATTAACCATAAAATGAGAACAAACGTATATCTAAGAAATCAAAACTGACATCAAAATTCTAGATGGGACTGCAGACAGATCTTTAATTCACTGTGATTTATGGTCCTTTTGGTGTGCAGAGACCAATATAATAAGTCCATTCTCTCTGCTATTAGACTTAATAAGAGTGTCAGTATGCTTTTGGGATCCTTTAAGAAATGCTAGTTCAAAAGGCCAGTGAGTCCATGACAAAACTGCAGTCTCTCCACCACTCTACCTGAATCATTGTTAAAACTTCTGATTACCGTAATTTAAATTAACAGAGGAAAACCTCAGTGATAATTATACTCTTAAAGTTTCAATGAAAATAGGCAAGTGGTATAAGGACATATGCCTCATTAGCTCCTCACTGCGTCACTGAAGAATGAGTTTACCTGATAGCACACACTGAGGAATCTGAGCAGGTGAGAGGCTTCATAAATTCTGTGGGAAAAGCTTAGCTCAACCTGATACTTGACCACAAAATACAAATCTCTAGGAAACTAGTAGTCATAACGTCTGGTATTTACAGGACTGCTTGTCTAATAAAAGGTTTTACTTCTTCCTACAAACTCCAGCAACAGTTGCACATTGGAAAAAACCTTCAACTAGGAAATAGGATATTTACTGTTTCCCTGTGGGGCTATATGGTGTTTATGAGAAGACAGATTTGTAGTAACAGGATGTTTTAGCATGCTTTTATGGGCACTTGTGACATGCTGAAACCAACACCTTTAATACCACTCTGGACATGTGAAATACTTGGTTGGGTCAAGGAGTTGTTCCAGCACTTTGTTTCTGGCTTCTGCAAGTCCTTTTTCAGTAAATCACCTTTAAAGTCTGCCATGTGTGAATGAGTGAATTATGGGAGCAGAAGGCTGTATTTCTTCCATGTGTTTATTAGGAAGGTTTATCAAATTAGAGGTCATCATTCAGTTTTCCAAGATTTGTCTCTAAATGAAGGCTTCCTGAGATATCCCAGAACAGCAAAAAAATGAAAGCTATAGGAAATACAAGCCTGCATCCAATAAAACGGAGCATTACCGAGTCTCCTGTCAGTCCTATTAAATGCAGTCGTGAAAGCAGTAATTGCACCCATGAATACGTCCAAAGGAACTGATGGATGCTACCAGTATTTTCCTTTAGCCCATGGACTGCTTGTCTGTGGAGCATGTGGGGAGTAACACCTCACCATGTCCTTCAATAAGAGTAGGTAAATCAAATTTCTTTTAATTTTGGGAACATTCTGGCATAGTCTGATTACTTTCATCAAGAGATTAGATTCCACAGGAGTGTCCGTTCCACTGCATAATAATTAACACACTATTAATAGAAGTTGTGGAAATTAGAACTGAAAGCAAACTTGACAGATGATGCCCCTGTCTGAAGGCAGGACGAGCTCTACCTAAACTACTCCTGGCAGATGTTTGTTTAACCTAGTCTCACAAATCTGCATTGATACCAGCCATATGAATTTCTAACTCCTGTACATGAAAGTTGTAACTGGGGAAAACCAGTACTACACACACTACAAGTGTGTAGTGAGGTCAGATGTACTAGACCAACTACTATGAGCATGAGCTAACCTAAACTTAGGGCCCATTCACATATGTGATATTAAGAGATTGAGTAATGACCACAAGAAGAAAAAAAAAACATTTTTCTTTCTTCCATATATTTATCCTTTAAAAACTTATTGTTAGCTAAAATCTGGATCTGAGCTATTAGATTTTGTGAGTGAATAGAACAAGTGAAAAACACATCTACTGCACAGCAGTAAGGCTATTTGCATCCATTAGGACTATCTTTATATAATAATTTCACCAAATTGTAGTACTTTAACAAAGACAAACAACCCTCCCTTAAAATGTGATCTACTCTGAAGTTTCATATGTCAGTGTAAATGACATTTTTATCTAAAAGAAAATTTGACATCTCTTTATAATGTCTTTTCTACACTTGAAACCATACGACAATGGATCAGTGTTTGAGTCTAAGCAGTTTCATCTTGTAAATTAAATTTCCACATGTTACCCAGGATCCTGAAATATCTTCGTGTACTTGGAAGACCAAAGAAAAAATATTAAAACATATCTTTGAAGGATTGTTCTTTTTCTGACAAGTTATCTTCAGAGCAGGTAGCATGTTGTTTTTTCTGATCTGTTTAATGTATTGCTATTGCTGTCTCAGATGACTGTAGTATCTTAGACGCCCCAAATAACACAAACATAACGATAAAAATGTTGAACACTACTTATGTCATGTTATTTAAAATTCATCATGGTGAGCTCAACAATTCTGCTTATTTGAAAACCATTTCCTGTTCTAACAGTGAGAAATGCCAACAGCAACTTTGAACTGATTAAAATGTGTTAGGAATTTTTAAATATATATTCATTAAATTACATATGTGAGAGAGAGACAGAGGGGGTTCAAGTGCAACTATAAACAAAAACATTTAAGCAGTTGCACATTAAAGAACTGCAGATCACATTCAACATTTAACTGGATGATAATTCTAAAGTAGAAATATAACACTCACCGACTCTGACATAAAATGACCGAAACTCTTCATTCAATCCATCCAATGAGACAAAGCTGAAGATCCCCAGCTGATGTACAGCAGCTTTGTTCCACTTTAGCAAAGCTTCAGTGATTTACACCAGCCTTGGCTCATGGAACACACTCTTTGGACAATAAATTGTATCTTTGACAAACCAAGGTAGAAATGAATTCCACAATCAATCCACCAACGACACATAAATGGTAGTAAATGTTGCTCGGTTTTCACTCCTCCGTATGTATAACGGCCTCCCAGAAATGTTTATGGGACTCTATATAGTAGTATCTCTCTAGTGCCAGGTCATGTATAGAAAGGGGTAAGTAAAATAGGATTTTCTAAATGTGGCAATTGATTATGAAATCCTTTCTTCCATTGGCAAGAAAAAGACAGACTGTTGACTGAAGAATGTGTTATAGTCTGTAAATATATATTATATGTATAGAACACTGCTACCAGAAATGAATAATGTATCACAAACCCTATAGCTTGTTCTTCTAACCTGCATCTTTTTAATGGTTAATTTGTTATGAATTCACTGAACCATCATCAGCATATATTAGCACTACTACAAACTGGGATTTATTCATCTAGCTGCACACTGGGATTTGTTCAGTTATCAGGGGTCAGTGAACATATAACATGTTTTTATAAACTGATATTGAACAGGAAGAAACTGCATAAGAATGAAGTGAGAATAACAATAAGCCAAAGAGTCAGGTGAATATTTCTTCCTCCAGGTGTTATGCTCATGTATTTTTTTTTCCACTGTCAGGGAAATGATGCTTTTTAAAATACGTATATTTTAAATCCTTGCTTTCTTTCCATTGCAATATATATATACTCTTTTTTAGCTCTCTAAACCCCTTGGCAGCTGCCATGATGACAGCTTACTGCCAGCTAAAAGGGCAGGGGAAGGAATGGCACAAGTGCTCTGACTGTGTGTGGCAGAACCAAGCATAAAATGGGGTTTTGTCCCAGGGACGGCAATTCCTAAATGGCAACACAATGTGCTGTAACTTCGATTTTCATTGCTAGAAGCTTTAACATACTTTGTATTCTTTCTTCAAAAATTAGTGTTTGTTATCAAATCAATGATTATCACTTTCCCCATACATTTAGCATTATTTTGTCATCAGCTTCAGTAGAATTGATCTTGATTTACGTCAGCGTGAATGGCAGACATGAGCGCCATAGTCTGAGGATAACAGATGTTGAAAGAAAGATGTTTATTTGCATAAACACAAGGAAACCAATTTCATTTTTGAATCAATGGAAACATAACCTACCCTTGGCTGTTCCAGTCTGAGAAACTACCTTTTCTAAGAGGATGACAGTCAATAGTCTGCAAGCTATTACCTGCTATCTATTATACTAATTTTATGTTGTAGTCATAATAAACATCAAGAAACAATGTAAAATCATACAGAATTGTATAGTAACACAGACTGTCATTAGAATCAGGTTGAAAATACATTGCCGAAGTGCTTGTTTACCTGTTTGGTTAAAATGAGAAAATATAGCATCATAAAAATATTCACACAGACACACAGAAAGATACTCTTACACAACTGTTCAGGATTCTTTGATTATGACAAAAATTTGGTGGAAGACTGTTTTTTCAGGTTGTCCCTCAGAGCCAAAATTCCTAAATTCTTCTCAGAAGTCAAAAAATATTATATATAACAGTAAATGGACTTTCAATGAGAATATTTGAACAGAAAATATGTTGAGAAGACACTGGTGTACTTAAGATCAGCTTTACTCATTTTAGAACAGCTGATTTTCATGTTGTGCTATTCCTAGTTTAAGCAAGCACTCAATTTGAGAAGGGAGCACAGAAGTGATTTACATTGAATATCTTGATCTCGTTTCAAGAGAATGGCTTGAAAGAAGACACAGTCAAGTTGAAAGTCTTAATGTTCTACTTGAATTCACATGATTTATAGGAGGGAAAAAGAATCTATACTGTTTCAACAGGCTGAGAAAAGCTAGTTTCATCTGCTTGGACTAAAGGAACCCAAATTCAAACAAACACTCAAACTAACATTTAACACTCCAGCTGACATTCAACACTGACATTCAAACTCACATTCCAGCTAAGAATAAATCTTCTTTTCAAAAATACTAAATCTAAAATAGGACAGATACCGCATTCTTCTATACTGGTATAATTAGATGTACTGGACAGAATTCATCTTATTCCTCTGGATTTACAGAGTGTAATTGAAGCCTACCCTATAGAAAAATGCCAAATATGCCATTGAGAGTGCTCAAGTGACAGTTCTTTCTCCTAAGAAACATGGTTCAAATTGGAATTAAGAAAAGATACCCAAATATGCCCATGAAAGCTTGCATTATTATTATGAAAGATTTCAAAGTATTTTGAAGCATTTTTATGCATTTTCAAAATCACTTACTGGCCTTCAGCAAGCTGTTCTTCAAATTTGAACTGCACTCTTCCATTCCCAAATGGCCAGCAGGGAAGTGCTGCTTTACTTTTTTTGGTTAATAAATGGCTCTGTTATTCAAGGAATGTAAGTCTGTGCTTTCCAGTTCTCTGTATATTCACCCCAATACATGTAAGGTGGCCATATAATGGTAAAAGCTGACCATCCTTACACATCCTTACACAGTGTCTTCCCCACTCCACCAGGTCCTTATGGTTCCTTGGATGTCTGAGTCAGGCAGTGAGAAGAAGCAGTTTGTTACTGCCATGCCAGTATCAAAGTGGAGAAAGGCAAAGCTAACTACCCTCAAAACCAATCTAATGAACCTACACAGAGTGATGAGCTTGCTTTCCAGACAAAAAAGCCAGTATCTCAGACTGTGGGCTTCCAAAAGGCTCCCCAAACATGGGTAAAGACAGAACAGATACAAATTTCACAAGCTTAAAGCAGACCCCTGAGGACCCATCTTTTTAAGTTGTCTAGTATTTACTAGTCAGAATTGAAATTTAAGCTATTTATTAAATAGCTACACAAACTCCTTAATTTCCCCATCCTAATTCTGAAGGAAACTCTTATTTTTACATTGTGTATAAGTCAATTAAAGAAGAATTCCTACCCAACACAAATAATAATTATTCTATCAGACTTGTGAACAATTTGTGAAGATTTGTGGAACTAGAGTTTTCTTTGCTAGATTGCTGGCACACAGGCTATTTTCAAATTAACTAAGATAATCATCTTCCTTAATATTCACAGATAGCACAGCTGCTGCTATCAAGCAGCAAATTCTCTTCTTTAACAAGCTAAAACCTCAAGTCCACTGTAAAAAGGTAGATAATGTATAATTAACTGGCATATATTTGGAGAGCATTTTAACTTACCAGTGATGTCTCAGCTCTGATTTAAAGAGGTTTTATCTTTTGTCTGTAATACTTTTTTTTTTTTTAATGTACTGACAAAGATAAACCAGAGACAAGAAATATCATAATTTTTTGCAGCAATATTAATTTTTCCCAAGTCAGTTCAACATGACAGGGCGGTTATGAAGGGCTAAACAAGCTCCAAAGGGAAGAGCAAGGAGGGTTCAATTTCTGTCCATAATATTACAAATTTGAAACTCAGATGTTTTAGCTGAGTAAAAGCTTGCATACCCCAAATGTATTGATTTTTCTCTGGCTTTATCAATATATTTAACAAAATTTAGAAAACTGTTCTGACTTTAGGTTCTCACATTTCAGCTAGGCTACCACTGTTTTGCCTAGTCAAAGCAACACTTTGCATGCTTCAGATTTTAATTCAACATTATAGCAGTGAAAACTGGCTTCAAGATCTTAGAGAAATGTGTAATAAAACAACTTTAGAAAATCTCAGACTGGTTTTGCTTTCATAGCACAAATGAATGAACAGAGGCAAAAATGTCTGTCATCGAAGCCCCACAGCTGATACGTAGTCACCTTCTGGAAAATGTTATGACCTCTCTCATTTCCATTCCTCTTTCCCAACAGCAGTTGTGTCTCCTTGACTTAAAAATACATTGGAAAGAAGAGTTAATACATTCCTCATCTTTACAAAACAGCTTTGCTAGATAAGACTGTTTCCATTCTTTGCCTGAAGGTTCTCAAGCCCACACTTTTAACCTCTCTAGACAAAGCTACAAAGTATTAATACTTGCCACCTTCCTAGTGCATAGTTTTACCATTATGCAGAAAAAACTATAAGAACAAAGAGGGCTTTGTTCTGAAACCAAATGCAGTCAATTACATGCAATTCAGAAACTCCTTCAAATGGAGGTTAAAATAAAACAGTCATCCTTTGGTCAGGCTCAGGCTGAAGAAGTTAAACATACTAATATGAGGCAATTCTAGTTCTGGAAAATCGAAGCAATCCTACCCATTTATGCTTCATAAAGGAAAAATATCAGCATTTGTTTATTAGTGTATTTCTCCAACAGTTAGTGACAGTCAGTTGAACTAAAGACAATAATTACGCTTAATACTTTATGTCTAGAGTGGATGAACCCACATTAAACAGCAAGAGAGTTTAGAAATACTAACATATATTTTTTTCTGATCATCAGCTTATATTTTCAAAGTAAAAACAATCCCTTCAATACATTTTTGTAGGATTTTATAGGGAAGGATTTTCTATTAAAGAACTTAACTTATAGGACAAGTAAAAATAGAGACAAACATAGGAAATGAAACATTATAATTTGTAATGATTTCTTTGCTCCTGGCCAACTGTGGCTCCCTGAACACCTTAAAAAAATCAAGATTTTTGATCAAGAAATAATCAAGATGATGTCATCCTGTTGTAGTAATTCTTTCTCCTAATATAAACATTAAATACATCGTGAAGATTGATCTAACTTTCTTTAATATGTAATATGATATTTTTCACCACAGTCACAGCTTTCTTTTTCTGGCACTTTCACACTTCAACTTAAGGAAGGAAATAAAGAATGTATCAACAAAATGAGGGGGATTGAGCAAAATAGTCCAATAATAGTCATGGCATTATGTTTGATATTACACACTACCGCAGGAAACATGATAAAGTTTATAAAATATGCCAGAATTCCCACACAATTTAAAATATTATTAATACATTAATTTATCCTTGCATCTTTACTCCAGATCATTATCGTAAGCTAAGCAGAATATATACATGGGTGAGAGTTGAGCTCTATTATAAACATATATGACAGATTCAGGAAAACTTCATAATAAGAGAATAAAAATACAGAAACTGTGCCAGACAGACTATCTGTATATGAAATGAGTGCCAAAAATAGAGCTGTTATTATTTACATTTTATATTATCTTTTTTTCTGTTCAGTGGCTGCAATGAAAAATAATCACAAAAAATTGCCTCAGGTTGACACCAAATACATTTTATATCCTCTTCAATACATTCTTCCCTCTCTGCAATTTTAAATTGAATCATTGCGACCTTCCAACCTTTCCTATTCATTTCTAGGCCACTTCTATCGGACAAATTCAGTAAACATTCATAAATAATTAATATTGACCTAAAACTGCATTTCTTACTGGGAAACATTCATAGGAGAAATTTCACACAGCTTCTCTCCAGCAGGTTTTCCTAGAATAACTCAAACCTGTAATTACACAGAAATGCATTTCTGTATTTAACATCCACCACATGTACTTGTTTGGAGGGCTCTGAAAACCACGTTCAGCTCCATCAATCATTTCATCAGCTCCGACATCAGAATGGCTTTGCATGTTGCCGTGCAAGGAAAACGGCTACTTTTATCTGCCGCCTACAAGCCTTACCATCTACTATCAAGGCTATTCTCTTTATGTTTAGATGAGTGTCTGATGTCGCCAACACAATTTAATGAGCTGTCTTATTTCTAAATGGAGAGCCCTTTTCATTGAAAATTTAAACTGATTTTTCATGCAACTTGACATTTCACTGCACCATCCTGCCATTTTTCAGCCTTATACAGTCACATACTGTAGATGTGAGTATATTTATCAAATAATTATCATCAATTACCTGAGACTTTGAGCTTCATAGACATTTTATGAATTCCTGAGGTTTTTCAGGGTACTGACATGACAAAATACACGTCAGTACATTGTAAAGAAATTGAAACTGCAAAGCCAAAAAAAAAGGAAGTGAAAAAAATAAATAAATCCCAGACTAAGTAACACTTGTTGCTATATCATTATCATTCCAATATCATTGTCATTCTGGCTCTTCAGACATCAACAACTAGTATTCTGGGAAGGAGCCTTTGTTTTAAAGAAGGATGGTCTCAAAAGTGTCTCTGGGCACAGAGTGATTTCCACAAGTGACTGAACGTTGTCTCCCCATCCCTTTAGGTCTACATATGTTCCCAATAGATCTTTCTTGTTGTAAAATACAAGTATCTCATGTAACAAGGGATGTAAATGGGAGCTTTAAGAAAGAGAAGTTATGTCTGTCTTAATTAAGAGAAAGCCAACAAACAGTTCCAGCTCTCTGATTTTCTTTTACTTAGAAATGTAGTTGTACCCTCTAGGCCAAAAGTGGACTTGCTCTTGGAGGGACTGCCAAAGGAACATGGATTACCTCAATGTCCATCAGAAAAGGAAACAGCAGAGTACGGAAAAGATTAAGCAGAAATAGAAATTATATTGCCTGATCAGTCATAAGGCATTATAATGGCTCTGACAGATTACAAGTACAGATGATCATTTGTCATAAGAACCATACTTGTGCAATCAATTTTAAAGACTAAACAGACCAGATCAGAGAGGAAGCATCCAAGACACCAAAGCAAATACTAACAGGGTTGAAGAGAAGTCGATAGTGGTAATTTAAGAAAATATGTTCAATTGTTAGCACAAATCATTGCAAAACCTCACTTAGAATACAGTCATATACTCAAAAAGAGCACTATGAACCACACCAAGTACAAAGAGGGAAGCTGGGGAAACAAGACATTAGGGGAAGTTACAATAATGTGTTACAAATGCATTTGAGATGAGTACAAAGGAGGCAAAATAACTAGCACTTCACGTTCTGGTAAGATTTTAATTGCATATAAATAGCTTCAAAATGAAATTTGAAAGATTTATGATCATTATGGGAGTGAAATTCTGGAACTGATTTCCAAATAGGTACTGTGAAGCAGGAATCTCTGAAATAGGGCTTGAAACTTTCTGCAATGTACAGATAAGAAATTATCTTGAAACTAGAAGTTACATTATGAAATTTGGTGAACTACCATTCTTGTCAGTTTCTTGCATTTCTATAACATTGAACATATTTGCATGGTTCTCAATGCCACCTATTAAGTTTTTGTTTTGTTTTGTTTTGTTTCCCCCCTCTCTTTTCTTTACAGCCAGCCCCCTGCACCTTCATGGCAAGCACTGACTAAAATACTCTTCTTTCCTGTTAGGTGCAGGATTCGTATTGAGCCTGTATGCAAAGTTTCATTCTACAAGAGGAACCTAAGAAGAAAATTCTTTTCTAAATGTCTTCTAATATATTGAAAGGCTCTCTTGAACAGACATCAAAATGAAAAAATAATAATGATAATTATCACGTAAGTATGGCAGAGTTGCAGAATGAGGTACAAACATGAAACTTAATTTGATCACAAAAATCTCCATGAAGATGATTATTTATATTATATATACATTCTTAACTTTATCATAAAGTTTCTTACAGAGATGAAAGTAGATTTTCAGATCACTAAACTCTTTTCTTCCGTTATCTCTCTCTCCTGCAAGCCTTCTACAAATCATCTCAATAAAGATTAAATAACTTCCTGTCGTAAGATTCAGATTTTCATTACTTTATACACAAAAATACAGATGGGCTTTTTAACAAATCAATGTTACAACAACAAAAATGCCATAATTACAGTACATAATATGAGGAAGAACAAACAAGACCTTGGTTTTATTTATTATACCACAAAAGAAAAAGGCAAGCAGAAAGAATGCAAAGTACAAAGAAAAACATAAGCAGAAAAAGCTGTGGAGAACAGGGTCTGTAAGTAAAAATATAGATTTCTGCATCTGTACAGTAATAGCTGCTATGAAATTTACCTTTATTAGTTAATTGCATAAAATTGTTTTTTTCTTTTTCTTTGCAAACATTGACAAGAAAAAAAAGCTATCTAGAACTAGACTTGAACAGCTTAACTGCACATTTGTTAAAGAAAGATCAGTTTTACCATATTGTTAGATCATAGTGCAGTCACAGATATAACCATAACTATGTGGTTTAACACAACTTTGTGGTTGGTGTAATTGAACAATCAGACACAAAGACCCTTCTAAAAATCATATAACATATTCACAGCAACCCAAGCATATGTTCAAATGCATTACTGTGTTATGTCAGATTTTTTTAAGAACAAATACTCATAAATATTGCTAATTTGTAAAGAACGTGTAAAAATGTTTTGGAATTTATGCCCATCACTTTGAGTATGCAATTTTATGTAATTGTGGACACCTGATCAGAGTTTGCCAAAGTGTAAGTTGATTCAAAGGCATTCATGCTTCAGCCCAACAACTGGAGAGGAGCTAGACGGATAGAGGCCTAAATTCATGGGGGAAAAATGAACCACAGATGTGAGAAGGTGTTATAATACCAACTGTAAAGGTAAAAAAGGGTTGAGAAAGGGCAAAAATTTTTCATGAAATCATTATCCCTCTTTCAGATACTGAAGTGTATGGGGTGAGCGTCCTTTCTAATTGTTTTTAAACCACTTCCTTCTGATTTTCATGTTGTAATAGATAAAGCATAAACTTACAGTGTTCAGTTTTCTTGAGGTGATTCTTGAGTGCCTCCAGGGAAGGCTGACAGACAACAAAATCTGGCCTGCTCAAGATTTAGAGCAGTCATGAATGATGCTACAATCCAGCATAAAAGGAGGATAAATGACAGGAGAAAAGTGGGCATCAGGAACTGAAAACAACAGAGAAATGATGCTAAAGAGAAAAACTTCTCAAGAGGTGCCAGTCTTGAGATAAAGTGTGTTTATTGTATTTAGCACATTTTTTTTCTATTCTCAGTGCTGCCAAGTTTGTCCTCAGTCTCTTTCAATAATGCTGAAAAATAAGAATATGATTTTGGAAATACACACTAATGAAGTCTGTGTGCACTACTACCACCAGTGTTATTTTGCTTTTCTCTTCTTAGTGAGGGGAAAACATTAGTTTTCTAGGTATTTCATCCCTATGGTTCTCATTAAAGTCAACGGAAGTATCTTTCATTCTCATGAAACTGTCATGAATACTGACCTCTTCATCTACAGCAATTACAGGATTGCAACTGGCACTTGTTAGCTATTCAGCTTGGTCTAAAGGGTAAGAAGTTCTTGGAAGTTTATTTTATGATAATAAAATCAGTTTAGCTATTTAAATGCTTAAAGTAGAGGTCAGCCAAGTTGCACTGAGTCCCATCTGTCGTGTTAAAATTACACGCCAAGATAGCTTTCAATGCACATAAGATGGAATAAGGAGCATCTTTGACAGACACTGTGGACTAAAATAATCTCAGAGAGCTCAGTCAAACACGTTAAAATTCAACCAACCCCAGGCAGTGACAACAGGGTATTATTCCTTTGCTGCAGCTTAAAAGAAGATATTAGAGAAACATAGCCTGTATGAGGTGGGAAATGATGTTCTCCTTAGACACATGGACTGTTGGTTGTCTCACTTTCAAAGAGACTTCATATTATGGTGTTATTACAAGGAAAGAATTTGATGCAAATGAAGCATTCTGGGCTTTCACAAGAAGGCAATTACAAGAACATAACATCCTCACTGCAAGAAAATGAAGACAAAATTAGAAAAAAACAAAACCTGGAAACCACACCATAGTTAATAGCAGCAACTTCTGTGGGAGAAATCTTTTACGATAGACATGACTTCTGTCATTACAGATGGAAGTTCACCGTATGTAACTCAGTATTAGCTGTCTGAAATGTATTTATTTCCACCTAATTGACTAGGATCTCTACAAAGTCATATCAAAAAATTATTCAGTGGTAATACATCCCACCTATTTTAGCTATGAGCCCCCACTTTGGGATGATGAGAAACCTTCTAGAGGTACCTCTATCTCCAGCAAGAAAACTAAGGGATGTAGACAGTAGCCATCTAAAAGGATAAATGACAAAAGGATATCTAAAGGATAAAAGGTCAAAGTCAGAGGCAATGAATCTCATCTTGTACATTAGAAAGGTTCCAGCAATTCAAAATTAATCCTGGAAGTTTACTATGTTTACATTCTCTGGTTTATATATAGCAAAGCGTAGGCTGTATCTAATGGCGTCTAAATGCTTGAAGCTTTTTGCTCACTTGTATCTAGCTTACTATTTTAAGTGATATGTAAATAACAAGTCAACAATAATCCAAAAGATAGTATGGTTTAAATCTAGAAACTAGAACAAGGAGTGTGAAAGCCTCACAGATAAATCACTGATAGGAATCATTATGATTAGACTCTTTTTTTCTAGACCTGCCATAGGTCTACTAAATACTCTCTGGGCAAATCATTTCACCCTCTAGGATATTGCCTACAAACTGAATATAATGTTAATGGTTAAATTTAAAAAGCATTTCCAGTAAGTTCAACAAAAACAACAAATCTCGTGTAAGAAAGATTTTTGGTACATGTGCACTAAGCAGTGCTTGAGGCAAGAAGCATCACCCAAATCCTTAGATAACCTGAGCTGATGTAGTTCTACTAAATTCAGTCAAGATTGAAGTCATGGATTGACACCCATTTGATGGAGACTGCCACAGCTCCTGTGAAGATGAAGAAAGTCTTTTCATTTTATACCAACTGAGCATCTACTTTTTCATGATTACTTATGATTTGCAAAATGTCAAAAATTTTGGGGGGTTGAACATATCATAAAATGAGAAGTCAAAGTGCTATTCTCCTATTTTGAGGACATGGGAAACAATTTTTCTGTAGAAGAGAAAGAAAGTATTTATGAAGGCTGAGGCAGGTAAAGACAAAGCATGGGATCCTATTCAGCAAAAATATCGAGAAGTTTTTTTGTATTCTGACTTGAATGCATACAAATGATGAATCATTCTAATGATTGCTATCAAATTCAGGTGTAATTAGATAACATCTCATTCACTTGCAAATCAGTAAAATCAAAATGGGGAAAGATGCAAGTTTCTCAGCAGAACTCTGAGTTGTATTAAAAATACAAATAAAGTAAAAGTTTATTTTTGGCCATGATATGGATGTGAAAGAAGGTAACTTCTGCAGAAAATGGGGAAGATAGAAGGATGTGAGGAAAGACTTAAGGTAACACTGTACTTGCATATTGCACTCCAGGGCTCCTACTGGAGCTTTTCTGGCTTTTTCCATCTCATTCTCTGTACGTCTTTTCAGATGAGAAAACTGCTATCAGGGACTTTCGCAAATGAAAATATATCTTGTGACTCGAAAGTTCCTCCCTAATCCTAAAATGAACGGAGAGGAGAAAAACCTTCCCATTTCCTGAATTTTCAGCTGGGGGGAAAATAAGGAGTTCTAGAATGTTATACAGTACATTTGAAAGATTCATTAACCTCGGTTTTTAATTGAACAGACAGTAAATAAAAGACTGACTGAAAATAATGAGATGAAGTTAATGATTTATGATGATAATGCTTTTATATATCAGGGTTTTTAAAAATGACTCGTCCAAAATCAGTATAATTAATATTTTATGTTTATGTAGAATATTTTATATAAGGTTGCCAATGATCTGTTCATGCTATTTAGACTTCCTATTATTCAATGAAATGGCCAAGGATTACCATAATAATGAGATATTGAAATTTGAGGTACAGAATTTGATCTCCTTTTGATTTCCTTTACTTAGATTTTTACTATATGAAATATTACAGTTTCCTACTTTTGTTATTTAATTGTTTTATTTTATCTTTTAAGCAGTGGATGTCAAGATAATACAGTGTTTAGTTCCCATACTACATACGACTTAATGTTACACACTGGTAATGGCTGTCAGCAGCAGCTACTGCTACCATTTCTGGTGTATGCATCAGTTTTCAGGATGTAAACGAATAAAATTACCAAACATTCTTTTATAAAAGGGATGTCCTTTAGTTTTGTTATTGTCTGACAGGGATAACACAAAGTCTCAGCTCTTTTCCTTTCCTGCGTAAACTCTACTCAGCTATGCTGGCATCCCAGTAGGAATAATTATCCGACTGAAGAATTTATACTCCATGTCAAATGAGGTATCATTACTGCTGCTGTCGCATTTTCTCCTTACGTATCTAAAAATTTCCATACGTTAATTTCCTCATTCTTTTCTTAATATACATTGCTGAGTTCTTTCATCTTCCTTCTGACATTATGCCAACAGCATTTTTGCAACAAAAACCTGTCCATGGGACTTTTCACTCATGTCACAAACACTGTTTAAGATCTGTTAGTGGCTCTTAACTGTTTCCTTGGGCATGGTAAAATTCAAAAATCCCTTTAAAATATGGAGCACTGTGCTTTGTGTCTTAGCATGGTAACAGCTGATCTGCTACACATTCTGCATGTGGTTAAGAATTGTACTTTTCTTATTTTGATTATAAGAAAAAAAACGCATTTCTTTGGTACTTCAAAGAGCACAACTGCAGAATCATATGCTTCAAGGAGACACATAACACTTAACGTCATATGGCAACTTCTAATTCAACTATGTCTCTATGATAAAAGGTTCTATTATAAAGCAATGACTTGACTTTCTCAACTAGGTTTAATGGCAAAGATGTTTGGGTGATATCACTAGCCTGTAAGTCACTCATCTTTTAGAAGTAGGACCTATATCCTACAACCCTTTTGAGTGCAAGGAGTATAGGCATTGATAAATCGTGACTTTTCCTCCCTTCTCTATCTTGTGCTTTCAAGCATAAGGTATTGTAAGGAGATTAAGACTTGCAGAACCTCTTCTCCTGAGCTTTTGAAGTCTTGGAACCACTTCAGGATCATCAAAATACAATTTTACCTGGAGTTTTATAACTTTTCTACTGTGACACTAAACTTACTATTGAGATGACACTTTTACTCTAAAATCCTTTTCTCAGCTGCTTATAAGTTTCTCAAGAAGTTGTCCTCAGGCTGACATTCCTTATGCTTGCTCTCAGGCCATAGGAAAAACTTTCTGGAGCTTCGAAGAAAATACACTTAACTATTTTATTTGATTTTCGGAACTCTGAACTTTAAAATAAAGCAACAAAACCAAACACTTCTCATGCTAAGCCATGAAGTCAATCCTTTTTACTATCATAAGTATCTGAGAACATTTTCTATTGAAGTGTGATCCACATATTTGTTATACTGTTATTCTAAGAAAGTAGTGAGGCAGGATTTTTTGGGGTTCAGAAATCTGTCTCCAAATTAACTTATATAAAGCATTTTCAAACATTGAGGAAGCTTATTAGGGCTATAGCATTTTACTCAGTAACATCTAGATATTTTCTGAATGAGTTTAGTATTGTTTTATTTATCTAATGAAGTATACCAGGGTTACAGCACTGTAGGTTCTCCAATGTGTTTTTTCCTTCATCACTGAGCTCCAATTTTCAAGTTTATGAACAATAATTTTCTGGATCCATATCTACATGAAATGCTGGATTTTCACATTTATAATCTATGGGTTGTCAATAAACAATAATAATAATAATAAAGAGTAAATGCAGAAAAAAATCTAGTCCCATACATACTCGAGATTCAGCAGCAGTATTGCAAGCAACCTCAATTTCTGTTATCATTTCCCTCATGCAATTCTGTAGCAAAAAAAAACTTCCAGCAAGAGACATACAGTTTGTCCAAACAACAACTATCCCAGGGGAAACAAAGGCATGTTTCATCTGACTGCTGGTTATCTGAGGATCTATTTTCACACGAAAGTATTTTAAAGTAGCACAGGCTATCCAAGGCTTAGACACTTCCACACCAAGTGTTCCACAATAACTACAGTTATTGAACTTATCCAAACTGGCAAAAGGTTCATTTCATTACTCAAAACACCTGAAATCCCAGGAAAAGGCACAAAGAGCATTGACATGACATGACCTTTTCATTCAACTAAAGCCACAAAACACTATGCTTACAGGTATTACTTCCATCTACTCGATGGTAAGAAAAAGCAAGAGATTTTATATTTTTAGGTAGACATATTTGTGAAATTGCTGAAAAAAACAGATGGTATAGAAACAAGTCACACAGGTAATTAAACTTTTGGAAAAATCAGCTTATGGGAAGAGATCAAAAGGACCTACTTTAACAGCATGAAGTTTAGGAGTTATTTGGTGAATATATATAAGTACCTACATGGAGAACAGAGTTATTATAACAAACATCCTCAATTGCACAGATAAATTGTGGATAAAACTGTAAGTGATAAAAAATATGAAATATCCATATTTAAATTACAGCTGGAGTAGTTAGCTTTAGTACTGAGGGGAATTCACTGGTGAACTTACCTGGCATAACTGATTAAAGATTATGTATTAGTGAAAGATTTCTAATAAAAAACTTGGGATGATGATGTTTTGATTCATAGTTTTGGTCTTCCTAAATATGGAAAATACCAGGTATTGTTAATATATTCAAGGTAAATAAATCTGGGTGCTACTACGAACATTTAAACACCGTTTGTTGCAGATTTCTCAGTATACTCCCCTACCACAGGAATATGGAAAAGCCAACGCAACATCACTGATTAGGAACATTTGGGCAATGAGAATAGTTTTGACATTCGTGCAGTACCAACTAAACAGCTGCTGTCTTGGCACAAAAGAACAAGTACAGGTATGAGGCATATGAGGTATGATGTGTGCATTATCATAATCACTTTGCTTGTTAGAGCCTAGGTAATGGAATACGGCAGGGCAGAGTACACTGACCTGTATGCTGCATAAGCTAAAGCAACACAGGCAGTCCCGTACAACTCTAGTGTACATATGACACTAGGATTTGCAGATGATGCCTTTCATATTTGCATATTTTGTTCTGGATGAATAAACTTAATTACTCAAGGGCCCATATTTGAAATTTTGCCTTATATATGTAGATTGCATTTTTATTTGTTTTTAAATCAAAGCTGCTATGGCTTTTGTTCAAAATCATGAGATTTCTTGATTATAATTTCTTTTTCTATATCAGTTCAAAGCTCCATTGTTAACCATGCCATTCTATCCTCAAGTCTTTGACATGGCTTCTCCTTGTTCAGCTTCTGTGATTTTTGAGCATGTCTGAATGCCCTCCTTTATTTCTGATGTATTTTCTTGCAAATGATCTTTTCATTCTCCTCAGAAGTACATACTGTTTTACTGAACTTTTTGGCTTCCTAAACAGCATTAGCCCCTCTATTTCTATCCTGCACATTTCCCATGTGCAGGATAGAAATTCTACCTTCTCATATTTGAACCTTCCCTTCACTGATCCCCTTATTTCTGTTTGAATTTTCATAATCTAAGAGAGGTGTTCTTTGACTGAACTCTTCTTTCTTACAGTGAAACTCCCACACTAGATGTTGTATGACATAGTATATTAAGGTCATAAATTGAAACAACTAGTTAGGAACTGTCATCAATCCCATAATACACATGATCAATTAATTAAAATGATACCAAGAACTCTTGATTGTATTATTATCAAATTTCAATCATATAGACTGCTATGTGATTGGATTGTATGAGATAGCAGACATAAATAGGTACTAGAACTTGTGGAAGTCATTTTATTTTGGGAAACTGTACCACATGAATCACACAGCACAGCAGCGTGATCAGACTGAAGAAGCAAGCCTCTAGCTAAGCAGGTGTTATTCACTGGAAAATATTTTTTAAAAATTACTCAGTGATTAAAAAGGGAGTAATTGGACTTCATCTCTTTTACGCAGGCAGTAAATAAACATGGTTAGAAGTTAAACATCTTTCAAAATCAGCTAACTGGAAAATATTGGGAAATTACTGGGAATAATTTTTTTTCTGCAAGGAGAAGAAAACATTTCTCATGAAAATAACTCTTTTTAAGAGTATGTAAAGAAAAGCTATATTAAAAAAAATTGAAGAAGTGGTCAAAGTACATTTTAATTTATAGGAAGTTCTCCAGAAATATATATTTTTCCCAAGAAGAAAAAGCACATAATGAAATTGTTTAGTCATTTGCTTGTGAATGGTGACCTACAGGAAATCAGATAACAGAAAACCAATAGTAGCTTTATGTCTGCACAAAGCCAGAAATGCATTCAAATTGACATGGAGATTCCAAAGCAATTTACCTCTCCCTTTCTTTCCTTTTTTTTTTTTTTTTAATTTTTATTTTAAATCTTCTATTCTTTCTGGAGACAGAAGGGAAGAGAAAAAAACAAAATCACGCAACCAAAAAAGAGCAGACAACCACACATCATTGCTCACAGGCTGCTAACTTTATGTAGCACGTGTTTATTATGTGCATCACAGAAAGAAGCACGAACAAATAAAATTATCCTTCAACCCTTTTGGTGTTGCTATAAGACGTAGAAGCTTAGCAATCTAAGAATAAAGGAAAGGGACGAATGAATAGAAAATGATTGCTCAAGATAACATGAATAATATGATAGATTGTAGTGTCTTTGTTAGTTTATTAGAGAGAACAAATTTTAGAAACAGAACCAAGAAGCCCTCAGATAAGGAATTTATGACCCTTTTGACCATCCTGTATTCCTGTTTTTTATCAGAAACTTCTCAGGGCAGGTGCTGAGGGACAGCCTTCATCATCTGCTGTAGCCAACTTCTCTATTCCCAAACTGCTGAATTTTACCCACGTTTCTGTGTTAACAATGCAGCCTGTATATTACAGGAAGGTTCTACAGTCTCCTATAAGAGACTTTATAAACTTCAGAGCTGTACCCATATTGCCTGAAGGTAGTGATGACTCTGGTATGAAAACAATCTCGAAAGCTTAGACATTGATTATTTAACTCCTTTAATAACTTATCTTCTTCAGGGATGGGTACACAAGAGCCTTGGAAAGGCACAGATCAGCAGTTATTTCTAGCCTCACCTTTTCCATAAGGTGACTTCATCTCGGTGTTAATCTAGAAACCAGAAGAGGAAACAGGTACAGATCCCAGTGGGCTACCAATATAGTTTACCTGGCTACTGTAAGTAAAAAAAAAAAAAAAAAAAAAAAAAAAGGTGTTTACTATTGGCATAGCTTTCTGGCATTCTGGAAGACTTCTAGTTCATTTTCCTTAAAGACATATACCTCCAAGCTGAAGAGATGAAGAGATGGACTACCTAGATCTAGCTGCAATAGGGACCCAGAAGATGTAACTACAAAGAGTTCAAGCTTTTCATACTCTCATTTCAGATAACTGGATTTGTGGTTTTAACAATCCTCAATATATTCATGATGTTTACTAGGAATAACGAGCATCTGTTGCCCATGCAGGGAAGAAAGGCCTGAGATGGAAATTCAAACTAAAATGAGCAGATGAAAACACTAGGACACAGAGATAGTCCACAGCTTTAATTTCAAAGAAAACCTCTCAACTCGAAGGGCTTGAATTAAACTAATCTGTGACCTTCTTAACATTCCTTGATTAGAACCAAGGATTACTATCTTCTCAATATTATTTATCTAGCTTAGTTAATGTCAAGTAAAATAACAGAATAAAAGCTAATCAGTCTCCAACACGAATTCCAGGGAGTGTACATTTTTCTTGATGGAAGTTGGATATAGAAGCTATGAAAGAATATTGACACTTTTTCTTCATTACCAGAAGCAAAAAGCTAGTCGTACACACAGTGATGTGCACTTAATTATATATATACATATATATATATATATATAAAAAGAATAGAACATTTCAAGTATAGGCAGTTTTTATGAGGTATATCATGTAGAAACAATCTTTGTTGAACAACAAAACTGAAAGGGTTGTTAGGCATTGGAATAGGCTGCCCAGGGAAGTGGTTCAGTCACCAGCCCTGGAGGTCTTTAAAAGACGTTTACATTCAGAGCTTAGTGATATGGTTTAATGGAGGACTTGTTAGCGTTAGGTCAGAAGTTGGACTAGGTGATCTTGGAGGTCTCTTCCAACCTAGATGATTCTGTGATTCTTTGAAAAATGTTTCAGAAATGAGCCAATTTTTTTCTTCTTAAGCCTGTTGCTCTAGGTTTTGTCTGTCCCAAATGAAAATCCAATTCAGTTCATGAAGTTATAATAAAGTTTTTGTTCTTGTTTTTGTTCTTGATTGGCTTATGAAGATCACTCATAGCGCCTGGAAGTGAGCTACAGTGCCACACTGTAAACCGTCAGAGCTACACTGATCTCATGTGCATTGCAGATTCACGCCAAATAACCTCGCCCTGCAAGTCTGGAGCCTGAAAATCTATGCAAAAATCCTGAAGTCTAGAACCTGAAAATTGAACCTGCAAGTCTATGACCAAAAAAACACACACACACACACAAAAAAAAAAAAACACACAAAAAACACCACCAGCAGTAACAAACAAAACAAAACAGAACAAAACAAACAAAAAAAAAAACAAACGACTGCGTTAACTGGGTTAAATTTAGTTCTGTTACTCCTAATGTAAATCAGGTCTACATTCACTGTTGTCCAACATAGTAAAATTTTCTTTTACGCTCTTCCCAACCCCGCTTCCTAAATCAAGAAAGCAGAGGTCACAGAGCAGGTCCAAATGCTCATTTTGTGTGCTGTGCATGCTAGCAATTATTTTTCCCTCCTGTCTTGAGTGTGCAAGCCTGGTTCCATATTTATCATGAGAAAAACATACGACCAGTCTGAACTGGGGACAAACAAATGCAGTTCTTGGAAAATGAAGAGTAGCTTGCATTGTGCCTTACCAAAGAGTTCAAACACTAACTTTTGTTTTTCCTTGACATTGTTAAAAGAAAAAATACAACTCTAAACTCCCCAAAGTAATCCCAGTATCCTTTTCAAAATGACAGCTGCATGGTCAGGAGAAAGTTAACAAAGATTCCTGTAAGCTGAACTGGCAAAGATACTATAAAGCAAACAGGAACTGAAATGCTGCTGTTAGGTTTCACCTGCTACAAATTATTATCCAGCCTTGTGATCTTATTGATTTGCTTGCACTATATCAAATTTTAATCATCATAAACCATTTCCTAACACAGTTCTTCCACTACCACATGTTCTTAGTATATAACTTGGATTATTTTGGGCATCCCTGGAAACCTTTAAGCTTATATGACACAAAACTGATAGATATATAAAAGGGTCTATAAAATTCTTCGTAAAAACAATTCATGCAAAATTGGTAGGATACTGTCTTTTCAAAAGACTGTTTTTAGCAATTTCAAACTAGCAGGAAGTAATTCCACACCAAAAGAACAAAAATCCCCTTGATGATAACATTAAAATTGTTGGAAGTGTTTCAAGCAAGAAAAACACAACTGACTAACTCCCATATCTTCACTGATCACCGAATGGTGAAGTCCTTGCTGTTCTTGTATAAGAATATTTTTTAAAAGAAAAACGCATTTAAATCATTAGTAGAATATATTGGACCTTTCTCCAATCTTTGTTGTGAGGATGAAAAGCCTTATCCAACCCACTATTTCAGTTAGAAGGGTTTATAATTTTAATTTTCACAGTTATTAGTTCAAAGTCAAACGTGCTGATGTCTCCTATCGAAAGCAAGTAAACAGGTTGCTATGATGGCTCTTAAACAGTCTACTTCTGACGAATTTTATCTCCCAGAAAAACTGATTGAATCTAATGATTTAATGAGTCATGTTGGGGAAAAAAAAAAAAAAGGCAAACAACCAGTTAAACAACAACAACTAGAAGTCCAGCAGACTAACAGTTAAACCTAAGAAGTCTTACTAAACAGAATAATAAAAATTAATTAATTAGCTGCCATATAGTGCTGTGATAGATGCATTGAATAAATCTGAGATGATTTATCAGCTAAGTATATTGTGTGGTAGGTATTAGAATTATCTGTCATTAACCTTATGCTACGAATGAAGATGCCTGGATACAGAAGTTAAATGAATTCCCAAGGTCACATTTGAAGCTGGCAATACAACTCAGGCGTTTACTGATTTTCAGTCATTAGAGATAAAAGTTTTAAAAACATTGAAGGGATTCATAAGATAAAGGTCATGATGTGGAAAGGCACCATCATTTCTCTAAATTCAGTTTCAGAACATAAGTTAAGAGATGGCTGCTGAAATATGATTTGAAGAAGGGGGGTTAGCCATCCAAGACTGAAATAGTACCATCTAATTTCTTTATATTTATTTATTTATTGGTACAATCTGAGCCGTTTTGGATGATTCACATCACTGATAGGCTGGGTCTCAGTCTTGAAGTTCTCTGCCTTCTTGGACTCTGGAGGGAGACTGAGACAAGAAAGTTTTTGAACACTGGTACCACAGATGAAGTTCCCCAGGTTTCATGACATACCTTGAACTTCTGACATAGCCTGTAGAGGAATCTGGTTCTAGAAAAATGAGAATTCTTCTTTGTAGTTATTATTCTCAAATGAGAATATTATTCTCAAATGATATGAGGCATATCATAGCAAGCCAAGTGAAAAGCAAAAGACAAACTGTTATGATAAGAAGTGGGAAAGAGAAGACAAAGAAATAATGAAAGGAACTCTTAAAGGGAGATTTAAGTATTCTGTAATATGGACTGCATAAGGAAGTTAACTTCCACAAGCCTCATTTTAACACCATATATTTTTGACAATGTATTGACCATACAAAAAAAAAAAAAATCTCTCCTGTATTCATCAAATATTAAGATTTTTTTTTTTCTCAGAATAGTAAAAATGCAGCTCTTACAAGCAGAAGTATTAAAACTTAGGTTATTTTTCCTGACCTTTTGACAGAATTTCAATTGAACTTGGTAAGACATCCAAAAAATTCAGATTCTGATTTTAAAATGAATGATTAATATTATAGAGCTTTCAGAGTATTGGATTTGCAGTGCCAAATTCCTCTAACATAAGCAAGTGCAACTCCATGCACTTCAGTGGAATTGTGTTTGCATATATTAGCATGCAATTCTGGCCCTGTGCCTGGGAAAGGATCTTTCGTTCCACATTCACTTGATTATGTCTCATCTTTAAACCACATTTTACGATCTGCAAAATACTTGACCCACAAAACCACAGAAGCCCATCTGCTCAGATACCATTGTGCATCATTAAGTAAAAATGATGAAACTATTTTAAGTGCAAAATTGTGCGTACAGGGGCCATAAATGTATTCCAAACATTTATTTTCTTGTGCACCTAAAACTCAGGTTTCAAAATTCCATTTCCATAAGAAACTTATTCTTTCAAGATACTTCATTCGACATAATGACAATAATAATAATAATAATAATAATACTACAGATCCTTACAAACAAAAGACTAAGCCCTATCCAGAAGAATATATCCTTGGAAAAGAATATGGACAACAGTCTAGCATCATATGTCAGAGACATACAAGACAATTAATGATCTGCTTCTAGTAGTCTGGAACAATGTAAATGGATGAAAAATATTAGGTTTTCAGGTCAAGACATCTAATGTTGACATCATCTACATTTTAGTCTACAACTGCTAAGAAATCCTTACTCTTCTCTTGAGCTCCAGTACTAGAGATTTAGGACAGTGTCTGTTTTAAGAATAGAAGTCTTTAAAAAGTATAGCTCAATGCCTGTCAAATCAGTAATATCCTTAATATCCTTCCCTCCCAACCAGCTAAAGTACCATTAGTATGGCTAAAGAGAAAGAATACTACAAACTGGCTATAGATTCTTCAAAATAATGCTAGTACAGAGAAGTTAATAGTGCCTCATAATACCAAACACTGAGCTGTACTTGTCTTCAAAAAATACAGGCATTTTTCATAGTTCTTAAACTGTCAGAGCGCAAACTGCAGCAAACATTATCATTTTGTTAAAAGGCCATTCAATGAGCAACCAGCTTTCAATCATTATATTTTATTGTCCCAGTGGTAGAGTTGAGCTATTTCAGTACCATTCGTGAAGCCTTGACGTTACTGTTTGTAGACTTTACACAATAGGTCTCTTCAGAAAGACATGATACTAAATACATACACAGAATACATATCTTGCAGAAGTAAGCATGGTCTTAAGACTATACCTTCTCTATATGTCCTTTTCCTATTTTGGTTTGGCACAACCAGGTCTTAAGCTCAGAGCTGCCTTTGGCCAGTAGCTGATACAGTATTCTGAAGCACCCATTTGGATTTATACTTAGAGATGAAAATCTATCGTGCTATTAGTAAAGCTGAACTGAAATTTACTTCTTGCTCACAACTTTTAACAAAATACCAGAAATACATTTTAAACACAATTGATTGCTCTAATGATCTACCAAAAATACAGCACATGCTCTTCTCTGCCATGCATCCAGACATTTGCTATGCAATCACCAGCATGGAGTCAACCCAAACTCATGAAGCCTGTAGGACAGAACTGTTGCCTCTAACTCTTCAGCTAATCGCTCACTTTTCTCACTTCTCCTAGAGAGAGGATACAGAAATCTAGCTGCATCAGTAGCATCACTTACCTCAACTAACTTGTTGGCGTGCTCACGGAAGACCTGCGCATACTCCTTCACTTCTTTCTCATTACCACTTTTTGCGGCCTCGATGAGAACGAGCAATGGCACATTGGTCTCCAGGAAAGAATCCGATATATGATCCATTACTGCCTTCCGTAGCTGTGACAAAAGAAAGCAGACCAGTAAATTAAAGGAAAATTATCAATATACAGTCCCACAGTATTCACTGATTATTATAACTGAGCATTGATGTGTCACATCTCACAGTATTGGAAGGGAGTTTGGACTTTTTTATCCTTCATTACTCCAAGCTATCCACTTGCAGCAAGCATACCAATACCCAGCTGTTAAGGGCCTAGATCTGCAAAACCCTCCTGAGGTTCATGCTGACTTGCACATCTCATCCCACAGGACTGAGTGGACCTATCCAGGACAATGACGATTACCCACATAATACATTGCAAATTGATGAGAATTGAAAGCTGCACACTACTTTAAAAAACAGTTCAGCTCACTTAAAAGCCAAATATGGATTAAGGAGCTTAACTTCAAGCAACCATTAAAAATATTAGCCTGAATATATCTAAGCCTCTGCTAATTCCTGTACTGAATAGTATTCTGCACAGTAATGAGTTTAGCACATTTAGTACATGCCTCGTACTTCATACTCTTTCAAATACCTCCAGCAGGTGTAAACAGAAAACCTTTCTAAGCACTTTCCAGGTAGGATTTGCAAACATACTACAATTTATACGGTGGTGCCTTTTTTTTTTTTTTTAAATAAGTTATTGAAGATTTAACACCTGTTATTTCATTAAAAAAAATAAAAAATGCTTGAAACTATATTACTGTAAGAATGATGTCACTGACTTCTTCGTTACTAATAACTACTAATTAATGTCAAACTTGACTAAAATTTGAAAGACATCCAGAAAGATGACTAAAATCTTAAATAATTCTTCCTGGAAACTTAATTGCTCTATAGGAGTATGGATCAGAAATGTTTTAGCATGTTTTCTTCTGCTTTTGGGTTGCTAAGACTGGAAAAAAAAAAAAAAAAGTGGACTTAGACACAACAAGCTGGGAGCTGTTTACCATAAGGGTCTGGTTAGCCACAAGTCTCCAAATCATGCATTTTTAGTTAGATGAAACATCAGGCAAGGTAATTTTGTAGTCCAGACTAGACGGCTTTATCTAGACAAGGTGCCACCTGAACAGCCAATCATATTGAAAACTGTTACGTTGTTAGGCATTATATAAATACATGATAGAAGATGCATTTGAGTTTGACAGCATCACTTGTCAACTCTATTTCAATAAAGAAAAAGCTTACTTTGAATATTTCCATTCAACCCCTTAGTAGTACACTAAAAACAAGCAGCAAAACAAAAGAGTTTTAAACATATCTATGTTTGCATGAGGTATTCCTTTTACTTAAATTACAGTTAAAGCAACTGATGTATTAAGAACAGCAATCCTTAATTCCCGTTAAAAGTTAATTCTGGAAAAATATTTTTCTACTTCCAAAATGATTAAAGGTACTCAGAATAGCTAACACAGTAATACATATAAAGAGTAATGAAAGGAAAAGAAAAAAAGGATGAATGCATCAGAGAGATCTGCCAAGAGCTGGAAGCTGGTGTATTGTAGCTACAACCTATCACATTGTCACCTTGTACTCTCTTTTCCTCTAAATCCATTAATATTCACTTGCTAACTCTTCTTTTATGCTTATTTTGAAATATTTCAGACTGTCCTTTGGGTCCATTTGTACAGCATCTAACACAATGAGATCCCAAATCATTAATAGCTTTCATAGGTACCAATACATACATTGATACTAATATTATTCCAAACATATCACAGCATTGCCAAAAATGTATATATTTATATAGATACATACGTATGCACACTGAAGATGTCAAGCTTCAGAAAACACTGCAAACAGCATAACGCTGTGAAACCTAAGCTGCAATATGGCCAGATTTCTAATCGCTACATATATCTGTCCTTCCCTGCTAAAATAAGGGCATCATATATAGCCAATGTAAATGCTGCCAGAAAGGGTTTGTCTCAAGTTTGCTTAATCACCTTCTGTAGATACTTATCTCCCATCTCTTACTGAGAAACTCTGCTCCTAAGTGGAATGCCTCAGTTTAGTATGTACAGTTAGACTTTTTGAAGTCCAGCATATTGAAATAGACCAAATTTTAGTATTTCCAAATGAACACACAGTGGTTTTAAAAAATCCCATATGCTGTCTCATTTTCAGGAAAAAAACTGTAAAATAAATCTATTTGCTGCAGTTCAATATGAGTGTCAATAAAAACTACTGTTAATTTCACTGTCTGAAAAACTATTTTAAATCTTAAATGAACATTAACATTTTTTCTGTTTACTCTTTATGGGATGATGTTTCAAAGGGTTGAGTTAAATGAAGAAGCAATTCAATTTTTAATCAAGGTTAATGTGCTATTATAGATCTGATTATAAGAATGTGCCCAATGAAACCCTAAGAAAAGTCTCAGGATGTTTAAACACATAGCTTATGTTCATTGGTATTAGAACCGCACATTAGAAGTCAATAAAAAGGACAGATCGAGCATCAGCTAAGCAGCAATTTGGGGCTTACCATTGTAAATATGCAGCAGAGTTGTATCTGAATCAAAATGAATATCCTATTTGTAATGGCAACTGTATATTGCTTTCTGCAGTTCATAGTCTCAGCAGTTGAAAAAAAAATCCTGAATTCTGACTGTCAGAGGTTTGAAAAATAAAAAATTAACAAATCCTATTCTCACACAGTGTGTTATTCATAGATTTCAGCAGCACATTCCTGGCCCCTCCTGTAAACAGGCATTATCATTTCTTTAGCAATTGGTTATCTGAGTTTTAGGACACCCTCGCATTGAAGTTGAAAGGTATACTTAATGCTTTTTATATACGCAGGAGACCACAAATTTTGCTATCCATCACCACAGACTATAAAGAATGACTTGACAAAATCATTTATTAGATGTGACAGGAGTGTGAACACAAGACATTCATCCAATAGCTCAAATGGATACATGACAAGGTAATATTAATTGCACAAGACGAGACATTTAAAGGTATTAACTAAGCATTACCAGTCTATTTGATCCAATTAGGGCTATTCATCAAAGTAAATAACTACTGGAAAACTAATCTTGTATGTTCTTTAGTATACTGCAACAAAGTCCAGCCAAAGCGATGGCTTATGCATCCAGAGATTTTATGGTTTCATACAACTGACATCAGCTCAGAAGGGAATGGGAGAAGTCTGTGACCTGAATTTAAATGGTCATAAAACATTCAGCAAAAAAGGTCAAGTTTTACTCTAAAAACAGCATGAGATCTTTTGCAAATGTGTATATTAACAAATGTCTTTGCAATTCCTTAATTTATCCTGTATTCCGATGTAAATATTATGACAAATACTATTACTCACAAGGCAATGGTTTAATTTTTTTCCCTACTGAATTTTACATTGGAGGTAGCTTCAAAGTGTAGATGGTTTCTACTAGATGAAATTCCAGCTGTTAGAGAAAACAAATAAAGGTCTGCTTAATTCTTTTTGTCATGGAGAAAACTTAATTAACATGCAGCTAAAAGAATAATAAATTGGCCAGATGAGCACAAAGATATAAAAGGGAAACATCAAGACCTGGAAATACTTTTAAAAGTATGAATGGTGAAGGCAGCTTTTATGTCTTTCCAGTTCAGTCAATTTAGTCAGTTTATGGTGCACAGAGTCAGTTGCTGTTTTTGATAGCACCGTGTTCTACTGTTCTAAGCACTATTTAGGGCTGTTTTATCATTGTCAATTCACAGCTATAATTGAGCTCAAAGAGGTTAACCTGCCCACTGAAATGATGTTCTCCATGGCTATATAACTATTTTAGAACCAAAATGTCTCAGTGCTACTTACGGTCTGGTAGAGAATTAAATGTCTAATCCTGACACAGGAAGGTAATGTCACAGCAGGAGATTAATGACTCTAACAGATTGTTAAACTTTATAAAGACTGGCAGTATAAAGCTATCTGTAACAAAAGTTTACCAAGGAGCACCTTATTCACCATTTTCTGTTTAATGCGCATTACAGCCCGAATCCAGCTCCGAACAATATGTAGCTGCAAAGCACTGCCATACAGGTATTAATTAAATTGAAAGATATGAAAATAAAACCTTCTCCAGTGTGTCTTCTCCAACATTTTGTGAAACTGAGAACAGCAGAATGAGACAGTGGCCATTAGAAACTGCTGCAATATAATGCTAAAAATAAAATCTCAGTCAGTTCTGCACACTACTGCCTATGAACACATGAACAAAAAATAGCAACTTTGGGGAGATGTGGACGCTAATATTGTTAATTTTGTCTTCATAGACTAAACGGCAAAAAGGTTAACATTTAAAGCATATATCCTGCATGGACACCTAGGTTACAGATTTCTGGAATATACTACATAAAAATATTTTAAGATTTTAGTCTACAAGAAAAAGTTAAGAAGAAGAAATATAAAGTCTGTTTGTACTCCTCTACGTGTTTTTCTGTGTGTGTTGTTTCTTCTTTCTAAAGAGAAGCTTCCATAGTCACAAAAAGACCGGGGATGAATTTACTAATGGAAAGCAACTTCAAATGACTAGCTTTGAGCAGAAATTTGAAAGAGCAGGACAGAAAAGAAAAAGTTCCTCCTAGTCATTGGTCACTACAAAGGAATTCTTAGTATAGCACATGGCCAGAACAACGGAACTCAATTACGAAGTACTTCAATACTTATTCCCCATTGATTTCACAGCTTTATTTATTTACTTATTTTGTGTGTGCATGTACATCAGTGAAATCAAAATAATCCAGGGGAGTGAAATAGCTATTTAGTCACAAATGGGAAGGGATTTGTCTACAAAAACTCTTTGTGAAGTTAATCCTTGCCATGATAAGCATACGTAGTAACTTCACTCAGAAGCAGTCAAATCTAACAAGCTTTAAAGGGCAAAAAGTAAGCATTACATGTGTCACACTTGCATTCCTGTAGTCTACTGCTGGTGAACAAACAGGGTGCCATACTAAACATTATATATCACTAGCTTCAATAAGAACTAGAAATTTAGCTAGTGAGAGATTATGACCACTGACTTTGCTAGACCTGTCTACTGGAGCTGCAGGTAATGGCTGAAAAAAGATTGACTGTTCTGAAAAATGGATTTCCCATCATCCTTCCCAAGAGTCACTCAAATTCACAAACTGATCCCACCTTATGGGCAGAGATGATTGACATTTGATACTGCCAATTACCATCCAGCCCTTTCTAAAAAAGCTCTTATTGCAGGGGATCACAGCCTGTTTTTTTTTGTTTTGTTTTGTTTTTCCTGTTTGCTTGTTTTGGTTTGTTTCTGTAATTTCCTTGTGGTAATTTCTACAAAGCAGAAACTGAAAACACAGCTTCTAGTATTTCTATTTGTATAGTAGCAAGCAACACTAAAGACGCTTTAAAATGCTTAAGAAATGATGTTACTGAACAAAATGTCAATTAAGAAGCAACTGAAACATCGTAATCCCATTTGGAAATTAAATTCCACATACTCCTTACCATTGCTCATAAATCCATTAAAAGGACAGAGTTTTAAAAGTCTTTGGAAAGGGACTATGTTTTTCACTCCATTTATACCACTCCCTTCCTCCTGCTACTGCATTACTGATAATGGACATCAAAATTTGAAGCTATCTTTATGAACACAAGCTTCTCTGAGTTTTGTTAGCTGATGTGACTACAGGTCATTCTCTGGCTGACATCGCAAAACAGTTTAAGCTTTTATATAAAACTATCATCAATACAATCTTCTCTGATTTTTTTTTTTTTGGGGGGGGGGGGGGATGAAGCAACATTATACACTTCTGTTGAGCATCTCTCACATTTATAAGTGTTTTTAAAACTTCTTTTAATGAAATACGCCGTACTTGTTTCTCTGCAGTGATTACTGGGGTAGGTAGCTTCTAAAGTTCCTGGACTGACTACAAAGATCTCTTGAAGTATGTGAGTTTTTAGGAAGACTCATTATTTATGGAATAATAGATGAACTATGTGCCGTGATCTACTCATACACAATATATTTTGTCACTGAATTTTGGCTCGTAATTCTTTATCAGCCACTTTGAAAGACAACTCTTTGTACTGGCAACATCACTCAGTTAGAGGGGAAAAAAATAAATCAGACCCTATTACAGAAAGCAAGAACAGCTATAGGTACCACATTCTTTGGATTTTGCCAGACAAAAATAATCCATCACAAGTATTATGTTGTAGATGAAAGTTTTCTTCATTTGATGGAAATATTACACACTGTAGCCTTGCACAAAACTACCTGATATGGGTATAGTTTCCTGAAATATGGCACCATATGTGCATCAGTAAACATTATGTGTAGAGTAAATTAAACTCAGCCTTACAATTAGGCTGTAAGGAAATTACTGCAGACCTGAAAGAGTAAATCAGCAGTATTAAAACACCCTCCATTTCCTCTGAAGCACTTCAGAGCACCATAAAAACCTCAATGTCACAGGGATAAACATCTAGAAGAAATAGATTTTGAGGGAGACAAAAATGCGTACATTCAAATAAGTTCAAGTCAAAAATCGTGATTGATAGTTCATTGCCTATAATTTTTTATATCAGATTTTTTTTCCTAAAAGTCCTTTCTGAAAGTAAATACACCAGTGAGTCTATCACATAGGAGCAGACAAACCAAGGATGCAGTATTTAACAGCATGCCAGTGGGCTTTCAGTCCAAGCTGGTGAAATTCAGAGGTTTTGACTATTTCTATTGCTTTAAGGATTGGCTATAAATTCAGTGGAAGCTGAAAGAGCAGAGGACTTTATCAAATGGAGCATTACTATCTCTGCTGTACAACACAGCATTACACAAGATTGCTGTCTAATACCTTTGTACAAGCTGACAGGGAAACACAGTAAAAATGTACTGACATACACGCAATGCAGCGCACCCACATTAAATGAATACAAGCACTAAACGTAGCGCTGGCACAGAAATAAATCTGTATTAGCATTTGATAGACGGCTTTCAGAAAGACAGCTTCCAGATTTCCATAATCAAGAGCACTAAAGTCACTGCAGGTGAAAACATAACCTATTAAGCAACAAGGAACAGGTGATGAGTTTCTAATGAGCAAGGGCTGATGTTGCAGGTGGCCTTAGGTTCAAAGACATTCAGACTGACTTATGGCTGGCTCACCTTAAAAAAATGCCAACATTTTGTCAAGGAGCATTTTCATGCGACAGAATGAGGCAATATCACCAATCACGCTCCACATTCCCTTGGGAACAACCCATACCTCATCTTTGGTAATATAGCACAAACTTAGCAAGACTCCTGTGGATCGTCTATTTAAGTATGACCTTGCTTCAACTTTGTCTTCACAAAATAAATCTTTAGTAAATATTCATGTGAGACTAAATTTGAAGTTACAACCCTCTTGGATATTCTGCTGCTACTTCACACTTGCATGACGTTTTGCATCTTCATAACTCTGTATAAACTCTCTTAAAAAATTCTCACTGTGCTACATGAGCTAGGTAAGGTCCATGACCCTCTCTCTCTGTTTTTAACTCTCCTTAAATTATATGAATTAATAGAGCCACCTTCAGGATTTATAACCTTAAACGGTGCCCTCTTGTCTGCAACAAAGGACACACAAAACCTACTTTTATGGTAATAAGAGAACTCACCTCTCCAGCCCTCCCAGATACAAGCCTATTGCTGCAGTGTTGACTGGCTCTACAGCGTGGAAGTCAAAGGATTACCTACACAACCTACCTTTAGGCTCCTGTCTTTGGGGTGTGTAAATTAGGAAGCAGTTTTCTCACAACTCCCTGTATATGAAAAAAAAACGAGCTTTTCCAAAGTACATCCTTAAAGCCCTCCAAACCACTCTCTGAAGGTGAATTCTCCCAGTTGATTGTATAAAAGACTTAAGGAAAGCCATCTTGCTTGTATGATCACCCAGTTCCCATACTTGACACCAGTTGCTATGAACCCTCAGGGGTTTCAGGTTGCTTTTTTTTTTCTCCCAATTCGAATTTTTATTTATTTGTGTGTGCTGCTTAGCTCCTGAAACAAGCTGAAAGGAATTGGTTATCTAATAAATTTGATCAGAACTGGGTTCACTGTTCTTCTGAAGCTCCTAGTTTTGTTTTGCTTCCTAAGCACTCACACTTCCCTTGGGCTTTATCTTAATGTATAGACGCTGTCTGCCTTTAAAGCTGATACAATAGAATATCTAAATTGAGGCAGCTTCACCTTCGGAAGCATCTTAACTTTTCTGTGTTTCACATTATTCTTCTGAAGATTGGACAGTAACTCTTGCTTGTCTTCGTAGAGCATTTTAGAAGGGGGAGAGGATAGATAAATAACTTAAATCAGTAAATCATGATTCAGGACAGCAAGATTTCATTTTTAGGTGCAGCTGGCCCTCCCTTCAGCACGTGACAAGTCATCCAGTTTGTGAGACAGCAGCTTGTCAGTAAAATGATGATGATACAATTTCCACTTTTGGAGGGGGTCCTGTGTTTTCTTCATAGTTTTTACTCACTGTAAAGAAGCAAGTACTTGAAGATAGAGAGAAATTTAAGTCCACAGACTGAAAACATTATATAAGTGTCTATTCACGACATTGTATGGGTTAGATGCGATAAAACCTGTTCCAACAGAACATGGTTTTTCAGTTTTAGGTGTCCCTTTAGTCTAATTGCATGAGCTAATACTCATGTTTTTTATTCTGAGAGCCTCTCTGGAGTCTACATCAATTTTTGGCAGGTTCCAAAGTACTAAACAATTTTATTTTTTTAACCACTAATAGCATTCATAAACAGTAGTGATACAACTGAATTTAAGTGGAAAAGACCAACATAAACAGCAAATGGAGACAGGCTGCCTCTCAAGAGCTAGAAGAAAAAAAAAAGATATGACAAATACTGCTAAGCACATTATGAAGCCTGTTATCTAATTCAAATTGTTGTAACTCATATTGAAGAAAGTACACAAAACTCTGAGTACTTTCAGAGACCTACAAAGTGAATAAAAACTGAGTATGATCAAGAAGTTCTCTTCAAGACCTTTTACCAAGTTTGCATGAATAAATTACAGGAGGTGTTTTCCTCATCTTCCTTCACTCTTTTAAAAGTTTGACTTGTAGCCTAGTATAGCTACTGAAACAACGCTGTCAAGGACTAAAAGTTAAGGAGTATATTAACTGTAGTTGTGCAGTTGAAGGGAAGTATACTGGAGACTATGACTGATACCTAATGAATACTGTGTCTGTAGTCCACCAAGTATCTTACAACGGTGTACATAAGAGCACAGCATAGCCCAATTAATCTAAATGACCAATTGTGTAGGGAAATTTGTAATGTGAAGTCGGTAGCTGGCTGGCCAGTGTACCAAAACAGATGCCAGCTGGTCAGCCACCCCACAGGTACCAGCTGGCCTGTCGGCACAGCGGGTGCCAGGATCAGCATCAGTCCTTCCTGCATTTTACCTGCCAGCCCAGAGTAACAATGGAGCTACTGTAGAAGAGACAGCAGCAGAGAGGAGAGGGATGGATATGAGAAGATAAAAAAAAATACGAAAATCAGAGATCATAAGGGAAGACCTGAGATTCTATTTGCAGGAAGACCAATACTGACAACACAATTGTACAGAAAACAAGTCTTCATTAATTCAGTTGTTCTCAATTTTGTTTTCAGTCCTGTGTCTACAAAATATGTATTCCTCAGAGGCTTGCAGGATGTTGTCTGGAAAAGACAATCTGAGAAGAAGAAATTTTTGCTAAAAAGAAATGCTAAATTGGAATGTTTTGCTTCAGAGAGGAGTGTGAAGAACAGCAGCAGTAAGCTATGTGCTGGTGAGACTTGTCTGCTTCCAAGAATTCACACAACCATGAAAACAAGCATGGGTATTTCAAGAAATAATGAAATCTTTTCATATATAAAATCACTGTTCTAGTTACTACTTGTATGCAACTACTAATAGGATGTTGATATTACTCAATTTTTGTTTATTTATTTGTTTTTGTGGTGCTGTGCGGTACGATAGCCCAACAGGAACAGGACTGCTCCCAAGAATGCATATCCTTATATCACTTATCGGGTGGTAACATCTACCTTTTGATACTGCTCACACAGGTATTAAACAATAGTATTAATTTCTTTTAGATATCTACTACATTAAAACAAAAGCACAGGACATCAGTCTAAATATTCAAAGTACCAAATGAATTCATCAAAATGTAGTCATTTCTGAACTTTCCGCTTCAAAATTCTTATTCATATGTTTTATTATAAAAGTTTGTTGCCTAAAACTGCAACAGGAACCAGAAGTCCTACTCTAACACTATTTTTTTCTTTGTTCTACTTTGGAATGAAACCTGGAAATTTCAAAATGCTAAATGATCAAAAAAACTTAAAACAATTGAAAACTTTCTTGAAATTTTTTAAATCTTGTTTACAATTTTACTTTCGATATTTTTTATATATTCATATTTTTAATGAAAAGCTAAAGTAATCTACTACCTTCCAAAATGAAAATTTGAAACTATTGGAAGAAATCCAAATGTGTTTTTTCAACAGTATTTTCAACTCATAAAATCATATGAGCTTTAAAGAAAGATATTTTTTTCTGTTGAATATTTATTTCATAAAGTATTTGTAACTAACTTTAGTAATAATATAAAACTAAGGCTACAGGAAATTGATGAATTGCCCTTAACAGCTGCATGAGAGCAACACTTCCAGTTAAGCTGAGAATTGCTGGTAAAAACTCTTCCCTTCTCTCTACAATTCCCTCCTCTTGGAGGCAGATGAAGTATTAGTCTGGCTTGAATGGACAAAAACGAGGAATTATTTGATTTCAATCTATTGTATAGAATACTGTAGACAGGCTGCACTGTTAGAATTAACAGCAGTACGGATATCTGCTCTTTAAGAGAAAACTAATGGTTTTGGTTATTATACCTTGTGGGGAAACTGACTGGCAAACACAGATTGAACAAGCTCAGCTGATGAACTGCAACAGGGCACGTAGAAAGAGATGACAGCAGCAGGGCAGGAGGCAGCAGCACTAACAGGTGGGACACCAGTGGTGGTGACAGCAGAACAGCTGGCGCCTTGCTCATACATCTCCAGATGATCTATAGACCATGTTGGTCCTCGCTATGCATCCGGTTTGTGTCTTAGCCAAATTCTTTGGTGTGTCCTTCCTGCTTATCTCTGCTTCAATGTCACCGCAGTGCTGCAGTGCTTGAAAAAGAGTGTGCATGCTGCTTTACAATTAACTGTAGTATTTAAGGGGTTAGTATTAATATTAGTATGGAGTCAGTATTTTTTTTCCATAAGGGGATAAAATAAACACACAAAATAACTGACATCAACAAGTACCCTGCTGCTGTCACCAGTCTAGCTTGCTGTACCACACAGTGCAGGATGTTTTTGTTCAACTTTTAGGTTTTGCATTAGTTTTTTTTTACAACAGACTAGTGTACCGGGAAAAAAAAAAAAGAAAAAAAAGATCTAAAATCCTGCCAACTGGCACAACTTGTTATCATACACAGAACTCTGTGCTTTTTCCAAATTGTTCAAAATAAAGTAGGCAATGGCAGCAGTAAGCTATGGCCTGGTGAGACTTGTCTGCTTCCAAGAACTTGCTCAGTCTGACTTAGGTTGATGTTCTTACTGGCAGTTTATATTAAGACATATAATTAGATCTCCATAATATTTTTCCATTGTCCAGGCAAGTTTAAATGATGAGATAAAGTTGTAATTCCATCAGAATGGGAAATATTGATATGTCTGTAAATTGTGAGATGGAATTTTAGCGCTATGTGTCCCAATCACAATAATTTCATATAGCTGCATTTTATGTAGATAATGAAATAAAATCTCAGAAATAAAGAGCTAAGTAACATGGGGAGAGAAAGAAAAATCAGTCTTGGATAGTTGACTACTGAAGCCTAGCAAGGGAACCTCAATACCAAATGAAATATATATACCTTCATCACTACCAAAACATATTTTGTAGATTGTCCAATTTTATGGTGGTAAGTTTCATAAATCTGATCAACAAGGCTGCTTTAAAATGTATTAATTAAAAACAAAAGACTTTATAGTATCACAGTATCACAGTATCACAGATTTCTAGGTTGGAAGAGACCTCAAGATCATCGAGTCCAACCTCCGACCTAACACTAAGTACTCCACTAAACCATATCGCTAAGCTCTACATCTAAACGTCTTTTAAAGACCTCCAGGGATGGTGACTCCACCACCTCCCTGGGCAGCCCATTCAAATGCTTAATAACCCTTTCGGTAAAGAAGTTCTTCCTAACATCCAACCTAAAACTCCCCTGTCGCAACTTTCGCCCATTCCCCCTCGTCCTGTCACCAGGCACGTAGGAGAACAGACCAACCCCCACCTCCCTACAGCCTCCTTTAAGGTAACTGTAGAGAGCGATAAGGTCGCCCCTGAGTATTCAAAGTTGGTTGTCTCTTCCATGATTAAGCCCAAAATTGAAAGACTGAAAGAGTGTAACACTGCAATCTCAGCTGTGGTTCATTTCTTCATAATCTTTGATCCTTTCTCCCCAGCCATTAAACTAAGCCCTCAGTGACAGCCACATATTGTGAAATTTAGCAGGGGATGTATAGGCAGGTCTGGGTAGACATACGCACATTTCATCCTCTTGATTATGCATAGGATGAAGCAGAATCTAGATTATGATTCTAAAGTACACTGATTCATAGTCTGAATATACATTGTTGAAAGCAGAGACTTCGTCTTCCTGCATGCTTAAGTAACACGTAGCGCAGTTAGGATCTGATCTTTACTAGCAATTGCCACAATTTAATAAACATTATACCTATGTGATTAACAGTCATAAATACCAGAAACTATATTAAAAGCTTCATATCTATGCAGGAATCTATTTATGTATGTGCTTCACTTTACCCACATACAGAGTTTCAACTTTTTTGTGATTGAATTCAACACCCATAGGGCTGAATATACATGAGAAACAGAGAGTTTATTGAGAAAGGTGCCATTTTTTAATCACGTTTCAGAGTAAATTTGGCTTTAGAGATGAGTAATTCAGGCAACTGCTGAGAACCTCACACAGAACAGTAACTCGTGTTAGTCTGCTACTTCCTTTAAGCAATAAGAACAGAGGTGGGAGGCAACACATGGTACAAACTCCACTGCAGAACCTAGGATCACACAAATTTGGAGGTCAGAACAGTGGAGATCTTTCTTCTGTCATTAGCTGAACAACAGATGTGATGCTAGGCTTTATAGAAGGGAGTAGATGATTCATATTGTCTGTAAGTCCATTGCAAAATTTTTATTATTTAGAGAAATAAGCTCTGAGAATACTATCCTCAAAACACATTTGCTGATACTTCAGGAAGAGTTGAAAAAAGAAGAGCATTGTTTTTAAAATGTGTCTTTCTGGAACTATTGGGTTGCAAATAGGTATCTGAAGGTACATTTAAGTCCTTACTTGTCTTGCAGAGTTGTAGATTTTAGATCATTTATATAGGGTCAAGGTTTGATTGGTCAGGTAGTAATTTTTTAACAGAAAATGCAGAGTTGGGATCTTTTCAAAAGTAGAAAAAAGAGGTAAAAAGATGCAGTCCCTCCCAACTTTTCAATTTGAAAATGTAAAGAGAAACTCATAGAGTGTTTCTTTTTTTTTTTTTTTTTTGGTTTTCCAGTCTCCCTTCTTCTCCACCTCAAGACTTGTCTCAAGACAAATCTTCCAGTCTTATTACCAACTTTAAAGCTAAAAGTACTATAAGAAAATTGTAAACTATGCATAACAGTTATGTATCAGCCTTCTCCCTGTCTTCATAAGATCTTCATTTAATGTGGTAGTTTGGAAGTTTTTGAAAATATTTTGTTCTTACAAGCATTTTCATATTCCGCTAATTATTCTTGTTATTTCATTGAGAGTATTCATATAAATACAAATAAGTACATATGCCACTGTTTTTATGACTGGGGATTCTGGGCTGCAAAGGCAGTGAAGGTCTGGCCAATCTGCCTACCCTCCCACATATTAAGACCATTGGGTGTTAAATTTGGAATACGTTCCAGTCTCCCTTTTTTTTTTGGCTAAGGAAATACTAGTACTTTGTTTAATGTCAAGTGCAATGTAGCGACATATCTAAATAAGGCCACAAATTCTTTACGCTTCTCCAAGTGGCAAAATCAGCCTGAAGTTGAAAAGCAATGAATTCCTTGGAAATTCAAGAAGCATTACGAAAATTATAAATTACCTGTCTTCGAAGATCTCGTGTTTTCTTGGTCATCTTGTCAATAGCAATGTTGAGTGGGTCCCCCTTCTCCTTCCGTCCAGTCTGTTAAGAATGAAATATTGGAGTTAGAGAAAAGCAGTCCACAAATATATTTTTTTAATCTTTAAACAGTTCAAATTTGTCAAAGGAAATCTATGCATGCCTTTTTGTTTGCTTCCATCAAGTTGTTATTTCCAATGCAATATTTTTAATATGTTTATGCGTGTGTGTGTGTAGGGGGGAGCATGGCAGATTTTTTTAAAACAAACCTAAAATGATAAGAAGAAAGATTAAGGTGACTCACTGGAGAGTTCAGAACTTTTCCAACAATAAATTATGTGCATATATTATAGCCCATGCTCCAAAAATCTGGCAAGACCTTTCACTATAAAGCGAATATTAAGAGCTTCTAATCTCTATCCTGCCAGGCACTGGGAATGTTAAACATGATAATAAGCAGCAACACAGCTTGAGGACAGAAGGAAAATGGTCCTTACGCCTGTAACAGGAATCATACTGGCAGACATTAGGTGCAGTATAAAGAAGACTTCCACTTAAAACACTTTCCTGCAGGAAGTCTCAAAGCAAAAATCCTCACAAAGATTAAAAAGGGGGAGGGGGAGGGTGGGAGGGGGAAGCTTTCTGTGGCTCATAACCACTGAAAAAAAATACATTCTTTTAGGTTCCGTGGTACAAAAAGCATTAAGTGACTTTGTCAGCTGCATTACCTTTCAAGAGAAGACTGCCTCTCTAAAGATTTGTCACATCCCTTACCACATTGACCTCTGATAGCTTTTCATCAAGAATCAAAATGATCTTCCATTCTTTCTGGCTGGACTCTTTCATTCCCAATGCTGTTTTCAAATTCTCCTATTTAGAATTGTTCCTTGCATATGATTAAGAGCGATTTTCTATTTCCAACTGAGCCTAATAGCATATGTTTCTGGGACCTATTGAGAAGTCACTTTTGGGGTGGGATGGGGATTAAACATACCCTTTCAATAATGATCTCTCAAATGTAAAGCTCTGTGTTATCAGCTCTCCATGGCCACATTGGCAAGTGGCCTGTGCTCCAGTCTTCTGCTTTAAGCATTCATTTGAGGGAACGCCTGCTTTCTATTATTGTCTGTAATTCTAATTATGATACGGGGCCAATGCCTTTATGATCATTTAGAAATCTGTAAAACCCGTCTCCTCGTTTCATTTAGAAATTCAAACATAACAATCTCAAGTGCCACCAGAATTTCATACAAAATATAAATTTACCTCATAGGTTTCTAAAACGAACCCATTACAAATTCTGGAGCTAATCACACGAACAGTAGAAAACAGACAGGGAGAGCATTTGCTATCATACAAGAGGAGGCATCTGTGTAACCTGCTGATATTTTTATCCCACTTTTCTTGCGTTCATCCTTTGAGTTCTGCTAGTCTCTGGCTAAAGAACTATGGCTCCATAGCCTAAGCCATCATGGAACATGCTTTTAGTTCCAGATGTCCTGAATTCAACCCCAGATATTTTATCCAAGATGGCAACTGTCAGAAGTGCTCACAACGTATAGTTTTTAAAGCTGAATTTCACAGTAAAAATGAGGCACACGTGCTCAGATAAGTTTGGTGTAGGAAGCCTCTCCTAACTTCTGCAATGGCACAACAGGGACTGCGAGATGAGCTGGTCTCAGCCAGGTTGCTGGTCTATTAGACTACAAAGATACATTCCAAGAAAATTGTCAATTACTCCATCCGTGTGCTATCTACTAGCTGCACCAAGTGTCCTTGGTGACATCAGTGTTTTGGGATGCATTATTTTCCTACTCAAATAATTAAATTCCTTCAGTATCATTTAAATTCTTCTATTCCTTCTCATTGTTTAAGATTTGTACCATTGACTTTGAAGGATATGTAGCCACACAAAATGCTTTAATATATATTTTTTGCTGTGGTAATGATATCCTTCTTCCTTTTTTTTTTTTTTCTTCTTCTTTTAAGAAATCCAAGAATAATTTGAAAAATGGTGCAAACTGCAGTGAGTATTAATGCAATGGGAATAATGAAAAAGCAAACACCATAACACTTAAGGCTACATTGGGATGGTATTTTACAGCTCTCAAACAAGTTAGCAATTCTTCTTCAGTGATCTCGTGCAGGACAGATGTATCCTGCATTCACCACTGACATGTGAAATCAAGCACTTAATGCTTGGCACTAATTTAAGGGGTCATAAAACTGTCCTGAAAAGGAGCTTGGGACTTGTTGCAGGGTAGTCAGCTAGGGGATACAGTGACACGGAATAAATTAGGCACCTGATAAACTGCACGGTTTAGGAGCAAGGGCTCCTGACATTCCCTAAACGGTCACTGGAGGAAAGCAGAATTTTTCTGATTGACCTAAAAGTTTGGGATTTATGCTCCTAACTTGGGTATTTCGTATTGCTCTTTCTACCAATTCACATGGACTAACCCGTGAGGGTAGGCCCATGGTAGTCTACACCTAACACCTCTCCTGAACCTTGTTTCAAATTTATCTTGTAACTTTTTACTCTAGTTTTAAATTAAATAAACAGTGGCCCTTAAGGTACATCCTATTGAGATATACAAGACAACTGGGAGCCCTTCTGTGACCCGTAGGCCACACAACACAAACTGGCAATATCCATCTGGCCAGCCCCTTCTCCCTTCAAAACAGAGAAAAGCCTCATCTCTATTGCTCACTGAAAACGTCCTTGCTCTGTGCAATTGCCCGAATCATGCCTACACGCTGTCTGAAATGCTAAACGGCATGAACCAAGCTGTGCTGGAAAACAGGCCACCAAACCGTGTGGACAGAGATCCAGTTTAGCTCTCTCCATCGCAATATTTTGTTCACATATAAGAGGACAGTTTTTCCCTATCCAGGAATTTTAAGTGCTCTTCACCTGTTACTTAAGAAATGGCTGCTGCCTTTAAATTTGGGTAGAAAAGCCCTTCTTCACAGTACAATTTCAAAGGAGGAAAAATTTGTTTAGTAAATCACATTATTGTAAAATAAATAGCATGGCATGTGATGTTACATAGCTTCAGGCGGGTCTGTCAAACACCATCTGCTCTGTGCTGAAAATATAAGTTTATTAAAGTTTATTTATCTAAGTCCTTAAATACTGTTATATTAATGTTGCTCTCTGATAAATTTTTGGCCTCCATTCCTAGAAGGGATAGAAAGGAACTGAGCAGTTTCCTGTGTTTCTGAAAAAAACATGTAAAGCTTGGTATTGAGCCTTATAGCATTTCTCTATTAATCTTTTTCTGCGAAGGGAAGAAAGACACTTTGGAAATGGGATAAAAAGGATGTAAAAACTGCTCCTGGCGTTGGGTTAAAAGGAGAATGAAGAGAAATGCCTAGAATCCTTGGAATGCCAAAACATCAGTATTCAGAGTTCCTGTGGACAGAATTACCTCTATTCATGATGAAATAATAACTTTGTTATAGGAGCATATATTAATAAAAGTCCCTGATATCTAGTGACCATTAGCAGTATTCAGATACTGTTTCTACTTAAGAGGTTTTCAAATGATTCTTTCAATCCGTGTCACTCCCATCCTTACAGCTTTTCCCTGCCTGCTTGATTCGTGTCCAGTTTCTCAGGAGGAGCTGACTTCCACGGGCTTCTGACCAGGGGCTGTGCCAGGACACAAATGGACATTGCATTGCAGTTCTCCCGCAGTCCCTTTCCCAGATCAGACAATATAAGATTCATCCCCCTGAATATATTTTTCAAGCATTTTAAGCTAGCCTTAAGATGCTGAATAATTTTTCCCCATTTTCAACATTTCGAACACCTCCAACTTTCTCCACTACCTGGAGAAATCTAGTTATTGTCATTTTGCTTTAGTAAATGCCTACAGTCACAACCACTGTCGAATATATTTCTTGAACAATAAAACAAACATAGAGTAAATTCATTATTTTCCGTATATTAAACAAAGATTAAAAAGCCCTACAGTTAAAACTTCATAGTATTATGGCGAGTGCTTATTTAGATAGGGAACTCCAACGCCATTAAGTTAGAAAGGGAAATAACAAAATATTAATAATAATAAAAAAAAAACACCTTAATTACAGAAAGAATTTTCAGCATCTGCTAGAAAGATCTCTCTTAGGATATAGCACAGTTTTTGTTTTGAAAAAGAGCTTTTTTACCTCCCTCATTTTCTTCTTTTCATAAGCTTTTCACAGTTTACACTGTTGGAATAAAATAAAAATCTCCCAAAATATTTTCACAACTATTAAGGCCATTTATTTCCCAAGACTTGCTCATTACAGAACTCTTTTGATCAGCATGAGGTACTTCGACGGATGCTGTTTTCCAGACCTAGAGAGTATCACAGAATCAAGACACAGACAGTGAGGCCAACCAGCCTAGAGCCATAGTGCATTTTGGATGACACACAGACAACCTTGGAAGAGGATGTTTTAGACTGGAACTGTGTTGTCAGCTTTGACTAATTCCAAATAACCCCAAAAGGGAAATTATAAAGCTGTCATTTCAGCATGTGAACCAGATAAGATTGCTGCTACCGTTACTATTATAAAGAAGGCGTAAATATTATGGCAATAAATATGCTTACATGCAGACAAAGTCTGCATCATCACACATGATGCACGCGCTCATGTGAGATGCAAGCCCATTACTTTGAGCACATTATGATTTTTGTTTTTACAATCAATGACAGATGAACATGGCTGGCAATAGTAACCTATTAAAGATGGGGATGGAGTACTACCAAATACACAAAAAGTGCAGCGATTGCAAGCCTACAATGTAATATCACAGATACAAAAACAATGTGCATGACTACCAAGTAAGGTACATTAGAGAGAGCTACCAAAGAAATTATTCCTTTAAAGTGCCTAGTCTAGAAGCTCAGTGTTTCTATTTATCACAAATATTATTAATAATAGAAGCCTAAAGTGGTGTAAGAAGTTTTAGGACTACTGTTTTCACACATTCCCCTGTCTTCTCTGCTGCTTTAGATGTAAGCCCAAACACCTGGGAGAACTCGGTCTCCTAACATATTGCATGTTGCATATCCAAGACACCCTCATTGCCATTTATCGAGCAATTTAGCCTCTAGGAGACAGCTGGAAAGATTATCTATTGATCCAAAAGCTACCAAACCTTGATATACTCTTATATTTTCATCATCCCCTAGGTAGATGGTTCCATTATTTACAGTTTATTCAAAACTTCAATATCACAATGTTTTATTAAGGTGTAAACTGCTGCTCAAAAGTATATCTGTCCTAATATTTTATTTTAAATGTTGAACAACATCACTCTTTAAAAACTATGCTCATGTTCAATAGCCCTTTTAAAAGTGATGAAGAGAAGCTTACTACTAAGAGGAAAAACATTTTGAACATCAGACGTAAGCTGCCTCAGTGCTTTTAAGCAGAAAGCTGGGTTTAAACACACCAATACATAGTCTCCTTCTGACAGGTTAAGAAGACTAATTCCAGGTCAGGAAAAGGCTAACCCATATATCCTAGTAGAATTGAGTAGAGGCTAAATTTCACTGGAAGCTGAAAACCTTAGCTATTAGCTAGGGAGATGGGTCAGGAAAACATATTTTAGAAAAGTTGTGTGGTCCCCCTATGGATGAGCTGAACAAGACATCTTAGAATATATATATATATATATATATATTTCACATTGGTAAGGTGAGCAAAGCTCTTAGGAACATGGTGTGAATGTCAATTACTGTTCTGCTCGGCTCAGTAATTTCATCCATTCTTTATGTTTATACCTGTAAATGATGTTTTTTTCTCTTTAGAATTTATTCGAAGTAACAAGATTGTACCTTCTGCAATCATCTGCTTTCTATATTCAGTTTTTGCTAAAGAATCACCTCACATGGAATGATTTTGTTTGTTTCCTCTTCTTCTTAATCATTTTTTTTTTTTCCTTGAGGAAACAAAGGAGAATTCTGCATAAGTGAGGGCAGAAAAGGTTGCTTAGAAATCCTTCAACTCAGGTCTTTTGACTATTGTTTATGCAGCAGCAGTTGCAAAGGAGAAAGGTTTGGACACCACAGAGAAAGGACAAGACAAAAAGATCCCACTACGTATATTATCTTGCCAGTCTGCAATAAAAAACTGAATTACACACTTTCTTCAGGGCACTTCCATAGTACTACTCAGTTCTAGAATGACACTCATTAAATAACCTGCTCATAAATGTAAGTTACGGACAAGAAGTTCTTCCTAAATGAAACAATTGCTTTCAGCAGTTTTTAATTACCTTGTAAAATTGTGACTAGATCACAGTGAGTGTAATTGGTTCCAGCGTAGCATAAATAATCACAACTATGCAGAAAACCGGGCAAGCTGCATCCTTGCAGTCCCAGGCAGTAAATAAAGGCAACAGAACATAAATGAACCATGAGCTGGGTACCATCGCGGTATCTCAGGTGCGCAAATCTTGTCCTTGGCCTGGACCCAAACAAGTTTTATCTAGATTTGCACACAATTAGAACTGAACATGCAACAAACTAAAGAAATAATGAGAACTGACTATGGAAAAGGGTGAAGAAAACTCTCTATTTTATCCACATTTTAATGCAGTCCACATCACCACAACAGCCGAATGCCCTTGAGGGAGGAGCTGGTGAATTAAGCGGTGTGGTTAATATCAGCCGTGCGTGGTTTGCTCTTTTATCCTCTCACGAGAGGGAGAACTTGCATTCTTTTAATGTGTTTGCTTTGTGGCTATTGTTTTTTTTTTTGTACCATTCACCATTGTAACTATTTCTTGCTTTACAGCAACAGCCAAGGATTTTTAGAAAGATTATCAACGACAGCAGTTTGATTTAAAAGACCAGTTAGGATTAGGGCTTGATCATACTAGTTTTCAAGTAACAGCTGTTATCATTAATTGATATTTACCCCTAACCATATACTGGAAATTAAGCTTCCTTAAAAAAGAACTGCTTAAAGAATTTATATTTATAATGATACCAGAGTTTGCCTAAAATGCAACCTTTGCCATTCTTAAGAGTGAAGGCAGCAAGGCTTCTTTTTCATTTTTAGATATACATTGAATGTTTTTCTATTTCTGTGCATTTCTGAACTAGAGTTTCCAAGATAACTGTGGTGAGCATAGAGTCCCTTTTCTTCTAGCTACTAGCCAAAAGAGGATTTTATAGCATACTGTGGTATCCAAAAAATGCAGAAAAGGCAACCAGTGGGATATTTCTAAATTATAAGGCACATACAAATCACATTGATTTCAGGTGCATTAAAAAAAAATATTGATTTGATGATGGGAAAAAAACGCTGTGGAAGTTAAACAGGAATTTTGAACTCTAAGTTTAAAACAGAGGTAACCAAAACCATCCCTCTATCTTGTCCAGTTGTACTAGAAGTGCTCTAAAGGGCTACAGCATCACCTGCCCTATGTTCCACTGCTTTGCCCCACAGCACCACTCACCACAACACAGACACTAGCCTCTTCCCCTAATAGCCCAGCCAAAGATGGCAGGCATATAAACATGATCTGGTTCCTTTCAAAGAGCACCTGTGGCTGATTTCTCCAGAAAATGTGAAATTAGAAAATCTGATCCAGGTTTCTGTCCTAATGTCCCTGAGAACTTCCTCTCATTCCTTCCTGTTTGGGAGGGAGTTGACTTTATAACATTATGCATCCGAATACTGATCTGCAGCACATTTCTTTTAGTTAAAGAGCATCTTTTCCTTCGCAATGCTTACTCAGAGGACTCAAAGAGGAAAACATTAGGTTTGTCATAGAATAAACTGCATATTTCCATTCGTAAGATGTCTGTACACAAATTGATGCCGTTACAGATAAATGCATATAGAAAAATAGAATTTCTGAGGACAGAAATTTGGTTGGTGTAAACTGTTATAAAACGATCAGCTCCAATGGAATCACACTAATTTACACCAGCTGAGAATCTCCCCAGCCGTCAGTTAAAATGTAATCTTGCAGATGCTTCCATTTAGAAGGTCAGAACTGTTTACTCCAGAATTCCAAATTATTCTAATTTCTTCACAGACATCCACTTGCAAAGGGTCCACTACAAACTCCTCATTTAACTACCAACTGCTTTCCAGCTGTAAATTGCAATCTGCTTTTAAATTACTTCTGGACGGCTTCTCTTAATCTAAAATAACTGGAGGAGAAGGTGGTAGTACGCATTTTTTCTTTCCCTTCAGATATGGAAGTTCATAACGAAGAAATATGTAAATATGTAAGTGACAAAATTTACCAACTTTACAAGCTCTGAGAAAAGTCTGTTATTATAAGCATCCTAGTTAATGTCACTAAGTCATTAAAAAAAAACCCACCACCACCACCACAACAACAACAAAACAACTATTAATGAAGTTTTCTACCTTATTTTCCATTAAAAATTTATCTGTTTAAAAGTTTAAGTAATGCACGGCAACTAAGAAAAGATAAGCAGTAGAAATCTTCAGGATATCTTACAACACGTAATGAACAATACTACATGCACCTAAACTCAGAAAATTTACTGAAAAAATCTTTGTCGCATTTCTGTTACGGATTAGTGGAAATACTTGTTAGCACTCTTAATAGAAGTGATACTTATGTTTGTTATCACCACTGGTCTCAGTTTTATGTCTCATTCAGTAGAAATCACTCCCTTCCTAGCTTGTTTTAAATTAAAGGATATATTGTGCATCACAGGGACGAGTGTTATTCACTGAATTAAATGTAGGACTTCCTGAGACACCTAAGCATTCCTTGAAAATTTTGTAGTATTTTCCAGGTCTCCCTCTTATGCTGACAACCACATAATTTAATTTCTCCAGTTCACAGAAACTTTTTTGTTTCTTTGAGCATTAAAAGAAAAATTTTCATTTGATGACAATATTTTACCATAACATTGGCTTATGTAGTGTGCACAGATGCATTTTTTCAGCAGAGAAACATTTTAGACATCTCTGAGAAATTAAGTGACTGTTGGAAATACGTCAAAGAGTTTAGAGGTGTTCAGAAATGTTGCCTTTTTTTTTTAATGAACATCATTTTTTTAATGAATCATTTTTTTAATGAACATACTGAAGTTTCGACTATGTTTTTATATTTAGATCCATACCTTTTGCTAATGGCATATAACTAGGTATTACATAGCCTTAGAGTTCAAAACCCCCAAATCTGACCTGTCTGTATGAGGCACAGAATTGTCCTGACTTTACCTACCACTCTTTGAGCTTCAATTATCACAGAAATATAGGATTTCATCTACTTGGTTGTGTCTGTCACTATCTAATAGATGTGTATTTGATATCATGTCTGCATTTCCTTCTTCATAATTGCATCATGCTTGCATTCCTTGGGTGATCCACAAGGAAATGAGGTCTTGATTATATCCTATCGAAAGTGTGTTCATCAATGTACGCAGCTGAAAGTCAATGCTAAGTGAGAAAAAACTCAATATTTGTACATATAAGAGATTTAAATGCTTTTTTTTTTTTGAATTCATTACTACTTTCTTTTCCCTTATCATTGAGTTCCTTTCAGACCACTCAGCTTTTTTTCCTCTTTATCTGCCAACCAGTTCTGAATGCTTTCAATGACAGTCTCCACCAAAACAATATTTGAAATGATTTGGGCTGATGTTTCTCGCAGCCATTGTAACCACTGCTTCTTTCCTGCTCGGACACCCTGCTTGGCAGGGTACCACGCAGCCTGCACAATACCAGGTTATTGCGTGTGTCAGACATCTGATGGCAGTGGCTTGTGTGTCTGGCAGCAAGGCTTTTCACCAGGCACACCTCCAGCAAAACCTCACCTGCAAGGAAACAGTGAGCAGGAGATTTAATTGGACACATACTGTAACTTCAGCTATTGTTTTGAATGAATGGAGATAGAGGAAAGCCTGGGAAAGAAAATAACTCAGTTCTCATTACAGCAATTATTTCGTCAACTTGAGTACTGGCTTCTTTGTGCCCACATGTTCCTTTCTAGGACACCACAAGCATCAGACGCTGGTGATGAAATAAAACATACAACATAAATAAATAGATAAATGGGATCTGTTTAAACTCCAAACAGAGACATTCAAAAGCAAGCAAGAACAATGGACCAGCTCCTTCTATTTTTACAGTGCAAAACTGTGGTCTATTCCTGTCACCTCCTCAGATCAATGTGCTAAGTGATATCCATTCAAATTACTTGTCAGCTTAATCAGAGGAAGTGAAACACAATTACAGGGCATTAGTGTAAAAGCCAGCACAAAATAACAAAACGTCCATGTGGGATATCTGAAGCAAAAGACTGCCGAAAATAACCCTGTAACATTTTCATCAACACTCTTTCTTAAACTTTTTTTTACAGAAAAAGAAAAAAAAAACACCAAACAACACTATTGTAAATGCTACTACAAACTAGTTACTTATATAATAATGTTTTAAATCTCTCAAGTTGTTAGAGTCCTTATTTCTCCTTTTAGATTTCAGATTTTTTTCAGCACTTGTTTTGTTCTTAGAAAAAAATAAATAAATGCATAAATGTAAAGACTTTTACTGAAATGGTAACTGGTGCATTTACAAAGCCTCTCCAAAGCCTCTCTGTGCTCCCTCTCAAGTCAGCAGGAATTTATACATTATTTCCATTAAAAGATTGAAACATTCACTATTCATAACTACTCCAAATTTCCTCTGAATGTAAACTGCACTTTTGGAATTATCAGATGGGTGACTTAGATTAAATGGATGAAATGGATGCAGGAAAGAGAAGGGACTCATCCTGTTCTTCCCCAAAGGTGGGGATGCAAGACCGGTGGGTGCACAAGAATGAACAAAACAAGCCTGCCCCTGAAGCTTTGTCTTAAGTCCTCAGCAATGCCGGAATGGCCTCTGGTTCTTGGAGTCCCTCCGACCCTTCTACACTAAGCGGCAACATATCTTAGTTTCAGCAGCACAGGTGAAAATATACACCTTGCCCAGAATTGCAAAAGGATTTGTGAATCCCCCAAACAGGGAATCAGGCCTAATCCTCTAATTTCCTGATATTGATAGTGATACTTCACTATTAAATAAAATATAAGAGGCAGAATGATGACTATGTGATTTGGATACACACGAACCTCACTTAGTCTTTTCAAAATAATAACTATCCATACATGTCTTCAGGATAAAGCACGAGCACAAGCCCTGTGTCAGAAAAAGACTTGTCCTTCCAATCTTCTGGATTGAAACAAATTTAGTTTTTTCAACAGTTGGAAAATACACCCCAGGTCCTGGTGAGTGTGTTAAAAAACACTTAAAATGGTCATGTTGTAATTCCCAGCTCATACACTCTGAGGCCTTTCTTTGGATTTGGCCCTTATCTTTTATGTTCATGAGACAGTAATTAATTTGACCATCCCTGCCTGGCCTATAGGGTAATTGAATGACTAGCTCTTCACGTCCTCATGCCTCCAGAAAGAGTTATTTCTGTGAATGTGCAATAGGACAAGTTCACTCTGCAGTGTTGATAACGATGACATTGAAACTTCTAAGCTAAGTGGCATTGCAGCCCATCTTATAGCTAATGGAAATGGTAGAGTGTATAGGAATATGCAAAATGCAAAACCACTGTACAATTTACACCCTGTCTAGCATCTGAAAATAATAATAATTAAAAAATAAAGTTAATCCTATTTTTAAAAATTGCTTGATACCTCTTCATTTTATGGAACAGCTAAAATACCCAAAATATAACAGAAGGGGTTAAAAGCAAGATAGTTCCTTTGGTAGGTTGCCACAAAGTCTTCTTGTAGGAAATGAAGTGTAAAAAATTTTAAAGAATGTTAAATGAAATTGCAACAGACTGAAACCTGTGGTTCTAGTGCAAGACCTGAAATAACGTTGAAATAGATGCTAACTGGCATCACCTCCATTCTGATGTTCATAAATGAAACTGAATGAGCCTTCGAAGGTGCCAAAGGGAAACTAGCTGTCCAAAGAACATTAAAATGCACTCGGATTTAGGTTACCAGCCCCAAAGTTATTTATACCTTTCTAAGTTATTTAGATGCCTTTGCAAATCCATCCAATGAGACAGATGTGTACATTTTCAAACGGGTTGAAAGTCTGTAGAATTTAAATTTGTAAATTGTCATGGATCTGCCTGCATTATCAATTAGCAATGGTTTTTGAGGTGAGCTACTGATCTGGAGTTATTCATTGCAGGAGGTTTTTTACTGGGGAACAGTGCATGACTTGCACCAAGACTTGCAAATGCTCTCAAAAGTTATCTACAGACATCTACAGCTGATTAGAGTACCTCTTAATGACAGATGCATTTAGGAACTAATTGCAAGTGATAGAAGTGACAACTGACCTTTACCTCTGTTTTTTTTTCTTCTTTATCTCCTAAATAGCTGTGATGTTCAAAATTAAACCTCTTTTTAATGTATAAGGATATCAACTATTTTAAATAGTAGTATTTTAATCATTTCCTATTTCAGCTTTGCAATTTCATTTGTAATACAACAAAGCATTCCACACTCCCTATTTATTTCTCTATTCTTTGTGAAATACCTTATAATTCCATTGGCATTTCTTACAACATTATAGTTGAATAAACATTTTCTTTAAAATCTATGATTTCGAGAAAACAAGAACAATTACAGTGATTCTGCATGTTACAAATGCTTATGATGTACCCCAAGAAGAAAGCAACTGAATCCAGTCATTGGGAACTAGACTTTAGCTCAGTTTCACAGTCTAACTCTGTTTCTAATAGATTATATTTTAGTGAAATTTTCTTTAGTATGGCAATTAGCGTTAAGGGTGAGTCAATTCCATGATGATCAAATGCCTGAAGAAATTTTAGAAAATAAACTAAAGCCCGGCAGGAGAAGCTCTGTGGCTTTCCACGCTGCATGATGCTTTTTACTTCAAAACTACTAAGTAAATTACTGAGAAAAAGTTACTGTGAATAAAATGGGCTGCACTGTGTTAAGTAATTATTTCTAAAGTGTGAAATGGGTAGGAAGTATCTCATCTTAAAGTAGTGCCATGATGCATATTACCTCTCTAGTATATAATGAACAGTCTTTTTTTTTTTTTTTTTCCTTTATCATGCAGAAGCAAGCACTGGAATGAAAACTTTGTTTTACTAATGATCTTTTATGTAGGAGTGAAGTGTAAAGACTCAACTTGTGAACCTATGCTGTACTCCACTATTTGTACTGCATTTAATGTTTATGGAAGAATTTTCTGGAGAGTCAAGAAACCTCAGGAGATGCTCATTCTATATATTCTAAGCATATTCAGTTGACACTCCCTATTTAAGGTGTGTATGACACTCCCAATTTAAGGTATGTATGATGCAGACATGATCTTGGAGATGAGGACTTCTGGGAGCGTTAAGGGATGCACCACAGTTAGGATTTTTTTTTTTTAAACAATGCAGAACATGGCTCACTTTTACGTATGTCTTGCAGGCATGTCACACTGCATACCCATTGCTTAGCCTTGAAAGCTAGAGGAAAAAGGAGGCCATTTTAACAGAAAAGTTATGATCAAAGTATCAGCTAGGAAATTATGATTATGATGATTCTAAGAGAACAGAGGGGATTCTTGCAACTAACTAATACCTAGATGCATAACTAGAGGCTATTTCAACAACAAGGAAAAAAAAAATCTTTTTTCCCTGCCTTTTTTTTTTTTTTTTCCTCATAACATTTTAAAAATTGCACGGACTGAGGAGAAGAAAGCAGAAAACCCTATAAGAATAGAAAAAAAACACCAGCAACAACAACAGCAACTAAAAGGTGACACAAATTGGTTGTAATTAGTTGTATACTAAGTGGCTAAAGTACTGCTGTCCTTTTAAAGGATAACTATATCTACATCAAAACTTTTATGCAGAGTACATGTGAAATTCAGCCCCAGATCAAAAACAAGAGGTAGCAGAGAGTGATTAAGAGGGCACTAGTTTGTATTTAACAGCTGACAAGCACAATTTGGAGAAAATAGTTTTCATTATTTCTTGTTTTTCATTCATCATTCCTGTTCTACTTTGTGTTGGTGTGACTTCACCTCGAGCACTGTGCGCAAGGTCCCTGGGTTTGTTCGGCCCAGAGCAGAGCAGGCCGAGGGGAGGCCTCATGGCGGCCTGCAGCTCCCTCACGAGGGGAGCGGAGGGGCAGGCGCTGAGCTCTGCTCTCTGGGGACAGGGACAGGACCCGAGGGAACGGCATGGAGCTGGGACAGGGGAGGGTCAGGCTGGGTGTTGGGAAAAGGTTCTGCACCCAGAGGTGGTCGGGCACTGGGACAGGCTCCCCAGGGCAGTGGTCACAGCACTGAGCTGCTGGAGTTCAAGAAGCATTTGGACAACGCTCTCAGACACATGGTCTGATTTTTGGGTGGTCTTGCGGGGAGCCAGGAGTTGGGCTCGATGATCCTGGTGGGTCCCTTCCAATTCAGGATATTCTGTTTGATAATCCCTTTCAACAACACACAATATAGGCGCTTGTTTTTGTTCATATACGTAAGAGCTTCAGTACAAAGAGATCAGAAAGGGGTATTTTCTCAGATTAAATATCATATGGATATAGAATAATACTTTGTGAGGGCATGACCTCTAAACACACACAACCATTTAGTGACCTGCTCATAAGAGAGAGGAAAAAAAAAAAAGAAAAAGAGTATCTACAAAGTGTAAACTCATTTTTGCCTCAGTCCTGAAACCATCTTTGAGGTTTGACCTTCAGAAGAATTTCACATAACACAGATGGGTTGACTAGGGTTGGCTACAGGAAAATGTTTAACAAGTCAGTGTTGCAAAGCACTCTGTAATGATGCAGAGCAAGCCTCTAAATATATCAAGTGAGCTCTTCTCTGCTGAAATATCTATATATTAATAGCTCATTCTCTGGGATCAGGAAGTGTTACACATCAAGGAGGGGAGCGGATACTAAACAATAATTTCATTGCAGGGCTTCAATACAACCATACTTTCAAAAAGGTAATTATAAGGTGGGGTTACTCTGTCCTTTGAATTTAGCAATGGTCAATGCCAAGTTATTATGGAAACTTCTCCATAAAGTAGAAAAAATAGGCAAAGGCAACGGTACTACATCAGGATGATCATTTTGGTCAACATGTACATTCAATGATGGTTGTACCCGTGATCTGCATGGACAAGACTGGAAGTGGACAACCTCAAGTCCATCGCAAACATGCAATGTACTTAGAAACATTTCTGGTGAGCCTCTTTCACTCGTATCACACAGCTGAAAAAAAAAAAAAAAAAAGGAACTGTATTTACCAAATTAATATTTCATGGGCTTCTTTGGGGGGTTGGACCCGGTGATCTGTCGAGGTCCCTTCCAACCCCTTCAATTCTGTGATTCTGTGATTCTTTCTGTGTATTTATTTTATTTATTTAATCTGACAAATACATAACTGTGTGCACATAATAATGGGCATTTGCAACCTCAGAGATGAAATTTCATTTTGTAATTTTCTAAATCAACATAAAAGATGTCTATCCATCACCTGATATAGATAAAGAATAGAACATTTTGAGTGTTTATTAAAAAAAAAAAAAAGAGCTAACAGAATGACTGTCTATGCCAGCATTCCTTTTGACTGATGAATTTCAGACCAGTTTTCTATGACAAATAGTCTCTCCTAGTAAAATTCTCTATGTCCATTATCATTCTGTTCTCCAAAACATTTTTATTTATTTATTTAATTATTTATTTGGTGTAAGAAACAAACTACAGCAAGATGCAGAAGAACAAGTTCTTGCCTCAGAAAGCTATTTCCAGTATTCCAAATGACTTCAAATTTTATCAAGACAAAAAAGAAAGATGGATAGCATATATTTATGCCTTTGTGTGTGTCTATGTGGTGCTTTTATTATTCAAATCCACTATATCCTATCTTTATACAATCAAAATAAATAAATAAATAAATAAATAACCACGATTTCTTGACTGGCTTATTTAATATTTTCAGAGCTAAGAAGGTCGATACCCAATATTAGACAGTATTTTAAATATCTTATTTTTCTGCCACTGGGATTCATATGCCAAGACTGTTGAAAGTGCAGAACCACACACTTGAAAATAAAATATTAGCATTACAGCTGTCTGCTCAGCTAGAATTTCCCCTGCTTTTATCCACATGTTATTGTACAATCTTCAATCATATGATCAGATCTTAATTCTTCCATGGTAATTCTGTTAACGTGCACAGGATAGATGAGCCTCATTTGTTGCTCAGCTGCCTATATAGCTAAAATATGTTGTTTGCAAAATTAACATAGAGATTTATATATTAGTCTAAAAATATCACTGAATATTTCAATATATTTAGTTTCATATAAACAATACCCACAATTTATCTGTGAGTGAACAGTATTTAAGATTGTGGGTATGGCAGAGCAGAAAAACTTTTTTTTTTTTTTTTCTGAAATATTAGAATGTTTCTACAAGCAAAATGATATTTGAGTTGGCAGGAATATGAGGTTTACAGAGTAATGTGAAGTATCCTGGGGATGTTCAGTTAGGACCACTGGTCAGCCCTGTTTACACTTTAGAACAAAAGGAAACTCCCCAGAAGTGATGGGCAGAGAGTGGAACTGTAGTGATACTAGAGTGAACGGCACCAGGAAAGTATGGAAAAGTTGTTTAATGAAATAAATTCACTATATTTTACAGAGTGAAAAGCTGTAGCACATCAAAACCTGGTGTGGAACAGTATTTTCTCCTGAATACAGAATATCACAAAAGGTTTTGATTTGTCATCCTTGCAACTTGTGGTTTATGTTGAATTTTGAATTAACAGGTTTTGCTATCATTTCTCATATTTTTTCTCATAAGAAAAGTATTATTATAATTGGTTATTTCTGTAAACCTTGAATCTAGCACATTAAGTAAGTGTGGCCATGATTCTTCCCTTAGGAAATAAATCCTAATAATCCAACTGGATTTATATCAGCTTATTATATAGCATATACATGAATACAGACCAATTTTCTGTTACTTGGACTAGAATGGTCATCTCTAATCTCCTGTGTCCAATGGTATGTTTATGATGGTCAGTGGAAAGGCTCACTGACTTTAGAGGTCAGTGAAGGAGATCACAAACTATTTTATACAGCACAGTTATTAGCTAGTATATAAAAGAAAAGAAAATAAAAACAGCCTCAGTAAGGATAACAGACAAATGTTCCTATTGCCATTTGTGTTGCTCTATACAAGACGAGTTTTATAGGCTATATCATTCCCCAGATGACACAATAAAATAAATATGAAAGTTAGAGCAATTAGAGATTTTTTTTAAAGTGTTTTAGGAATTTCAAAGTTCATTGGGATTTTGGTATGTATTTTTTTATTCATTATTTTCTTTTTCTAACCAGAATCATTGACATTAACTTATTTCTGCCTCCTGTATAACCAGATTGAGAATTAATCCACTAGTCTAAGGAACGAAATTTATATTTATGAAAATATTTCGATGAGTTTCTTCTATGCATTCTCACATGCTATGTGGTATATTTGAGTACTAGCTGTGAGAGCCCAGCTGTGCTCTGCTGTGAAAAAGTGCACAGCAGTCGTAGGATTAACTTTTCCAGCAAACTGGAAAGAGAATTTGCACACATAGTATCTCTCACCACTAAACAAGAGGCCTGTGTCCACCTAAACTGTAAATAAAAAGAAAAGCTACTTTGTGGTTTCTTGTGCAGATACGCACTGTAAAAAATATTATTTTTTGAAATAATGCATTGCAACTAATTGAAAACTGGAAAATCAGTATTTAGATACAATAATCTTTGTTAAAGAGTGCACTGAAAATGAACAGATCTGTTTACTGCTTCAGAAACAGAGGGTGAAAGAGTCTGTTTTGTAAATATGATCTGCAAATATTTATTTTAAAAAGCCTATAACCTAAACACTCTTCTACCCAAGTCTTTTTAAATGTCAATTACTATAGCATCAGAGAGCAATCACAGAGCTAAATGTTGCTTTAACCAGTTTGCCACGTTCAATGTTCTATGCCTTTAAGTAGGCAAACTATGCCTATTAGTTTGCCATTTGATCCATTTGTAGGCTCTGTGTTGAATCAGCAAACCAGGGGAAGGGCAACAAACTTCCCTACTGGCTGTTAGAATACATTCAGTAGGAAATTTGTAACCAATTTTGACATATAATATATTTTCAAAATTCTTTTCTAAGCACCTTGTGGAATGACTCCCATCTTTATATCCCCTGCAGATAGCATTAGCATACTGTCCTGAACATAATAAAGGTCTGATCCCTAAACATTATAACGGAAGTCTCAAGAATTTAAAGTCACACACACTATGAAAGCAAAAGAATGCCGCCTAAAATACACAGGCTTTTTTAGAAACTAATAGTTTTGTTTCGTGTTCTGCTAATTTGCCTTCTGGCTTTATGTCTTAAGCAACTGTGTTTCAAACGTTTCTGTGCATGCCCATCAGCTAGAAATTTCATTTATTAATAAAACTAAAAACATTTTGCATGAAATAAAGATATGGGAATTCAGAGAAAACTTAAATATTTGGAGATACAGAAACAGAAGAGTTAGCTACAGTAGGTACAAAACAAAAAAATATTTGCAATCTTAATTATCCTCCTACTCTCTTATATCATCAAACCCTTTCCGTGTTCTAGGGCAGTAACCACCTACTCCCTCTAAATCATTTCGCTGAAGCCTGCAAATGCTATGTAACATTTATTTTGTGTTACACAAACATATGCAAATGCTTATCCATATGTATAAGCACATAGACATACCTCCAAAATAAAATCAGTCGCCTCTATCAAGGTCAGTCTCCTTGGACTTGTACAAAAGCCAGGTAGTGCCCATCCCAAAGATCCTACAGTCTAATCAAAATGTGTACTACAGAGAGTAGGAAAGGATGTAGTAAAGGCAGATTAATAATAATAATATTGTCATACAGGCTAGCTACATGCAAAATAGCTTGACGGTTTAGTCATCTGCCTCCTCAAACCCTGATTCTTACATCTCTTCTACTTTTCCTTGCCCACATCAAAAGTATGATTCAAGCCTTGCTACTGTTAGTGGCATTTTAATTGTTTGTTTGCTTTCTCTTTCCATAGAAACAGTCTCGAATTGACCATCTAGATATTGTTATGAGTAATTTTCAGAATCAAAACAGAATCAAAATTTTCCTCATGGTCCTTTTAATGAGTTCATTTCCTGCTTTCCATATATGCGTGAAGTAAGCTGTTTTGTGTCTGTTGCACATTCTGTGTTCTGCAGAACATCTACACGTGCTTAAGAATTTGCTCTATTTTCACACAAATTTAAAAGCATTTGTGCTGATCTGGGTGGAGTTGCTACCATGGTTCAGCATGCCTCCTCACGCCTCCTTGCTCATCCAAGTCATTCTACTTCACCCATGGAACAGTTTGTGGAGTTGTGACAAACACCTAAGGAGCTCATGAGGCTTCCATGGAGACACCTCCTCGTTCTCTGAGCCACTTACTGAAAATGCAGTCCCTCTAAATATCTCAGTTAAAACCTGTCCTCTGCACTTCCGTACTTTAGTGATGCCCCCAGTTTTTGGACCATTCAGCATTTTAAGGCAACCAATGTCCACCTACACGGACATTTTTAGTTGACCATTCAGCCTTCAGTCTCTGTTGCAGTACAGGATAAAGACAAAGCTTTATTTTGAATGGCAGGCTTCATTCAATGACTGGTATGACTGCCTTCACAGACAGATGTGAATATCAATTAAATCTGGGAAGGAAGCAAAAAAAATATGTAGAAATAATTTCACAAGCTTAGAAAGATATTATTTAAGATTTTTGAAATTCTATGTATTTTTTCAGGGATTCAGATAATTAGTATGAGTGCTATTTATACTTATACAAAAATAATAAAATGAATTGAAACACAAAATGTTGCAAACTACACAAAATAATATAATCAGTCATATCTGGAATGGTTATCATACTTGAGAAGGATAATAAAATATAAGTGCATGGACTTTCCTGGAAATTACCCACACACTGTTTTAGGAGACATCTGTTCAAAGCAGAAAAATAGGGTGAATTTCTGGAGGGAGAAACCTTACCCAAATAAAAAATCTGTACTCCCTCATTCCCCTTGTAGATTACACTGTTTAGAGCAATTTCTTTGGGGCATTATATGACCTTGTCTGCTTGTATGACTTTCTCCTAGGGTCAATGATGCTTGCAGAGAATCACTATATCAACTCTGTGAAGCTTTTCCACTAGGAACAGACGTGGACATTTAGCTTGGCTTTCTGTATCTGCAGACACAGACCCATATTTAACTCATTTGTCCCACTTAAATCAAGTGCTTGTTATGAAGGGACATCCCCCACCACCCACGGCAACCTGACACTGTGAACAAATCTCGTTTCTATGCCGATATAAGGATAGCATATTGCACTGATCAAAACCACATTAAACACTGCCACATTTACAAATAGAGGCAAGATTTTAATTTAAATGTCATCTTACATTTCCACTATTTGACTTCCTCACTATTACTACGCTCTCTTTTTTTTTTCTTTCCCCAAAGCAACTGAGTATCTTTATGTTCATAAATTTTAATTTAAATTATATACTTAACTGTTCTAAATTATTAGACAACATACCAAGGTAGCAGCAAATTGGCATTATACCATTTTCTATACATGCTAAGCAGGTCAAACTATATCACCCACATGCTATATTCTTCTCTACTGTGAATAAGCTCAGTGCATATGGTCTTTAGATCTTTATAACAGACTGCAGAATTGCTTCAGCAGATCCTGAGCTACTAGTACCACTTTGTCCATAAGTCATATTTGCTGCATTTTTCTCCTAAGATTAAAAAAGTGGTCCTCTAGATGTGTATTTTTACAAATTTTGTCTCCAAAAGGAGACTGTTTCTACCAGCCCTATCAAATTCCTGCAACTTTATCATAATATCAGTATCTGTAAATTTATGTGTATTTTTTTCTGCCTTTGCCTAATATTGTATTTCTCCATATCAATAATCTTCCACTTTAAATCCTTCTGAATCAATTCTTCTCTCTTTTTCTCATTACTCCCAATCTCGACCTCACAAATTGTCAGTCTCTATTTTACTGGCTTTCACAGTCGGCTGTAATTTCTGACTCTTGATGCATAAGCCGTGCTCTAACCCAGCTTCTTACAGACAGCCAGGGAGCTTTGACCAGCTCGGGTTTATTCTGGCCACACAAATATCTGAGATTTGCAGGAGAGGCAAAAGGGTTACAAGCGTTGTCAGCAGTGGCTGCCTTCAAACTGCCAATTTACAGGTGTTTTGTCAAGTTCCAGCTCTGGGATTTCATTTTGGGCTGATAGGAACAGCAGCATCTCTGTGGCTGCTCGACGAGAACAAAAATACAGGGCACAGAAAAGGGAGCTTAGAGAAAGTACTAGAGGGGAGGTTGAGGTGATGACACGCTTGTAACCCATAAGGGAGGAAGTTCATGCGCAAATATACACATTCACCTGCAAGGGAAACTGGACCTTTTGGAAGCTGCAGGGGCAAAACTCCTGTCGGCAAAGCCTTCCCCATGTTTGTGGCACAGATAAGCCCAAGCAAGCCAAAGATGGTGCTGAGATTTGCTCCTTGACCTGTAACCCATGACTGTGAGTGAATACAAGAAGTCACGATGTGTCTGAAAATATTCATCTCCACCCAGGAATGGTGTGGGTGCCCCGTTTACCTCCCTTTCCTATGCCAGTCAAGCAAGACACATGGTGCAACATGAGACACACTCTGCAGTACCTATTTCAGTGGATTTACAAAATACATTGTCACCAAAGGCAATGGGATGGCCATCGGGAGCTCCTGCAAGTGGTTCTGCACAGGTGATGCTGGAGCACAGAAAAAACAGCACCTCGAATCTGTGCTGGTGGGCACCCATCTCCTCCTGCAACCCCCCAGAACAAAGCAGTAGGACTGGGACTGGCTCATGTTCTACAGGAAAGAGGAGCAATTAAATGAGAAGAAAGTCATAGTTAGTAATAGAGATGATAGATTTTACCACATGGGAAAAAAAAAAAATCCCTTATGCATTTAATAAGAGACGTGGGATTTGAGGCTGCACTGGGGGAAATTTTACTTTACACTGTGCATTTCAAAACTGCACATGATTCAGCAAAATACTTCTGTAGAGCTGTTAAGCCTCTGATATCAAAAGGATTGAGCAGGAAAGCTCTGAGTCCACCTGCTGCCAGCCCTTGGCAGACCCCATGGTGGAAGCTGAAGACAGCATGACCTATCTGGTCTGCCAAGGGCTGAAGAGATGGGGCATGCGAGTGCCTGCATGCTGGGACAGCCAGAGAAACAGCACATGTGTGACAGCAAACCTCTTCCAGGAGGAAAAGAAAAAAAGAAAAAAAAAAAAAAAGGAAAAGAAAAAAAAAAAAAAGAAAAAAAGAAAGGAAAAGGAAAAGGAAAAGGAAAAAAAAGAAAAAGAAAAAAAAGAAAAAAAAGAAAAAAAAGAAAAGGAAAAAAAAAGAAAAAGAAAAAGAAAAAGAAAAAGAAAAAGAAAAAGAAAAAGAAAAAGAAAAAGAAAAAGAAAAAAGAAAAAGAAAAAGAAAAAGAAAAAGAAAAAGAAAAAGAAAAAGAAAAAGAAAAAAAGAAAAAAAAAGAAAAAGAAAAAGAAAAAGAAAAAGAAAAAGAAAAAGAAAAAGAAAAAGAAAAAGAAAAAGAAAAAGAAAAAGAAAAAGAAAAAGAAAAAGAAAAAGAAAAAGAAAAAGAAAAAGAAAAAGAAAAAGAAAAAAAGAAAAAGCACAGAACAGTAAGCCAGGTCTGGACAAGCTGTTTTGTTTAAATACCTCATTATGGTATTACCATCTTGTAGGCATGAAAACCAAATCACTATGTGGGGATGAGCTGAGAATGATGTGTTTTATCCAACAAGCTAGAGAAAAAAGAAAGTGTTGAATGCCTGGGGTGCTAGCTTATGACTTCCGAAGCACAAATTCTCTGCCTCAGCATAGGATTCCTGTGTGGTATTTGTCATTTTAGCTTAGTCTCTTTTTACCCTCTCTATCTGTTTATAAGGAGGAATATTTCACACAGATATTTTGAAGATAAGTGACATAAAGAAAAATATTGGAGTTTCAAAACCATCATTGTACTGGAAGCTAAGTACTTTAGACAGAAAGAAGTGTCTAGAGTATTGGACAGGTGTCAAATAAATTGAAAGTAATAATATAATAGATTATTCCACATGAGGCCAAGTTCCATGGAAATATTGTTAAGATAACAAAAAATCGTATTAGCTTGTCATTTATAGCGTGTGGTGGGGCTTGTAAATAACCATCCCAACAAACCAAAACCAAACTCTTTTACTATATTCCTGGAATATACTAAAATACTACTGAATAAATAACTTTGTTTCAACACAGCAAACCAAAGCCATAAAAGAGAGTGTCCTAGTCGAATATATTCTGCATGTATGATGGTCACTGAATAACTGGTATGACATTGTGTTGTTACCGTTTGAGGCAGGAAAATATAGATGCAACTTAATGGATTTAATATATTCCAGGACTTGACTAATTAATGCTTTCGAGACTCCTTAGGGACATAGCTGTCCTGCTACACTAATTTTTACATGTAATGCAGGTAATCAGTAATTCATTATGTTGAGCTCATAGAGATACAATATGTGAATGTAGTATGCCTTACAGTCCTTACAGCTATAAACGAGATGTGTCTATTTCCAAAACATCAAAAATATTTTTTAGAATGTTATTTGTCATTAAAATGAAAGTTAAGAAAATATGTAACTCAGCACAAAGCAATTTGTGCATATAAGTGAGTGCTTGGCATCATTGAAATCTATGGGAAAGGCTGTTACACAGCTCAAATGGCACAGACTGGGGCTGTGTTTGTGTAAGCATCCATGGGATCAAAGCAATTTTAAGAAAGGAGGAAAAGTTTCATTGTAAGTCCTTGCAGGTTTTTGTTATTTAAATTACAAAGTTTATTTGTACCCTACACTCTATCTGGGCATGCGAAAATTAAGAGAAGAAAAGGAAATGTGGACACTTCCTTCTGTTAGTTTTATTAATATAATCTAATTATCCATGCCATATAATGAGCTTGCTACCTAAAAGCAATTCTTTGACTCAGAAGTGACACAGAAAGGTCTTTTCTGGGTCCATCAATGTTTCATATTGTCATTAATGACCTAGGTGATAGAACACGAACTACAATTATTAAATTTGGAGGTGACACCAAGCTGAGAAGCACTGAAAAGTACTCTGGAGGGTACAATAAAAATTCAAAATGAACCTGACAAATTACACTTATGTCCTCAAAAAGAAAAAGAAAAAAAAAATAAAAAAAAAAAAAAAAAAAAAAAAGAAAAAAAAAAAAAGAGAGAGGTGCTATCCAACAGGGTCATGTGCAACATATTCACTCAGTCAAGAATAACCAGCTATAAAACAGAATGAGTAGTAGAAAATCTGCAAAAAAAAAAGGTTCCAGGGGCGTTAGTGAATCACAAATGGAACATGAGTCATCAGTGTTACCCAGCTGCAGAAAAAGCAAGCACTGTCCTCAGAGTCAGAAACCTCGCTGCAGCCAGGGAGATGCTGTGTTCAGAGCTACCAACGTCTCAGATCGAATACCATGGTCTTTTTGGCACTATCTCAACCCGACCCATCAACAGCAAAAGCTTGAACACACTGTGTTTGCTAAACTTTCAGCATTTGGAAAACAAAGTAGTGAAATAGATTTCCTTGAGAAATCTTCAATCCTGGAGGCTTACAGGAGAAGCCAATGAGACAGGAACCGCAAAACTGATATGCTTTACACCAGAAAAATGGAATAGGTGACTTCTTAAATCCATTGCACTTCTATGAACTACAAAGGTTTGTTTTGCAATGACTTGCCCACCAATAACCAACTGAAAGAATCACCTTAAAAAAAAAAAAGCATAGGGTTTTCTTCTAACTCCAGCTATAAAAGTGGTTTATATTTTTGAAGAAGACTGGGTTAGATGGGAACCTCCCAGGAAAAAAAGAAAAAATGTTATTGGTGAGAAAGCTCCAAAATACTGTCAGGGTCTGAGACTCAAAACTTTAAAGGTACTTGAGAAACTCAAATCTCATGATTTTGCTGAAAATCCATTTCAGCCCCTGAGTATCTGTAAAAGATCAGAACATGTTTTTAAATCCTGATTATCCTCCATGCTCTAAAAAAACATCACTGAAGTCTAACTTATTTAAAGTAAAAAGAAACAAACAATTTAAAAGATGTCTAAAGAACAATAAAGCTGAGCAGCTAAGATAGGGTCCACTATTGTATTAGATCACTGCTGTTTAAAGTAGAAACTGAACAGGAAAAGTTCATGCTGAAGAATTGACGTCTCATATCTTGATCAAAAATCTGCATTTTCTTTCTAGGGATTAAATAGAACCTAAGAGAAATGGATCATATATACTGTGTATACACACAAAAGATATACATATTTTTTTTTCTTTTTCTTTATATTTTGATTTGAGCTGCCTGGATTACAAATGTCATGTTTTTTTCTCCTATTTGAAGTAGTGCCTCAGCCTTACAAACTGTGAAGAAAAACTTACCTGTTCACAATATTTACTCAATTACCCTTGCCATGATGTTGTTAAAATGCTATTCTCTAAAATCCCAATACAGAATAAATAAACATATTACAAGAAGGCAGATACAATTATACTGTCTACTGTGGATGTTCAACTGGTTTATTCCATGTTCTGTAGAGAAACATCTGGAAAATCTGTTTTAGGATGAAAAGTAAGGAGTGTGGTATATGATGGATACCAAAGGCAGAAGAATGTTTTACAATTTCTTCAGTTGGTAGTTTAGAAATAGACCATGAAAATGGTTATAGGGAAAATGTCACTGTAGATATGAAAATAATTATATATATTTAATATTGGGCTACAGTTGTGGCAGTTGAAGTGCAATATCTATCGTAACATTCACCATTTGATTCAGATTTTAATGGCACCTCCACGGTAATGTTGCATTTGAAATCTCTGAACATAGCAGTCAGGGAAAAGCCAGTCAGCAAGAAAAAATAAGATGTGAATGCGAATGTGCTTGTGAGCCATCCAAGTAACGCGCTGAAAGACTTTGTCCTTGACAAGCACAAAGAAAAGCCAAACACCTGTCTGCCTATTACCCGTTACCTCTCTCTTTTTAATATCAAACGCTGCTGCATTTCAACAGATATTTGAGTCTGTAAAGACACGGAAAGAGAACAAATGCCCATATACGATGCCATTACATTTTGTAAACTTCACACGATTGTTTTTAAAAACTAGACCAGAAACGGGAAAGCTAGCAATTTGTTTCGGGATCATAAATCCAAAACCTTATCTACATTCGTATCTTATCTTACCATCAACATGAGAAGAGTTTCCAAACTTACGAAAAAAAAAAGTTGTTTTTACTTATTGAGGAAGCTGCATATTTCGGAAATATTTGCTCATATGAGTAAGATATAGGCATAGACTTTGACTGGATTACTTCTGAGCAAGGGCTCGCAGCAGGAAAAGGTATTTGCATATGGTACCCCCCTCATAAATACCGTGCTCACACCACCAAAATGAGCTGCTGGATTTTAATGGCTATTAGCTGTAGGAGCACTGCAGTAGAAAGTTAGCTTGATGCTTTGTTTGTGCTCCGTATTTTAATCGGAAATCACTAGCAACAATCTCCCTGATGCATGAAATCTTCAGGAGACATTCCTAAACCTGATTTTTCACTGGTGTGCACAGCAACTCAGTGGGGTCAATGGAGAAAAATATCCGCTTGCATCGTTTGGGCAGGGGGAAGATCTTCAGATGCGTGCTCTGCTTTTACTAATAGGTGCACAAGGTCTTTTCAATACTGGAATGGAATTTTTGATGAAGCGCCTGGTGGCGAATTTGAAATACTAGCCTGGGGGCCCCAGTGAGACATAATTCATTCCAGTAGCTAGAACAAATCTAGCTTCTACATCCATTCCTCTAAAGTCATTATTGACCCAAGGGAAAATGCTAGCCTTAAGCAAGTTTTAATAAAGAGTCTGGTGGAGTAGTTTCTGTAGCACTAAATGCGATAATGAGCAACAAGCCACTTGGCTGCAATAGACCCAGGACCTGTATATAACCCGAAAGTCGGTTTTCTAAGGTTCTTGGGATTCTTTCCAGAGATGAAACAGACATTCAAAAGAGATTTAATTACCTTGCTCTCTAATTTGTTACATAAAAATCAGTCAGGCTTAAATAGACCAATATTCTGCTTGTCCTATATGAGCATAATTTATTTTAATACTGTTTCTGTGAAGTAAAAATGTCCACAGAGTAATAAAGTCTGGGTTGAAAACTAAGGATTTTACTAAACCAATAAAAGCATGAACATCTAAATCTGGCCTTAAACATTGCTGTGCCTTAGAACTTTTTGCAGTTGATTTTAAACAATAAACGTTTGTATCTGTCTCTGACCGTAAGACGGAGCATCAAATAGCATCACTGATGCACCAGACTTTGGTGGTTTGAGTTTCCTGCACAATTACTGAAAATGCTCTGTGGATGAAATAGGTAAACAAAAACAACAGCAACAACAAATCTGCTAATTAGCGTGTATTCTTTTGAAGTTAGACCTGCTTTTCATTTATGTATCTATATCTATATCTATCTATCTATATATACTGTTCCCCCTTCTGTCCCTTTTTGACCATCAACTGCAAAATAAAACCTTGCTAGGTAGTGGAAGTAATTTGAAAATTAAACTGCAGCCTTGATACAGAGAGTTAGAGAAAGGATCCTTTGTATGAGTGTTATGATCATTAGTCTCCAACCCAGGCAGAGCAATCACAACCTTTTGTGCCTGTTGATGTCTGGCATTCATTCACAGAGAGAGATGCTTTGTTTTACGTCTTGAAATGCTACATGCAAGTATTTAAGTTGTGAAAGTCAGCAGAGGAAAATGGAGAAATAGACTCCTCTACACTGATGCTTTAATAATACAGTCGATGGGACAGAATAAAAGAACAGAGGGGAATCTGAGAAAATCCTCATCTCTAATATGACGCTGTAAACCCTGGGTCCTACACTTCCCCTCACCCAAGACAATCCTCATCATCACCATATTCATAAAAAAATATCATTTGCAACTTTTTAAAAGTTTAATCAAGTATTTACTGTGGACAGGGATAACAAATAATTTGACATTAAGGATGAAGAGATATGGATTAGATTGTTTAGTCAGGCTATCAAATTTAAAGCTAGCACATTGTATTTTCTGACGATCCATTCATTTGTTTCACATTAAAAATAAAAATAAAATTGGGTACTCATCCTTTTTATGAAAACTCCTAAAATGTTTTTAAAAGTTATGGGGGATTCAGTGTGTGCTTTATGATCCAGGAGAATTCGTGCTTATGGGCTTTTTTTTTCTTTCTTTTTGGTACTATTTGAGTTCAAATCAGATACTATGTAGTGATTTCAATAAAAGTAAAATTGAAACACGTTTCTGTGAAACTTTTAGCCATTTATACAGATGAGATGCAGCAGGGAGGGGGGTGGGTGGGGGGGAGGGCACAGAAGATATTTCTAGTTTGAATGGAGATGAAATGTCAAGAAGACCGGAGTTGCCATCTACTGGAATGTGCAAAGAATGACAACTGACATGTAAAAACCCTGAACTGAAAGCATTAGTCAATGTAATGGTTTAGGTACACTGTATATTGCTTCATAATGAAATATATATATATATATATGTAAAGGAAACCCCACAAAGACGAAGAATTATTCTCCAATTTTAGATTTTGAATAAGTCAGAAGATGCACAAGGAGGCTGTGTTAAAACAATCTCATTTGTCTAAGTCTTTTATCCACATTCAGCAAAGATTATATTTATCACTTCTCATCAAAGCATAGATAATTCCACTTCCCAGTTCCAAAAAAAAAAAAAAAAAAAACACAAAAGAGTGTCAAAATCTGAAAAGAGAACGGTAAATTCTTCAAATAGGACCATCTAATCACAGCTACATTTTTAAATCACCACTTCTTAATGCAAGAAAATATTATGGAATATCCTCAGCTGATGAAACGATGACAGACATAACAGCAATCTTCTTAAGAGTTGCTTATCATCACAGACAGATACTCAATATTCACTGTGCAGTTCCAATAATATGCAAGAAGTTCACATGCAAGAAAAATAATACTCTTCTGTTTGTAGACAATGTAAAGTAGATTTTTTATTTCCTACATACAAGTCATGCAAAAGATAATAGCCCAATTATTTACACAAGCAAATTCATAAAACAAATGTTTACAACCAGGCAGATAGATAGACAAACCAAACCTCTGCAGGACAGGTCAGAGGAGAAAAGAAAGCAAAAAGTCCTTAAAATGCTATGAATTAAATTGCACAAAATTAGCAGGAGACATGATGTCAATGACAGCTACAGCCTAGAAATTCAGCCCATTTGTGTGCACACAAAGCACAACGTGTCCCACCTCACAAGGCCAAAACCTAGATAAAACCAATTCAGATGCATTGAGATGTTTTGAAACCAGTTTACTATTTTCTTATATTTAGTAAGGATGTTTATTAGTCTATTATTAAATCTTATATATGAAGTGATGGGACAGAAGTCTCTGACATGTGAACTGTATTATTATGATTAATGGAGTTCATACATAAAGGGTCATTTCTCTGGAAAACGTCAGATTGAATAATTACTGGAATTAATCCCAAAGGGCTTTAGAAAATTTTCTGCCCAGTTTCAAGTCACATTTTTATCACATTTTTCTTTTGACTAGAGGGCGATCTTTAATTGCAGTTTTAAGTAAAACAAGTACTGTAAGCAATTCATCAAACATTATGAAAAACGATGTATTTCTCTAACAGTCCTTGAAAGCAGCTAATTCACTTTTTACCATCATCTCTAGGCAATATAGCAAAATTCAATCCATAAATAAACTGGTTCTGTTCTGCCTCTGAAACAAAAAAGCATAGTGTCCATATTTTTCATGCATCAGATTAGGTCTAGAATATCCTAGAATTGATATATTGGAATATTACTGGCAATATTATTAAGATAAGTAGAGAACAGATAATAGCATTATTTGGTCTCTTGGATTTCTGAAATCTAATCAGTATTTAATGGACACAACGGTGCCAGAAAATCCAGAAAGTCAGAGAACATATCTCAAAAGACTCAGCTGAATGTGTTTCAGGGAACTATCCCAAGGTCAGCATTACTTTGCAGTGCTGCAAAAGCATCCAGTGGGCTCCACAGTCCAGCAGACTGAGGACCGTGGAAAAACAGCACCTACCAAAAGTGTTGTTTTATTTCTTTTTCTCCCCCTTTTTATTTTTGGGGGATGGAGGTGGGGGAGGATAACTGCTTTTTAAACTGCTGTCAGTACTATTTTCTTTGGTCAGAAGATAAAGCAGCAAATACCTCCCAACCTCATTTGCTATCTCTATCATTAGGAAAGCTTCTTCCCATTACATTTTCAATATCTTCTGAAGCTCATTGCCTTCATGGTCCTCATGGCCAAGAAAACAGCTAGAAGGGACTTCTACTGACCTAACGTCAGTGCATGGTCCAAGCTCACCTAACAGGCTATAGGAAGCCAATGTGACCAAACCTCAATTGTACTGATTACTTTTCTGGTACAATTGTAATTCAACTATGCTCTTCCAGCATTTATTGCCGTGAGCATCCAAGCTGTGTTGATTATTACCATATTCATTAGGACGTAGCAAAAAGAGATTCCTGCCATGCTGAGTGTTATACAGGAAGACACAATCCTTGAAATCAAAGGTTGGAAACAGAAAACAACATGAAAAAACATGAACAGAAAACAACAACAACAACAAAAAAACATGAAACCACTAGATCACTAGATGTAGGAAGACTAAGGTCTTAGAAAAAGGAGTAAAACTTGATTCTGGCATATTCAGCAATCCCTATTGTAGCTCACTTAGTCAGCTTTAGTCCTCTACTACCTTGTTCCCCAAGTGGCCCCACTTGAGCAACGTGTACATAGATGCCAGTACAGGCTACAGGTGGATGGAGGATGATGCTGCGGGAGACCTGGGAGAAGGATTTCTGCCCATCACCCCCATGGCTGGGAGAAGAAGTGGAATCACTGGGTACAACATGCTGTGGGACACGAACCTTCAGCCTGCGTTTACAGATTATGCCACAGAGGTACATAATTCAAGAGTTTCACACCAATAATTTCTCACATCTTTAGGATTGCTCTTTGGAATATTACCAATGTAATCATGAGAAATGGTTATTCTTCCACAGCCATGCATGAACATACAGTAGTATCCATTTAAATATATACACACATTTTCAAAGACAAAAATCTCTAAATAATGGGGAAAGATCTACAATATATCTTGAGCCACAGGCATTTCACGGATACTGACCTTTGATTTTGATTTAGAGGCTCTAACTAATAAAGCTTGGCACTACACCAACTCTGAAGAAGAAAATCAAGCACTCTCTTGTCAAATTATAATTAATTTGCACTACAAAAAAAAGAGCAGAAGTAAGCCAAGTGTTCTTTAAAAATGGTCTCTAGAATTCCAAACAAAGTAAAATCGTATATCTTGAAAAACAGGATGAGCCTTTCCAGTTTTTTTGAGTTGATTATGCATTTTTCCATTCACTTAAAATATAAACTGAGTAAAAGTTATAAAACTTATAAAGTCTACACATTACATAAATATTGAAGAATTAAAATTACAGCAGTAGAAGAGGAAATATGATGCAATTTAAACATATCTGAAGCAACCCCTGTGGTTTTATTACTATTTGCCCTCAAATCTGCTGTTTCACCTCTAAAAACGTATATAATGTGTAGGTAACTTACATTTTTTTTATTGCGTATGTGTTCCTAACATGGTTTACATATGCCTCTTCTAGCTTTTTAGGTAAATTCAGGATCTTTGGGATCTTCGGGTATGTTTACAGGGTTGAGTATACCTTTCTACACATTTATTGAGAGTAAAGGAGCACCACAAACCTTTGATTACATTGTACATTTCTTCCTTATGAGACATAAAACTTTAGTGTAGACACACAAACACGTTGAAATAAAACTAAACAAGAGGCAGGAAGGCACATTTCAAAGCCTACCATTGATTCTCACAAAACTAAATTAGCTGTTGAGTAAAGCTGGGTTTCTAAGATTACGTATACACCACACACAACCCCCACCTTATGAAACTGCTTGATATTGCTTCAGTATTTTTAAGCTTTAAAAAAAAAAGGTCAAATTATTCTCTTTTTTTAGAAGTCGTGACCATCTTTTGTTATGCCTTTAAATATGTCCTTCTGAGACTCCTGACCCATGATTATTGCTCTTAGACATTACATCAGTTGCAAATAATACGTAATTAAGCCATAAATATTTCAGGTAGTCAACAAAGTGTCTTAAGTTTGCAAAAATCACAATGACTTCTGTCTGAAATGTGAGGCTGCAATCTGCTTTATGCACATTATGACTTCTCTGTAATGATTCAGATTCCTTCTAATATCCCAATGAAACGCAATAGAGAAACAAGCATGATTTCAACAATTTTTACCCTGAGTTTTCCCTTCAGATTATGGCTATCATCAGAGCAGAAGGAGAGAAACATAAAAACACTGTCTTTTCTAAGTGCCAAGATATACCAAGAAACACATTGAGAATAACTGAGAATAATGTAGTCTGCCAAAGAGCCGATTGCCTGTTTGCTACAGGCATTCTGCTACAGTCCAACATCTCTTTCCATGACTCCATAATCTAGTTCATATTGTTCTGGCCTTAAGTAATTCCAGAAGTCAGATCTAGGAACATTTCTGTAACTTCCAGGTAGCAGTATCCAAAACCATAGTTTTCTTCCCCATAAAGCCTTTGGAGTCAATTGAAATGGTACCCTCTCTGATGGAAGAAAACTCAATAAAAGTCTTTATTTGATTCCAAAATCCTTGTTTCACAGCGACTTTAGCATCATCCTGTGTTTGTTGTAGTTAGGTATCTACAGAAGCCAGCATAAGGCTAGTTATCTTTTCTGATTGTACATTAAAATACATTTGGAAAGGAGCAACAACAACAACAACAGCAACAAAAAGATTAAGAACTGTTTGTCTAATACTGAGAAGAACAGATTTTCTGCTCTGGGAAAATTTTCCAAGAGCAATTCATCCATTTGTAAAAAGACCTTCTAGGATACTGCCAGGAACAGCTTTTAATTTGTTCATCCTAGCTTTTAATAATTGATTTCATAAATTCCTCTCAATTCTCCCTATTTCCTGCAACTTAAGAGTCTGTAAAGTGTTTACTGCCACCAAAATTATGTCCTCAATAAAAAAACGTAACAGTTTTGCATCAGGAAGGCAATCCCAACGTAATATGAGTGACTTCACTACAGGAGAAGTTTGTTGGCATGGTTATATTTGTGTCCGCAGATGAGACTTGCCAACTTTCTGAGCAACACAAGTCATTCCTGGGGAAGGGCACGTAGCACCTGTCTAAGTCATGGGCACATGATAGGTTTAGGGCCACAGCTGATTTGGCTACAGGTGACTTTTAAATATCCTAAGCAATTCTTCTATTCTGCCACTCTGCTGTGTATTCATGGTTCCACCATTTGAGCTTTCTCAAGTTTGATGAATCTGAGTAAATAGAGCAATGATAAAATAACCGACCAACCGAACAAAACGAGACGTAGTGGTGTTAGCAGCCATCTTGGGTTAGCTACATCCAAGTTAGAAAACAGAATAATTTCAGTGAAAATAAGTCCTGAAATGCAAATAAACAAGCATTTAGCATTGTATTTTATTAAAAAATAATCCTTATGGATGAACTAGAGAAGGTAGAAGAGGGCAAAACAGATGCATTCTGGTGTATGGATAGGCTGTGGCCCCCTTTGCTCTTAAACTAATTGGAAATCAACTACTTTCAATTCTCTGGCACCTCCAGAAATGCTTGGGAAGGTCTTGAAACAAACAAACCTTTTCTGAAGGTCTAACTAACAGATTTCTAATTAAATATGACTAACCAAAACCATCACAAATGCTAATCATTGCTCTCTACAAATGCTTCCTCCAAGACTTCCCAAGACATTTTTAGACATATAAATTAGCAAAAGTTAATTGAAAACCAAGGTAAAATTTTTCACTTTTCCTATAAACCAGGAGTTCCAACAAGCTGGCAACCTGACTGTAACACAACAGTCTTAGCTTGACCAAGATGCTAAAAGATCTTCACCAATGTGTTGATTAATGACAAAAGGAGATATTTTAAATTTTGTAACACAACTCATCTTTCCATTATACCTAGACATTCACAACCAATAACACCGCCTAGAGCGTTGACAGCACATTCAGAAATCCATATGCAATTTCACAGATACCTAAGAGAATCAGTAACTCTCTAGCTTATTCAAGTATTCTACTAGTAATGAACAGATGAGAGAGCCACTTCATCTTATCACTAATACATATTTTTTTTAATTGACATTTTCACACTGCATTGACAATTCTGCACATAGGTCTCTTCCATGAGTGGCTTTATAGAGCTATACATGAATATCTGCTATTGAACATGGCTGATGATGACAATGGAGTGGCTGTACTGAGAGATAAAGTGTTTACCACATTGTCAAAAACAATAAGATGATTTACATTAGAATATCTATTGTTTAAAGGTAGTTACAAACTCAGTGTATCTGTTCTGCACTGCAAGAAATGAATGGCAATTATCACTATTACTTTAGCATCTTGAGTAGCCAGGGCTATTTTGGTCAAAAGCTTGTGTAATACAGTTCATTTTTACATTTGCTAAAAAAGACAAGTTATACAGGTGATGGACTTCTTATTACCTGAAACCCTAAATTCTATATGGAAGGGACAGCTAACCAAATGTCAGGAATGTAGAAGATATAAATATCAGAGAAATAACAGATTTAATTTGCCTTACTCAGTCAAATCTTTTCCTTCCCTCTTCTGTTTTTAAATGTTTCTTTTATATGAAACGCCATGGTTCAGCGCACCTGAAAATTAAAGACTACTGTGTAAGATCAAGGTTTGAGTCTGTCCACTCATGAAAGGAAACTAAAATTACTACTAAAAGCCTCACTTTTTATTTTACTGATAGAAACCACTCAGAAAATGCCAGAAGGAAGAACTATACTCAGTACTTCATATACATGATAAACATGACTATTTGCTGGTGGTGGTTAATACTTTCAAACATGTATATATGCATTTTAGACATTAGGGACCAGATTCTGATTTTGCTTGCTCTGTCCCAACCCCATTCGCTTGTGATGACTCCAGTTAATAGCTTTCCACCTAAACTTGCTAAAACTTTACTTGAGTTGTTCTTCTGTAACCTACTTTACGTTGATTTAATCAATCTCCCTTAAATACATATAAACTTAGTCTGTGCTTCTTAAAATGATCTATAATAGCGCATTTAATAAAGCTAATTTAAATCCACTAATTTATAGAGATTTGCCAGAGGCTTTGAAACACCAGAAAATGTGTAAACTTAACAGTTTGGCTGTGATAACAGCTCAGACAGTAGAAATTAAGCCCTTTGCATTGCAGTCATGCTCAAAGTGGATTCCTAGTTTTATTGGAAGAAGTACATCGCAAAAAAGTTTAAAAACAGAGAAAAACAAATTTACAAAAGGTAATTCAGAGCTAAGCCATGTATTCACCGAGGTTTGTCTTTTCAGATCCCCATGCCCCATTTCTCACACTTGGTTACCACTCTGCCTCAGCATCACAGTCCCAAATGTACACTGAGGTCTCTCATTTTAAGACTACCTGGATTGTTTTCTACAAACACATTTTTGGACAAATAAGAGCAGAGTCTCTTGTGCAATAGAGCTCTGACAGAGCTGTGAGATTCTGCTTAGGGCCATTAATTCTGGGTCCCTAATTCTAGTTGTCAGCCTTCCAGCTGATGCTATATAGGTTTTCTACTGTCTGCTCTAATTTCTACCTCTGGCAACCAAATGATAATAGATTATATGCCAGTGTGGGAATAGGCAGATTGGTTAGGATCCAAGCTGTATCCCAGGTGATAGCAAGAAGAAGCATCACAGAAAAAAGTATTCAGCCCTTCACATTGATGTATCATGGAGTTTTATCTCTACCAGAGGAATTCTTCACTTTATACATAGCATTTAGATGGTAACTAAGTGATCATTATCGTCATCTGATTTGCAGAAAATGTCAGCTTTCCTTCCAGACAGAGATGAAATTTTTAGGGCTACTTTTGCAGATCTGTCTCCAAATTGTTATATGGGAGAGGGAATTGAGACCTACCTCATCAAGACTTGCAGGGTTGCAGTCTTTCAAGTGAAACAGCCTCATCATTTTGAACCTTTGATCAGTATCTGTAAAGTTCAAATCATCTTTTATTTTATTTTATTTTTGCTAACTGCATCAAAATATTTGGGATTGCAGTCTGGAATGCATTCTTGCACAAGAGCTTTTTTAGTCATTTCTCCTGCTTCTCTGCTCTTTATCCTGCTTCTGTCGTTGCTTTCCCTCCTGATTTTGTGTACTGAGAAACAGAATTAAGGTGTACTGCAACCAGTGGACACTTGCATAAACAGCCTGCTTTGAACAAGACAGCACGAACTTGGGAGAGGAGGAACACATTCAGCTTTCCTGCCCAAACACTAAAACATACAAGAGGTTCATATGGTGTTAAAGCATCACATTTTTTGCTTTGAGACCCCTGAAATGCAAGGGCTGTGAATAGCAGAAGAACATGAATAGACTGGATTGGGAACATTAAAGCACATTGATTCCCAGGTTCTGAGACTGCACTCAAAGTGGTTTATATTTGTAATTTATTTAAGAATGGTTTCAGCAAATACATTTCTAATGAATCTCTTTCATGCACTTTTATGAACAAGAGTCTAAGTTTTCCACGACTTCTGCAAAAGAACTTTTACTGCATCAAATCACTGCATTCCTTGATCTATACGAACACACACACAGCAGCCAGCCACACTCACACACGACGAACAGCTCCAGCATTTCATACCTCTGCAACAAATACTTCAAAAAGAAGATTTTTAAAATTAGCATGGCTGTGAAAAAGCAAGGAAATGAAACAGTTTTGCCCTGCCTCCGGTACTTCGCAACTGATCTTGACTTAAAGAGAAAATTAGCACAATCTTCTGCAATACTTGTATTTCCATGTGAAACTTCTTCATAGAGGATTCATGCAGAATCGTGAGCTGTCAGCTCTGATCGCATTCACCAGCACACAGGCTTTAGACTCTATTTCATAATACGAAAAGATGGCCAGCGTTTTCCTGACAGAAGTATTGTATGTTTTTCAGTCGGTAAAAATTAGAGAGAGAGCTCATTGTCGATGCATTTCCCATAGATAATGAGGACTGCAAATTACCAGGCAAGGATTTTTTTTTTTTTTTTTGGTACATGGAACAAAAAGCAGCACAATCTGCAGAACTTATTAACTGATTGGGTTTTCCACCCCTTCTTTGCATGCTGCCGACACAGCCAGAGCAACCTATATGCTGATCTTATTCCAAAAGCACAGTATTCTTTATGCTGCAAGAATAATAGTTTTGTGTGCCATAACGTACACTGCAAGAAAAAAAAAAAAAAAAAAGCCTTTAGGAAAGGCATGTGCTGAACACACACAAAATATGCAGGATGGAAAACGACCAAATGTAATTAAAGCTTATATGAAAGCAGACATTCCTATTTGCAGAGCTCTGGCTGCATTTCTATGAGAAAGAATGCACAGAATTTCAAATCATGCTCTATTTAGACAATGTCAGAATAAAAACACATTTCCCCCCACCCCCCCCACCCCGAAGTCTCTGAAAGGCAAATCTCATCAACAGAATTAGAGAGAAAAAGCAATCCAAAGATACTGGTTTACATATTCCTTCCCAACCAAGAAATCAAGTATCTCCCTCTCCCGGCTAATGGCTTTATAAATTCAGACTTTAAACAAAAGCAAAAAAAAAAAAAGGAAAAAAAAAAGAAAAAAGGAAAGAAACCTAATTCTCAAGCTTCCTACTTAGCACTGCCTTGCTGTTGATGATTTGTGCGGCTGTGTGTGCGTGCGTGTTTGAGAAATGGAGAGATAGGCTTAAAGTATTTTCCATTTCATCAAAGAGCATATATTACTTTCCCGGTTCGCTCCGGCGTTTGGTTTTATGCCCACCCCTTTTCCATCTGCCCATGTCTGAGATGCACAGTGCAGGCGTACAATCATGAGCAGCTTACGACACTCAGTGAACACTAGGTGCCTCTGCATGCTCTACCAACATACTGCTCGGCTGAAGGGAAGGGATTCTTGCTGTCTCTCTGCTCTAAGCATCACCTAACAAGCAAAGCGAACAAAGAATGGGAAATAAAGCTACCCTTAGCCGGTCAGTGAATGCATGGTAATCTCTCTATGGAGTAAAGGTTGTGCCGGTCAATGGTCGTTGCAAATGATGGACATTAAACAGATTGCCAAATCCTGTGGAGTCGTTAGTAAAGAGTTTGGAGTTTTTTTCACGCCACAGTGTTAACTGCAGAGAAAAGGACAGAGGGAGAAGGAGAAGATCAAGCTCATGCACATAGTTCTGAAACTTGCAGGTCCTAGGAGTCAGCTAAAAAGCTAGCTGGACAAGCCTTGAGCTCTTTGAGCAGAAGCGAAGTGAGACATTGTGAGCTTGCCAGCCTTGCACAGCACTGAAAGGGACTGAATTTGTAGCACAGAGGGGTCTTTTTTAGCTCTGCATATAATTAGTCCAAACACAAAGGAAGCAACTGAATGGAGGTTGTCACTCTCTGGAAAAGGGTGGGTAAGACACTTTTTAATTAAATTCTTTCATGAAGAAAGATTTTTTTCTTTGCTGCAGCCTTTAACATGAACAAAATCACTATCATTTTACCTTTGAATGTCTGTGAACTTTAATGCTGCACAGCTCCTGCATGCTGTAAAGTGAAATATTTGGCTCTGTGTTTGTTGTTTGCTGTTCTGCTTTGGTTTTGGCTTTTTTGGTTGTTTATTTTTTATTTTTTTTATTTTCCCTTAAATAAAATATGATGTAGAATTTGAAAAGATTCAATGGACATTCTCGAGCATATTTGGAAATATTCTTGCTAATGGATTTCCTTCTTATCGGTCTCTGTTTAAACTGGCTGCTGAGGAAGCCCCCGGGGTTGATATTGTGTACGCTGGGTATCTTTTCTAAAATGCTTCCAGCCGTGAATAGTGGGTGTCCACAGCTATGTCGGTGTGAGGGCAGGCTTTTGTACTGTGAATCACTGAATCTCACAGAGATGCCTCGCAACCTGTCGGGCATGATGGGCTTGTCTCTGCGGTACAACAGCCTTTCAGAGCTGCATGACGGACAGTTCACAGGGTTAATGCAGCTCACGTGGCTCTATCTGGATCACAATCACATTTGCTCAGTGGAGGGGAATGCCTTTCAAAAATTGCGGCGAGTGAAAGAGCTCACCCTGAGTTCCAACAAAATAACCCAACTGCCCAACACCACGTTCCGACCCATGCCAAACTTGCGCAGTGTGGATTTATCGTACAACAACATCCAGGCGCTGGAGCCCGACCTGTTTCACGGGCTGAGAAAACTCACGACGTTGCACATGCGGTCGAACGCCATCAAGTTCGTGCCGGTGAGAATTTTTCAGGACTGTCGCAGCCTGAAGTTTCTAGACATAGGATACAATCAGTTAAAGAGCCTGGCTCGAAACTCTTTTGCAGGCTTGTTCAAGCTCACCGAGCTGCACCTCGAGCACAATGACTTGGTGAAGGTGAATTTAGCCCACTTTCCCAGGCTCATCTCCCTGCACTCGCTCTGCTTGCGGCGGAATAAAGTTACCATCGTCGTCAACACTTTGGACTGGATATGGCAACTGGAAAAGCTGGATCTCTCTGGCAACGAAATCGAGTACATCGAACCTCACGTCTTCGAAAGCGTGCCTCACCTCAAGTCCCTGCAGCTGGACTCCAACCGGCTGACCTACATCGACTCCCGCATCCTGGACTCCTGGAAGTCCCTCACTAGCATCAGCCTCTCCGCCAACACCTGGGACTGCGGCCGCAACGTCTGCGCCCTGGCCTCCTGGCTGAGCAACTTCAAGGGCCGCTACGACAGCAACCTGCTCTGTGCCACCCCCGAGTACGCGCAGGGCGAGGACGTGCTGGACGCCGTGTACGCTTTCCACTTATGCGAGGACGCGGCGGACCCCACGAGCGTCAACACCCTCTCCCCCGTGACCAACAACAGCGACCAAATGTTCGGCTACGGCTTGGCCACCGCCACGTCCAACGTGCCGGATGCCGACGAGGAGCCGACGACGTACGCCATCACCGTGACGCTGCCCGGCGAGAGCGCCGAGAACGCCGTGCAGATTCACAAGGTGGTGACGGGGACCATGGCGCTGATTTTCAGCTTCCTCATTGTGGTTTTAGTGTTGTACGTCTCCTGGAAGTGCTTTCCTGCCAGCATCAGGCAGCTAAGACAGTGCTTTGTGACACAGCGCAGGAAGCAGAAGCAGAAACAGACCATGCATCAAATGGCTGCCATGTCAGCCCAGGAGTATTACGTTGATTACAAACCCAACCACATCGAGGGAGCCCTGGTGATCATTAACGAGTACGGATCTTGCTCCTGTCACCAGCAGCCAGCGAGGGAGTGCGAGGTGTGATTTGCCTTGGGGATTTAAACAGTGTGCAACCAAATAGCGGCGTGCAGGCAGAGAGCGGAGCGGGGGGTTTGCTGGGCTTTGCTGAGGATTTCACAGGCACTCCTCTGCCGAAATCGCAGGAGGAGCTGCCGGCAGGACTTGATATTTTAGCTTTATCGTGTCTTAAAATCTTCAGGACAGCCAATCTTAAGATTTCCTATGCTAATACTCCCTTTGAAGATCTGTCAATATTCAGGAAACTGAGAGTGTAAAAAGGTACCGATTATTGATCTTTTGTAAACTAAGGAAAATGTTTAAAATAAAAAAAAATAGCATTTACAGTTTTTACAGACTGGTGTATATTACATAAATTGTTCCCTGTATACAAAATGCAACAGTTTAACCTCTTTTCTCTTCATTCTGAGTGTTGAAATGAAAGTCTAGAAGCAACGAAGCCACGTTAAAAATAGACAGATGAAAATTAACCCGATGGCTTCCCATTGTAATTATTACACATTCACGTACATGATGTTACTGGCGGTATGAAGCATGACACTGGAACTCTATTTTTGTTAATGTGCTACCTGTAACTGGATGTCAGCACAGCAAGGAGCTGGTGCACCTCAGAAAGGCTCAAGTTTTGCCTGTGTCCCCGGGACAGGATTTCTGAGGCTTTTTAAGCACAGCTCACTTGTAAGTTGCTGTAAGATCCCTAAAAACCTGCATTGTAACCCCTAAAAGTATTTTGTATCACAACTGATCATATTGCAAAGTCTCTTTGAAAAAAAAAATATAATAATGACAAAACCCAAACTGAAACACTGCCGAAAAAGTACTAGTCATCATTTTCTTTAAGACCAAAAAAAAAAAATATGGAAAAACCTAAATTGAAGGGCTTTTACTAGCATTTCCCACTTTTATGCTTGTTCTGAGACATGCCAAGAGCAGAGAAACCCTTGCTTCGTGCACTGTAGAGCCACGATGAGAGGAGGAGAGCAGAAGGGGCTCAGTTCTCAGTGGTGCAACCTGTGTGTGCCGGGCGTGCAAAACCTCGGCTGCCACGCTGCGAGGGGGACGGAGCCATCCGGGCACACTTCTGGGCTCTTGAGCAAAGCCACCCCGTGCCCCTCACTGCCATCACCAGCCTCCACTAATAAAACCACCCCGAAACCTCTGCAGAGGCTGAGAGCGTAGGCACCCTCCCTCCTAATGACCGAAAAGACGGAATTCATGGTTACGAGCAGTCATTTGGTAATGTAGAATCACACGGCTGTTTTATTCTGATTGCCCTTAAATAAAGGCTTCCTTTCCTCGTATTTCGGGTTTTTCATTCCGGTATGTGAACAACCTACTGCTTGATCTTTGGAACAACTCCTCTCATACTAATGAAGACAGGGCAGTTTTATAACAGCAGGCAGAGCACCCTGAATTTTTCTTCATATAGCATAACATGCTAGCAAAACGTAAAGTAAAATCAAGAACTGGGTAACATTGCTATGCTTTGTACATATTTCTCTATTTTTAAGTTGCCAGCAATGGAGGAAAAGATGAGAAATCTAACATCCGTTTTAATTTAACATGGGTTTGGTTTTTTTATAGCCTCCAAGTGCCACCTATACTCAAAAGCCTACAACAGACTTATAAGATTAGGCACAGATCTTATTTTTTTTCTTGTTTCTCCTGCAAAGCAACTGTTTCTCCAGTTGTTTAGCTGCTAATTTTAACTGTAAAGAGTGAATTTTATATATTTTTATCTAACTGACACTATTTTGGAGGGTTCCAAACTTTTTTCCTCTATTTGGTACATCCCTCGCCCTGTTTAATATTAAATATGAAATAGCCTCTTAACATTTTTTATTTAATGAGACTATAACATTATCAACGAGACCAATGAGAGTATATGTATTGGTAGAGGATTCTTTATGGGAAATAAACTTTTTTATTTTATTATTTATTTATATATATATTTAAATTAAAGTCACTGAAAATTTACCCACAGCTTTGAAACAAGCAGTCTCTGTCAAAGCGAGGCCTTTCTCTGTTCAAACACCTGCACATTTCTGTTTCTGTGCCTCAAACCCACGAGGGCCTGATCCACCCTGAAACTCTCAAGGGACCTGCAAGGCAGGGCGCCCACATGGGAACCTAAGAGCAAAGGTAGAGTAGGTAAGGAGAGAAAATACCTTGTGCCATGCTAACTGAGGGCCAAAACGTGTATTTCCCTCTGTACCCTCCCTCTGAAACCAATAGGGATTTTAACCGAAAGACTAAAAAAACAAGGCTAACTTTGGGCTGTGTTGTATGCTCCTCAAATCACCACCCAGCACTGCAATCAGAAGGACTGATTACAGCTAGCTGCCAGCAAGCCTCCAAAACCAACCATGACTGCTAAAATATTGGCTACGTATGGTAAAAAAAAAGAAACAAAAGCTTTCTTTCTGTAGTGACCCCCTGTTGCTACAAGGAAACGTAGTAGTGCTGTCATGTTTTTGGCCCTGTAAATCTGATACAAAACTGATCCTGACAAACAATCGTCCTGTGGTTGTATTTCTATGTATTTTTAGCATATTTGTGGGTTGGATCTTAAACACGCCAGTGTTTGCACCCCTCTGGAATTATTCCCGCTGTTTATTGGTGTTAACAACGTCGAGCAACATTTGCAAGACGTGAGCAATTCCGCCTTTGCAATTTATTCATCTCTGTGCTTCACGCGTCTTGCATCAGCAGCTCGAGTAAACCGAACAGAACATTTTGCTTTAAAGGTGCAGCGATTTCAGAAGGGAGGGCTTAATTTCGGTACTGCCTGTTGCTATTTCTCCCAAAGAAGAGGTAATGACCACCGATGACTTGCCACCTCCAGCAGGATGATGGATGGATCCTCCGTGGAGAGGACAGCGCTCACTAAATGGCGGAAAATGAGGTGTTTCACAACCTTCATGAAAAACATCTTTTTGAAGGGTAATGTCCTCTGGAGACAACCTCCTGATGATCTCCAGAAACTGTCTGAAGATCTGCCAACCCCTCTGCTGGTGGAAAGAGGGGGGTCCCTGGGTGTCACTTGTTACATGGCACAGAGTTGTGCTCCTGGCTGCCCACATCTATTCTGAAAGTTTACATGAGAGCTACAAGGACAATAAAAAATAAATGTGCAATATTTCATTTCAATCCAGCTATTACAAACCCAGTTATTCATCCTGCTCCAGGCTGCTTGCATTGGTATATAAGAGAATTCTTATATTTATAATGTATTTATGGCAACTGCAGTGATTTTCCCTCACTCCTCCTTTCAAATTTCATGTTTACCAACTGTCCAAACATATGTCATTCCCTCTTTTGATCCCCTTATCCTGGCTTACTATACGGCTTAAAAAAAAAAATGCTTTTGGGGTTAATTGTGACAGTTTCTTCTTCAGGAGATACTTGGGGAAAATCAAAGGAATTAAAATATTTTAAATATTCCCCTTTTTATTGTTCCACTTAATAAGGCTAATTTTCCTTTTGTCATTAGGTAATTAACATTTTTTTTTGGAAATGTTTTTAATATGTCAGACAGGGTGAAAGGCAAGCTACAGAACTACCTTTTTGAGGCTGGTTAACACTCTCAGTGTTATAGATCTCTAATATGCAATCTCTTGCTGCTAGCATCAATACACACTCATAGTGCAACCAGTGATGAAGGAACTGTTGCTGTGTATGCTTTGAATGTATATAAGGGATGATTTATTCTCCTTTCTGTCTTTTTTCCTTTCATTCTGTACTAAAAAAAAAGAAAAAAAAAAAAGAAAAGAAAAAAAAAAGTGATATGAAACCACAGAATCGATGCTAATGTACCACATTCTGTTTCTGGCCTGAATATATAAAATACAAAGAAACTCTGTGTTAAAGCTGCAACTTCCCTCCTTTACCATGCTGTTACAGTACTGCAGGGAGCTCGACCAGGGGGATGAGCTGCTTCTCCGTGTCACAGTCGTACTGAGATGCTCTGCAGCAGGCTGAAGATGCAGTCCCATGCCTGGGTGGCAACTGCCTTGCACACGTGTGCAGAGAAAGACCATTATTGATACCTAAGGATATTTCTGTACGTTTTATTAGATGCTCTGTGCTTTTATAGCAAAGGCATCGAGGAGTACTTGAAGTGTATCTATTTGATCATTTTCTTTGGCTCTGGTAAAAAGCCCCTCATTCGCTTTTGAGATGGACTAAATTTGTTTCTTGTACGTGTCTGGTTCTGCACTGATAGCAAAAGGATGCTCTGCACACCCCTCCCCTTCCCTCCGGCTTCTCCAGTGGCATTGGGAATGGCAAATAAGAAGTATTTGATTAGGAAGCTTATTGCTAGTGTGATAATAATAATAACAAAAATAATAATAAAAGAAATGAAGAGGAGACAAAAGATGAGAGAAAAGACTGGAGAAACAACAAGTAAATGAGGTTATGGCTGGCTTCCTCTGCCTTTTCTTTTTTAAACATGGCAAATCTAAAGGCCCAGCACAGATGAAAACCAAGACTGGTGGTGGGTGGAGAAAGCAGTTTTTAAAACTGTGCAAGCGGGGATGAAACAGCTTCTGGAAAGGAGGGCACCGCACCAAACACTTCCACAGAGCACGAAAGAGAAAAGGAAAGGGCGAGGGCAGAGATGAAAGGAAAGACGAGAGCCGGTGAGAAGGCGAGGTGACCACCGCGCACGCGAGGTAAATGAGATTTTTCGGTGCCTTCGCCTCCCACGTTGAAGCCGTGGTGAGGACAAACAGCAGTGATTTAAGCAAGATACCCAGCATCTCTTTCTGTCTTCTCAAACACACACACGCATTTGCAGAGGAGCACACGGACACGCTTTCTCAGACACCCGCGGGCAGCCCCATCATTGCCTCTGCCATGAACTTCTTCCCGGGCAGCTCAACATCCCCTCGTCCATCAGGTTGTTCACTCTTCCACTGCTTCTTCCACTCACTTTGCTGGCTGGACTTCCTACCTATCCCAGTCATGGCTCACCACACACTTCCTAGAAAATCAGACTTTTATAAGCCACATATCTCATTTTTTCTGTCCTCTAAGAAACCTCCATTTAGAGAGAGGGGGAATCGTGTGCTACAGCAGATTTTCCTGCTAATTATATCCACGCTCATTTTCCCTCATATTCGACTTCTGTATGCACAGCTATTACGACAAACATATCTGAGGTATTTTTGCTGGGTTCAGTTTATCATTATGCACCAAGGTTATGCTTTTCCTTGACCTGCTCAACCCAGTCTAATATTAACAAATTGAACATTTACACGAGCTCCTTTCCAAGCATGATGTTGATTAGGAATTTAGGAAATGCTGGTGATTTAAAGATTAACCTTTCATAGAATTACTGACATAAACCAGAGCTATTATGGTATTAGGAGCAACTATTCAGAGCATACTCTATGCGAAAGAAAACCAACAAAGCACATTTAGAGCCATGGAGCCATGCAAAAGACTTTCCATATTCTCAAGTGATTTCTTTCTTTCCTTTTTTTTTTCTTTTTCTTTTTTTTTTTTTCCAGACAAGGCTGGTGAAAGGAAAGAAGTAAGTGCGATCTACCTCTAAAGTTATGTAGAGGGAAGCAAGGCTACAAAAATAATACAGAATCCAAGCAACAATCTTCTGCTGGCATGACAGAGCCTGTAATCGGGTGGGTGGCTGCGAAGAGCCGAGCTGAATGCTGCAAAGCACTGTAATTTTATTGCACTGTGGCTGCTTTAAAGCGAACACATTTGCAATGAAATCTGTATTTCCACGAGAACATGGCAATTGTTTTTGTTACAAAGATAACGTCACTTGTTGGCATTCAGACACAATTATTCAGCCTTTAAACCAATTACTGCTCTATTCGCCTTTGCTGGTGTGATAGTTGGGCGAGCTGGTCAAATGTAACAGGCTGCAGTGAAAGGAACTCGAGTTCAAAGGACCCAGATTTGCATTACAAGAGAAGAAATTCAGTTTAAGATAAACACCAGCTTTTCACCTTTTACTTCACTTTTCCTCATCCCAGAAAATCCACATATGCACATCGCTTATAGAAATCAAGAGATAATTGGCAGTGGCTAAAGAATAACATTGTGAGTGCCTGCACTTGGCAAGCAGCACATACTACTGTGCTCAGGCACTTTTTATTTTAAACCATTTCGCTGCTCTCATGTTCTTCACATCCTCACCAGACGCCGTAACTAGTGCCAGGGATGTCTTTCAGCACGGGTGCTATGGGAACCTGACCGATTCGGTTCCACGTCTGAGCTAAGAGAGCCTAAATCTGAGATTTCAAAGGTAATAGGTAAGTACAAAAATCGGCTTCATCACGGAATTGCCATTTTTAGCACAGCAGATTCATCTGACTGACATGGGTAGAAACTAAGCTCATTCATTGCAAACTTCGTTCTGGCCTTTTTTTTTTTTTTTTTTGAGACACATCCTTGTCCTAACAGCAAACGAGAGCATGACACCGGAGAGAGGTCCTAAAACTGTATTTTCAGTAAAATCTGAGACTAAACATAATAATAATGCATAGACATATCAATCTGATTAAAAAGGTTTATCCAATAAAGGCAATTCAGTTTATATATAGCAAATCTCACTAAAGCAGCACACCTCTGTACCCTAGTGGTTACAAAAAGGTATGAGCAAGCATCCTGATAGCTGGGGCCTCAGCTTGAAAACAGGTTTCTGAATATCCTTTAAAATACACACTTTCCCTCTATTTTTAATCTCACTTTACACTCTCACCCATCTTCCATTCCCCAAACCTCACAGGCAGAGTGAATCGAAGGTTGGTGGAAGAAAACCTTGAAAATCCCAAACTAAATGGCAAGGACAGCCCACAGCTGCTGAATTCCAGAGGTTTGGGCTCTTTTACCAGCTGCCAGCCGTTTGAAACACACCTGCAATCAGCCCTGTTTGCAAGTCGAGAGCTAAAGAAAGCTCCTAGGAATAAACCTGAACCTGTCTCTATTCAGTGCCTCTGCTGACAGTCTGGCTTGCTAAGGGAGCCTGGTAAATATTAAAGAATGTTAATAATAATGAGATAACCCACCTGGGGATTTTTTGCCCCCTTTTTATAAACTTGGCTCCATTCTGAAGTTTATCTTGACAGAAAATTTACTTCTCCGATCCAGATTATTTCCCAAAGCAATTTTCCAATTGCAAACAGAAATTTATGGCTGCTGCTAAAAGGTTTGCAATCCCGGTGCTAAAGAGGCCACCGCATGTCAAATGTTTACCTTAATTTCATGTAAATGTCACTCCATATTGGACATTCTATATTTCTCTGCTGGCATATGCAGCTGCCTCCATCTTCATGAACCTTCCCTTTGCCCCATATGTACCCTCACAGCAGCCCAGCACTCATTGCTGCTGTCAGATCAAATTCCCAAACAAAAGTTAGATGCAATGAATTTATCATCTAATTGCTGTAATCTAATAAATTGAATGTGAATCCTATGGCCCTAAACATGCAAAAAAATGATGGAGTCAGTAAATGAATGGAAGAAATGCATCCGAAATACACTCGGGGCAAGAGGGAACCCACAAAACAAAAGACATTGCGTAGGATGAGGCTTAAAGTTGCAGAAGGTGAGGGCAAAAAGGTGTTGTACAGAATGGAGAAAATCACTGCTAAAAGAAAAGGGGACGGTGCCCATAGCAGATTAATCAGGAAGAGAATTAGGTGATAACCGACATAGGAGACACTCGTCAGGGGATGACAAAGCACTGTGGCGATATTTCATGACATAATGAGTACAGACAAACACGGGTTTGCAGTGGGGAAAACAGCAGTCCATGAAGTCCAGCGAAGCTGAACCCAGAGCTCTTCCCTTGGAATGTGAATTGTTTTGGGTTTTTTGTTGTTGGTTTTTGTTTTTTGTATATTTTTTAAACATCTAAACTATTTTAATTCTATCCGTAATGCACAAAACGTCGAATATGCTGAACCAAGTGTTGGTGGGTTTTTTTTTGGTGAGTGGCATGTCCAGGCTCAAGTAAACCCAATTGTGTTGTTTTTGTGCATGTATTTCACTCATTCCAATGCCTGTTAGGCATTACACAATGTTATTCTAGTTGGAGGAACAAAGGTCTTCCCCAAAATGTTCCCCTAAGAAGTTTTATGATGTTACATTCCATGTCTTTCTTTAAAAAGGGAGTTGAAAAGTTTTCTATTTTTTTCCCTGGTTATGTTTTCCTATTATGTAGAATAACCTAGCCCCAATCTGTCATTTTTCATTAGCAAAGGAGTCAAGCTATGGTTGTTAATGACAACTCCTAATGAGGATTTGATGAATAAGTCCTGGAAAATGAAACTTGAAACAAACACTTAAATCTACCTCAAATCTTTTGTTTCCAGGTAAGTGAGTTGTCAGTAAGTGGGAAATAAAACTTAGAGCATTTAAAGCAAAGTAGTGCATTTAAAACCGTAGCTCATTAGGTCCAAATGGTGTTTATCAAGAAACTAAAAAATAAAATAAATAAATGTATGAACGAAGCAGAGGAGCTAGTAAAAAATGCAGATTTCTAGTAAATGTAGCTGTTGCATCAAAAATGGGATGACTGAAATGCATTGCACTTCCCCTACCTTACATCTGAATAGAGATGACCGTAACGGACTGATAAATCTTATCTCAGTAGCTGTTAAGTTAGATCTATTAAGGTCTGTAATATCATGCAATAGGGAGAAATTGGCTAGTCTGTGGAGCAACAGCATGCTGCTCTAATCCATTATAACCCCTGCTTTGGGGCTACCTAAGCGACATCCAAAACCCGGCAATTTTCTATCTGGTCTTCCAAAGAGGTTTTTACAGAACACCTGTAAAAGACGTTCAGGCTCCCATAAATAAGCTAAGCTCCACGGACATAGAAAATTAGCTAGGTGACCAAAAATACAGTGGCCTTTTACTCAGTGCAGCAGAAACGTGAGCGCAGCATCCTCCCAAGGCCGGGGCTGCTGAATCATCCTAGCAACAATCAGGAAATGTTTGACAACGCGTTTCAAATGACAGATTATTTACGCTGCAAAAAGTAATGAAAATCAGGAGGACGTGCAAAGGGACTTCCAAAAGCTGAAGATTGCATGGGATGAAATTCGGAATTGTGAAATACAAAGCAAAAGACAAAATTTAAGGGAAGCTGTTCATCCATGCCTTGGAGATGGGAGTTATATGCAATAATTGGACAACTGTCATTTCAGATAGTGTATTGAAAATTTCTGCTCAGTGTGTGGAGGGGGAAAGGAAGGAAAAAGAAAAGTGAAATAACTTCTAAAATGTATATACAACTAAAGAGCACTTAGAAATTAAAGACTGATATTGCTATGCCTTCAGTTAGGAAACTGTCCCTAGTTCTGCTAAGCATAAATTACGAAATAACATAACTGCATGATAAAGATAAGCTGCTAACAAGTGAAAGGAGGAAAGATTTGGGAAAGTTTGTGCGTAAGGAGAGATGCAAAGAGCCGGGACCTCCAGCTGCAGCAAACAGCAAAACGCGTACCCATTCCCCCTCTAGCGGCCAGTCCGCACAGGGTTACTGCAGAAATTAATGAATCACTCGCTCAGTCCCAAAAGCGAGAGGCAAAACACCGCCAATTGATTTTAAACCATACGCGCGCACGCACCCCCTCTTTTTCATTCCACTCACAATTTTTATATGATTTCAAATTATATTATTGTTATTGTACTATTCCTCGTCAAACTGCCTGCCGTACTCCTTCGTCGTTGCTTGTCATTAGTCGGAGCTGGAGCTGTTTTACAGCCGCGGTAATTTTTTGTGATATGCTTGTACCTACCTGCAGGAGGAAGATATGGAGTGTGACAGAGGCCACTGCACAGTTTAGCAACAGAAATAATCATAAAGTAAAAACAAAGCAAACAAAAAAACAAAACAAAACAAAACCAACACAAAAACCCAAGCAACTTTGGAACTCGTAGAACACGTCACTAATGCAAAAAATAAAATAGATAGTTGTATAGAAATGGGAACAGTGAACTAATTGAGTACATATACCCCCAAAATCTTTTGGATTAAAAAAAAGTGATTTTTTTTTTAGGACCAGCGGCTGGGACAAGGCACAACATGGAGTGGGCTTGGTCCTTTTTATTTCCCAATCAGCCTGCATGACCACAGGCACCTGGGGAAACTGAGGCTGGAGGAGCCCTTCCCAACCCTGTGTTCCCAACACATACAGGTTCTCCTTGGTCTGTCACTGCTTCCTCTATTTTCTCTAGGACAGTTGCAAAAATCATAACCCCTCCCCTACTTTTACCAATTTCTCTGCACAATGCAATGTAACAGACCACTTTTCGTTTCCATCTCTTAGCAATCTAGCACCTTTTGTGGACCGGAGGAGTCTGAGATGCTAAACTGGATGCAGAAAGAGGCGCTGATGAGGACTGAAAAGGGGCAGAGCTCTGTTTCTGATTGAGATAATGACAAATTGCTCATTAGGAGTATATTTTTTTGTCTAATTTTCTGTTCTTCACAACAAACAAGCAACAATAAAAAAAAAATAATAAAAAAAAAAAAACAGTGGCTTGGCGCAGAAATGAACATCCTCTGGTTGCTCTGTCAGGGACCTACTACATACTCAAGATAATAGGCTCTGTATAAAGGTTGTGGTTCACAGGGAAGACAAGAAGTGGAAAGGGATTATGTTTTTCTCTTGTAAAATCTTTCCATCAGTTACGTTTCTCAACCAATGCTTCAAACCTTACAAGTTTTTTTTTTTTTCCATTACAGGTTAATTCATGTATAGGACAAACAGATGAATTACGTAACCCTTTCTGCTAATGGTTTGCTAAGGAATTGCCCATGAACATGTTTCTGATTAAAGCTTATAACACACCGTTATTTTTGTAATTCACCTGTATTATTTCTAATAAATAAAGCAACGATATATGGTGCTGCACTGCTCTTCTATAGGTTATTCAGAAATTACCAATGAACCACCATAGATTATGCCTTGCTGTATCTTATGGTGGCTTTTGGTGAAGACTGAATATTAGTTTAGATGGAACTCACAGCTGGCATTTCTATATTAATTCGAATATGTTGTTATTAATTTGTTCAGCTGAAACTAAAGAATAACACAATAAACAAGGCACAGTTTGACTTCGCATGTCTTAAATTAAAAAAAAAAAAAAGAACCTATTTCCAATGCGTCTTAATAATTTTACCTAATTAAAAATATTTAGAAAACAGATTATTCAAATGATTTGTACATAATAATGTGAGCAATTTGCTCTTCCAGCATAAAATGAATTCATTACTATCCACAGTCAGAGCAAATTTGATAGTTATAGTCTATCCTCTACTGATGCACCTACAGACAATTATATTCCTAATATTCACTGTCAAGACAGTTTCAAGAGTAAGAATATAAGGAACTGTACAGACAATAGACAAACAAAATGCAGTTGAGTACTGTTAGGATGGGCACAAGATAAGAAGGAAAATCCTACAGAGAAACCTAAAGACAGCTGACACGCTGCTGAATCTCAAAAGAAGACTTCCACGCTGATCCACTAAGGACATCTCTTTTTCCACCAACACTTACAGAGAGGCATATATATATTTCTGGCACTTTTAAGTGATGGCGTATGAGTGGCTTGGAGCATTTGCTAGAGCACAACATATTGAGTGGGAATTTTTAAATCATTTTTGAGTGCAATAATATGCCTATTCATAAATATTTTTTCCTAGATTTCTTCTCACAGTAGACAAAAGAGACAATTTTTAGCTGATGAGCCATAAGTCTCTACAAATTTAAGAATGGGGGCTTCTTCAGAATGACAGCCTGGTGTATACTGTGCTTTCCCTTGAAGGACATTACTGGGGTAAATTAAGTGCCAGATTCACTGCTTATTAATTAACAATATCAACAATTCTTTCTGCATTACAGATAACACATTTTACAGACAACCAGAAGCAGTTTCATTACAAAACTTATCTCTAAGGCTCTTTCCTGTGCCTCTGTCTGCCACAGTAATATAAATAAATAAATAAATCATAATTGCGATGGTAGATCATTTTTCCCTTCACTAAAATTAAATCTTAAAAGCCATTTAATTAAACTGAATGATAACTGAATGACTTTAACCATCCAAAGAATTCAAACGAAGGATGCTCTCTCCCCAGATACTAAAATATGGCACAACAATGTTTTGCCACGAAGAGGCAATCCTTCACAAAGCAAACTATTCTGAGCAGGTATTTCTTATCCATAAATAACCTCCCTGTAACGTCATTTCTTTTTTCTTTTTCTTTTTTCACTCACAAGTTTTTACCTTTGTCTGCATGTCACATGCATTTACAACACATTCTTCAGTCAGACCACATGCTCTGAACAACAGCAAAATGTCAAAACAAGGTCCAGATGATTTTTTTAATATATATTCTCACTGACTTTAGTAAAAGAAGGACTACGTTTTACGTGAACTATCTGCTTCAGGTGTGCCTTACAAACACTACTCTGTTTACATCATTAAATCAGCCTTGCCCCAGCTGAAGCTTTACAATATATAATGCATACATGCTTTTTGTGCAGCTTCTGTATGATGTTCAACTCTATACTTAAAAACTGTTTCCAACCAGCAGTAAACACTTAGTTCGAGCAATTTCATTTTCTTTTTAAATGCTCCATTTTTTCTGACTTCAGAAGTTTTATTTAAACTAGAGCTAACCATATACGAGTTTGTTTTCCCTTTCCAGGAGTTAAAAGGAGAAAGTTTCTTTGTATTTCAGACATAATTTGCTAAGTCTCTTATGCCGGTATTCTGTGCTTCCAGAGGAATAAAGAAGAAATTTAACCACTGAAAGAATAGGAAAATAGATTTGCAGATGTAGCAACCTTGTAAAACTCAGAGTTCTGGAAAAAAAAAAAAAACACACTACCATCAAGAAAAAAAAAATCATTTCCCAAATTGTCCCAAGTCTCTTCCTACAGAGATTAAACGAACAGTGATGCATCTCCTACATGAGTCCTTTCAACTGCCTATAAAAACACTCCAGCTTCAATTCCGTTCATTTGATAATGCTCTCAGGATTATTTCACGCCTGTCTCTTGATTCCTATATTCGTTGATGCTACACTTTTTTTTTTGCAAGGTGAACATAAGTTATTTTATTCAGAGCTGTGAAAAAAAAAGAACCGCTCCTTGATGTATTAGTAAGGTTTCCATCACTACAAAGTAAAGCAACAATTGGGATTAAAACTGTAGAAATCACATTTTTTTGAAATTCTTGCCAACTACATAATTATGCCCAAAATGATTTTGTGCCAGGTGGCTTTGGCTAACAGATGGAATGGTATATTTGTTCACTCTTCATAAACCAAGTTCCATTCCAAAAATTGTAAGCCAGAAGTATCTAAATTATTGATTGACAGTTACATATGCCTAATAATTAATTAAAATAACTACAAATTGCAGTGAGTCTCAACTGCATTTAAGAATAAAGAAAATGTATGATGGTGTCTTAACATTAACATTTTTAAATCACAGCAACTAAAAATAATGAAATGCAGACAACAGAGCTTTTGTACGAAGTGTCTTGGAAAAGCTTAAAGCAGGAACATTTTCAATTGTTCCTATGATTCTGTTTTACCAAATACCAAATTTCACCAAATGCTTACTAAGATCAACTAGTAGTTATAGATTCATAGAATCATAGAATATCCCAAGGTGGAAGGGACCCATAAGGATCATCAAGTCCAACTCCTGGCACCGCACAGGTCTGCCCAAAAGTTCAGACCATGTGACTAAGTGCACAGTCCAATCTCTTCTTAAATTCAGACAGGCTCGGTGCAGTGACTGCTTCACTGGGGATCCTGTTCCAGTGTGCAACCACCCTCTCGGTGAAGAACCTCTTCCTGATGTCCAGCCTAAACTTCCCCTGCTTCAGCTTAACACCGTTCCCGTGGGTCCTGTCACTGGTGATAATGGAGAATAGGTCTCCTGCCTCTCCACTCCCCCTCACGAGGAAGTTGTAGACTGCGATGAGGTCCCCCCTCAGCCTCCTCTTCTCCAGGCTGAACTGGCCCAGTGACCTCAGCCGCTCCTCGTATGTCTTCCCCTCTAGGCCCTTCACCATCTTCGTCGCCCTCCTCTGGACACTCTCCAACAGTTTAATGTCCTTTTTGTACTGTGGTGCCCAGAACTGCACACAGTGCTCGAGGTGAGGCCGCACCAGCGCAGAGTAGAGCGGGACAGTCACTTCCCTTGGTGGACTAGCAATGCCGTGCTTGATGCACCCCAGGACACGGTTGGCCCTCCTGGCTGCCAGGGCACACTGCTGGCTCATATTCAACTTGCTGTCAACCACAACCCCCAGATCCCTCTCTGCGGGGCTGCTCTCCAGCGTCTCGTCGCCCAGTCTGTACGTATAGCCAGGGTTGCCCCGTCCCAGGTGCAGGACCCGGCACTTGCTTTTGTTAAACTTCATGTTGTTGGTGATCGCCCAGCTCTCCAATCTGTCCAGATCTCTCTGCAAGGCCTTTCCACCCTCATCCAAGTCCACAGCTCCTCCAAGTTTGGTGTCGTTGGCAAATTTGCTCAAAACACTTTCTAGTCCTACATCCAAATCATTTATTGAAGAGGACTGGCCCTAAAATGGAGCCTTGAGGGACCCCACTAGTGACCAGCCGCCAGCCAGATATGGCCCCATTTACCACAACCCTTTATGACCAGACCTAGCAAATGTAGTCAGGCTTGGGTTCAGAAGACTCTTCCCAGACAACATATGAACTAAATAATTGTCATTAATGCTCTGGAGAGAGAAATCGAACGGAGATCAAACCAAGAGACAACCACTGCTTTATGCATCCTGAATTAGGCGTCATCTAAGGCTGATGTATTTCTCACCAGCAAGTCCCAGATGGACAACTGGCTAGCTTTGTTATCCAGCGCGTGGGCAGTGAGTCCGTTTCATCTGGATGTGTCAAAATGATTGTCAGCTGGTAATGAAGGCAGCAACAGGAAATCCAGCAGTCTGAAGGTGCTAGACTTCCAGCATATATGCAGACAAACTGCGCTGAGAGTGCATCTCAGACTGAGGAACGAAACGTGTCATCAGTCATTTTCATGCTGGAAACACAAAGGCAGAAGAAGTCTACAGTGCTGCTGACCCTGTCCCAGTATTTCCCTACATGCAACACTGATTTTCCAGCCTGTGCAATGACCCTCATCAAAATCCCATGAAGCTGAGGATAACAATGGATGCATTCCCCCTCCCCGCTATGGGAAAATAGTAATTAATTTAGGGAAAAAAAATAAAATGAGAAAAGCATTTTGTCATAGTATATTAATAACCCTACTTCTGCTATCACAAAGCTGTGCCAGAAACATTGATTTAATAAGCACTGCAAAGCAATTACCATGCAAATAATATTAGCCAGTAATTTATTATTTTTTTAGTAAACTCCTTGTTTTGGCTAGCGGACCACAGTAGCAGATCCCAACAAGATTGCATAATTGCAAGATATTTCAAGTGCCTAAATAGCTGTGACACCAAACATATGAAGCAACAGTTTTCAGACTGGCCTGTTGATCTGCTTGCAACTTCAAGTATGGACAACTTAGGGAGCCAACAAAAGAACAATTTAGCCAGCAAAAAAAGAGTGCTGAAGCGATGGGAGGGACAGATATTAAGGAAAGCACTCTTTTATTAGTGACATTAGCAAGGATAACACTGGAGAATAATGCAGAGGGGTTTGAGCCTCCTATTAGGAAATAACACTCCCACCCTAACTCTTTTCTTTGCTGCAGTCTGCATAAGAAACATTTTATTTAGAGTAACCAAGTCGATCATTTTAAGGTGTCCTGGTTCCAGTTAGGACAGAGTTAAGTAGCTCATAGTAGCTGGTAGGGTGCTATGTTTTGGATTAGGATGAGAAGAGCGCTGATAACATGCTGATGTTTTAATTGTTGCAGAGCAGTGTTTACACCAGGCCAAGGACTTTTCGGCTTCTTGCTCTGTCCTGCCAGCGAGCAGGCTGGGGGTGCAGCAGGAGCTGGGAGGGGACAGACCCAGGACAGCTGACCCAAAGTGGCCAAAGGGGTATTCCATACCATCTGACGTCATGCTAAACAATATATAGGGGTGGCTGGCCGGGGTGGGGGGGCCGGCTGCTCGGGGATAGGCTGGGCATCGGTCAGCGGGTGGTGAGCAATTGCGTTGTGCATCACTTGTTTTCTTACACATTATTATTGTTAATACTATTACCATTATCACTATTATTATTATTATTGTTATTATTATTTTCCTGTCTTAATAAACTGTCTTTATCTCAACTCACCGGCTTCACTTTCCCGTTTCTCTCCCCCATCCCAGAGAGGGAGGGGGGAGGGTGAGCGAACGGCTGTGTGGTGTTTAGCTGCCAGCCGGGTTAAACCACAACATAAGGAACATACACTCATCTATTATAGCACAGGACCGGAAACTTGCTTAGATCGATACAAGTGCTAAAGTCATGTTCAGCTTTACAAGTTGCCTGACAATCTTCCTGTCCTGGATTGGAGCTATATGATTTCACCTAAAGCACTTCATTTTGCTCTTCATTTCACTATCAGAGAATGGACTAAGTTGCTTATCTCACACCAGAGTGCTGGTGTGAGACTCAATATAGACATTTATTCTATAGCGAGTGGTCAAAATATGATGGTTTTCATTCCTTCAGTCCAACATGGTTTTGTGTAATCAATTTGGTCAAATAGCAGTTTTGGTTGCAAGTTATCTCTGAAACTAAAGATAAGTTTATTAAGATTCAACTTCCAGATACAAGGCAGGATTCAGTATTTTTTCTGATTCTCCTGTTGCAGGATGCTGATGATATGGTCAAAATATGGTATAAAAACACTTACCTTTCTTTGTTTCCCTCACCACTTAAAAAATCAGATTCGTCTTTTAATTAACAATCAAAATGCTCCAAATATAAAAACACATTTCTGTGTATCTTATGATGAGGAAGAGAAAATCAATGCTAGCATGTGCTCTATAACTTCTAAATATTTTGGGGAGGAACAAAGGAAAATGAATTTCTAGTTAAACTGATGAATATACAAATATTGACATTGTTGTGCTCAAGATCAAGTACAAATTGAATCTGTGATTTCATTTATGGAAATAGGTACGCTGGGGAATGCAATTACTATCTATAAATCATTTCGCTATAACCTTCTACTTCAATATCCTTAAATAGTAAAATGCAACTGAAGCTATTTTAGTTAAAGCCCGTACAAAATAAATCCTTGTGGCAACACTCATCTGTCAGGAGATTTGATGTTCTCCGAAGTACTTGTTGGTATTAAGCAAGCAATCTCTCACTTCTAACAGACTTTGTTATTGATATGTATGATCTAAGTAGTTTATTATTTATAGTTAAGCCTGAAGTGATATGTCAAAGAAAAACACAAAACTACAGAAACTGCATATTACAAGACCTAAACTATTTAATTTTCATACAAAACAGCTACTGACATTTGTGTTCTTGTTGACATGATAACACAGCTAACAATTAAATGATGCCTCCTAGGAAATTGGGACAAGAAAGTGTGCCTTGGTCAAGTCTGTCATCCCTGAAAAGAACTATGAAACCATCGTATAAGCAGGCACTTTAAGCAGGCCCAGCAAAAGACAGAAAGACCATCAGAAAGCTAGTAAAAATACCAGTGGTAAAATAGATAATTTTACAGAAAACTTTCAGACCATGTGGACAGTTAGTGAAAATGTCATCAAATTTCTAGTGCTCAATTCACTGCAAGACTGAATGAATGAATAAGCAAGGTAATGGTAAAGGGAAGATCCTATCTTCTGTAATTCAGGTTTATGCACAAGTTCAGTGCCTTTTTCTGAACCCATTTTAATACAAATGAGCAAACAAATGTGTATAAAAAGATATGTTTTCTTCAAAACAAATACTAGTCTCCTGAATTTCTTCATATTTCTACTAGTCTTACCTTAACCTTTATCTTATGAGATCATACCTGATATAATAACTGAAATAATACTTCAGTATTTTGCGATCCCAATCTGCCTCATTTCCTCAATAGTTCAGGCAGGATGGCAGTTGACATGACAAAATCAGGAACGCATTTGCCATTTGCCACAAACCTACACCCAGATACGCAGACTCTCTAGCTTTGCCAAGAAGTAGGAGTATCCACAGGCAAAGATCCCATTTTTAGACACCAGTTTTAAAAATACAGTACTGGTGGTTAATAAAGCGCTAGCTGTCTATCCCGGAATTTAACACAAATATTCAAAGCTTGTATGTATTTTCAAAAATTGGTATATTATATGGCTGGACTGATTCTGTCTAGCAGATGATATCGCTGGACTGATTCTGTCACCATTATCTCAGACAGGATTTTTTGGTATAACACAAACCTAGGATCATCAGCGAGAATCTGCCATTAGCAGTGCTGTTTCCATCCAACGTGAACAGCAGGACACCTTCCTATCCACGTATGCATCAAGTGCAGTGTTTTCGCAGGGAATGGAAGTTGACCTAGTTATGTTGTGCCATTAACCTCTGAAATCACGATGCCTGTAGGTGAGCTGATTAAACTCCTCACCGCACGGCCCTTGGAGGAAGCAAAGCTAATTGTGCATAACAGGAGCTCAGTTACAAATCTTCCTATTTTATTCAGGTTTTCAAAGCAAAATGGTTGTGTCTAGACCTGTCCAGAGAAGTTGGTAGCTCAACCAAGTTAATTTCAAAGTCTGATTTTACCAGAGGAATTTTAAAAATTGAGAATTACACCAGTGATATGGAGAAACCAGAACCTTATGAGTTACGAACCTTTTTCCCTTCTCCTCTCTCCTGGGAGTGTGCTTCATATATACAGATGAGAGCTTTGTGTTGATGATGCTGATTAAACTAGAGCATGGATCAGGAGAACAATTTGTTTTCTTAAGGCACATCACTCCATCGAGGACGTGGTAAGATCTCATACCAACCTTTAATTCTCAGTTATTAAGTTTGCAGTTTTAGCAAGTTTGAAGTTTGGAGATTCAAAAATAACCTAGCTGTTGTCTAGTTTCACCCTTAGTGGCCACCCATGTTAGACAGTGGTTGACAGCTAATAAAAGATAAAGGATTATACCACTCTTCTGGAAATCTGTGAAAAAGGTTGGTTGTAGCATAAAGAGCTTTTAAATAAACACATCAGCATGATCAAGCAACAATAAAGTTTTTTTCCTGTTTTACTTCTACCATGGTAGCTAAAAAAAAATTCATTCTCAGATCAAAGGTAGTCAAGTAAATTGAGAAGGTTCCACTTCTCTAGTGGTGTTACAGACTTCATTCTGCTGGAAGTTTCTGCTGATTTGTGTATTCAGTTGGCTGGCTTCAGATTTTTAAAAGATGACTGAGGTTTCTCTAGAATGGTAAGGGTGTATCAACTCCTCACAGAGATCTGCTGAATTCTTAGTAGTGTGAGGCCAGGGCTATGGACAACTTATTTCCTCACACACACAAAATGTATGGACTCCTATTTCCAGGCTGAGGATGAACAGTCTGCAAGCAACCTAAAGATGCATACATCGCACCAGAGAGGACAGCAGCTTGCTGAAAATGACTTTGAAGAGCTATTTCCAGAAGCAGCCATAATTTCAGGAACAAATTCCATTCAAATAACTGAAATCACCTCCAGCAAGGTCCTTTACCTCTGGCTGACTGTGTAATACAAGTTTCCACATCAGGGCTCAGGAGCTGTTGCAGTCTAAAATCACACCCTACTTAAGAGTAATTTCTTCATGTAGGTAAGCAATGTCTTCTGAAAATATAGATCAGCTTAATTGCAAGAAAGATATAAAAATGCCTTGTAATAAGCTACTGCCATCAGCATATCAAATGGCTGACTTAAAGCTAACTGAATACTTCCAATTTCAACTAGTCTAAGCAGCCAGTAGAATAGCATCAGATGATAATCACAGGATAAGAAACTCTATTCTAGACAAAAGCAGTACTGAAAAAGACATGAGCTTTTCAAATCTGTTGCAATGGAAACTGCATTCAATCGTTCTCTATATCTACGAAGGGTAAGACAAGAAGTAGTCAACTCAGTTTGCAGCAAGAGAGATTTGGATTATATATTAGGAAGCATTTTCTAGCTCTAAATACAGTTCAGTACAGAAGTTGAAATGAAATTTATTTGTGCCAAAAATTTTTGCTTTTTAATCCATTATTGCAATTGAACCATATTAGGACTCTTCCAAATAGCTGTCCATATTATATTGCTTTTTAGGAACAACAACAACACTGTATTTTATGCTGCAAAACTAAGACCTTTTTCACTTACTGTCAGCTCAACAATTTACTTGATTTAAGCTTAAAAATAACTAATGATATATACAGATCAGTGAAATATATATGTGCACGTATGTATGTTCTTAAGTTCTTGATAGCATATAAACTGACGTAATGAAATGTAACACAGAGTAGGACAGAGGTGCAAGTCCCTGGTTTTATTTCATTCACCTACTAAAATTGGGCCGGTGTTGATCTCTGCATTTTCCATTCACTTTGCATTCCAAGACTTTCTGTTGTGCTGCAGTAGTTCAAAGAATAAAGACTTTCAGGAGAAAGAGTGGGTATCACTAACTTCGATCTTTCATGTTAAGAACAAGACTAAAGCCTTAATACTTCCAGATGGGTTCCTCAACTGTGATATGGTGTAGTTTAATTCGGAGATGTCTTTATACTTTTGATTTCTAAATTATTATATACAAGTTTAATATTTTTATTTAGCTGCAAAAAAAAAAGTTATACAAGAAAATATCTGAAAGCAATTTAAGAAGCTATTTAGCACATTTTTCTACAAGGCAAAATCATTTGGATCGTTCCTGACAATGTTTGTCTAATCTATTATCAGAAGGATAATATAAGGATATATGAGGATTTTTCAGTGTCCTCAGGCATCTTCAGTGCTAACACTCTTCTGATAATGTTTCCTTTAATTCTAATCTGGATCTTCTCTGCTGCAGTGCTATTCCAGAACTATTTTTCTTGTCCACCAGGAAAGTAAAACCCCTTTATTCCATTCCTCTTTGCAGCAGCCCTTTACATAGTTCAGGGCCTAGAGGAAAAATGGTAGCAATTTTCACTTTTCCAGACTAAACAACACTAGTTCCCTCAATCTTCTTTCATCAGTCATATTTTTCTAGGGTTTTGATCATTATTTCACCTTCCTCTTCAATCAGTCTTCATCCTTCTTGCAGCCTGTACCCCACATTGACAGAGTACTTCCGCACAGCTCTTACAAATATGTGTAGGTTTTACAAATATGTCCTGCTGATACACTGCTGACCTATACACGTCATGATGTACAATAATAGGATGCACCTACATCCTATTTCTACATTTACATTTTCTCATGTAAAGATACTTAGGGATGATAAGTAGATTAAAGAAACATTTAGGTTTTGCTATCTTATGTATAAATATTGAAACTGTGCATATATGCGTTTACAAATAATTGCAAAAATATTTTTTTTTCAGCATAGTGTTGTTTCATTAATAGCTCAGTTGCATTCATCAAGTTCAGTTCTCTCAGTACTTTATATACACCAAACTCCCTTCTTCTAAGGAGACACTTTTCTTTTAATGAAGTAACTCATTTGCCTGGATTGACCACACAAAAATACATTTGCACAAGCAGGGTTGTTAATTTATCTGCCTATTTCAGCCAGGCACTTAACCATATTCTTAACTGGAGATATACTTTAGAGTGACCAGAAACAAGCCAGTCAGCCAATATGAAATAATAAATCCTTCCTCTCATAAAATACAGTCTGGAAGTATATTGCGTTGGAAAGCACTTTCTAAAATTATTTTATGACAATTTTGTTTCAGAAAATAATTTAGTCATCAGAATGAAGATATATTGGACAAGACAATACTAAACAATATTGGTTTTAAAACCATATTGAGATTTTTTTTTTCTTCCATATGAAGACAGGAGTTTAATTTTAATATCTCTTCTGGAGAATGGCAGCTCTGCTGACAGCACTGCAGTGCTTCGTCTGGATGGGACCCAAGCACGCTGACATTTGAGAGACATTACAGAGCTGAGAGAAGCTATATTAATTACTATGAAAAGTCAAAACTGTCTTCTGAATATGCCAAACAAAATCATGTAATTCAGTGCTGTGTAAAACATGGGGTTAAATTATGCCCCAAATATTATTGCAACCACCAATCTTTGTTATATGTCCGTTTCAATTAAACAAATTAAAACACAGATAAGAAGTACTGCTTTCACGTGAATTTGAATATTCTGAGGGGGAGATGGAGAGCATGCTCAAGAGTTTTCATGTCATGATTCAATGCCCACTGAAAGGAACGGAAAGACTTCACATATTACTAAGCCTAGGATCAGTCTCAAAGGTGAATACTCAAAAAGGTATCTCACTTTTAAACTTATGTTTTTGTCACTAAGACTCTATGTTTCTCTCTCTTATTTTACTTTACTTTACTTTATTTTATTTTACTTTATTTTATTTTATTTTATTTTATTTTATTTTATTTTATTTTATTTTACTTTATTTTATTTTATTTTATTTTTTAAATAACCCTTTTCTCTGTCTCCAGTCTAATGACTTTGGGCTCTTCATCATTATCATGCACTCTTCTACCTCACGTCTAGTTTGTAAGGAAGTGCTTTTCCTTTCTTTACACCACATTTCCCTTGGCTGAAAATTTTTTCACCGCTTCTTGCTTTATTTTCCCACCTGGCAACCACAACTCTTGCGCAGCTCTTGCTTAATTTCAACACTTTCCCCTTCCCCATTATTATCAGCAAAGTCATCTTCACATGAGCCCTCAAGAAAGGATCCTTCACTATCTCCCTTGACTGCAGACTTGATTTTAAGACTTTCTTTTTTTTTTTCATCCTTGTATTTTTTCTTCATTGTTCTCTGCTATAACTCTTCCTCTTTCATTTCTTTTGCTAATGTGATGCACACATTTCCTGCAAGTGCATTGCATCCTTAAGGCTCCCTGTTACTCAATGTGTAGATTAAATTAGAATAACTTCCAAAAATATTGACTTTCTAAGTATAGCAGTGATATCAGTCTTTTAGGCATTTAATACCATTTTGGGACTTAAATCTCTTTGGGACATTCTTTGTGTCTTCATTTGAATTCTGTTATAATCTTCAATAAGAAATTTTTATTTATTTATTTATTTATTTTGTCCTGAACAGTATCTGGAAAATTTCAGTCTTTAGAAGGTTTCTTTTTATTCCTAATTCAAGCAAAATTTCACTGGATCTAACGAAATCCCTCACTGAACTAACACTGATGTAAGACCTAAATCTGTGAACACTGGAAGTTTTCCATTATGTAAATGAATCTAGAGAAGTAATCTAGAGACATATTATGAATGAGAATACGTATATATTTATATATACACGTATATGTATATATATATATAATTTAATGGTAAAATCTGATTGGAAGTTCATTTTTGTATGTGCATGTATGAGTAACCACAGCCTGATACTTTTTGACTTTTACTGCTTTTTCATTACAGTCACTCCTAAAAATGATTACTGTGTGGAAGCAGACAGAAATGCTGATTACCGCACATTAGAAATTTTATTTTGTATATTCATGATTAAATATATTTTTATGAACATTATTTTTTAACTACCTCATTTTAAGACTTCAGAGCAAGGACTGCCAAGAGTTTCAATTCAATCAATTTATTTGGGGGGATCAGATGAGTAATTTGTATAAACCATGCTTATATTTCACACAGACACTCCAAGACTGTTAAAAGCAGCAGTTCATCTCTTAGCTCCAATGCAATCACCAGCTGAATTAATGAATTCACAGCCTGGCCTTGATACGCTAATATTTGGTTTAGCACAGACAGGGTAGGTATTATATATAATCCCTCCCTTCCATCTCTCTTTCCCCCATATATATATTTGTCTGTGTATATATATATGTATATATAAAAGCATATACAGAAAGAGGGAGAAAAACAGGCTATATATATTCCTGCTGATAGATATTTATATTCCAGATATAATGTTCTCTATTAGTCATGATAATCTTGAAGAGAATTTCAAATGATTTGCATTGTGTTTACAACAATTTAATATTATCAAGGAGTTAATATTTATCAGCATTCTTTGGAGTTCTTAGAATTAATTTTACCGGTGAAGCTACGAGTCTGCCCATCACGCTAAAAATACTGATGCAGTGCAGAGAGCAAGTCTTCAGGAGAAAAAGTCTCTGTGGTAAGGGAAGAGACCAGACTTCCTTTAATTCCTCATTACTTCTCTATTTTTATTTAGCTGATACTATTGTTCTGCCTATACAAATATATAACCCTATTGAATGGTTATATATAACACCTTAAGGCAAAATGTGGCCAAGATCACAAACAGATTTGCCATCCTATTAGATAATAATTCTGCTGATACAAACAAGCTCACGCTCCTTTACCGGGATCTTTGTACAGCTTTACTCAAACATTTTTCTTTTTGACATGTCAGCAGCCAAACTAACAAGACTTCAGTGACAAATGATATACTTAACCCTCCGGAAAGGGATCCTGACTCTTTCTTTAGGACAGCTTTCACTTTTATGTCTGAAAGATCAGACAAAGACACATTACCTTTCAAGGAAAGTGATGATGCAACAGCAATGTCTGGAAATGAATCTCATTCCTCTGGAGTGGTTTTGTCTTTTCGTTTGATTGCTTTTGGGGAAGGAAGGAGAAATATGCAGACTGTAATAAAAATCTGATCTACAGTGGTGAGATTGTCCTAAATTTCTGAGATGCTGTTTCCCTAATTCAGTAGGACAGACAAATTACCTATGTTTTTAACTTTGAGAGAGAGAAATTAGAGTTTGGAAAAACTACGTACCTCCACAGATTTTAAGTGACATTAATGTGCTGATGCAATAACAGAGTCAAAGAGAATAGGTCTAGACAAGACTTTTGGAGGCCATTTAGTGTCTCCCTTGCCCTTTCCCCATTTTTTCCTTACCCTATGCCAGCTGGAGGACTATTTGCTTCAGAATCCCAAACTTTTAAACAGAGTTTGCTTCAGTTACAAGTTTTACATTCAAAGAAATGCAGAGAAGTCTTGTCAAGGACTAACTTAGCAAGAGATGTCATTCTGTGAGGGAGTTAATTTTCATAGATGCATAAAAAATGAACCAGAAGATATCTGCAAAGTCATCTAGCCCTTATACAACTCCCAGAGAAGGCAACAATATGCTCCTATTGATTTCAGCATACGGTTTATTAATTCCATTACCAGGAAATTATGTTTACCTATAACTAAGACGGTCATGGGAATTCTACTCATCGCCTTTACTGAGCCTTCAGTCATCCCGTATTTGTCTTGACCTTCTTAGTCAAGACATTGCTGATCTTCAGCCCTAACCCTGCCTTGATTCATCTCATTTCTCATCACTGGAACTAGCAGTTACATAATCAGCTTCAACAATTTACCTCCTTTTTTTTTCATATCCAAGCTTTTCAAACACCTACATACATATCACATCCCCCTTAGTTGCTCTAGATTCAATGTTTTAACTAATTCTTCATGACAGGATGTCAATGTCAAATATTATTGTGCCTCAAAAAGAGTCAGGGATTGCCAAGTGTAATATTCAAGCATCTTCCCAACCATTACATAGCAAACTGTTGAGAACTGATTGTAAGGAGGGCTTGATTCAGCTGCACTTGCTTAAATTTCTGAGAATAGCCTTTTGACCTCTTTCTCCTGTGAGGTTTGCTTCTGCTCCTTTGTTCTGAGGGGTGCAAGTAAGGGATTATAAAAATTATTTTCTATATTCTTCATTGCAGCAGAAAAGACTATGAGGCCAAGGCACAGCAAAGAAGCTCTTGACAAATATGTATGGCCTACTTTCCCTTTCCTTCACAAACCTAATGGAAATGATAGGATGATGCAGCTCACGAGAACTTTTCATGGGCTCTTGAAAAATAAAAATGATACTTAAAATTTTCTTTAAATTTGGAATTAGATCTTTTTTAACAACTACTGGTAAGGCGTATGAATCATAAATGTATGCTATTACGGGAACAGGAAAACAAACTTGTAAAAATAAAATGCATTTATGTTTAAAATTGATGCAATTTATCACCAAACTGGTCTCATATATAATCCTTAAGAAAATAATATATTTTTTTTTAAAAAAAAAGATCAACAACAACAAAACAAAGGAAGGCAGGCCACAAAAGTGTAAACCTGGCATAATTATCTTTTTTTTCGACAACAGTGATGCTACTATTTTCAACTTGCAATTCAGCTGAGCTGATGACAGATTCCTCGTCATCATCATTGATTTATGAACGCATCTTGTGAACTTTTTTCCCCCTTCCCACATTATTTACACAAGTTGACGATGTTTTTTTTCTCTCAGAACAAATGGCAATATTTCAAGAAACACTATCAAATTGTGTAAACCCATAACGGGCTTTTGAAATTAACCTTTGTCTGGATTCTATAGCTTAAGTACTAAAATTTTAGGAGATAATCAGAAAGCAGAACTAACAGCACCATAGGATAAGAGTACAAATGTCTCAAATGTCTTTCCCTTTTTTTCCTTTTTCTCACTCCAAAAACTACAGTGCCTTCTATCATGAGGAACTTCATTAGGACTGTTCATTAGGACCCAGTAGATCACTACAGGTATGAAAAGTATATGTGAATCTAAAAATCCAGTCTTTCACGGTATGTAGTATTTTTATTTTTTATTTTTTTCTGATGGAATCTGGTAATTTATTCTTCTTATATTTTAATAAAATGACTTTTAAAAAGCAAATGAGGGGTTGGATCATTAATTAACACATCACTACTGAGCATATGTGTAATAAAATGAGCAGTAATTCGTCTCTTAGATTATCATATCAATCCAAAGAAAATAAATGTTCAATAAGTATCTTCTGTATTTATAAATGTCATCTGATAATGAAATATTTCACATTCCACAGTAAAAAGGAAGATGTTAAACAGCAATTGAAGTCAGAGACTTTAAATCAGCATGTTTAACTGATTTGTGTACAGTCTTGAACGAGCTAGATGGTCAGTGGGGACATAAAGGAAATAGGTACAAAGAGAATGGCCCTTCTAAAGCTCAAAGGAACTTCAAAAGTTAACATAAGGTTATATTCGGGCTGGAATTTCTAAAACCTTACTTTTTAGGCAACTGAATGTCATTGACTGTCTTAACTTCTTTCCCGGTGTTTCAAAATGCCAGCCTTGAACCTCTCCAAATACTCAAACCAATATTCATCGCCCAGTTTTTATCTGTCCTTTCATTATCTCCTACAATGTATGCATTCTTTTTGACCTCACACCTTCAATATGAAGGATAACACCTGGAAGACAGAGTATAGACATGTAATTATGATGCTTTCATTAGCAGATAGTATATGTCCTTGTATGAAATTGGGAAACAATAGCAGGTAAAAGTGCCTTCCTGATTCTTTTGATTAGCTGTATAATCAAGCTGTTGTTTCTTCAAATGACCTTTCCTGTTATGGTATAGCTTATTATCAGTTTCCCTCCATTGCTTGTCCTCTAAATACTGTTCTCTCTATTGTAATTCTTTCTTGACTCAGGAGAATATATTTTCTCCTTTACTTCTTCTTCTGTTGAAATTGTCAGCATCTCCCACAGTACTATCATTCAACTCCTTGACCTATTAGATAAAAGTAATTGAATGCTTATCTGTTATTTAAATGATACTATTTAAAGTCCCATTTTAATATCAGTCTTATTTCATACGACATATAATATAAGCAAGCTTCTATAACCCTGTCAGTATATGAAATTTCTTTAGAAATACCAGGGTCAGTCACCTAATTCTTTCAATGCACTTGTCAAGCATCACATTACTTCATTTAGCCTGAAATAAGTACAGGAATTAATTAATTGTATTCAGATCTCAAGCTCTACAAAAACCTTGTAATAAGGTTATCATGCCACACTGTCTCAGGTACCTGGTCCAGCAACAGAGGCATGGAGAAGTCCAGTGTCTTTAAATAGCAGTACTTGGAAGAACAAGGCGATTTTAAGGGAATAGCTACTTGGGGGGGGGGGGGGGGGGGGCAGGTCCATCATATGTATGTGCTTCTTTTTACTCTCAATCCTACAGAGACAATTTAGTTTACCTGTCTCAAATTCTGGGGGAAAAAAAAAAAAAAAAAAAGTGCAAATAGCTTTTGTTGATGTAATTTATGGAGCTAGTTTAGAAAAAAACACATAATGTCAGCACAGGGAACTATTTTTATCACAGTATATTGTTTAACAACCCTTCACGGTCATCAAATTTAGTGCACCTATAAAATGCAAGGCAGCTGCAGAGGATGAACCAGCAGTTTAAAAACACTAAAGAGCCAAAAATTATCCAATTTCCCATCTTCCTGATCCACTGACATTGTTAGTTCTGCGCAGTAATGAAGAGACGTGTATGTACTGTTATTACAGAAAGTTGCCAGTTTTAAAATCAGACAATTTTAGGAAGCAATTTAAGCAATTAGCAAAATTAGGACAGTGAATGACCATCCAGAGTTACAAACTGAGTTAAAGTCCTTCAGAAATATATATGAAGGACTTTAACTCAGTTTGTAACTCTGGATGGTCATTCACTGTCCTAATTTATATATATATATATATAAATTATATATATAAATTTTATATATATATAAATTAAGCAGCAAAGTCCTTACAAGCCTCTGGTAGGATTAACATCACTGAAGTCCAAAGAAGTGTGTTGGTGTCAACAAGGCATACGCAGATCAGATCTAGAGGGCCAAATTCACACGTAAAGTGAGCTGCTGAATGCCATTAACTTCTGAAGAGCCATGCTAATTTCCATTACAGTAATAGAGAAACCCAATGCATAACTAAAAACCGTTAACGGCCAAAAAAACAACAACCAAAAAACAATGCGTTATAAAAATAATATAGTTGGGTTTTTGATCTCGGTTCTGCTTTGATCTGCACCCTGATGGCATGTGTAATAATTAATTGTTGTGCTCACTCTCCAATTTACTGGGGAAAAAAGGCACTGCTGTAAAAAGCCTTGCTTTTTTTGCCCATTTCATTAGGTTTCAAACATCTGAAACATCTAGCTTCCAAACACTTAGCTCTATGTTAACTATTCTCATCTTTCAGCTTCCATTTCTGCTGCTGTCAAGCCCACATCCATCCTTTCTCCCGCTGAAATCTTCTTTATCCATTCTGCTCTCCAACCTCCCCTCCTGCTCATCTCCTGATCACTCTTCTCAACACAAATTCCTTTACCCAGCGTCTCTTCTCCTGGAGTCAAAGATACAGTTCAAAATTCAGGCAGAAAAATACTGCTATGAAAAAGTAACTAAAATAGGAGAGGAGGAGAGGAGAGGAGAGGAGAGGAGAGGAGAGGAGAGGGGAGGGGAGGGGAGGGGAGGGGAGGGGAGGGGAGGGGAGGGGAGGGGAGGGGAGGGGGAGAGGAGAGGGGAGGGGAGGGGAGGGGAGGGGAGGGGAGGGAGAGGGAGAGGAGAGGAGAGGAGAGGAGAGGAGAGGAGAGGAGAGGAGAGGAGAGGAGAGGAGAGGAGAGGAGAGGAGAGGAGAGGAGAGGAGAGGAGAGGAGAGGAGAGGAGAGGAGAGGAGAGGAGAGGAGAGGAGAGGAGAGGAGAGGAGAGGAGAGGAGAGGAGAGGAGAGGAGAGGAGAGGAGAGGAGAGGAGAGGAGAGGAGAGGAGAGGAGAGGAGAGGAGAGGAGAGGATTGGAAACCTGTCCCAAGGAGCAATGAAGGAGAGAACCCTACCATACCTGGCTGAGCAGCCCCAAGCCAGCACTGGGTAGCAAACATATTAATGCTTAGCTGAGTAGTATTTAGCTCAGAAATCTGCTGCGTGTAGTAGCCAATAAATATTTGCTCTGTGCTCTTACACTGTGTGCTTGCAGAGTCTCTCTGCAAACAGCAAAAGATGCCCAAATAAAAGTGGTGCAGAGAAGAGATGTATAGGCAGTCAACCAGGATTTTTCTCATCTTGGCAGGACAACATTTTCCTAATGATTTTGCTAGTGATAGAGCTGATGACCCATGATCTCATGTCACTGCGAGGATAATCCAATCCCAGCCAAAATACCACCATTTTGGAGAAAAATCACAGTCATTGTCAACTTTTTTTGCAGCAGCTTGATAAGTACTTACTCTATTTATGCAGACTAACAATTCAATTTTATTTTATGAATGCTATTTTATCTTCCGTTTTGTGCTGAAACCTTCAAAACCGTAACAAACATCCCTGCATCTACTACAGCAATAGGCGTGGAGAACAATAAGGGTCTGTATCACAGCTGATTTTTCATTCAGATGGAAACAGCATGGCAGAAATAGCTGGCCACTACCCAGAAGAAACAGTTGTGCCAGGTTGCTTTATAATCCCTCACTTCGATATGGATCAGATGGCTGGGAGCTGTACTTAACTAACATTTCCTTATTGCAAGGACCCAGGACCAATTTTTAACAGCATTTTAAAAAGTGTACTCGTAGCCTTTGGTATTTCCTTACCAAACGGAAATTTCTTAGAGGGTGTTCAAGAGTACTTTGAGTAGGTGGCCTATGAATTCTCTTCCCGTGGATAATTTAGAACTCAGCCAAAAGAAATAGTTTTTTTTTTTTTTTTTTTTTTTTTTTTTTTTTTTTTTTTAAGGAATCAGGAAAAACTGATCTTAAAGAGAAGTAAAGAAGGAATATTTGGGGTCCTAAATGACCTACCAGAGCCAGACTTTGATGATTTTCATACAGAAGTCTCATGCTAGTTAGTCATATACTCCACTTTTTTTTTCTTTTTTTTTTTTTTTTGGAAAAGCATATCAAAGTGACAAAACCTATTCAAATCTAACAAAATATAGCAGACATAAAGCATTATTGTACAGCAGACTACAGTTAACTCTTCTCAGATCTTCCCTTTGGCTGTAAGTGGGATTTCTACATAATGGCACTTATTACCACAGCCTTTCAGCAGCCTTACATGTATCTTTTCACATTCTGCAAAGGGAAATTTGTTTTCAGTTCTGAGGGTCAGCACAAGATCAAAATGCCAGTGTTGATAATCAAAAGCCTGAAGTTTTTTTGTGCCTGTGGATCTTTGTCGTCAAAACACCTACATAAAGATCAGTGCAAAAGGAACAGCATGGAATTTCACTGCTTGGTCCTTCTCTGGCAATTCATCCAGACAACTTTGGCCAATTTTAGTGTAGTTAGAGACAGCATTAATCAAAAATATTATCAACTAATGACTGCCAAATTTACAGATACCTAAGCTGTGGTCTGATCACCCCTGAATTATGAAGTCATCTCCATCTTTCAAAACCACTGCATTTCTACCTGTCTTCCATGCCACAAGACAAGGACAAAATAAATTAAAACATATCAATACCTAATATAAATTGGAATATATGATTTTTGAGGGAAAATTTGGTCTATTTAGAAAAGATTGTTGTAAGCTGGTAGATGATGTTTAAAAGGGACTGCTTTTTGTAATTCAAGGAGCCCTTTCCTGCCCCACATTTTCTACTCCTGGGGTTTTATAATGGGTCCAAGAGGAATGTTTTATACCAGCATAATATAATATGCTTACCAGTATTGTAGAAGTGGATGCTCAGCAGCAAATGCTATACTTCAGACTGCAGAACAGTATCTGCTACAGTCCTATTTCACTCTGCTCGTAATTTCTGCAAACATTCACACTCCTGATATTGTTTTTGTCAAGAAGATATTTCCTTTTCTTTGTATGTAATAAATAGTTCCAATCCAAACGCAGAAAATAGAAACAAAATAAAATAAAAGCAAAACCAGAAAATAAACCTAAGGCAGCTCAGCATTTACAGCTGAAATCAACCTAGATGTGAAAACTAGAAGGGGACATGATGGAAAATTGTCTGAATATAACACCCTTAGCTCTGGAGATAAACTGAAATCATGAATATGAGGATAAAGACCTGGCTCCTTAATTTTATTTTATTTTTTCAGTACTATTAAGTATTCCATAGGTTCAAACCTTTCCTGAGCTAATTTCAGAGTTACACCGCAAAAGCCACACGAAGGGAATTATTTTACTTCACTCATTAAAATGGGCAAAATTGTTATGGCATAAAACCATTATTCTTAGCTTACTTACTAGCAATATTATTTACTTTTTCTAGACCCATCCATGGTACTCCGTCTCTCAAGCTAGCAGGTGACAATAGATCTCTTCTAGGAAGACAAATTGATCTACAGATGCATGCTTTTTCCATGCTAATCTCCCTCAAAAAAGACACATAAACAATGCCAAGAACTCCCACATAAATCACAGAACTCAATAACTTCTCCACCTGCATATTTTTCTAATGTTATCTTAAAAGATGCTACAGTTTTCCATAACAGAAAAAGAAAATTATCTGTCTCTGTAAATGATTTGCAAACAGAAAATACAGTAGATATTACTATTATATTACTAGATATTACTATTATTATTATTATATGTTTTATTAGAGAATCCTGATTCATCAGCCTTTGACATCTTTGCCAAGAATTTTCTTCACTCTGCTGAGTGCAGTCTCTGGAAAGAAGAAGACAGACACAAAATCATTCAGACAGACAAAGGTCTGAATAAATAGTTCTCTATGTAGACCAATGAATAATTCTGTATACAAACCAAAAGCTGCAATGGGAGATACTAATTCCACACTCTTATGGACATGGCGATCGTTTTGATTGCCAGGTTCAAACTCCTGTACCAGCTCAGGTACAGCAAACTGGATTTCCCACGTCCCACAGTTATTATGTGTTAAAAGAGTAGGAGGGGTCTGTGCTTCAAAATATTTTTTGCTTTCCACGAGAAAGCTTCTTTACTTAAGAAAAGCCTTTTTACTCTCCATTTCTAGCAATTCATTCATTTTTTTTCCCCCAACTAAACAGACACACAAACATATATATGTAGATGGAATAAGAAAGGCAGCGTGCAAATAAAAGGCACAACTGAATACCACAGAGCAATGTATTAAATTATGATTTGATTAAAAAATATTATTTCCATTATTAGAAACAACACTCCATTAATATTAATGTTAGCCTAAATAACTGCAGTTCTTTAGTATTAGATTAATCAGGCAGCGAGCTCTCCTTAGATATCTTCAAAACGATTCCATATCATCAAGGCTGAAAGCTCTCATGGCTGAGATGTCGGGACAGTAAATCATGCAGCGAGCTGAGCTTTTCATCTCCTATTTGCTTTCTTCAAGGCCTAAACCGGGCATTTTGGAGAGTTAGGGAGAAGACCCCAGTGGGAGGAAATTCTGGGAAAAGCAGAAGAACAGTGTAGACAGAGGAAGACAAGGATTTCCCGTGCTTTGAAACTTTCTACCATTGAGTGCTGAGTGCATGTCACTGAGTTCAGCCAAACCTGAGTGTAGTAGTGCACATGGTAAGGACCAACTGCTGATGATAATAAATTCAAATTCTTTTTAAACCTTTTTTAGCAGTGTATACATTTCAGAATCTAGACATTTCAATATTAAAAACAAGAGGAAAGCTTTCAGATGGTAACTGAACTGAGATTATTATGTGTAACCAGAACAGAATCTGATTTAACTGATTTAAAATGCTCTTAACAGTCCTCCAACCTACACATCTCTTTTCCATTTAACTCTATTTGGTGCCAGGTACCAAAGGGATTCTGGGTTTGCACCTGCCAGAAATAATTGATTTAGGATGAGCAAATGTCTAATTTTAAGCATAGCAGTGATAACCAGATGTGAAGGCAATCCTCAGAGAAATACATATTCTCTGTATGAATAAACAGTGATTTAGGGGAAATTAAACCTGGAAGCTGATTCTGAAGGCTGCTCTGAAAGATGCCCAGCCAAGGAAGTGATACATCAATGATACCAATGTCATTCTTAAAAGCAATTATAAAAATCTAAGGATTGTATTGAGGACTACAGAGACAAGTCCTCTGTTCATACTCAGAAGCTTTCCAAACTGTTTAACTAAGCCCTAATAAAGCAGAGACACTAGTAGCCATGTTTATGCTAAACAGCACAATAAACAATCAGTGGAAGAGAAAATTCAATATTAAGTCTATGGCCTGGCTACCACAGGACCTGTGGTTTACTGGTGCCTACTGCAGAGACCATCACTTAAGGGGCTGATAAAGATTGAGTGTTGCTGAACCAGATGCACAGTTACTTATTCTCATCCTCACTCTGCCTACGCTCAGGTTTTCTTTTCCATTCTCACTACCCCTGCATCTTTAGTGGCTCTTTTCTCACCCCTTAATTCCACATAAATATTTCCCAGAAGCTGCTTCAAATGTGTGAAAAAGAAATAAGGAAAAATCAAGCAAGCTAACAGCTCTAAGCACTAATTGTAGTGACTTTGTTTGCAAGGGAGGCATTTTTTCCCACCCTGGCTTACTTCGTGTAGTTGTTAAACGCTTCGTGGCACACTCTGACCCTGCCTGTAGCTTGCTGCAAAATACAACTTCGGCTCGAAGTCTTCTGGTGGCTTTGCTTTACTAGCAACTAAGTTATATTAATATGTGAAAAGAAATTAATCAATTAGCATTGACCAAATGGAGAAGGATGTAATTGAATTAAAAAGAGAGTCAAATAGTTGGAGGAATCAAAAAGAAAAGTCAGTAGCAAAACTCGCTGCAAGGGTTTAAAGGTTTCTTTAAGAAGTCTAATACACCCTTTCCCATCAGAAGCCTAACAACAAAATTATATTCTACAATGTCTTTTAATAGTGCTTTGGTAAACAAAGTGAATGTGATTTATTTTTATTTTTTTATTTAGAGGATATAGTGCCTTTATATATTAAATAATCTAAGAAACTGGTTTGCCCAGTTATTTCAAATAAATTCAGTTTTAAAAGTTAAAATAAACTTCCTCCTATAAAGATTCAGACTGTTTGCAGCTCTGTGAAAAAATATATACTTTCAGTTATCTTATAAAATTCCTATCATCATTAAAAAGCCATGACATTGAGTCCCCAAGCTACAAAGACCATTCTGAAACTTAAGAGATTTTCACGCCAATGACCTTCAGGTCTTAACCACTTAACAGAAGCTGAAGTGAAATTACATGCTCCTGATACCCAGACACCATTGAGTTTATGAAATACATACTTACTGAAATCATTTACAAGGAATCAGAAGAATTTCATACCCATATTTTATGGAACACTAAAAATTTGGATGATAATATAGCACGCTTATAAAAATCATATATATAATGCCAATACTCTTTTAAAGTATTCATTAAAATCTGTAACATAATTGTAGAAAAACAGCCTGTTGCTATCTGTGACCTTCAGTAATTCTATCAATAGCATATCATAAATGCACTCAAGAACTTCCCAACTATTATAGGTGGGAAACAATGGTAAACACCAGGTATGATAATTTACAGCCTTCATGCTGTCTGAGGATAAATTGCAAAATGTCATCCTATCGAGATCATTTCCTACTGAAGTATTGGTGCATCAAGGCTTGAAATCAAATACCAGTCCTGTGGTCAACACACCATTTTTCTTTCTAGCGTATTATTTGGTCAGACTGTAGAAATGCGATCTTAAAAATGGGAAAATTCTGAGTCGTAGATTATTCCACACCTTTGCCAGCTGGAGAGATACTAGAATAGCCAGCAAGTTTAACTATTTAATCCATTTTAATGTTACAATGTGAGCATGTTGACATCCCTGGGCCATATACAGATGCTTAGCTTGAACTAGTTGACTCCACCACTATGATTTTTCTATATATGCAATAGCACCAAAAAGCAATAAAAATGTTAATAAGGTAAATTAAGTGCAAGAAGTTAAATGATGCTGATATCATAACTCTATGTCAGCTATCTTCTGCATAACATTCCCACTAAGTTAAAGGAAGGAGGTGGCAAAAGCTATTCTCTGTTTATTTCAAGCACGACAGTTTTCGAAACCCAAACAATCTTCTCAGATAATGAATTCACAATGGGAAGTTAGGAATAAAATATTTTTCAGCCATCAGTGGTGTAGAAAATCTCTTGTTCAGATTTTAATTTTCTATTTTTTGTAGGCCTACTAAAAACAAAACAAAGCAAAGCAAACAAAAAAACCTTGTAATATACCCAGATGTATGCCAAATAGAAAATAGATTGGGTATGCAATGGTGATAGTAATCTGGCTTCTTTCTTATTCTGTGTTTCTCATGTATTTTCACTGGAGCTGGAGTGCGCTTGAATTGTCATATACCTAAATTGTAGGATTCAGTGAAACTGCTTGCATTGACATAATTCTCCTTTAGGTAAAGTCCTAGAGGATCAAAATGACAGGCAGAAATGCCACATCCCACTGCCACCTTCCCGTGCCTTTGCCCAAACTCACACAGGCCCAAAGGAATATATGAATATCAAAATGCTTCAAATGCTTGATTGTAAAGTTTAAGACAAGCTGCCTCTGATTTCTGGAAATGCAGAGCACCTCAATGGTCCCAAATGACTCGACTGAAGCTGTCTGAAAATGGAAATTCAAAAAAGAGAAAAAGGGAAAGGGGAAGGGGAAGGGGAAGGGGAAGGGGAAGGGGAAGGGGAAGGGGAAGGGGAAGGGGAAGGGGAAGGGGAAGGGGAAGGGGAAGGGGAAGGGGAAGGGGAAGGGGAAGGGAAAGGGAAAGGGAAAAGGGAAAAGGGAAAAGGGAAAGGGAAAGGGAAAGGAGGAGAGAACTGAAAACATCTCCTACTGAAAATGCTGGCTATGAACCCCAGGCTGCTTCTGTACTGTAGCCAGCTTTGCCATTTCACAGAAAAGCAACTGTCAGCTTCACTGGACAGAAGCAAAAATGATATTTTACAGCAATAAACGGCAAATTCCCTCTTTTGAACTTTACTCTAAAACATGCATTATTGTTCATTTAAGCACTGTGCACCTTGCACTGGGTAATTTTGTGGTTGTGCAACTAGACTGCTTCGTTGTCAACATCAATACTTGCGTAAATGCTGTACGTACATAATGCAGTATGAAATGCTGTATCTACAGCTAAATCAGCTAAATTGCAATTATATATACATCCCAATGTTGCCTTTTTTTTTAATCTGTTCTTCACATCTTGAAACCCATGTTCCTTCCTTGTAGCTCTACACATGTTGCTGCACCTGATTTTATCAGTTTGCACTCTTAATATTCCTTCCCTGTAAGCATTTCCTGACCTGTGAGGGCACAGGGTTATCAGTACAGAGTTCAGCACAAAGACGTGGTATTGACTGCCATTGCACTTTAATTTATTGGCTTTCAAGTGCACTCGAGTGGTTCTCAAATAAGAATTAATTCCGGTTTATTTTTTAATGGTTGGAAGAGACTTGACTTCACGTTGATGGTTTTTCTCCACCAGGTAGCAGCCTAGCAGGTCTTTGAATTGTTCTACCTTTATTTGACTTTCTTGCACCAAGCTTTTCTATACATGCCTGGCTTTAGCCTTGGCTCTGATTTTACTACCATACTACCATGCTTCTGCATTTTTCTGCTATACTTTGGCTTATCTGCCGTGGTATCCGAGGTGTATAGTTGCTGCATATGGTTTCTGGCTCATCACAGCCTCAGCTGCTGTCTTTCCCAATGTGTGTGACTTTTTGAGGGCTGGACCATCAACTCTATCTCAGTTTCTTGTCTTTGCTGCATGAGGCTGCCAGCACAGCCTCATTATATCTTAGCTAGTTCTGTTTCCTTTTTATTACCTCTATTTCATATATTTCTGCTATTTTGGTATAGCTCTTCCTCTGTTCTTCTGGAATTTCCATCCCCTGGGACATTCAAAGCTTGCCCAGATAAGACTTTGAGCAACCTGGTCCAAGACGACACAGGGTCAGATCCGAGACCTTCACGGGTCCCTTCCAACCTAACTAGTCTGTGACTTTCATAATGCTGCCAGGGGTGATTAAATGGAAGCAGAATCTGGGTTGTCCATGTCTCCGTGCTGGGTTATCCCTGAAATGGGCAGAGTGGCACCCAACTTTGCTCTGTATTTCCTTGACTTGCTTTCATATTGAAGTCTCGCCTATTTTTTTTTTAACTTTGCCACCTACGACTTTTGTTGCATCGTGGATATTGAGATGAAGTCATCCTGTACTCAAGTTCCATGTATAGCTCCCCGTCTTTGCTATTTGGAGGCATTTCATTTGCTCAGATCTGCTTTTCTCAGCAAATGATTCACATTTCCCATGAACAGTCCTGCTTCTAATTAGAGATTTGTTAACATTTTCAAGGCTATTCCCAGATATCACAATTCTAACATAGCAGCGTCTACTCTTTTGCTTTTTATTCCATGCAAGAGAAAGTTTATGGAGCTCATAAACCATGATCCTACCCCACTGAGGACAAGAATCATCAAAACATATGCAATTCCTTACATTAGTGCCTCCCTAATTTCTCATCCTATTCCTTCCTTTCCCAATATAGGGTAGAAAATTCATAATTGTGAACTTATCATTTTTGTTGCCTCTACACACTCGGTGCTTTCATGTTGATGGCATGCCCAGTGACCCCGGTAGCAATACTGGTAGACTGTTTATGTGTAAATCACATTTTCTTCCTCGGTTTGGGATCCACCAGACAGACTATGATCACTCGTCTTCTCTTACCTGGTTTCAGGTAATGGTATTTAAGGGCCTCCATGCCACACCGTGATACACTTGCTTTGTAGGGGGGCACTGGCAGAGATGCTGCAACTGAAGCTCCCTGTCAAAACTCGACAGACTGCCTCTTCCTTTGCCTCCTCCAAATATTTATTTCCTACACCTGATATCGTCTTTGGTTTTAAGAAAGAACACTTTTATATGTATAACTTAAGAGATGTAAAAAGCTCAGACAGGACATGTTGGGGAGCAGAGATTCACAAATACATTTAGCTTCAGAATATTTGGATTAAGAAAAAAAATCCCTCTCATTTGGGAAGTTTTTTTTTTTTTTTTTTTTTTTTTTTTCAATTGGACTATCTTCACTGATGGATTTTTTACCACAGCCTGATAAATGATTTCACTGAGAAGTGCAAAGGGAGGGCAGCTTCTCATGGCATGAGGGTGAAAATCAACAACTGAGGATAGCTGAAATTCTGGAATCACATTATCATCATATTCCAGAGTAATGAGGAACTCTCCTCTAAACAAAATTCTTATGTAAACCAGAGTGGATTACCAGCATGGCCACAGCTGCTCTTTTATTAACACATGTATCTGCAGTGGCAGAAATCAGAGTTACCCAGAACATTCCTGAAATTGATGTAATGCTTTAAAGGGCACAAGATAAGAACTGTAAGATATAATCAAAATCTTACCTATATCTGAAAGGACCTTACTTATTTTTACAGGACTTGATGTATTTCTTACTGTAATAATAGTTACTTTGCTGGAGGAAGATACACTACGTTGTTCTGCAATTTCTAAGTTAAATGTATGTCTTGAGTACTTCCATTAAAAATTAAATAAAAAAATTCAATTACAACTTTCTGCTATTTATCCCACTTTAATTTCATATAGATCATTCAACAGTAAACATGATTTACTGTAACAGATATATATATATATACATATATATGTATATAGTCATTTTCCTAATATCCCCAAATGATCAAGGAGACAAACTCTGTAATGGAGTTTACTACTTTCACTATCTGACTATCACATTGCGGTTTTATAGTTAGGGTTCATTTCACAAGTAGGGAGTGAAATAATATTACTTTTCAACAATATTTAGCAGCAGCAGTGGAACAATCACCACTGAACAGCTTAGTTTTTCTTTCATCAACAAGAAAATAAAACAAAATAACAGAAAAGAGCAATAAAAGTAGAGCTCAGCCTCATAAGGTAATTTAAGATGAGTATTTCTGGAGTAGTCAAGTAAAGTAAAATTTCTTCTACTGAAATTAAACAATGAAAACTGCGACTGCAGTACATTTCTGACTTAAATGCATTACTGAGGATACTTCGACTTTAAGTAAGATTCTCAAGACACAAATATAACTTTATATATATATATATAAAATATCTCTTTTTTTTTTTATTACCAATTATGATGAAAGATGGAGGGTGCCAAATTGTAGGTAAATACAGATAAATGAAGATTAAAGAAAAATTTAAACGTACTTGGGGCTTAAAACCAAATTCCAACATCTGTTTTCATACTTTTTTCTGCATTACTATTACACATCTCCCAAGTGGGTTTCCTCCTTTTTTATTTTTTTTTTTTATTTTTATTTTTAAATTGTCTTTCTCGAGTCTGTTCTTTGCTTCTTCACATATTCCCTTTTCTCTCTGTCTTTTCTTCTCCCTGGCAAGTAATCATGGCCCAACCTACACAGCACAGTTGCCACCCTGCTCCGTCTACTGGGATTACTGCAGCACGTGCTCCAGCACCCTGGGTCACACTGGAAAATAGATGAAGAGAACAGAAAATGACGGCCAGCGTGGTCCAAAGACTGCAGCTTATTATATGGCTAGATTTAACTGAAGTCCATGGTTTATTTTACAGAATGTGGATCACGTGCCAACATTGTTCCTCGTATTACCTGAGTTGCACAGCTTCTGAATACCTACGGATTTTCCAGAACATCCCAACCTGTTTTTCATCGTATTTGCATCAAACAAAAGTAAACGCAGATCGTCAGCCTAATCTTACTGCTCAAAGAGCCACCCAGCCTAAGGATTTATGACTGAAAGGATATTACATGGGAAAGATAAACTGATGCAAGCTCTTCCTAGTTTTCACAACAGACCATGAACACCAGTTTGGTCAATAATGCATTTAATCCCTCAGTGCTATGCAGGCTGTTGTAAGATTAATTTTTGAAAGTCTTTTACAGTGTAACAAGGTCTTTAATTTATTTTCACTCTAGGCGTCAGAGCTAGCAGAAGCACAGGAATCTTGTTCTCCAGTTATTCTTTTAATATTGAGGCTTTTGCGGCCTGGTGGACAAGGCAGACCTCATGCCTATAACTTCTGCTTTTACATAAATTCACTATGCATTGAGCCCTGAAATGCTGACTTGGCGAATGTCTGTCCTTAGCACGCACTAAATAAACACAGATCTCAACGTTGGGCTCAGATTTACTTGCAGCAGCGACAGCTGAGTCAGCGTGTTGGGAGAGACGGGAATTTAAGATGTTTAGGCCTTAGGGCTGGCGGAGTGACCTGGTGGGTTTGCCCTGGAAGCTCTAATAGTGTCTCATGCATGGTAATGTGACACCGAGACCACATAAAAACCTCAAAAAGAACATGAACCTGGTGGTACTGAAGTTGGGAAGGCTTGTGAGGACTGACTGCAACCCCCCAACTTTAGATAAGGGGCCACGTCCTCCATCTGATAACCAACACCAAACTCGCTCCTCCATCTAATATCCAACACCAAACTTGCTCCTCTTTTAGTTGGGTGTGTGGAACACATACATTCAATCACCCTAACACAAAATGACACAGAAATGAAGCAGTCTGTATGCCAATGCAGTATATATGTGACTGCTTTAAGTATGGGGCAATGTCAGGCAGCCATGTCCAAATGAAGATAGTGTCCATGGCTGCCTCTTTCTCAGGAGCAACAGGGTAAGGAAACACAGTTCCAGAAACTGTGCAACACCAGTATCTTGAAAGTGCTATCACTGTTTATCAAAGATATGGAAGAATTTTTTTATGATGAGGGTGGTGAGGCCCTGGCCCAGGCTGGATGGGGCTTTGGGCAGCCTGGGCTGGTGGGAATGGTTGGACTGGATGATTTTTAAAGGTCCCTTCCAACCCAAGCCATTCTATGTCTGTTTGGTATCACCAAACCCTCACATGGAACATATAAAAGGGTATTTGACAATGAGCTGCTAGTTTATAACTCATCTTGGGCTCCTCTTATGGATAAAGGTAGGTGCTATCAGGCCATTCAGAGCAGAAATTGTCTGCCCCAGGTGTTCTCAAATTTCTACCCTTTGGTGCTCTCCATGAATGCTTTTGTGCAATGCACCTTCTGTGCCTCCAAATGTAAAATAAGCAGCCTCCGTGAGTGTCCAAGGGTATTATTATACCAAAGCAGCCCATCTGCTCCGCATTCACACCCGGCGCTGTGCTGATTTGGAAGCCGAACAAATTACATCTGTGATGTGGCTGTGTGTCACTGAGCTAAACTGAGTACAGACCTCGTTCTGTGGTGTACCAGCACGGGATCCTTGGGGATGGACATCGCATATGGCACGGGAACAGGCGGTGTGCCACGAGCAGTGCCGTAGGGATGAAGGCTCTCATCACTAAAGCTGCCTCAAGACGCACCCCTCCGGTATGTTCAATGGGGCTTACTCATGGGTATGTAACAATTTGTGGTTTGATCTTTGATTAAAATAAAAGAGATTTCTATAGAGTAAATTAAGCACAATATAATGAATGCAAATCAATGTATATATTAAATTCTCTCCCTTTTACTGTGGAAGAATTACTTTGTTTTTCAATTATATTCTGAGCAGCTATTTTAAATCAACCATTTCAAGAAACCCGAGTATAAGATACAGATGTGCAAACAACACTACCTTCCACCTGCCACATTTACCATCTGCAAAGTGATCCAATACACTTGCTAAAACTCATTCTATCCGAGCTGAAGCACACCTACAAAAACTCCACAGTCAGAAAATTAAGCATAGCAATTCTGTTTTCTTGAGTTACCAACAGATTTGAAAGGTTTTAAGCAGTTTTGGAAAATCAAGCCTGAATTGCATGGAATATCTAGAAGGATACATGGTAAGATCATAGCAAAGAAAAGAGTGCAGGCATCTTCTTGCTGTGATGCATGCATATGTGCTTGTTTAATAACTCCAAGAGTAATTCCGACTCCAGCACCCTTCAGCCCCTGACCCATTACGCCACTCCATAGGATGTAAAAGCCATACACTCAGGCACACGTTGGCCCATAGATCCTCCTAGTGGTAAGCAGAACTGCTTTGGAAACCCCATCTGCTGGGAGGTCAAGACTTCATTATGAGAACCAGTAAACGAGAGATTAAAATGGAATCTGGCCAATTTAGCACATCTGCCATGGAGGAACATCAAGCACCGGTGCTTTCAGGGGAGTCTAGTTATTAAATGAAGTTTCTCCAGAGGTATAAAGGGTAAGAAAGGCACGGCAGTGCCTCAGCTGCCTCTCACTAGGACAAATCTTCCTGATCCATCCTCCCTACAAATACCCTTGGATGTATTATAACTCTGTGCTCACTGAGGTGACTGTGCTCTCATGACTATCCCGTTAAGAAGCTGAGACATCACTAAGTCAAGCACAAACTTACTGGCACAACACTTGCTTACTTTAAGATCAGACCCAAAACACTTTTGACAAATTCTTCACTGTCATCCATACGGAAATGTATAGAAGTGTCCTGAGTTAGACCTACACTAAATAGAATTTGGAAAAATAACCCAAAAGGGTAAAATTTCCAACATGAACACAAATGATTTTGTATGCACTAAACTGTTGGACAAGTACATGCATGCTGGTAAGCATCTGATGCTGCAAATGGTCTTTCTAGTAATTTATTATTTTAATTTTTGTTAATAAGATTAAGAACTGAAACATATTTTTATTAGGGAACAAAATTTGACTGTATGTGTTTCTTTATCCCTGCTCTAACTACAAAAAGAAGGAATGCATATTTCATAGTTTTATTTCCTGGTGTTTGCATGCACCGGGTTCCCAATAAATGTAAGACTCAAGAGAACCCCCAAAATACCTCATCAGAAAAATATCTGAGTTGTTTGGTGAGATGAAGCCCAGTACAATTAATTTGAGTAATGACACCATGCCTTGAGAAAGACCATTATAACAGCCCACTGCAAGAGATAATCTGTTCTTTGTCAGAAAATGTTCTTTTTTTTTTTTCTTTTTTTTTTTTTTTCCATGAACATAAGTTTGGTACAATAATTCTCACATAAAGGTAAACCTATTTTTTTTTAGCATAAAAAAAATATCCAAAAATAGTGTATTTACAATTCTAAATCTTGCATCCTCAAGAAGCATAAAAGAAATACCCATTGGAAAGATGAAGAGGCTGAAAAAAGCTTTTTGCTCCCTCTCGTTAGAGTCCCATCATTATTAGCATTTTTAACAGAAAAAAAGAATCCTGGTATGGTACAAAATTTTCATGTCTGTAAATAGAGCAAGCAGAATGGTCGGCTTCAACTGCTCCAGGAATATTTTTTTTCCTTTCAACTCCAAGAGTTTCGTGGGCACATTGCTGTAGTTAAAGCTGAAGTCCACTAGGTGTCATCTACCACTACATTTCTACGGGGACTAGGAAAGTGCTGTCTCCTAAAATGTCTTGCATTAATATTTCTGTGTATATTACCCCTTGCGTTAAGTTCTCAGAAGGTACCTATAAATTTCCATTCTATATATTCCTTATGCCCATATGTTATTACAACCATTGTTGCTACTCTTAATTAAGATTATTCTGTAAGAAAAATGTACTTTCTTGAAAGTATTGAAGGCTGTCAACGTTCTCAGAAAAAAAAAACATATTTCTACATCCACATCCAGACTAGCTCCAAAGGAAAACAAAACCTGTTCCATGCCTTTTTCTGCAACATTCCTTATGCCCAAACTGTGCTATTTCTAGACAAATGCACCGTTTTTGAGAAACAGATAGAAATTATTGCATTCTCGTTATAATGCTACCCCTGAGGTAGTGATGAGGGCTTAAAAACGATGCATATTTCTACATGTACTGACAGTATCATCAGAACAGTGGTGCTGAGAGGTTTATATTCATTGCATAAGTAGGTGGAGCAAGTGGCTGGGAAAAAAATAAATAACAGCAGTCCAGAAACACCGAACCATTTGCTTCTAGCATTTTGACTTCTGAAAGGTACCTTAAGACAAGCTTTAAAACCCCTCTATGTAATTTATTTCTACCTCTGGTCATTATTAAAGCAAATAAGATGTTCGGGTGAGATTTGAAAGCAACAAACAGCAAGGTAAATATGCTTTTCAGATATACGATGGAGTTTGTGTAGCAGCCAGTAAAGATAGTTATCATTACTGCTGTGGAAGGCATTGATACTGAAACGTGCTAAAAAATTCAATCACTTCTGTTTAAGATCTATAAACCCCACGTATAAGTACTGAAAGAAAATTGCTGTCAGAGCGCTCAGAAGGACAGGGCTGTCTATGCAAGAAATGGGGCCCCCAGGAAACTTCTGTGTTTAGAAGAGCAAATAAAAGCGGAAGGACATAATCCTATTAACAGCCACTACCTCTAGGAGAAACATCAAGGAGCTGCGAAGACTGAAGCTGCAGCGCAATTCTGGCCCCAAAACAAGTAGACGCCTTCCCTAATAATCAATTCATTAGGGTTAATTTAGAAAAGATAAATAACCATTAAAAAGCTAATAGTTTTGAAATAATTTCTCAGTTGGGAGTAATAGCCGGCCAACTGCTTATAAGGTAGACATCTCTCAGTATATCAGTTATACAACATGATTCCTGTCGGAGGAGGTAAAAGAAAAAAATCAATTGTTTTCTGAAGAAACTGAGCTAATATTAACTTTTTATTCGCATTGTTGACATAAACCATGAAAATAAATGCATGCTGCAAATTAATTTTACTTTTGTTTAGTTTATTATGCTTAAACATTTTACTATCTCAAAGATTTCATGTATTTTCTACCTCAATGAAACAACGTACTATTATGTAGTAATCATTTATCTGTGATAAGGAACCAGATGGTCCTAGTCAAGAATAATTTTCATTCCTTCTTATTGCATTATTTTTTAGGAACTGAAATGTGAGCTCTAATACATTTTTATACTCTAATACCAGTGGGGCTTTAATACTTTTTTATGTATTTCTTTATACTTGCACATATAATACTGTATTGTAATTTATATTGAAGGATACTATGCTACTAACTATACGCCATTGCGATATTATGTACTTGTATTAGGCCCAGAAGCTACAGATTTTAAAATGTGGATTTAAAATTCTACAAGATTCACAGTTACCTTCTTTTGCACAGAGTTCATTCTGCCCTTCATGGTTCATGCTACCGACTGGACACTGAATTTGTAGGGCATTTATGTCAGTATCACTCTTCTGTGATTAACTTACTCCTCTAACTTAGACACTGACTCAATTCTTGGCACATATTGTATGATTAAATTAGGAGGTATCTTGAATAGTGCTTTGTACAAGTGGTAGGCGCTTAAAATAAGAAAAAAAAAAGTAAATAAAATACAAAAAAAAAAAAAGTGGGCAAAAAGCAAACTCGAAATCCTCAGGTTGAAATGCAAGCATCAGTAATAATGAACAAGAAGGAACAGATAACAAAGATGGAAAATATTCCACAAAGTTAAGCAGAATTTTCCCTGCGTCTGGATGAGATGGACCAGCCATGTGGATGGGAGAAGGCTTAACGCCAAACACTGACTGGGTGCCTCAAGGCATATGGCCCTCACCAGGTCCCATCGGTGGGTATGGCAGGGCATAGGAGGACCCCTCTCCGCTGCCGATACACAAGCACAGCTGCTGTCACACTCATGGATCAGTTTATTGCCACCATGTAATCTGCAGCTATATTTCCCTGTGCCATTTCAAACACACACACACACACCAAAAAAAAAAAAAAAAAGCCAAAATGGAAACTATTCCAAAGTTTCCAACTTCAAGGTGACTTCTGGGAATTACATTTAGAGAAGTAACTCAAAGTAACGGGGTGGGGGGGGGACACAAGGAAGCTGTACCTGTACAGAATTCATTCCTTATTTTTTTTTTGTAACTTCATCCATGTAATCAAACAGTATTTAACTCACTGGAAAACATTTCCTTTATTATTAACAAAGATGGGGCAGCTGGGGACACCTTCTAAATGAGTCTCTATTGTATCTCTATTCCTATAGTTTCCCTTTACCTTTATGTAGTAACAATTTCCTCCATTTCAGTCTTAGTATTAAGAATGCCCATAAAATGTTGGTGTACTGAACAAATAACAGTGTCACACCATATATTTGTACTTCAAGTTTCATATGCTAAATTTGCAAATGAGTTTTCAAATGGCTTCTCTCAATAGTCCCTTAGTGAAAAGCTTTATATAGCCCACAGATTTTTAAGTATCTGAATCAGCTTAAATTCCTAGTATTATGGAAAGCTTTTCCCCCTCACCTCCCATGTACAGTTATTTGTATTATTTCCGTACAAGTAGTGCTTTGCAAAAGATATGGCTGCTGAAAAGCACTTGCCATTGAACAAAGTAGCATTGTTACTCATCATTTTGGTAGGAGTAGCTAGGTCAGCCCTAAAAGCCACATTTGGTTTCCCACAGTAGTCCCGCACAAACCACTCAGGATGGGAAACCCACATCCTACGTAACAGCTGGTCTTGTACAGTTCCCCCTTCTCCCACTCAATCAGCTCACTATTAGCATTAACCAGAAACACTCACAACATCCTAAATATCTGGCCAGTTCCCAGGCAAAACCACAAAATACGGTGCTTCCCTCTGATCTTGCTTCCCTCTGATCTTCGAGACGGCTGGAAATTTGGGGTCTGCAGACCACAGGCGGTCTCCAAAGAGACAAAGAGTCTGCAGTGAATTCGAGCGAACTGGTGAAATTCAAATTATGAGATAAATTTAATGCTCCCAGATGAAAGCAGAAGGAAAGATTTATTATACTGCAGCTTTGCTTTTCAAGCACTGCCCCACAAGTACAGACAGACTCACACCAGAGGCCATGTATTTTTGGGACAAAGTTGTTTGTCCAAAAAAAAAAAAAACAACAAACCTCTAGTGCAGAGTATAATGGATTGGTTGTAAAATGGAGGAGAAAGTGCAATTTGAGCAATGGTTTTAATGAAGAAATGTCTCCACAAAACCTCGTGTCAACCAGATCCTGTGCTATTTTAACAAGCAACACCGAGGCCACAAGCTGGAATAAAAGATGGAGCTTTACAAGGCGAGAATATTGTATCAACGTGAGACATTAATCCTGGATGGTGAAGATGTGCTTGTAGTTGGCGTTTCAGACACATTGTGCACTGCCTACCCATGTAGTTGTCAAGCTGTAACAATTATTTACACCCCTTTCCTCTTCAGCCCAGATCCTTCATCGATAAGGGCAAGAGTAGAGCAGATACCTAGACCAACAGGCTCACAACAAGAGACAAAGAAGACTAATAATTGTTTTTGTAATTAAAAACGTGAGTCTTTGAAAGGTTAAAGCCCAGCTGCGTAATTACAGTGGGAATTAATAGAGTTTCTGATTTTTCATTAACGCTTTCCACATCCAGTGGCAGGGGCAAAATTATGAAATGTGTCTCGTGTTGAACAGCCCACTCTGCCAGCACTATAACCAGCCTCATCCCCCAAATCCTGCCAGCTCCAGTCGCTAAATAGTTCAAGCACTCATTACTTATGGGGCTTCGTCTTTACAACGATACCTAGATAATGACAGGTTTGGCCCAGGAACAAGCTCACAAAAAAAAAAAAAAAGACCATTTTTTCTGCAAATAAACACAGGGCAACATTTGCGAAGTTTCCAAATTATTTCGTTTTCTTGTGATGGAGAGGCTGTAATTGGGTGGGCTGTGCAAGCTCATTCTGTCTTCTGCTAGTTAAGCCACGGACATCCATCTTTCCACAAATAGCTCAAATTGCTCCCGTCTGCGCCGCGTGTTTTGTTGTCTCATTTTAACTGACCTATCATGCCATAAAGAGTGGAACGAGGCCTTCACATCTCTTAATTGGTGTCATTAGGAGTCCCTTCTTGTTCAGTATGAAAAGGACTAACACCTCCTCGAGAAGTGAAAGCCTTGCGTGCGACCTCTCAGATACGAAGTCAGAGGCTATGTTGATTAAATATAATTCTTCATTAGGAGACACGCAGCAGCCAGGACTGGCTTTTGAGCACACAGACATTTCTCCCTGAAGTTCAAACAAGCCCTAACAAAGTTTCCCTTGTGGTTTCCTTTCTCCTCACAGGCTGTGGCTCACTGCGTAGGGGAGCAGCAGCATTATTTCCACGTGACTCTGCAGACTCACTCACTTTGCCCGAATAAAATGCATTATTCCCGATAAATACCCACTGTCAGAAAGAATGTATTAGCTGAATGCTTTGAAACTTAAATTAACAAATGACCCGTAGGCAGGGGTGCCTCGCTGCGGTTTATGAAAACACACAAAGCACTATTAGACCGCTGTTATATTAAATGGCCTCATAGAGCACTGAACAACTGAGGACATCCTGCTCCCTTTCTACCTTCACAAAAGTCTTTGTTCCTTTACCAATACTGCACGGTACGAGCTGTTCTCGGTAAAACACCCTGCTTGCACAACACAGCGCTCACGTGCAGCGATGGACTACACGGAAGGGCATTAACAAAGCTGGGATCCAGTCCCTCGAGAGCTCCATCGCCGTCTACCAGCGGCATTTAACAAGGACATTGTACTGCATGAATATCCCGTAATAAGGTCAGCTTTACTTGCCCAGCCCTGTTAACGAGGTAAGCTCATGCTGGCCAAAGTGGGGCGGCAGAAAGGATGCGCAAGAGGGCTGGCAGCTGGCTGCAGCCCCGATGGCTACGGCAAGAGCCTGCTCTGTGTGTGCCACGAGAGGTGGCCAAGCTGAGAACAGGCTCAGAGACACTCGGTGGCAGCACTGGAAAGGCCAAAATGTAAGACAAATTGCCTACCGCTAGGCAGATTTTAAAACATTTTGGCTTAGGCTTACATTCCCAGTTTTAGCTTTTACAGTAGGGAACAAAACAACGGCTGGAAAATCCTGTAATGTATTCAAGTACCTGATTAAATTGTACCACATCGTGATTCTGTTGGACTTTCCAGGGCTGCTATCTGTTAATCAGGCACTTTATGGAACTCTTTCTTGGAAATGTATCGTACCTTGACGGCTGCTCAGTAATTCTCATTCCATAGGTGATGGGATTTGTACTCTATTTATTTCTGAATGCTTTTCAGAAACATATCAGGAGCCTGATTCATGACTATCTTACTAATTTGTATAACAAAAAAAAAAAAAGAAAAGAAAAAGAAAAAGAAAAAAGGCTGCAACATCATTTTTGGCAGCGTTTGGAAAAGGAAAGCTTTCTCTTGACTTCAAATGCTGCAAATAATAAAAGCAATCCAAGGTGTAATTTGCCCTCTGCCCAAAACTCTTGCAGTCACAGAAATTATATATGCTCAGTTAACAGCAGAATTTCACTCCTGGTTAATAAGTAAAAGCACTTATATAATCAATGAAATAAACAAGTTGTAATACTTCTGAACCTCTTTTCGTCCAGGGCTATATTTTAACAGCTCTCCAATTAAGACATGGTGAGATTGTCCTTGCTAAGGGTTTTTCTGTTTGTTTCTTCATTTCAATAATCATCTGATGGACCACAGACATGGTGAAATCCTATATATCAAGGGGATTGCTGTTCTGTCTGGTCTTGTAAACTTCCTCCCTACTTCATTGCCCTGCAAATTTCCCAGATTTATTGATCAGAGATATCTCGATATAGAAAGATTCATTCCAAAGGAGAACACTACAACAGCATCACTCACTACCTAAGAACGTATGACTAGTCTTATTCCTAGCCACAACAGCTGCCCTGAAAGCATTTTCGGCATGTCCCTTGTGTAGGACACCTGCAGTTACAAAGCGCTCGCTGCCAAAAGCTGCGGTCCTGCTCCTGTTAACATCAATGCAACATGATTTTGCAAACACCAATTCCAAATGTAACCCCCAAGAAGAGAGAGAACGATAACACTGTAACATTTTTCTCAGTTTTGTCCTAATGACACTTGGTGAATTATCTCTGGAGGGAGGCAGGTTAATATTAACAGGGTTCATACATCCATATACAGACCGAAAAACAGCTCCACTGAACAGCTTAAGTAGAATCGAAGCACTGATAACCCAGGTGCTTTTCCTGAGACGTTTTACAATCTTCAGATGGAATATTTTGGATATTTATTTTGATTGACAAAAAAGCAAAAGCCTTCAGATGGATAGACTCATCCCCGACGTCTTGCAAACTTCAGATGAAATGCAAATAGCGTGTCTGTCTTCTGATCCAGTTTCACCTCCAGTTTTACTGCCGTCTATAGGAGGGAAAGAGTCTGATGGTGTGTGATGGTTGACAGAGATCTAGTTACCAGATTCAATACTTGGCTATCGCAGCTCAGCAAACTCAGAATACAAATACACTCTTAAGCTGCAATAATAAACCCAAGGGAAAACTGATCAAGACTTCGTGAAATGTTAAGATCGAAGCCGTATAGGAAGGGTTCGTATCAACTAGTTTCAAGTATTTAAATTACAAGGCTAGTCTAAAACAGTACAGGCACTGGAGACAGACAGGACCCCCAGCAGGCAGCTCAACTTATGTTTTAAGTAACTGAAGCATGTGGGACGAATCTTCCTTAAAAGGTGCTTTTTTTTTTTTTTTTTTTTTCCATTTACTTAAGAAAGCTGAGAATATACGACTATTTTCTAGAGAGACGAAGTTAGGTGGGATACATTATTCATCACCTTTCAAAGAAGCAGAGGCTTAATCATCAGGCCTAATGCAGGTGGAATTTTATGTCATATGTTATGCCAAAGGTCAGATTACACATAATCAAAATGGCCCTTTTGACTTTAAAATCTATAATGGTTTTAGATTAGGAACACCTCCTTTGAAGGCAATGTAGTTACAGGGATGGGGAACTGATGTGAGATGAAAGTCATTCATGACAACTCTGTTATATTTCTTTTTAATAATGGATGTCCATAAAGAACAGCTCAGTTCATTTTTAAATGACTGAACTTTTTGAAGCGATCTGCTAATGGCTCCAATGACATTGACAGAAGCTGAACAACATTTATCAGGTACATAAAGCTGAGAACATGGTCCTGTACCTCAGAGAAATTTATCCTAAGCTGTCCCATACTTGCTGACAACTTTAAAAATGCCCCCTTTTTTTTAACCCAATAAATATTAATACTGTCTCAAAAGACAGATGATATAAAATTCTTCCATTTACCAACAAATAAATATATTTTATCTGTACGGAATATTGTTTTTCGACTTGTGTCTGGAAATAATGCAAACAAGCACTTTAATAAACATAACTGAGCTGGGGGTGGGGTAGGGGGAAGCTGAATAACCTCAGATTTATGTCCTTTTTAAATAAAGATTTTCTGACGAGGTTCTAATATTTTACCCTATTCAGTTTGGATATTTTCACTTGGATTTACCAGATGTATGCACCCAGATGGGCAGGAATGAGATATAACAGTATAAAGGACTGGAGTTTACTGGTAAGACCAGAATATAACAGCAAAATCAGCAAACATATTTTTCTTAAAACATGTACCATAAACCTTTCTTATTTTTTATCTTTGTGATGCTTGTTTAAATATGATTAAACAGAACAATAAAAGACTACTTTTTAAAAATGGCTAGAGTTCTCCATTGACAAAACAGAATGATGTACTTTATTAATATACTGACATTTTTATTAATACACTGACATAACAGAAACAAAATAATAAACCACAAGAGAAATGATTATTTAGCCTAGCTGTGAAGGGTACAGATGTTCTGTGGATAGGAGAAACCAGATCTCATAGCTACAATTTTCTCTGAAGCATTGTTAATATAATTTCAATTCTCAATTTCTCTCTCCTTAATTTACTTTTCTGAAGACTACTAAGAAATTATTATAAAAACAATTTGTAGTATGAGAAGAACTTTGAAACGTAAAATTGAACAGGACCTCTAGACAGCCTGCAAAAGTTTTCTCAGGGATCATAAAACACTTCAAAAAAATTACAATTAAAGCCTAATTTCTGTGTGTAAAAGCTACAAGTAAATCTGACAGCAAGAAGAGATCATGTCAGTTTACAACCATCATTATTGTCCTGCTCCCTTTAACCACATGGGCTTCATTGAATGAGGTAGCTCCAAAATATAGACCAGGTAACTTGCTCCCAAAAATTCTTGTTAATTTGTTGTAACAGAGAAAAAATTCCTGCTGACCCCAAATTTGGTGACTTTAACATTCTTAAGCAGAAGAAATTAATGTCAGTAGGAGCACCATGTCTAGGTGAGACGAGTCTCCAATTGCTTAGAGGAAGGCAAAAAGAGTCAGAGAAATGCTGAAACTAATGAATGCAGAGGAGTGAAGTCTTAATAATACTGAAAGCCTTGGATTATGAGATAAATATAACATAAAAACATTTCAAATATTAGATATATCAAGAGCTTGGCTTTTCAAGAGAAACGTTCTCTGGAAACAAGACATTATCATAATCATTACTAGGAAAATAAGTAAAAAAAAAAAGCACTTTATAGTAATTCCAAATCTGCTTGGATTTTGCTCCTGTTTCTCTATCATTTACTATCAAAATATTCTTACTCAATTGCACAAATTAAGATTTTCAGGCTGTTCCTCTCCATATTTGATGTATCAAGTTAGAGATTTTAAGATACATCAACTGCATACAAACGCAGCACCAGGCAAGGGTAAATGAACAAGATGTAATTAAGCTTTTTAAGGCACTTGAACGGCAGCACCACCATATCAGTATGATTTTACAATGGACTTTTTTTTTTAACAGATGTGTATCCTGTTAAAATATCGAAGACGATTAATTTTCCAATGAGGGGAAGTTATGAACAGAATCCCACTGAGATCTGCTATGGGTCTTGGCTCATCTGTATATCCGTAATTGATCTAGGGCTGGTGAGCTAGTGAAAACTACTTATGATTCCAAAATGTCCAGCACAGTAAAATCTAATGACACTGTGAATGGTTGCAAGGAGCTGAGAAACAAACAAAACAACAGCGAAAAAAAAATCAGCTGAAATTCAGAATTAAAATGCTTGTAGCAACACAACAGTATATTTAAAAATAAATAAATAAATAAACAATATTTTAGCCATTCACTCAGGAAAGAAATTTTGTGTCAGTTTGGGTTGTTCTCTAGAATCACAACTATAATATTCTTGGATGATAAAGAAGATAAACCAACAGAACTATTTTGAAAGGGCTGGGGAACAAGACACAGTTTCATCACGAAACTGTACAGATGTTGGATGCACCTGTACCTGCAATGCCACAAGTGAACCAACAAACAAGGATAAAGAAGTAGCAGAAAAGAGTAATATAGTTGTGTATATATATATATATATATTCATTCAAAATGAGCTTTCTGAAGAAAAAAATAAGCAGACCTATGCATTTATAAACCTCATGGAAAAGGTGAATAGAGGGCAATTATTCACTGTTCTCATTATACAAGGCCTTGGGGACAAGTGCACTGAAGGATTAGACAGAAGAAAATAAATACTTACTCTCATACAAACATTTGTCATATATATATCTTGGAGTCATATATAAAAGAACTGAAAAAGCAGTAAAACAAATTCAAGAATTATTATACAAGATGTCCCAGATGCAACTTCTATCTCAAAAATTCCTCGAGTCCAAAAGAGAAGGATCATTTATCACTTGTCCTGCTACAGTCTGTATTTAAGCTCCTGAGAAAAAGGTTTTGGCTTAGGCAGATCTTTGGTCACCACTGATGTAACTAAGTTCTTAACCCATCGGAAACACCCCAAATTCTTAGCGCTCCGAAATCCGAAATAGCGCTTTGTGTCCACAGCATGCCCCAACATCTCAAAACTGCTCTCCACAAAGAGCTTTGCAAGCTCCTGCCTCACGTCCCTTAACTCAAAGAGCCCTTCCTGGCTCTTATGGCTCCTTCTACTTGGTTTGCTGAGGCCCCAAATCATGCACCAACAGCCATTCTCTCTTGGCTACTTTTTGATGTTCAGTTCTCCTACAAGCTTTGCTGTCCCTGGAGAAGTAAAGCCATTGCACTCGCTACGAAAAAGATCAAAACCAAACAAAAACCCTCAGGCAGAAACCTGTTATCAAAAATTGACTTAACTATGGAAGAAAAAAAAAAAGGAAAAATATACGTATATAATGATATAAAGAAAAAAAAGGAAAAAAAAAAAAAAAAAGCATGTATAGGTTGTTTCCATGCAGAAGAGGTTACACTGACTGATTTTCAGAACATTTCCTTTTCTTTTCAGTGCTCCATTTGGGGGGAAAAACATCCTGCGTCATTTACTAACACAAAATGCTCTTCTGAAGTGTGAATGCTTAGTATCCTTAACAATCAGGCAATTTATTCAGATGTCTAAAAATGGATATAATAGAAAATGATTTCCTTTCTGTCAGCTTTAAAAAAATAGGACACTGAGAGTCAATGGTTTCTGTACTGTTGTATCTTATCTTAGAAAGGCTTAAAAAAACCTTGAGAATGCCACAACAAGCCTGTAGATGGGTTAGACTTTTCTGTTAAAAATGCTTCTGTTCCCCAAGCGCATAAATAATTGCTGGGAGAAGGATCACGAGTCTCATCCAAAGTCAGTAGGAAGACTCCTACTGACACCATCATACCTGGACCAAGCCCAAGGTTTGTATTATTGCCTAATTTATTTTTATACCAGCATTGCAATTAGTTCCAACAAAAACGAAGTTTTCAAATGTTAAAGGTGAAAGAATAGGTTACGCTGCTATATCCATGGAAATTTTGAAACCGATGTGCTTCCAACATGCAGAACATCAATTCTGCTCTTCTAGCCCTGTCTACAACAAAATAAAAGTCCCAGTAGGGGTAAAAATTTTCTCATAATGCTGTCTCCTTTTCAATACATACAAGATAAAATGCACTCCCAAAACATATTTTCCTTCCGAAACTGGTAGTTAAGTAACAATTTCGCCACCTCTCCTCCTCCTTATTTAACTCCCATATCCCCTTTCTCTAGCTCTAAACATTTAAAGAGCTTCATACTGCTGCTGATTCCTGTTTGATTCAATTTGCAAGGCTGTTTATTTCTTGTGGTGGTTTGAGAAATAATCTATCAATGGAGCTCTCGGCTTCTCAATAGAGTATATGTGGGAACGTGTGCTATTTTCTTCAGGGGATCAATCAGATTTTTCATATGTCATCAATCAGATTTTTCATATGTCATTGCTTAAATCAGACTGGGGGGGATCCAAATCAATGGTACTGAAGTTCTTTGAGGAAGTTTCTTCCTGCAGTTAACAAAGAACTTTTGATAAACTTGGTTGTGGTTTAAGGTGGGAACCTTTTACTTACAACATGAAGCACCAGCAGATTAAAAACTAATCCAAAATGATGTACGTTCCTCTAGGGGTAATCACTAATTTTATATTCTGCACTTTTAAAACATGCCAGGGAAGAGCCAGTTCACAATACTTGATTACAGCTATAGAAACGTTGTGATAGAAAATTAGGAATTTTTTTCATCAGAGCCGAAATGATGGCAAAATCTCATTCACACAAATGCCATGTCAGCTAGCATCAAAAACCTTCTTTTTTTTTTTTCTTTACAGGATGTCTGATGCATCTGCTGGATTGGGATGCAGTAGTTGTTTTGAGACCCAGTGCTGGACATCATGAATTTCAGAGTGGAAGGTTGTCTGGGAGATGAAAGACTGCAGGAATAAAAGTTTAAGGGCAAGAGGGTGTGAACTCATCAATATTTTCACTTCTAGAGGATCTGAACCTTGGCCAGATTCTCCTGTAGAGTCACTGTATGGTCCTTAATGTAAACAGCACTTTTTTTTTTCCCCTTGCTCAGTGAAAAATGGTGGTAATTACATAAAACTGCACAGCTACCAAGAATTTAATTTTGTGCTTTAACAATACAGAAATTAGGCACCAGCACAGCTTCTCTAAATGAGATTCGCTTCATTTCCCTGTCTCCTAGACAGAATGCTCCCTCCTTCCAGAATAAAATACATGGAAAACTGCAATAGCCCAAGGGAATCCCCTCAGTGATGGATCCCCTGCAGAATGTGGGCTCACAGAAAATAAAAGATAAAAAAACTGGGGGGGGTCAGCAGGCTGAAGGACATCTGATGCACATGCCTTTCCGCAACCCACCTAGTTTTTCTTCCTGTGTGGGCTTAAATAGAATAATTTTTCACCTTACCCTCAGTCTACTAATCCCTCCTAGGATTACGTTTCTTCAGCTGTGTCTCTGCTGGTGAACACAGCAAAATCTGAGCCCTGTGGACAGGCTTGGTGGGTAACGGCATTGTCTTTGTTTGAGAACAATTCGGGACTTGATCTGTCATGCTGGCACACCAAATTTCGCCATACTTAACTGCTAGGCACAGAAGTAGTAGAAGTATTTCAGAGGAAAAGGATTTGTAAGGAAGAACTTAAGCATCAGAATTTTTGCTGCTTTTCTTTTCTTTTCCTTTCTTTTTTTTTTTTGAGTTTTGTCTCTTTTTAAAAAAAAATCGATCAAAGCTACTATATTCCAAGTTCAAAAAAAAAAATCCTGATTTTACTACTGAACAAATCAAATAAAGGGGTGCATACCTAAATGTCAATACTGTACTGTACTTTAATTTATGGCTTCTCAATAAAATCATATGAAATGCCTCTTCTTCCACCTATAATTTATCTTGCAGAGGTTTTTTGTAATGAATATTAATGCCCTTTGCTGATCTGATGTCACTGATAGCAGAACTAATCCAAAACTGCAATAAATACCGATAATGTAATTCACAGAAAATAAGGCACAACACAAATAAGAAACGCTGTAAATCACTACAGAAAGCAGACGCAATCAGGTTCTTATCAAGGCATGCATTTTAGCCCAGATCTAACAAAGCACTTCATTGTGTACGTACACAAGGCCCATCTGCACATTTTAGGTAAGAAGAAAATTTTAACTGCTCTATCACATCAGAACCAAACTCCCAGAAATATTAATGGAAGAAATGACGGTCATTATTGTTAAAAAGTGACTTTGCTACAGTCACCACTGGGTTGCACAGGAGATATCAAAGTATTTCCCTTAAAGTTATTTGGAACAGCCCAGGATTATGGCACCTCTCAGAGACTGTGCACATCACTCCAGCGGCCAAGCTACACCCACTTCTTGAGAGGAGAAACCTGAATAATAGATCTCTGAGAGTACAGTTGCAATTGAAACCGATAACCATCCTGTCAAATCCAGCAGAAAAGGAACCTGAAGCCTCACGGGTTTTGGCAGAGAACCTCATTCTATCAGATGGAAAAAAAAATAAAATCCATGAAGTAACCCATACTGCAGCTTTTTGAGGCACCGTGAGTTTGTGGTGTGTTTAAACTTTTTTTGAAGACTGTCATTGGTCCCCAGCTGTGACAACGTGAGTGCTGGAAGCAATCTTAAAAGCAGTGCTACTGCTTCTCCACCCACATGGAGGTTTATGGTTTTTTTCAGACAGTCATGCCTGCCTCAGGTGCCAAACCCATTCGCTTTTTCTGTCGTTGAGCTTAGCATGATGCTTTAATTAATCCTGAGGTGGCAGGCATAAAAATACAGGGGTGTTTAACCTAGTGATGGAATTATAATGCAACTTATGTGAAACTTATTCCCCTTTTAAAATACCTAAGTGCAAATTATCAAGTAATTCCATGGATGACCTTATTTCAGTTATTTCTTTACTTACTTATGGGTTGAAAAGAGGGGTGACTGGAAAATTGATAAAGTTATAAAAATAAAAATCATCCTGACATTATCACAGTGTAAATATTGAGTAAGATCTGTAGTAGTTTAAAAGAAGATCACTTGCAAAGCCAGGCTCTTTCCACTTCCAATATTGGCAGTATTTAGCACATTGATTTCTGGAAGATGTAACAGTCTAAAAGAAATTTCACTTAAGCAAAGCTCTATCACAAAGAGCATAGTGTCTAATGAAGTGGGCATCAATGGTAGGGAAAAAAAGACCAGAAGCCAGTATGTGAGGCTAATTACACGTCCTACAGAAGCCAGTTGTATACCACAATGGAGTATTTTTAAGCAAACTTCCATTGCAAATAACATTTATGTATAAATAATAATGCATAAATACTAGCTACAACTATTTTGTACAGCAACATTAATACAGCTTGCACATCCGGGACGTAAATAAAATAATTCACTGGTTTTAATTTTACTACTTGTAAGACGAGACTTCTGGGCATATTTTATATAACTAAATTGTATAACTCACAAATAAAATTACAACATCACGTGCAGTCAGACCACAGGATGGAATGTGGGAACCAGCACCACAAGTACACTTACGCTATGCACAAAAAAAACTGTGACCATATTAAAGATAGTGGTAAAACCTGAACATCAATGAGCATGTTGCCTCCCATAATAGACATTTAAGAGTGCTTTACTGGAAACTATAATACTGTAACACCAGTTATAACTATAATATTGGTTGAAATCCATTCAAGGAGCAACCTAAAACTTTCCAAACCAAGGTAAGTATGTTTGGAGTATACTCTCCAAGGGTGAGAGGCAGAAAATGTTTAATTATCAAATTTTAAAACACGACAGTACAAGAAGGACCCTCATTTTGTAGGAAAATGGAATGAATGACCTAAAATGGCATTTCATTCATCAAGCAAAAAAAGTCAAGAGATGTAGTAAAATTATTGGCCAAATCGGAAATAATTCTCTGTAAGAAAGTAAGAGTGAATAAGGAGTCCTCACGTCAACGTGGGATGGGTGTTCCCACAGAAGAGCACCAAAAGCTGAACATCCAGTACTAACATGAAGGTAGAGAAAGGGAAGGAGCACACAATTTATCCTACCTGATGTGAACCACCATAAAATTCTGCCTATAAACTGCATTAGAGTGGAAAGAGAAATGCATATCCAGAGCTTTATGCTACCCACCCTAAGACAGGCATCTTAGTCAATAAAATCACCCTCTTGCCTCCCATTGCTGACAATATACAAGACATGCACATGCTTAATTTTAATCCTCTAAAGAGAGATGAAGTGCAGAGAGGGCAGAGCCCTGGCTGTGTACCTGGAACAGCCCAGCGCAGCTGAATCGGCACTGGCTGAAAATTAAGAAGAATAGTCTATGAACTGGATTTTGGTTATTTTTCCTTGAGCATCCAAAGAGAAACACATATAAATTTCATCCCTGCTTCACTCCTGAAATAACACAATTACAGGCTGCTCCTTTTTCAGGGTGAAATACCGGAGTTTGCCTCAAACATATGCAGTTGTCATTCTTTTGTTCATGCATAACAGAAAACAAGTATAGCTTTTTCTTACTATGCTGTGAACTCAACTGTCAAGCTTTGAAAGCTGGTCTAGAGTCATACTACTGAATGATGAAAATGCTGTGAAATGGTCACTTAGCACTGCTTGTGCTTGATTCAGTCTGCTAAAAAAAAATAAATTAACATAGGTTATGTGATCTCGATGAACTTCACTGTGTGCATGGCATGAATTAATGAATACATTTTTAGCTATTTAATGCTTTTCATTCTAGACCAGGCTTGTGAAAAACAGACCAATGTACCAGTGAAAAAAATAATGTACCACTGTTTTAAAATAAAGACCAGTTTTTAAACTAGTCCTTGCCAATAGTTTAACAGATTAACAGAACTGCATATTACTGGCTGCAACTCATTCATAGATACTTGGAAAACCCTTGAAAAAAAATCTGCAGGGACAGCAAAGATCAAAAATTGAAGTAATTGCAGATGAGAACAACTCCTTCAAGCTGAACATATCAGTTCCCTTTCAATTCATACCCACAGCATCACAGACTCTAGATTTATTACTTTTACATTGCAAGTGGAGACTCTCTGGTCATCAGTGTATAAAGCCACTAACTTGTACACTTTAAGAATCTACAGAGCTATTTTCAAGATGACTCAGGGGATGTTTCAAATATCAATTTATATTTTTCCTGTCATTTATTAACTTATATTTTCTTAATTGTGGACTTATGCATATTGGACTATCTGCAAACCACATCCTAGGCCAGTCTGAAGATAAAATACATTGCTCCTGAAAGACTAATAAGGTATCAGTTAGTGAACTCTGCAGTGCTAACACATAGGGTGGACCCAGACTTTCTACCTGCTAATGCCTCCATTTGCTTTCCTTTCAGGTAATACAGCTAATTGAAACCTCCCAGATCTCCTACAAAATGGCAACAAACAGGAGAGAAAAAATAAACTGATTTTATTCATCTTTTATCCCTCTTTTTCCTACCATATCAATCAGTTCCACTAACACGAGCAATGGGATACAAACATGTTCTGAGAAGGGCTGACATGGGACTACCTGGACCTACAATTGGTGTTAGCATTTTTATAGGTACTGCCTGCCACAGGAACAGTAAATATACAGGTGGTACGAATACAGAACTTCTCATTGCCTACAGAGGCAGTTACTTCAACAATGAAAGAAACCTGTAGCCACAATCTTCACTGTCTTATGGTAACTTTCCATAATCCAAATAATTCCACTGAATAAATAACCGTGGAATAAATACCAAAATTTGATTACAAAGTCAAAAATGTAGCAGTGGTAAATTGCATCCAATATTGTGTTTAGGAAGATACATAAATGAAGCTATTGCTTTAGGGCAGGAAATGTAATTTTCTTTGAGTATAGAGCATTTACCATCATAGGAACCAAATCTGCTTGATAAACATATATAGCCAAACAAAACAGTCTTTTCCAGTAAATCTGAATACTTTTAATCAACTTGTTTATCTCAACTAAATATTTATTAACCATTTAAAATTTGAAACACGGGGCATGCAAACTTAACATGGTAGGTCTGTATTTGCTGAATATGAATCCTATGCTTTTTGTAGCCTGCAAGGTTTGTGCACTCACGTGTCATTGTGAACCCATTTGCAGGCTTCCATGCATGTACACTAACCTAAAAATTATCTACTCATCTCTAGAGAGAAACTATGAACCCATCTCTCTATGTAGTATTACCGCACAGGTGGGTGGGAGCAGCTCTTTAGACACCAGACTTCTGAAAATTCAGGGAAGTAGAAGAGACATCCTATTGGTTCTGCCCCTTATAAAAAAGCTATAAACAACCTTCACCCAGAGAACCCAACCAGAGAACCCAACCATGAGGTCCACACTCTTATGAGACAACTTCAGTAGTGCTGCTATGCACAGAAGAATTTCTTCTTCCTTTGCTAGAGGCTAGATTTAAGGGTAGAATACCTAAGTTCTAGTTTACTTAAGATGGCAAAAGTCTTTTAAGTTCAATTTAGCTAATGAATTTGCCATTTGGGGATGAATTTTTTTCAGTCCAACGATGCTGACACTCACCTCGAAAACTGTGCTTGTAGTACTGGGCTTAGTCCAAATCCCATTAAAGTCAACTGAAATTTTGCAATTTAGATTCCCATATGGAAAATCAAAACTCACTTCCTTGGCTCTATGCTAGCCACCAAATTTTTCATTAACTCAATTTTGTCTTTTCCTGTGTCACCACAGATAGCAGAAACAGTGTTTAAATACTGTAATACTACTGAAAGAATGAAATTTTAAATACATAAGTTTCTTTTGTAGGTTTATTTGTTTCCTTTGTTTTGTTTTTCCCTCTGCTACATTCAATTTTGCTGGTCTAGTCTGAACTTGATCCCGCTCATAGCTCTGAATGGCTCTGGCAATTATTGCTCTTATCTGATGATTTATTTTTTTTTTATGCTAAGAGGAGATTCCTAAATTAATTCCTTAGTTTATTTGGGATCCATTTTCTCAGGTGACTTCTGCTGGTCCAAAGCTTTTTGGGCACATTTTGACTCAGTCTCAGGAGAACTGAAATTCTGCTGGTGCTTTTCATCATCAAATTGTTATTGCTCAAGTTATTCAGTTATGTAAAGAACAAGTGTAAAATTAATGTGGCTTGATTTACAGACAGGATAATGAGCAGTAAACCAATGAATTATAATACAATAAAAACAACTGTCAGGTGATCCAACTCCCTGGCTAAGCAATTACCTGGGTTATACTTGAATTTCTGATCAATCTGCTAAACACTGCCACTTCCCAACATTTTTACTCACTACTTCATGACAGGATTATCAGATTCTGGAAGCCTGAGCATTATCTTGTGAATGGTACAAAACACAATCAATACTTTACCAAGAAAGGAGGCACGAGTGACTCCATCATAGTGGCATTGTCCATGATTCATGGCATTCTCTCTTTACAATTCCCCCTTTTCCCCCCCAAATAGCCTCTATTACACCCAATAGTGCATATTCCAAAAAAAAAAAAAAAAAAAGAAAAAACAAAACAAAAAAACGCAAATCAGAAAAGAATCAGCTCTTCAAAAGTATATTTATTAGCCAGGTTAAAACAAACTTTATGCAGGGTTGATTCACAAATACATACAAAGGACAATCTATGTAAGAGCAGAGAACTCTTTCTATAATCTTTACCTTAATTCTGAAAACATACATAAATATATGGATGTACAGAGGGAGACAGAAGTGGAGAGAGAGAGAGAGATGAGCATACATGTGTGAGCATCACACACAATCACTTGGCTCTGAGTACAATTCAGGGTTTTAATAGCACCATATGCTTTGGTTTCTAGAAACAGTAAGGTAGACATGAACACCCCATTCAAATCAATCCCATTACTCATAAGTTTAAAGACAAGCACATATTAAACACCTTGCTGAGTGATAAGAAACTAAAAATGCTTCTGGCACGACATATTCTTGGCCAAGTTCACATTGTCTATGATGCAACAATATATACAGGCCTCTGCCTCTGTGTTTTTAAACAACATGCGCAGTTATAAGTTTGATGCTAACCAATGCATTGAATATGCAATTCAAATTATCTCCTATCTCATATCTCATATCTCTTGCTTTTGTTTAATATTTCCTTCCTGTGCTTTCGATCCATCCCCCCCATTTCTACCTTGTAAAAAAATCCCTCGTACTTGCACCCTATCTGACTTAGCAGATTATATAGTGGGGAGATATCATCTTTACTGTTGTAAAGTTATTGAATATAAGAGCAATATATTCAGGGAGGCAACCTCAGAACAAACCAGTCCTGGAATGCACTTCTCGCAGCAACTTAACAGTTCTTTGCAAAGGAAACATTACTAGTGGGGCTCGAGGAATACATTGCCACTGAAAAGAAGCACAAGCACCATATCTTGCCACATAACATACAGAAACTGTCATACAAATAATACTTTTATTAAAAACAAACAAACAAACAAAAACCTAGACCATCAGGATTCAAAATTCAGAAATGGAATTAATGCTGCAGGCTTGAAGAAAATCACCCACCCATGGAAATCTGTTTCCTCTGGCACCCTCTAATGAAAAATAAAAAATAAAAAAATAGAAAATAATAATAATAGCAATAATAAAATAAAAAAAAAAACACTATGAATTAAAAGCCCTCAAATCTATGCTAGAAACACAAAGTATGTTCAAAACTACTGTCCATTTTGTATACCCAAAATGGCTGACATTTTTATATCCAAGCAAGCTGCAGCATAATGCAACCCAACACAAGGCCGGATAGGTAACAGCAAAATCCCTTCTTATTAGGGTGAATAATATTTATCATACAGAAAAGGGTTCTTACGTTTTTAATCCCTGTAACATAAATATTCAAAGCAAATATAATTTTAAGCAGGCAATTAAGAGGAGGGTAAAAAAAACAAAACACACCCAACAAACACACACGCTTCAGAATGTCATTTGAAATAAATTTATCTCCATGTTAAAATGGAAACTTATTAAGTTTGCCAAGTGTTTTAATGAGACCTTCTTTTTAGAGCTAACACAGAATCAATGTCTGAAAGAAAGTCCAGCTCATCAGGCTGCAGCAGCAATACTTGCTGACTTACTTCGCCTTTAATAATTTATTGTCTTGACTTCTACTTCATATGAGTTGTCTTGTCTTAACAACAGTAAATACAGCCACAAAGCAATGAGAAATATCAGCAGGATGATGACACTAATTGTACTGTCTTGACTTGAATTGAAATTGCTGAACAGTAAATGAGATTACTAGCCTAAAGATAATCTTAATTTAAATGTGCAGCTGCATTTATCTCATCTCAGATGCAATTCTCTGAAGTGCTTAAAAAAAAAAAAAAAAGAAAGAAAGAAAAGAAAAGAAAAGAAAAGAAAAGAAAAGAAAAGAAAAGAAAAGAAAAGAAAAGAAAAGAAAAGAAAAGAAAAGAAAAGAAAAGAAAAGAAAAGAAAAGAAAAGAAAAGAAAAGAAGAAAAGAAAAGAAAAGAAAAGAAAAGAAAAGAAAAGAAAAGAAAAGAAAAGAAAAGAAAAGAAAAGAAAAGAAAAGAAAAGAAAAGAAAAGAAAAGAAAAGAAAAGAAAAGAAAAGAAAAGAAAAGAAAAGAAAAGAAAAGAAAAGAAAAGAAAAGAAAAGAAAAGAAAAGAAAAGAAAAGAAAAGAAAAGAAAAGAAAAAAAGAAAAGAAAAGAAAAGAAAAGAAAAGAAAAGAAAAGAAAAGAAAAGAAAAGAAAAGAAAAGAAAAGAAAAGAAAAGAAAAGAAAAGAAAAGAAAAGAAAAGAAAAGAAAAGAAAAGAAAAGAAAAGAAAAGAAAAGAAAAGAAAAGAAAAGAAAAGAAAAGAAAAGAAAAGAAAAGAAAAGAAAAGAAAAGAAAAAAGAAAAGAGAAAACAGGCAGACATCTAATAGAAACCTTTATTTCTGTAGGTTTTAAAGATAATGAAGTGCCCTCGTGTTTTGTTCTATTGTCGTATTTTATAACAATCTTTACTTTGCAGGTCAGAATAGAAAAATTGGGTGATTTCTTAAATTGTCATAACTTTTTCTGTCTTTCATACTCACATCGTATTTGTTTGTTTGTTTATAGACTTTTCCAACATGGAATATCTTTGAAAAATAGAAGAAGATCAAGCAATTAAAATGAAAGATGAAGATGAAATTTCACACGCTTGTGATGTGATTATGGATGGTCTGTCCTGGATCATATAATTTTCTTGTAAGCATTGAAAAGCATTAGAAAAACTCTATGAAAATGATTTAAAAATATTACTTAGTCTACCAATTATAAATAGCAGCTAATATGTCAGTTTTTTTTATTTATTACAAGATTATGTAGACAAGCTTGCTTAGAAGATTCACAAACAGAAATCATGCTTCCAACCTATTTGCATATACTTCTGTCCCCAAAATACATGAGATTTCTCTGAAAACGTTTGTTTGTTTGTTTGTTTTCTTTCTACAACTAATTAATATATTGAAAACATGAAATTAGTAAAGGCTCCTATGTCCTGCCACATATTGCAATTTAAGTGTTTGCAGAAACTTGCGGGGCAAGAGGGAGCATCTCGACTGGCACAATGCAAAGCCTCAAAATTAAAAAAAAAAAAAAAACTCAAAGCCATATGAGACAATTCAGAATTGATGAAAATCTTGTTTTCGAGTTTTAAAATGAAGATTTTAACCAGATTAGAGAGTCAACATCTTTGTGAAAATATCTCACACCTTCTTCAGGCTCTCTTCCAAATTTCCTATATCCTTATCACTGTGAAGTAATATTATTTACTATTATCTAGTAAAACTTATTATTATTTATTACTTCTCAGTAGTTAGGGTATATTTTCTGTACTTCAAAAGTCCTCAAGCACGTTTCTTTCCAGTGTAAATTGAATCAGGGCTGAGCGTAGCTCCATTTGGAGTGTAAAATGAGATTTTCAACTGCAAAGACTCTTGTATACAACATAACTTGGAGCAAATATGGTATATTAGAAGTTCTAAGTGGTCATCACTTCAGCTCTCTTTTCCCCACAAATGAATTCACACCTGAATTTTATGTCTGTTAATGCAATAATTCTGCTCACATGAAATATCAGTTTGAAGAGTAATAAACTAGGAGTGTTGTAATAAAACAAAAGGGTGTTGGAATTTGGCCAATTAGTAACTAAAACCACAATAGCACTTTAACCTAAGTATAGAGATATGCTTACAGCATATATATTCCGTATTCTGATAGATTCTAAAGTCCCTCTGCAGTTAATAGGGACAGGGCACTTCGAGGTCACTATAAAGTTATCTTCAAATACATGTGTAAAGCACATCGGCTGAACCACCCACTAAAAATTCCTGTTTTTCCCATTAACTACTGGAACATTAAGGCCAGTTCTGATGTAGGCTTCCCCATTGTGAAAGCTGAAAACAGAATGAGATGAGTCATGCTGCTTCTGCAAAGGTCAGCTGGCTGAGGCTTTTTGGAAGACCAGAAGACCGATAGCTGCTTTGGGGTCGGGCATCTAATAACCCTTGGTACGTGAACTTCACTGGTATAGATGCATAAAATCCTCACAAGACGTCTTACGTCATCAACATCTCCCATTATCCCTTTCCTGTTTTCAAAGCAAGAAACTACAAGCATTCTGGTGAATGTCTGGCTTCCTATGAGACGTGTGTCTCCCAACAGGTTGCAATGCTGGTCATGCAGACTCAGCCACGGCAGAAGGTGGCCTCTTTCACTCCGCTATTGTTAGTGCTGTCAGAATACAAATACTGCCCTGCGTTTCCACATTTGAATGCTTTCGCATGTAGCTCTGTGTGCCTCAATATGCAGGTTTGTATTGATCTTCATTTGAAAAGCAATGCTTTTGCTAACTGATAATCTTTTATGCCTTCAAAATCCCAGGCTGGCATTTAACAACAGACTCCAGGAGACTATGGAAGTACTGAAATGTAAAGGTCAAGGACAAAACAGACACTTTCATGAATTGCAGCTCTCACATCATGTTCCTTACAAACATGTTTTTTGAATTTGCAAGATATGTTGGTGCTGAGCAGATGTAAGAAAACTGACTTGGTTTGTCATCTGAATTACATTAAATAAAACATTTTTTTCCACCTAGCTCAGAATGCCTTACTGTTCTATCCATCCATGGTGCTGGCTTTGAATTTCCCATATCTCATAAGACATGCACACCAGTTCTGAAACATTTACTTTCTCACAACTCACAAAAAGCAAATGCAAACTACGTTTCATATTGTGATAGAATGTCCCAAGATGGATGAATCAAAGTCTCCAGTGAAAAATACAGTTGTTTTCTATACCTTTGGTGGAAAAAGTGTTTGGAGGGTATATGAATGAAATCCATTTATCCAAACTTACACAAACATTGAGATCAACTTGTCCCTTCCCCAATCACAAAAACAAAACAAAAGCAAAACACAACAAGAAAATAACTTATACGTAATAATAAAATCCAGTCTATGTCTTCCCTCCCAGATGGATCCAGGTTCTATCCACAAGGATCAATCAACTTGCAGTCTAGATTTACTTTCTTTAAAAAACTGTTCCCTCTGGGTAGATGCAATTGCATGTGGCTAACAGCAAGCAGAACTCATATTTTACTAGAATAATATCCTGTTACTAACACTTGCTCCCTTGACATTTTTTTCTTGCAGAACATGCATTTATAAAGCAGAATCATTATTTTTAATTCTCCTACTAATATTATGATATCCAATGGCATGTTCTAAGTAAGTGCAAATAGTCTCTTAATTCAGCAGAATTATTATGCTGAATATATTATGCTGAGCATTATATAATTATTAATACTGGGGACTTTATTTTTCTATACATTCTCCACTTCTTTAATGACTGCATTAAAGTTGTTCTATTGGTTTTAAATCTGTAATTCTTTGAAAGCAATTCATATAGATATTATGAATTATGCTTAATACTGACATAAGGGTAAGGAGATCTGTGTACACGTACTAAATAACAGGTCCACCATCATGCCATCTGTGGAATTAAATACAGGAAAACTTACATGTAGATGTAGTCATTTTTTTCTTTCCTCACACATTTCCAGTTTTCACTATATATTTCTATAGTCTACTCTTTTTTGCTCTCTTCTTTAAAGAAAAAAAAAACCTATCAGTATAGCATTACATATTTAGAAGACTGCTTCCATTTAGAGATCTGGTTGGTGGTCCTTGAGTAATTCTTTCATGACTATTTGTAAAGATATACTTTACAGTGAATCAAGGATATGACTCACCTAATTAATAGGCATGAAGTGTCAAAATAAATAACTTAATTCAAAACATTTAGTCTTTCAAACTGACCTTCTTCTGTACCACCAACATCCACAGTTATGTTAACATATGAGGCAGCTGGGAGTTGCCAGAAAGACTAACAAACAGAAGGGTGGAGGAGGAGATGTAAAACAAAAACAAATCTGAAAATCTCTCCATTTCCTTGCAAAAAATAATTTCCAATAGAAACACTGGACAGTTGAATAACATTTTCTTTCAGGAAATGATGGAGGCTATATTGAACATTTTAGGTCGTTATGATTTCTGAGGATTTAAATATGAAATACGATCATATATATATATATCTCTTTATTAGTCTTCTGTTCCACTAATCACCTATCCTGTTTCTCTTCTTTACTTCTCCTGATGTGCTGTGTGCTTGTATGTTCCAAAACAATAATCTCTGTCATATCTAATTATTTTTTTCTATAGGAAATAGATGAAAAAGAGCCATTAATATTGTTAATTTACATATGATGACTAGAGCACAGACAGATTAAGGATTGGATTAATTTCATCTAAACATAGCCATGCAAAATTGATGTATCAAGCCTGAACTAATTATCTTGACTGTCTTTGCAAACAACCAAGGGGAAGGCCTTTCCAGGATTCCTCCCAGAAGTGAACTCCAGAATCCACTTTTGGAGAAAATTCAGCTGAATGCATGGGATCCTAAACAAGCTTAGATTTGACCCTTGCATTTCGGATCATTAGAGTCTGGAGATGAATTCCACTCTCTGTGATGCTAAGGTGCTACTTGCTTAAGAAGGTCCTAAGAGCTAAACAACATTGTCGTGGTACGGAAACAAAAAGCACCATGTCTTAAAAGATGTGTAGTACAAAATATAGTTGAATCTTTCAGGAGGAGCTTGTGTTGCAGGAAATTAAATAAATAAACACCTAAAAACTGATTATTTTCCTTTTATTAACTCATAGAATTTCATCCACTATCATGCAATCATAACATAGGATGTGTGCTATGGAAATACCAAAGAACTAATAGTGTCCAAGTCAGCAAGCTTTGAAGTGAAGAAGAGGTAGACTAGGCTTTACAGAAACAGGACTTCATCTGCTCTTGGTCTACTGCAATATCCTCTCTGACACTTTGAATTATATGACTCTGATCCCGAAAAATTAAGGGGTGCTCTTTGGACAGTAAAGGCAAACTCCAAGAAAGAACACTGAAAATAGTATTACATGGATTTTTTTCCTTTCTTGCCTGAGGAAAAAGCCTCCATTGCACACAGCCTTCACAGCATCTATAAAAACACATGCGTCCCTGGGGCTGCAAGGCAAGGTTCTTTTTTACCTCTCCCTTTACATCAAGTTTCTAGCACTGTTCTGCCACTGTTCTTTTTTTTTTTTTTCCCTCTCTCTCCAAGCTCACTCTTTTTCCCTCAGTTTCTTAACCATGAACTAATGTAACAGCCTTTCCTTTTTATATTTTATTTTACAATCTACTTCTGTGGCTTCAAAAGCTCACCTGCCACTGGAGTTACTCTGAGTCAACAGGTCCTGACAAGAGACATGAGATGGATCAAATGTTCCTCTACCATTTCTGTCTCTCTCGTATTTACCCTAGTTCATCCTCACCTACTTTATATGAGTGAAATGATCCATGAAAATATGTAATGTTTCCCCTGTTACACCCTAAGTTTTGATTGTATGGAAATCTTGTTTCCTCCACCTGTTATCATTCTCATGTCCTTGGTAACCCCATAGCAATAATGTCCTGTGGGCCTTCTTTTTATACATCTTACATGGATTCTGTCCATATCTTGAGAATTTGTTCTGATTCCTCTTCTGTTCTGCATGCTAAACTCACCTGTCTTCTGCTGGGAGTAAAACAGCTTGACTACTACTAACAGCAAATTTACCACTCCCTATAAGACTTACCAGAAGAGAGTAACTATCTTACTAACATATGCACTATCTATTCTATGGAAACTAGTATGATTTTTATCAAAATATATTTATGAAGAAAGAGAGCGTCCCAACTTTCTTGGCAAGGAGCAGATTAAAGAATAAATAAAAAATGGAAAAGCAAAATCAAAAATGCAGGACTTAAAATGTCATAACACAGCTGAAAATACTATTTCAAGACTATCTCAGACTTCTGTGTGATCTTTTAGACTGCTTTAGCACTTGGGAATTTTGCCCGAGATCAGCTCTTCGCTCACTTCTCCTATCGCAGCAATGTTAAATAAAATCTCCCTAGCACCCTCTTCTTTCCCACTTTCCCGTTCAGCAGAGAATGGCACCTCCATGTTATTTAAATACCTGTGTGTATAGAAAGGAACGTATTCACTACTGTGTCTTCAGTGATTGACTGCAGCAAAGGTAACAGTGGTACTTAGTGCATGCATGGGGTAGCCTAGCAGTGGTCAGTACTTACAAGAAGCCTCCAAGAGCAATCAAGGTTGTTGCAGAAATTGGTGGCGTTGACTTGAGATCACAGTAGACCTGCTTCTCTTCATGCTAACAGTAAACTAAAGGCTTGGCACAAACACCCACCTTACTGATACAGTGGTGAGCTATTACACAAACTACTATCAAATGACATAAAATCAACTTGATGTCAAAGAAGGTTGGCAAGTGTTGGCAATGAAGAAGGCAAGCGTTGCAAGAAAAAGAAGACAGAAATCCTGGTCTTGTAATTAAGACATAGCTGAAGAATAGACGTCTTGCATGACTTGGGACATGTCATTAGATTTTTCAGACATGGTTCTATCCAAGTTCATTGTTATTCTACCTGATGGGACTATCTGTGTAGTAAGAAATGATTTAATGGAACTATCAGGAGAAAGTCTTCTTTCCTGTAGCCTAACTCTTCATATTTAAAGTTAGACTGATAAAATACCCTTTATTCATTGCCTAGTTAATGTTCTTCAGAGCAGAATTCTTTCTTTAGGATGTTGCAATGTCTACTTCAATGTGCCTCCAAAATGCTTCTGGTAATTCCATTAAAAATCCCTATTTTCACAACACTCTGATTTGTTTAATTATTTTTCCCTAACCAAATTTTTATCCAATATTCGTATTGGTCAATACTTCCATATTTTCCAAATGCTGTCATATCTTTTTGAAACTGCTACAACCTTTTAAAGGGTAGCTGTGTTGTACCAATAACTAAAAAAAATATTGCAAATGAGATGCTTTCTATGCTTTGAAGGGAAGAGGGATGTATAAAACTCATCATTATTTTTTTAAAAAGTACATCTTAGGAGGCACATGGAGATATTCTTCTGTTGCTGTTTTAAACCTAAGAAGAAAAGAGAGAGGGAAAGACACAAAAAATAGGGGGGAAAGGAGAGGAAGACAATAACAAAGAGAAAGAGAAAGTTAAGTGAAATAAATATCATGAAAGTGGCAGAAAGTGGAAGGAAACTATGTTAATCTCCAAACCACTTCTGAAAGCAATGTAAAGTTCATTCAGGTTTTACTAGAATACCTTTTTCTCAGTTTCTTTTTTCCCTTTTTGATTCCCTTCCATCTAGCTTCCATTTGTGTATGCTGGTGCAAACCAAACCGTTAAAATCCTAAGCTTTTCTTGTTTTGGAATATATGTCCTCACAACTTAATATTTCAACTTCAGTTTTCCATGATGACTTTAATTTCTTTCCCACGTCCTCTTGACAATTATCGGCAGATAAGAGAAAACAGTATCAATACCTTTATTAGGGTCATTTTACAAGTCCCATGCTATTTGCGTCCCCAGCTGTTTTCTTAATAACCCTAATACTTTTAAATTTACAATGCTACTTTGACTTTTATCCAAGAGTTAGCAGCTACCAAGGAGATGTCCTTAAGCTAACCTGTTTGCACTTGGCCAAATTATGTTTCACAAAATCATTATTTTCACTCTTTACTGTGAAGAATAAGAGCTTGCCAGAAGCATGCTGCTAAAACCTTTCAATTTCTAACCACAGCGAGCATCACACAATGTCTCCAGAATTATTTATTGATCTGCCACAGAGCAACACATATACAGCATAGACTAAACTTACGCTTTCTTCCATGGCCGTAATCCTCTGATACAGGATACACCCACCTTGCAAATAAGGAAATCATGAGGTCTGTAGTCTTCTACTAACTTCATTTAATTAGATTTTGCTTTTCAAAATAGCTATTGACGGACCAAAACCCCCAGACTCCACAAACAGGAAATAGAGCTATGCTTCTAATATAATGGAGCAGTGCCCCATCCAACAGAGTGATGTTGTAGAAGTTGTATGGAAATTGGAATTCTTATTTCAGTAAAGAATTCTCTTGAGATGCAGAGAACAGTATTTTTGAACAAATACCATATTACTCATCAAACAGCAATGCCACAGTTTTCTAGGAAAACTCAAGCTACCATTCACTTACCAAATACTTTCAGTCTCCCAGAGCTATCTGTAATGCTTTCACCATAAGCAAGCAGTGAAAAAGTGAATAGGGAGTTTGGGAAGTTGACATCACCAGAATTTACCCCAAAGTAAGATTTTTGATCCTAATATTTTCCCATGGAAAATGTTATACTGGGAAATTTCCAATCAATTTAGGTCATCCTCTTTTCAGGGGCTGAGCCCCTCTGGGAATCAAAGGGGAGACAGATCCAGAAGTCAACGTTCCTTCAGACCATACATCAGTATCAGAGGTAACTTGCACTCATGAGTTATCATTTTCAAAGCAGCCATCAGGAAGCCCAGTCTAGGTACCAAAAAAAGGCTGCACACCTTGATTAGGGCTATGCATTAAAAAAAAAAAAAAAAAATCATACAACTTATTTAGCATCAGAACAAAAGGCAGGACCCTGAAGCTTACCCACAAGCTTTCTTTTCTTTTTCTTTTTGTCATCTTTCAGCTACGGACAGCCTCATTCATTATATAACAGATTTATCTCACAGCATAAGTCACTGAGCAGTGGTTATGATCAAAGGCTTAAATATTGAAGTTTAATTGTAAGACATGTTATACTTTGACCAACACTACATTTAACCTGAAAGCTTAAACCCTCCTGTTGTATTCAGCCATCCACTTCAGGAATTTCCTTTTTTAATTTTTATTTATTTACTTTTCCTTCCAGTTTCATCACATCTACTTTGCACAAGCAATTCTTTGTCTCTAAACTTTGGTAGGGTAGGATAGTGACCTACTGAACCTCCTGAGGTCGTTCCAGCTCGTATTTTATAATGACTGAATTTCTTTATATTATCTGTTCAACATAATCATTTTAAAAGTACAGTTCTAGTTTGGATCAGAAAAGCAGAACTATCTGACTACTGAAAACCAAAGATTTTTGGTTTATTCTCCTTAGAACATATTCTTCAAGCTTAACCAAGCAGTTTGCAAGAATCAAAAATTAAATGCAATTGCAGCCAATGTAAAACAGAGGAGAGAATGGAGATGGCTGCCATTTAAGTAGTAAACTCACCTAAACCACAAAATAGACAGACATTATTATTATTAAAGGTCAAAGGAAAAGACAACACGTTTAAAATAGTGTTAAGAAGTGAAGATGGGATATTCAGTTTTGCACTGATTTATGTTAGAAGTAAGCTATACCAGCTTAACAGTTGCATTCTTTCTGTTAGCAAAAGAACAAAAAAAAATGTAACAAAACCCAACAAAAAGCCGACGGACTGTTTCTGTGAAGCACATAGAATGAGATAGATGATTTACAAGCTTGAAATTCAGATCAGTGGAGGGTGTTTTTATATAGCTAGTGTAAAACTTTACAAATTATTGTTTAGTCAATTCTTTCTCCTACTGTGTACAATTTTTCAGCACCATATCTCTTTTCACTTCCTTCCTCCCACATAATAAATCAGAAATATTTTCTGGCATTTTCCAGCGACAACAGATGCAACTTACATTGCTTTCTGATAATGCTGAAAAGTACCTTAAGCAGTAAATATTCAGCTCCACTGCCAACCACTCTGTTTTTCTATTCTATCTATATATATTTATTCTTATATATATATGTATATATAAACTATGAATTTCCTCATATGCACACACATTTAGATATATCCATCTATTGTAACATAACAACCCTATTTTTAAATGTTTATTTCTGTGGTTATAAAATACAGACAATTCAAAAAAAAAAAAAAAAGACATTTTTAATTCAAGTATTAAAGGATCTTAATTTTTGGCATGAAGTCACCACCCACGTAAATTTATGGTCTGGAAACCTTTTCGCACAGTCCCTCAGCCAGTTTGATCTGGGCTGCAAATTTTCACAGCCTGCCACCCCTCTCTGCAGCTCCTTATGAAGCTCCAGAAAAAAACCACAGGGGTTTCAGGCGCTGCTTTTCAGATGCAGCTCCAATCCATCTCTCACTGTAACTAAGATAGGTAAGCTGTGAAATCTAACCTCAAAGCCCCTTTTGCCTGTAAAAGTTGTTATTTTTGCAAGCAACTGGTGAACTTTTTTTTTTTTTTTTTTTTTTTTTCCTAAACTGTTGCTATTGGTATTTCAAAAATATAAAATTCATTTATACAGTTTGAGTGCCACAGTTGTATCACTGTTCCTAACAACTCACTAGGCACTGTACACTGGGGAACATGTAAAATCCATAGGAATTATTTCCATAAGATAAAATACACTGCAACCTCATAGCAAAGCTTTGTTAGGAGATACATATGAATATACAGGCATCTTGTCAGAAAATTTGATGCTAATTTTTTTAAGATTCTTTAGTAATCAAAATAAAGATTCTGATATACAAAACCAGTAAGCTTGGAAGATTTGGAAAAAGAAACAAAGTATAAAATGGGGTAAAAGCAGGATAATTTCTGCAATAAGTATCAAAACATTAAAATGTTATGAGGACCACAACTAATCCTAGCTATTAAAATAATTAAGAACTTATCTTTTGTTTTCTTTTCATTTTAAAAGTACCTTCTCATTTTAATATCAAAATGCCTTGGTAAAATAATTTCTAGTAAGTTCTGCTTATTGCAGTATTTTCCTTTCAGCTCCAGCACAACAGAAGAAAGGACAGGAGTTGTTAAGGGAAAGAATCAAGCACAAGAAATATTTGCTTAAAGAAAAGATGAAAAGAGGAAGAAATCTACAGACATTGCACAAAGCACCCTTAGTTGTGATGAAATATCAGCATAATTTTAACCTATTAAGAAATATGAATAAACCTTTCGCCTGGAATCAGCAACATGCCCAGCATTCTTGGCAAAAGGACAAGACGCTAAAAGCTGACTCTTTCTTTTCTTTCCCAAGAAAAAGGAAGACACAGTAATTCTGAAAAGCAACAATTTGAATGTGACCCCATGACTGAGATGGCCATTTACAGTGTACTACCTTATTTATTTATTTATTGATTGATTGATTGATTGATTGATTTTAACAGCGCTATAGACTTTATACGTGGTTCAACCAAATGTTGTGAGTGGTAATGGAAATCCAGTCTGGGTTGAAAACTTCTTGGAAACACCATGTCCCAATGGACACGGCATTAGACGTGGTAAAATAACTTTGGGTATTACTGTCGTCTTCTGTGACTTTGAGTAAAATAACAGACAGTACTTAGCTTCTTTATCTGCAAAATTCAGTAGTGATATTTCTTATCCTTTGGCATGTATTTTGACATCTCTAGATAAAAGGCATAAAGGCAGATAAGTAATATTAAATTCTTTATTTGTGATGAATGCAATTATCTTCATCCACATAACTTTCTATGTTTTTTTTTTTTATTTTATTTGAGTAGTTAGGTATGGAGAGAGTTACAAAATCAAACTTTATATTATGCTAAGTGATATTATTTTAGAAAAAGAAAGAATAAAGGATTATTATACTTGACAGTTCCAAGGGATAATTCATCCCATCACAAATTGGTATCTTAAAAAGTCTATGATCTTTTTTTCCTCTGTGTATCTCTCTATATGACTATGATTATCTTAAATTAGGTGCCTAATTTTTACACAGTTGCAGTTAGCTGATAAGTACCTTATCCACACAAAAAAGTCAGAATTTGGGGATTAATCTCAAAGCTTAGGGGTTGTAAACCGTAAAAGTGCGGAAGTTTGTAGTATGCAATTTTTTGGCTAAACGCATTAAATAAGGAGTGTGAATTTTCTTTATTTTTCCAATTCATTGATGTGATGATTTGGGGAGTTGGATTTTATTGCTGGTGTGTTACAAAATCGTATTTTTAACTGGAGGGGGATAAAAGCATAACAGAGATTATCATGCATCATCTTGATCTGCATATTGGAAGAGCTTATTGCCAATATTTTATTTTGGCTATGGATTTTGGCAACTAAGACACAACTAACTCTCTTAGTTGTCTTGAGGAGCTCATAATCATTGAGCCACTGCTTGAGGGACTTCTGCGGAACATCTGTGTCAGTCCTTTCTTCCTTATCAGAGGAACAAAAGTGCAAAAGAGAGATTGATGTAATTATTTTTTGGGTGAATCAAGCTGTTTTTAAAATTTCCCATTAATTTGTTTTAAATTAAAATTAAAATTTCTTTTCAGTTTAAAAAAAAAAAAAAACACACATTCCATTTTTCTCTCTGCATTTCTATTTAACTTTAAAATCTTAAAGAATTCATGTGCATATAGTTAGCTGCTTAGCTACCTAAAGAAATTCCTCACTATATAATACAAACTTCTTCCAGAAACAGAAAATAACAAGCATTCGAGTGAACAAACTGGATGTAAAACCTGGGCACACATATATGCATATAAACTCTCTTATAAATAAGCCATAATTTCCCACTCATTTACAAATAAACATAATTGTCCATTCTTAGAGTTGTCTCCCCATTCCAGCTGAACAACTCAGCTACTCAAAATAACGAATACTTTCTAATATTGCTAATCTGGCTAGAGCCAATATTTGTTCTGCAGCAATAGTTTATATTGTTTTCTTCTCAACCATTTTTTAAACTGTTATAGAGACATTTTTGTATTAAAAAGTAATGGATTTAAAAGTAATTCAACATTTATATTCTGATCGCATTATCTATCGTATATCCGAAGGCAAGCATCCTGCTGATGGTGAAGGGCTAAAGGAAACAATACTGTTTATCTTGAATTACAATGGCTAAACTGAAGCTGTTTGGGGCTGGAAGGAGCCTACTGCAGCCTTTACTGAGATGCAGTCAGGACACTGATGCAAGCACCAAGCAGGTGACAACTGGAGGTGTAAGCACTGGCTGTTCGAGCACCCCAGGACTCAGCAGAGGACACACAATGTCTCACTACCACTCCCACCCCTCTCACTGTTCCCTAGGGTTGCACTGCTGATGGGGTTAAAGCAATTGCTGATGGAGTTTAAAACCTGTGCCTGCATCCTAACAATGCTGTGATAGTCCTGGCTTCCCTTTCCCTTCCCTGGGGGTCTTTGAGCAGTCAGGAAAGCTCTGGAAAAATCGTTCTGCTACGTGTAATTATACCCCTGCCAAGCCAGTACTAGTAAATAACCCGATCTCAGAGCTTCAGGGCGACTCTGTCTTTTAGGTACTGACCCTAAGCGTTGGCAATCTATAAATCATAAGGGCACACACTCATACAGAGGAGAGCTGAATGATGAAATCAAACAGCACAGGTATTAAATGCCATATACCCATATCACAGATATCACTTTATATCTGTATAATGCACTGAAATGTATTATCATTATACACATATGCAGAAATAAATTTGCAGGTTATCTTGGATGGCCTAAGTGCTGAATGCAGTGCAATAAGCACATCCCTTCATCTCCTGGCTGCCCTCTTGCTGATGCAGCCCAGGGCACAGTTCTGGCTTTTTGGCTACAGGGATGTGCTGCTGACTCACGTTACGTCTTTTCCTCAGCCTGCCTGCTGCTGCCACTAATGGCAGACTACCCAAACAGAAAAAAATTAAATATTTGTTCTTCATCATCATCACCAACATCAGAAAGAAATCTACTTGAACAAGTGAGAGACTGGGAGGTCTTTGTCTAAGAAAAAGTAAATGCAGCTGCACTACATTTAGCTACATTACAGGAAAACATAAAACAAGGACAATTCCCAGAAGAAAATAGTGCTGGTCCCTACATCTGAATCATTTCGTGGACTAACACAATAACCAGTAATTTGCATGACTCCATTTTAGCACCGAGGTTTTCAGACTGCTTGCCCTGGTAATTATTATCTGCCATTCAGATAGTTTGAACAGAAAAATTAACATAATCATAGTCCTAGCAAACCCAGTCAGTGCTACTAAAAAGTTAGAACTTTGCACCTTTATAGTTGTATTAATATATTTTAATTGCCAGGCACTCCACATTATCTGATTTTAGTCAATTATCCCCACTTGTTTTCAATACTGCCTGTAATTTCTATTTTTGCATTTCTAATATACCACCAAACATCTTGAAAAAGTAAAAAGCTAGGTATTCACACAAATCAAAATAATTAAAAAAATAAAAATGTTAAGCCTATTAAAGTAAAACTATTTAAAGGTATGTTTTAAATATAAGCCTGTCTTGGACATTTCAATGGCCTGTTTTCTCCCACACAGTCTATATTTTTGCAATTCTTTTACATAGGTATAAAAGCGAATCTGAGAGACTCCACTTCAGAAATTGTAATATCCCCCTATTGCTTCTGGGTTTTTCTCCACCAAAAAGATTTGCAGCCTTCTACATTGTTTAAAGTCGTGTATAGCTTTATCATCCAGCCAAGCAAATAATCAGAATTTGGCTGGACAGCAAAGTCATTTTTCAAATCCTGCAGCTACCTGCCTCAGAAAGATGATCGGGCCTGGAGACTTCTTTTTAATTAGTCTCTCTTCTCCCTCAGGCTGATCTTCCCTTGATTCAAAGAGGGTCAGCAACTGACCTCATCCATGACTGCAGAGATTGTTTGGAAATTCTAATAATAATTCACCTGAAGTTTGGATTAACAGCCTCAAATCTTCTCAAATGTCAACCATAGACTGTATTCAGTTAAGAAAACAAACAAACAAAAAAACAAAACACAATAACTTTCTTTTTTAAGCTATTCTTGCTCCATGAGACAAATCGTTTCTTACCCAATACGCGTGCTAGAAATGCTACAAATACACGCCTTCAAAAAAATTTGTTGATGAAAGTCAGCAATAATACAGTATTTCATATTGAAAGATACATCTGGTCTACTAAATCACGTTCCTCAGTTCACTTCAGTCATCTGATGATGATCCTTACCACACGTGCTTTACTTGATGATTAATAATGCTTATCACTTCCCAGTGAGCCTTATCTAACAATGGCCAATAGTCCACAGTGCGTACAGACCACGTTTTTGCCAGGAGCAAGCAATGATCCCCTACCAAAATAACACTTTTCTAGGTAAAAAGGTTGGATGGGGCTTTGGGCAACCTGGTCTAGTGGGAGGTATCCCTGCCCATGGCCGGGGGTTGGAACTAGGCGGTTTTTAAGGTCCTTTCTAGGACCAAAGCATTCTATGAAAAGAAAATAATGTTATGTGTAATCCAGCCCTGTGCCCGCGCTAACCAACTGAAACATCTCAAACTGTTAGCAACTCTTCCCCATCTTCCCCAAGACAGGTATCTTAAAGCCATAAAAAAATAAAATTATCTAATTAAACTTAAATTGATAAAATTAAGTTTCCAGTGGACAGCACTGATTTCTCAGCCATGCAGGTGGCAGAGAAAACAGCAAAGTTGTCCATCATTCCTTCGAGAAAGTAAAACTCTTCACTGCAGGACACAGCTTTTTATCGCTTAGCTTGAAACTATAGGGAGAAGAATAACCACAGAAAATAACAAAAAATGTCTATGCTCAGTAGACATATAAAGAAGTCTAAGGAATATGTAAACACGTAGATACACTGAGATAAAAACACAGATATAGGGAGATAAGGAAACATCTCTGGAGAAGAATGTCAAGAATATTAAACATTAATAATGCAAAGTCTATCTTACAGACAAAAGTATTTTTACTCTGAAAAAGGATTGGAGGAAAAATAAATAGTTCATAGCAGCTGTTTGCCGTATTAAAGTAAAAGAAAATGGTTGGAAAAATCTTCCAACTAAATAAGCAAATTGAATACTGACATTCCTAGCATCAAAGAGAGTTCTTCCAACAGGTTCCCATGGTCTGTAGGCCACCTGATGCATGCCTATGCTGTGCATTAGATGACAAAGAAAATCCATTTCACAATTCAGAGAAGAAAAAAAAAATCTGAATCTGGGAACAGCAATCAGAATGTAGCATTAACATCTCCCAGCGGTCACCTCCCCTCCCCTACCATATCTTCAACTATTATTATTTTGAAACACTTTACTGAAGAAAACTCTCTGGGCGACTCTAGCTGAACTGTTGTGTAAGCCAAGCTGGGAACCAGCTGGATCTGCACTTCTCATCGTCCTCTGGGCTGCTTTTCTGTGCCGATCTTCTAACCTGCATCCAGAATTTCAACAGTGGAGCTGCGCGTCAGAAAAGATTGCTGCTCTTCCACCTCTCTTTGGCACAAAAACCTATTTTTCATACCGACCCCCAAACCTGAATCCAGAATAATTTTATGGAAGTAAATAGCTTACTCAACCTGCCGATCGAGCATTTATCTTCTGGAGGCAGCTTAGGCGTTGGTGACTGGGAGCAAAGAGCTGCTCTCACGTTTCAGCTTTTCCTAGTAGCTGTGTAAATTATGATGAAGCTGTTTTCCAAGTCATACTCTTTCATCTTTCAGCATAAGAAATTCTCATTTGAGAAGAGATTATTTTTGTTGTTTTTCTTAATCCAGACTCCTAAATTAAGTCCTCCTGCAGTTAGGTCTATTTTAAATTCTTTCTCATGTGTAATAGGATTTATCCACGTGAGAACGCTGTTTCAATTTAACCGATCACGATTTGATTTAGTTGAATGCAACCTTGCTTTATTTCCATTTACCTTGTTACAGTTTAAGTTAATGGGGAATTGACTGAAGAAGTGGCTGAGCTGCACAGACGCCAACAGCTGTAGTGATTTAAGAGGATCTCCAGCCGCTCTGTCTGTCCCTCTGCGAAATATTACTGCCCCTAGAAATTCGACAAAAGTGCTTAAGCCTTGGCCACCATGGCTGACATTTGTGTAGTGTTAATGCAAGTTCATCTTCACTCGTTTTCTCTGTTTACCTACTAGATTTGTGATAACCCCCAGCAAGGGACACCACAAAGCATAGACGCTGCCACATATAAAAGCGGCTCAAGCTGGCTGATCAGATCTGACACACCACACAGGGGACCTTCTAGAAACTGTCCTTCCACAGACATCAGAAAAGTACCTCGTATTTCTCAGTCTCCGTAATTTGTTACATATTTCACATATCACAACAGGTTTATCTACATGCACTGCTCTGCCTGGATTCCGTGCTCTGAGGGAAACTCTGTGCCTTGTACCTGCCAAGTTCATTTTAGCTAATTCCAAACCCCAAAATGTTAACGGGTAAAAAACAATCCTAACTGAGGGATTCAATTCTTGATTCCAAAAATATAAAACAAACTTAGAGAAGAGAAGCATTTAGCATAATAAAACCTTAGAAAAGATCTCCCTTGCAAGATGCCAAATCGAATTCCTTTGTGAACTCTCCTGAAAGAGAAGGTGAGGGACACGCCATCCCTCAGCAGGCCGGCACCTTTCCAAACCAATCGTTAAAACAGACAAGGAAGAAGGTGACTACTGACTTAACACATCAAGTCCAGGACTGGTTTGTTTTGAGAAGTTCTGTGTACCTGGACACTTCTACGCTTTCGCACTCAAGACAGGAGACCAGAAACACGCTGGCTGGTTTCAAATTTTAGAATCGTCTTCCTGCCGTTCACAACATTTTCATGTTTGGTGGGGTATTTTTATGAAATGAATGTGTATCTCTCCAAAGCTATCATTTCGCTGTCAGATCTCCCAAGACTATTCATGGCATCGTACAGGTGATCGCTTATGCATGCAAAGTACTTTTTTTTCCAAAGCCATCCTCCCACCACCATTTCAGGGCTCATGATGTCATAGCAACTACCTAAACTTCCAGAAAACAGATCTGCCTCAGAGCCCATCTGTCACAACTCCGTCTAAAATTACATTAGTGACTCTTCGGAGAAAACAAGGCTGAATATGAAGCTTGTATCATTAAAGAAAAAAAATATTTTCTGAACAGACACACTGAAACTGCTTGGGCAAACTTAGGGAAGCTGGAACGGAAGATCTAAAATATCTACAGATTTTTATATTAGCTCTAGAAATAGGTGACACTTGTGAAATGTAAATAGCTATCATGGTTAAAAATACTGTTAACCACTACCTACCAAAACTCCTGATACTACAGTAGACTTCATTGTTTTTGTTGGTGGACTTTTATTTTCTATGAAATTCTCTTTTTCCTTTAGATTTTTTTTCCATATATTACAAAAATACCTTCATGTAATTATGGGCATCTAATTGCTTTGGGGCTCCAGCATCATTTCACATTGTACCCTTGAAAACACTTGCTGCCTGAGGGCTATTATTCTTTAGGTTTTACAGAATTATTTATTGCCTAGAGTTTATTTTTTTAACTGATTAGCTGACAAAGCTATATTGTGCAGAAGAAAATAAAATCCCACTTCTGCTTTCACCTATTTGTTTTTAAAACAGAAGCTATTAAACTTTAATAAATGTGCTTTTACTGTAATTCTTCCTTTAAAAGTCAAAAAGCTAACCCAGAAATTCTGTAGAAGAACCTTAGCATCTATAACTTTTTTTTTATCTTTCAGCACTGAACACAGTCTTATGTTACAATGCAGAAGTCCTTTATTTATTTATATTTTTTTCAGAACAAGATATACAAGATAGCAATATGTTGAAGGTAAGAGGCAAGAAAACTTATCTTATGTATCCCCACTCCAGGAAAAAAATAGTACTATCTGAAGGACTTCCAGCCTTTCTCTCCTTGCATGGTATACAATAAATCAAAAGATAGCTCTGTCCAGGCCTTTTCCACTGATCACACTAGACTTGGAGTCACAGAAGACTTTGTTTTCCTGCTTTTCTCCATCATCTTGACAAGAAAGACGTTGCCTAAGGTTCTAGCCAAACTCTCTAACCAATAGCTCTGCACTCCTTCACTGATTATGGCATCTCAGCATAAGGTAAAATATCACATACCGCATGCATATCTGCATTGAATAAAAGCATAGTACAACAATGTCTGAGCTAGTGCAGAAGCTGGCATAGTTTGCTTGGGGTAGATAACTTCTGCTCCTTCAACTGAAGGAGGGACCCTCTGGTTAGGGCCCATCTCCATAATCAGAAGTAATATGGACAGGTTAATGCTTGGACTTGCTGATTTAGAAGGTCTTTTCCAACCTAGATCATTATATGATTCTCTATATATACACACAGAGCCACGAATTTGATCTCCGGCATTGTCAAAAAGAAATGATAGGAACAATTGGAATTTATATCACAAAACAGTGAAGAAATCAAAGGATTTCTTAGACATGTCCATGCCTACAGATTCGTCCTGTGAATAGATTGTTCCACGTCTCTCCTAGCCTACATACTCTGTTTGCTGGTCTTTACTCCCCTTGTTGCAAGCAGAATTGAAGATGGATTGCCAACACTCACAAAGAAGGAGACTGCCCACATATTTCTACTATGGCATGCTAAGTGGACTCTTAGGTAAAATGAAAATGGAAACTGTTTATGAACAATACCTACTGCAGTGCATAGCATACCACTGAGGAAAGTAAGTGCTGTTAATCTCTATAAAACAGAAAAGTGAACTGGAAATTTAACATGAAAGGCAAATTACAAAGAAAACTGACACAATTTCATGAGTGGCTAGAGGGAGGAAACAGTCTGGTTAGTGGATCGAAAGACTGACAGATGTTTCTTAGAAGTTTGAAGATGGACAGCACTACATAAATTCTTAATGCTGTTCAAAGGAATAAATCAATCATTTCCAAAGCAGTAAATATAGCATAAGGTATTTGGTTAGGTACATTTACTTGCCTACTAACTACTTCAAGTATTTTTATCATAACTTTTTCTACAGCTCATAGGCACTCTGACACCAAAGACCAAACCCTAGCCCCATTCCCCAGAATAGCGGTGAGTCCTTATGTCCTCGCCAGCCTGATGGATCTGCACGCTCACAAAAGGCAACAAAATTCTGCAGAATTGCAAAAACTGTTGCCCAGAGAAGTTGTGGATGCCCCATCCCTGGAGGTGTCCAAGGCCAGGCTGGATGGGGCCTTGGCCAAGCTGATCTAGTAGGTGGCATCCCTGCCCATGGCAGAGGGGGTGGAGTTTGATGATCTTTAAGGTCCCTTCCAACCCGAGCCATTCTATGATTCCATGATTCTATGATTCTAGGGCACTTCCACCTCCCAACAACTGTCCTCTTCTATCAGGAGTATCGATCAATTAATCTGCCCTAACGTAGTCTAAAGAAACATGAATATGGAGGTAGTAGGCATCTACAGGAGAGGACACCTGAACAGAGAAGCAAGAATGGAAATGGTGTGTGACAAACAGGTTGCAAATGAATTCCTATTAATGAGCACAAACAGAGGAATCAGCTGGGGAAGATGTGTCCGAAAGGGTCTTATAATTAAGGGAGAAGAGGGGGATCATCTCATGGAAATCTCCAAGGCAAAATGCAGCCTGCATCTCTCACCACTGAATCCCTCTGTTCACTCCACAGGCATAGCAGTTTTGCTGCAATTCATCCAGGTCTGCAGCTGGGTGTAGAGAAAGAAAGGGGAAAGTAACAAGGAAGGAGGAGGATGGTCCCCATGTCTTGTCTTCCCACCTGCACCCCTGAACTGTTTCCCTAGAATGGTGAAAACTTACTCTGGGCTATAGAGCATATGCATCGTTACATCTTTTTGTCAAAGGAGAAATAATTTGATCTGCAAAGAATTTAATTATGGTATCTCATAATTTGGTTTTCATGAATGCAGACAGAAAACAGATTAGACAATTATTATTTTTTTTTATAACCTTGATTTTGAGGGAACCAAAAAGAAAAAAAAAAAGAAAAAAAAAATTCATTTCAAATGAGAAATTGAGGTTGAGGGGAAAATAATCACTACAAATCATCTTTTCTAATGTTTTGGTGCAGCATTTCAGCCATCTGCAAACCACCTCGTAGCCTCCCACTAATCTGACTTTTCTAACACACTGCAGGTTGACATCTATTGGCATCAGACTTTAGAAATGCTTCAGTCAAGATCTGTATAATCCTCATAACTAAAATGTCTTTGTTCTGCTTTATGATCAAATATTTCTGAAAACACAGCTGCCACTCCCAGCAAGCATTCAAGATGCTCGCAGGTGAGTTAAGACACAATAAAAAGAACAGTAATCTAGCAAATCTCTTTGGAGAACATGTTGTTTATCACTGTGCCTGCAGACTCTTATCCTACAAGCTTACTGACAAGCATTTCTAGCAGATCATATACAAACATGAATGTAATTTGAAAAGTTTAGAGATGCACAGAAAAAGCAATCAGCAGCCTCGACAGGAAATTTCGGGGGGGGGGGGGGGGGAATATTTTGTAAACATGAATGATTTGTAAGTCCTTCAACAGAGAACAGGGGGAACTGAAGAAGCAATGACCTTTCCTACCCATCCTTCAAACAGCGGTTTTTAGAAACTTTTGTATTGCCCATAAAATTAGCTAGAAGATAAATCTCACTATGGTGATTTGCTCTTTATAAGTCCAAAGTCAGTGTTCTGAGTTCTCACTGTATAATTACTTCAATATAGATAAAGCATGAGTCATCTGTTCTAGTCTAACCTTTGCATTTAAATTTGAATTTTATTCTTGCTTATCTTTTTTCCTAAATTGATATTACTGTCTACTATGTTTATTAAAAACAACTTAAAGCCACAGTGCATGTCAAACTCTGCACTGAGGCACCATTTGTTGTGTTATTTTAATTAACATGTCTCAGGGAGATTACAATTCTAATCATTTCTATTAAGTATGTCATAGTTTTCTTTTTCTTAAATGTCAGATTTTGTTTCCCATTTCAAATTATGTCCCAATATCCAAGAGGCTTTCAGCAGATGCTCTGCACAGCTAGGTATGAAACTCGGAGGCTCTGTCTGGTTTTCCTGCACTGATTAGGCAGAATCCTTGAGCAGGTTCCCACAGTTACCCCTTCTGGACCTCTTCCTCCTCTCCCATCCTCAGTGAGACTAAAATGAAGAATTCATAAATAATATAGGTGGGAAAGAAAACACTGAGGGGTAACTATAGTACCTTCTAAAATCCAGGAAATACGTGCTTTGACAGAGAGTGAGACCAGGTGGTGCCCCCCTCCCTCCAATTAATAAACTCATCCTAGAGCAGGACTGTACTCAAATGGAAATTAAAAAGACAGTTTCCCACATCTGGACTACAGTGACAGCAGATTTTAGGGTTAAATGCTTGGCTTTCTCTGTGTGTTTTTACCCATGGCTTATCACAATCCTTCAAACACATCCTCGTGTAGTAAACCGAATCTCATCATACTCAAAGGGCTACAGGATGAGCTGCTGTGCACAGAGAACAGATTCAGTTAATACCTTGTTTAAGAGAATTTCTCACAAGGCTTGACCCCAGATATCTAACCGTGGCTCTAAGCCACTGAAAAAAAAAAAAAAAAAAAAAAGAAGAAAATGAAACCACCATTCTAGACTTTAGGAGGTTGCGGATATTTTGAAAGACTCCCTTTTCAACCCATTCTCTCCTTTTCAGGATATCCTATTAAAAATACATTAAGATATTTGAATGAGTCCAGAGGAGGGCAACAAAGCTGGTAACAGGGCTGGAGGGCACGTCCTGTGAGGAGAGGCTGAGGACACTTGGGTTGCCCGGTGTGGAGGAGAGCAGGCCGAGAGGCCTCCCTGCAGCTCCCCGAGGAGGGGAAGCGCAGAGGGAGGCGCCGGTCCCGCTCCCTGCTCGCCGATGGCAGGACGCATGGGGACGGCACGGAGCTGCGTCAGGGGAGGGTCAGGCTGGGCATGAGGAAAAATTGCCTTGCTGGGAGGGCTCAGACACTGAGACAAGTTCCTGGAGAGGTGGCTGATGCCCCCTGCCCGGCAGTGCTCAACCTTTGGCTGATGCCCTTATGAACACGCTTTAACTTTTGATTAGGCCTGAAGTGCTCAGGCAGTCGGACTCGATGATCCTTGAAAGTCCCTTCTGACTGAACTATTCTAGTTCAGTGACCCAACCATGCCAGCTATCAGTCTTCCCCAGCCATTAGAGAGCTACGTAGTAAGCTGATCTGGACAAATGAAACCACAGCAGCTCTTCAGTGTTTTGAATGGGATTCCCTTACTTCATCAGCTACTCCTCTCTTTCCCATGGCCAATGGATACGGGAAGAAGCGGTGAGAGCTCGGTGCTCGCTGCAACTGTCTGGCTGCTCGGCAGGTAGCTGAGTCTGGGGAAGGTTTAGGTTTTGCAAATCACTATCAGACAAAGCAGACAAAAGCATGTCAGTCTCAGAGACTCCCACACACCACGCTAAGACACTATACGAATAACTCATTTTTTTAATGTCCCTCTTTTTTTTTTTTTGGATATTCAAGGATGAGCGGTCCATTTACTATCATCCAGACAGTTCCCCAGTCTGACAGACTATGAGAGTGTTTAAGCTCCTAGTTTTCAGACAGTGGGATGCGCTGACAGGTGAAACTTCACTACTGCTAATTAAATTCATCAGTACTGTCTAGCTGTTGCTTTGGAAATCCAAACAAAACTAATTGACTCTAGATTGATTTTTTTTTTCTTCAGTATAGAAAAAGAAAAAGAAAAAGAAATCAGAAACAGTACATAGAAGTTTGGTTGTACAAGCCAATCTTAAGATATATTATGTAACTCAACCGCCAATATGTGAAAGTAGACCTTTATCTGCAGATTTTTGTTTGGTTCTTGTTTATAAGTGGGTGTCAGGATCTTTGAATGGAGAAGACCGAAGTGTTACCTATGAAAGAAAAATCCTGAAGTCTTTACACAAGCCCAGAGTGCTTTACCTCCTCTTAGTTGTGAAATGCAAGAGAGAATACAAGGAAAAGCCTGCTATTGTGCCAGCAGATACACGTAAAGCCAAACAAGGTCATTTAAGGATCCATCTCAACTTTTTGTTCTTTCTCAAAAGCATGGTATCCAAGAGGATGGTTTCCATCCTCTTAATCCCTTCCCACACATTTTTGTTGAAAATCCTTTTTCTGGTGTTTGCCAAATTAGCTGCAATATGTTGGTGCAGACAACTGGAGCCATACAATTATTAGCAGGATTCTACACGTTTTCACAATTATTTTCAGTGCTGTAGCTGTCTGCACAGATTTCCATATCACAGTAGGTATAACCTGGGCCCTGCTGCAATCAGCAAGAAAGTGCTCTCTCAGGTTCACCTGAGCAAGAGGTCACTATTTTGCAATTTTTAACACAAACATGGATTTTTTCACTCAGTGCCTGAGGGTTTTTTGTTTTGTTGCCATCTCTTTGTTTCCTTTGCATTTGAGTGTAGTTTCCTTACCTTCCCCCTCCTAGTGGGGAAAAAAAAAAAAAAAAAAAAAGTGATTTGGGTTTGATTATCCATCAGCCCATGTTCAGAAAGTACGTTTTGAAATACAGCAAATGTAGGAATAAGGAGAGGCAAGAGCTCCTTTACCCTAAAAACGTAACAAGCAAGCACAAGAAAAAAAAAAATCAGCTCAGCCATCAGCATTTCAAGTTTTTTTTTTTTTTTTTTTTTAATGGACACTACAGTAACATTTACATTTTCAAGACCTACTCCAGTGGGGGGGGGAATGGAGGTTGTCTCCCAGTGTAGGGCAGTATTTCACCACCTCTGCTCACCAGACCAAGGTAAATAAAAACAAAAAGAGGTTCCTATCTGGGTCCATGTAGTGGAGATAAATGCCAGTCTTTTTAGAAATTGCAATCCCTTCTGGCTCAGCTATGTATAAGGAATGAGATTAATGCCTGAGCACAAATATTTCCTATCCCCTGCACTGAGCTGGGGTGGAGCAGGGACATCACCCTTCCCTGACACCCTACTGCAACCCTAATGGGGCTGTGACAAAGTCTTGGAAATCCTGATGCCAGTTGATGCTGGCAGGATTGCAGAGGGCACTTGAAACAAAGCCGCAAATGCAGGATTTCACACACACATCTTCCCATCCTTGTTTGCCTTAAGTCCCATCGAACTGAAGTAGTTTAGCAAAATGGACGCTAATGATAATAACAATTAAAATAGTCTTATAATCTGTAAATCAAAATGCAATGCTGGCAGTGCTTCTGCCTTCCGGGCAGCCAGTCTGGCTGGAAGAGTAGGGGAGTCCAGCACGTGGGATGGGAAGCAGGTAAATTTGGAAACCAGGTCTGCCCTCCTGGGAGCCGTGTTGCGTAAACATCCTTTAAGAATTCCTAACATCCCTTTCAGGCTCATGTGGGGATGTATTTTATAGGTGAAGGGCTCTCTCACAAAATTACATGCTGGCTTTAGGAACACACCTGTAGCAGTGATCTTACTGCAGAAACTTATAAGCACAACTTGGCCATAAGCCCTGTGGAGCTACTTAGCAAAGTAGCATTCAAAGCACTTCATGGGATTTGACAGCTTTCCCGCGATAACCTTCTTCACTGATCGAGGAGATGCAGAATGAATTTTTCTAAGAACTGGAGTCTCCCAGTTTTTGCCCAGACTTTGTTAAAAAACAGTGTAAGGAAATTCTTCAGATATGGCCAAGACGGAAACCTTGCACTTTGGAAGACGTTAGGATATATATACATACACATTAAAATAATAATAATAATAATGAAAAGCAGCTTTCACTTCTATGCATTCAAGACAAATAACAAAGGAAGTATAAAGCAAATACTGTACAGGACCCTGTTTTGAATCAGTTGCTAGGAGAAGAGCTGAATGGGAACAAGGGAAAGGGAGAAGCTGAGGAAGAATCCATCCACGTAAATTGTTTTCTGTTTGCAGCCCTCAGTTAAGCCTTCACTGGACTTGTCCACACGAGTCTTTACCAAAGCTTGGAACGTGACAGGACTACAACACAGTGGGACTAATAAAGAATAAGTATTTTGATTTTCTATGTCACTGCTGATCCTGACACAGTTTCCAGATCGATGACACTGACCAGCACCTACAAGGTACACGTAGATCTTGGCACCATGTTAATACCGAGCAAATTCTTGCTAAGAAGAGTTAAAATGCTTCGCTAGGAGTTTCAGTGTTTGACAGAGACAGATAATTAGTAAGGTTTGCTGCTTTCCAGTATTTTGTCAAAGTATTCAAAATAATGTGATATGAAATGATTTTTTCTGTTTGTTTGCTTGGCAGCTACCCAGCGTTTATGTAGCAGGGTGGCTGCTGTGCTCAGTGCCGAATTGTCCCAACATATTATAATTGTACAATTTCATCTCCATACTACACAATCAGGCAAGGGAGAAAGATAACGTTTTTTTAATATTTGGTCTTTTCAACAAGTAAACAACCTGGAAGAGTGGATTTCAAATTTTGGTTGGGGATTAACATAGTAATGTTTGGAAAATTAGGGATATAATTATGTGAAGTCAATTACAATTTTCAATTACGTATTTCCTAAGGCTTTATATTAGCAATATTGGGCATCCTGAGCTGTAACTCCCTCAGTCTTTCGCAGCATCTGCAAACAAATAAACATCAAAAATGGGCCTCACTCAAGAAAAAAAAGATAAAGGTGTTAAGAATTTTGCAAGTAAGCCGAAAATGAAAAAAAGAATTGTCTATCTGTTTCACAAAACATATAGGGTGGTCTTGGGGCTCCTAGCCATCCACAGCTTTCACTATTCCTGTGATAGCAAGAGAAAGCTGAGCAACCAGATATATTTTTTCACTCCTAGGTCTGTTTATTTTAGGATTTAATTGCAATACAAAACAAAGTTACTGATTAATAAAATAAGTGTGCGTTTGTGTGCCTTTCTCAAATTTTATTCACAGTTTATAAGTAATAAAGAAGTGTGAGTCAATTAACTGTATTGAATGTAATCATAAACCCATAAATTCTTTTTACTGTATTGAGTTACTGCTTTGCATACTAATGGTTCATATTCATTTCCTTTTTTTTTTTTTTTTTCCTGGAAGTTTTCTGTGCAACATGGTAATTACATCAATTGCAGCATTTTTTTTTAGCGGCTATGGCAAACAAGCCGTTATGAATTTTAAAAGAATCATTGTTTCCTTGCTTTAAAGAGACTCCCACATCCGTACAACCGAGCATCACATGCTTGAAGGCAGTACTGGAGGGAAATACCTGCTATTTACATGAGTGGAGAAGGTCAATTAAAATATTTTTCAGTATTAGTAGAGTCAATAATAAATAGAAAGACAAAGGAAAGGTGACAGTGGCTGGGGGAACAGATCCTCAGATACAGCACTGAGTCCAACTAGAGCATCGTACTTTAAGATAACTGCAGTCTTGTTGGAGAATGGACATAGCAAAACTACAAACACCTTGAAGAGATGCAGGGAACATGCCCAAGGAGAGAAGATTATTTGTTTTCTCTAAAGAAGAAAAAAAAAGGATGGATTGTTACACATTAGTCGAGTACAGCATGAGTAATGCCAAGCTCTGGAGGACTTCACCAGGCTAAAAGAGCATCTTTTAGAGATGAGCTCTATTTTATCCCGTCATTAAATGAGAAGAAGGGTCAGGGTGATTTCTTTAGGTGTACTGCAAACAGTTTCATGATGATTTAAAAGGAAGATGAAAGGGCAAATTTGAAACTGAAAAAAAAAAAAACCTTGAACAACTTCATCTGAATTTTTAAGATCTACAAAAGCTGATCACCTTTCATTACTAGGTTACATACACCATAATTTTCTACACACTCATTGCATGACTACATAACAAAAAGTATTTAAATTATGGGTGGCCACGGGAATTGCCATGTTTCTCAAGCAAGTTACTGACTACCCTTAGCACAACTCAGTCTCTATACTAATGACCAAACTCATTGTTAGCATTCTTTCTGCTTTCTGCTTTTCACTTATTACAGTCCAGTTTGGGAATATAAAATGTGCTTGATAAAATAAGAGTTTTCATCACTTACATACTGCCGGCTAGCAAAGCAGAACACAGAGAAAATGGCTATTTCTATTTCATATTGCTTAGTATCCATCACTTTAATGGAAATGAGATAAAGTAGATAATGATAATAAGAATAGTATTAGCAGCACATACATATATTACATATTTCTCAGAGGTACCATTGTTGTACCATTTACACTGTTAATATTAAAATGTCTCGAGCAGCACAATCCAATGTAACCAATACTATAAATATTACCTTTAATAAAAAGAGTTGAATGAGATTTTAACCTTGAATTTGATACAATGTTGAAAATAACTTTTATACTTATATGACCTAGCTCATGTGAATAGCTAAGTACTTTTTCCCTCAAATAAATCTTTCTCCAAAGTAAAACTTCCTTGGACTATTCTTAGCTGTAATATCTATTGCACATTAAGTGATCATAGACCTTTTCTGTACTTCTTGTAAGCGTAACTGAGAGGCAGAAATGTCAATTTAGATGAAGCCTTTGCAGGTAATATTAAATACAAAGAAACACTTTCAGAAATGTTCCATTTCAGGGTTATTTCATTAGAGAAAAGTGTTCAGGAAGGCTGCCCACATGTTCAGATATCCCAAGTCCAAGCAGAAATAGGATGTAAAATGTTTTTTGAATTAGAACACTTTGCAAAAGAAGAAGAAGAAAAAAAATTTTGGGATTCTTCCACGTAAGCGGAACCTGGACCACAGAAACACTGAGGTTGGAAGAGCCCTCAGGAAGTCCCCAGTCCAGCCTCAAAGCAGGGTCACCTATTGGAGATGAGGAGTAATTATTGAAGCTCATCCCATGTCTCTGTACCCTGGCAGGCCAAATACCGAGGGTGGAAATGTGCAGTGCACTCAGAGTGCAGCTCTGTGCACTGAGGCTGTGAACGAGCAGGTCTTCACCTTGCCCATCAAAAAGAGCATGTACTGTCATCTGAATCAGGCTGCTGCTATGACCATTTTGATAAAAAGATGGTTGGATCTGGAGTATAATATTTATAATTTGCAGTTAACCACATAACTATGGAGAGTCGTCATGCCACACACCCCCTTTTTTTTTTTTTAGCATAAGATACCTTGATTTAATGTAGATAAGATAGGGCAGATCGTACCCTCAGATATTCATGCAGGCAGTCATGACTTTTGATTGTGCAGAAAAACTGGAATGAATCTTCAATGCAAAATCGGATGAAAATATCACGCGTGAAGAAATGGATAACCATGAGGAACCATGAGTGTTAAATATTAGACATGGGTTAGAAATTAAGAGTATGAAGCCCAACCTCTTAAACTAGGAACTATTGATATGAATTTGTTGTAAGTCAGGGAATCATTACATGCAAATAGCAATGGAGGGAAGACCCATTACTCTAAATAAATATGATGTGCCTGTGAATAAGGGAAATGCAATACTGGGACTGTCAAGTGAGCACAGAGAGAAAATATTATTGATATTGTGTAAAGCAATAGTGAGTTTTCATCTGGAACACTGTGCACCTCAGTCATTTATATTCAAGAAAGAGGAATTTACATGAGCAGAGCAGGAAAAGGTGTTAGGAGGATGTGCTAGGATGCTGTTGTTGAAAAAGGCTGACAAAGCTGGGATTGTGTAGTTTTATCCAAAGGAAGGCTGCAAGGTGACTGTTCTGTTGAAAGATACCATGAAATGCACCTGTCCAGAGTAAGATGTATTTAAGTTGAAGGACAATGATGGCAGAAAATTAATGGGGTACAAATGGGCTGGGAGTAAATACAATCTGAAAACTACAAAATTTCTGAAAATAACAAGACTGAGGTTCTGAAACAGCACTTCAGAAATAGCAGGGGAAAAATAAACCTTAATTATAGTGAGACCCTTCATAGGTACATAAGCAAGGCTAAAAGATCTGTTTGCAATAGCAGGAGTCTGGTCACAAGAAATGCAAGAACTTTCTTTTTGGCTTCTACTCCTTCTGTCATACATCACTATACAGGGATGCATCAATTGTTCATCAGTATGGGGCTTTCACTCCATATGCCAAGACACAAACTGCTATCTCCATGGCACAACAGGAGAAATAGGAAGTCCACTATTGAGAACACAGGTACTGTTTTATTTTTCATAAAATGCTATGATGGAGTGATATAGCAACCAGGAAAAAATAAAAAAAAAAATAAAAATCAACTTCAGATCTCCCAAGAATGACATTAAAAAGTTAAGCAGCACTTAGACTTCTGTAGGATGTCATTTCTGCTCAGTGTAACTGTTAGATGCTTAATGCAGATAGATGGGCTAAGCAGACTCTGCGAAGACAAAATTTCCTCCTTTACATCCACTCTAAAAGCTTTTAAAATTTCTCTGTCAGGAACAATTTGACTGCGTATCAATTGCATTCCCCTACTACTGCAAAACTTATAATAAGGGAATATCATGGAGAAGAAAAAACACGTTTTGATAACTCTGACAGTAAAATGAAACACTGTCAATCTAATCGGCTGGAAAGCTGGGCTCGTACATTAACCTCACTTTGCTCATTAAAGTTCTCATTCAATTAAAATAGCAGCTGGGATACGTCTGAGTGATACCACACCGTTGTGCTGCCAACAAGTTAATTACTGGTGTTTCACTGTTGACCTTAAGGATAACGGGATCTGGCACTCCAGAGTTTCACAAAGCATCCACATGGTTTATAATACAGATCAACTAACAAAATATAAACTGCTTATTTATACCCTTGGCACAAAGGATGTGCAGTGCCTATGGGTAACAAATGATTCGGACATTTCCCAGTTATTTTCAGTGTACAGTATGTGGTTTTATACATCTTTAGATATAGGATTTATGTAGATAAAATCACTGCTTTGAAAATGTAAGATATGGAATAGGTCTTACTGCATATTCTTCAATTTCTCCAAGTTGATTTTCTTTCACGAATTAGAGAAGAAGAAACACGAAGTTTATAACTTAGCCTGGAGTTCTTAAAAGAAAAGAAATCAGTTTTACCCATGACTGTATATCCTTATCAACATACTAAAAGGAGCATAATTGAATCATCTTCCATATATATCTGTAAGAACAATCAAACTGATCCCCAGGGTGAGAAGCACCATTTCCTAAATGCCTATATTCTATGCATTTGTAGAATTATAATTCTGCTCACATCAGTCTCCATTTCAGCTCATAGTTTTCATAATGCCCCTAATAAATAGTAATAGAGGTGGATATTTCCAAAGGACAAACTGGTGGCTTTATCCTCAATTCACAATACCAGCTAAGCGAAAGCAAAAAATAAAAAAAAAATGCTAGACATGCAGGGAAGGCTGGGAGCAGCTCCATTAAAGTCAATAGTTATACATAAAAATACATAAAACTGGGGAAAGAAGAATAACAAACGTCTTTAGATAATGTATGAGAATCACAGTATGAACCCTCAGCAGAGACACATTTACGAAGAGAAGGTAGTCAGGGATCCAATTTTTATCTTGCCATTCCAAGCTAAAGGGGGAAGGAATAAAAATTTCATAGCATCAGCATTGTCTGAAAACTCCTTTGTGCTTAAATACTATGCCCTGAACGACCTTAGAGCTGGAAGTATGAAAATTAGCATCACAATCCATTGCATCTAACGCATCCATTTGTGAATGGAGATTGTTACTTCACAGGACTGTTAATCTGACATCTTCAATGACCAATGCATTGCTTAAAAAGAGAGGTCTTATCGGCCAAGGATAAAGTATTTGCATCATTTTTCGAAAGCCTTAAAAAGTGCTTAAAGGTTTAATAAAGTCGAACACATCTCCGATTTTCACCCCTGTATCAATCCAAATTAATAAGGGGAAAAAAAAAAAAGTTTTGTTTTGTGAAGATTTTATAAGAAGCTTTATTTTAAAGAGGTAGGATAAATTTGTAGGATAAATTTAAACAAGCAGGATTACTAATAGTGCTGATCTGAACTGCTTGTGTACTGATAAAAGAGACATCAGTGACATTTCTAAAACATGTATTTTGACATACCCTTCCACTTTCCTAGGAGCACATAAAAGGCTGTATTGCGTTTATTCAACAGAAAATCACTGTAAGCTTCTGGACAGGAATGCTGGGCTGGAGGAAGGGATCTACAGGGACACAGCAAACAAGAAGACTAATTTCCAAGCTTCTGCATTAAATTCCGTACTATGGCTTTTGAGACTTGTTTATAGAGTTATGATATTCTTGCGTAGTATTTTGGTATTAAAAAGGAAAAGAAAAAGAAAACATTTTGGAGATTAGAAAGCTTCACGGTGTATCTTGGCATGCTTTCTCCCAACAACAGGCAGTTATCACATGGCTCTGTCAAGTTCAGTTTTACGCCCTTATCTTGATAGAGGGTGGGACTTCTCTAAAACTGTAGACATGTCTCTAATGCAGATACAAGATGTCTACATCAGAGCTAACTGTCTAGGATCCCTTTACAGTCAGTAAGAGGAAATCTAAACTCCCAGGGTACAACATTTGGATCTCTAAAGTATCTCTAGGATACACAATAAAAGCGTTCACCTCCTTAAAACAAAAACTTATTTTCTCCTTTGTCTAGAGAGTGGGCCTAAGGTGAGAATCATGAGAATCATCTCAGAGATGGATCTCGGGCAGAACAGCTTGCAGAGACGTAACTTCATGAACATAATGGGAGTGTCCTTTCTCTCCCAGTAGACAGCAGATGGCACTGATGAAAATTGCACCACTGTAAGTATGACTGTATCTGATTCCTGGATGAGTTTGTTCATGTGGCTGTAGAACTGCTTTGCTAATTAGGTGTTTTCTCCAAGAAAGGAGGGGAGAACATTCACGTTGCTAGCAACCATGTCCATTGCTCTTCCACAGTGTGCTTGGGTTGTGGTACTAGGACACCCTAATGAGTAGCATATTTTTCATTGGTATTCAAGAAGACTTTCAGTTATTAGGGAGAAGATGAACAGATTTTTACCACCTCGACAGTACTGCCAGATATTACAGAGAGTAAATACCATGATAAAATGAGGTTAAAAAAAAAAAGATCTTTTATTTTAATGGATATCTTAGGTACCGAAAGGTTTTTAATCTTCAAATAGTAATCTTCTGTCCCCTTAATAACACATTTAAGGAGCTAAACGAAACATGTTTTAACATTACATGACTTCCCTGTTTTGTTCCATGGATATGATTTGACCTAAGACTTGGACAGCTTCTCTTTTTTTTTTTTCTATTTTTTCCTCACGTATTTGTTTCCAGGGTCTTTCCCTTGGTGACCAGTAGCTGCATGGCTCTTCACTGTCAGGCAGTGTCACTGAAATGCTGAAAATGTGAGACCCCATAAACCTAAGGTCTGAGAGCAATGCAAAATCTTTTTGCTGGAGGAAAGCCAGGTTAGCAAAAAAAAAAAAACTGCACCACATTGTCTCTTCTCCTCTTTCCAGACAACTACCCTGTCTGTATGCCAGCCCTGTTGTCTTCTCTCCATCCACCTGCTCCACCATTTCCCCTCAACAGAGAAGTTAGCACTGAGTTGACCTGCAAGAGGCACACCAGTGGCACAGAGGACCAGTTACACCAGAGCACCCCATGTAAAGGCCACAGGAGCACAACTCAAGGTGCAGGGACCCTGTTCCCATCTCTATTCGCCTTTGAATGATGCTGTACGAGTTGCGCCACCTCTCTGTTCTTCAGATTTCCATACAAAATTGAGATATTAATATACAATCTTTTGTGAAGTAATTTGAGTCTACAGCTGGAAAGAGATACTATTTCTTTTTCATCATTAAGCCTTCTGATTTTGGGACTTATTTTATTGACACTCTTCATTCTAAGTTTGTTGGTGGAGTTGGAGGGAATTAAAGAAGTTTGGCAGCATGCTGCACTGTAGTCCTGCTCACTGAGCCTTTAAGATATAGCTCCAATGTCTGGGAAACTCAAGGAGTGGTTACGTGGTACATCCAATTTGTTTAACTTTTAACAAATACATTCCAGCTTTACGATGCTTCAGATTCTTATCAAATAGTTTTTTGCTTTTAAGCAAGATTTTTTTTAAATAATACATACACTGAATCAATAAAATGCCATCTTTTGCAGAATATTTTACACAGCTGTCACCTAGCAGTTAAAAATATTCAACAGATTCATAATGAACATCGTTGTCCCCAGCTGCGCTTTTGTTTTTTACATCCTTTCACACCTAATCCTCACCATCTGCACATTCAAGATTAGACATGATCCCTAGCGGACCTCGCAGCGGATGAGCCTCCAGCTCAGTGGTTCTGACAAATTTCCCTCATCACTCATACCACGTCCCATGCACCTACAACTACTTCATTGCATTAGAGAGGGAGGAACTCAGCTGAGTCAGAGAAATGCATTAATATTACTTTGCAATTGTTTAGTACCTGGGAGAATTATATTTTTAAATTACTCATAGATAGTTAGCATGCAGATGTTACAGGTTTTCCCGTATTTTACATTTTTATAACAAAATTTTAGTGTCTGTTTATCTCCATATTGACAGTGCCAGACTTCTTATTGTATCAGATTTAGAATTTAAAATAGAAGTTTGATTGTTCACAAACAATCTGGGTACAAACTATGTAGAAATACCTTTTAAAGGTCAGCTCTAAAATGATCGTTATGGTTTTGGCATTTTATATATTTTTTTTCAATTATTTGAAATCTTAGCCCTAGAGCTATTTGCACAGAGAAATATGCAACACAGTTAAAAAAGTCAAAATACTTAAGACAGTAGGTGCCACATAATTTGCTTTTGACATCATTCAAAGATGCTTTTACAGCTTACATTAATATTGCAAAGTTAGCAGGAATATTCTTGGCTACAATGCTTTTGATGTCATGATTATCTCTGACTTTGAACCAAACAATAAGCTGACATATCTGCTAGCTTATTAAATGCTGTCTACTCTGATGTTTTTTATTAGTTTGCGAAGGAACAGATTCTAGAGTCATTTTTCATGTGAGAATTAAAGCCTGGAGTCCAGCATTAGTACCCATGGGATCTACATGACAGTCCAGTTATGTATCTACATTTGTATGCAGCAATTTCAGATCCAGGAATTTAGGCTTACCAAATCAGTATGTTTTTCTTACTGAACGTGTATAATTTAACCAAAACTGTACTGTTTTGGTCGCCACTACTGAGCCACTGTAACTGGATGGGACTGCATCCTTTTAACTGGAGCAGAAAATGAGCATCAGCTCTCCTCAGCTCATGGCATGTTCCTCAACCCAGATACTTTGGGCTAGGAGAATGGTTTTACACTTTGATTTACGACAAAGGACTAAATTCATTCAAGTGGTCACACGAAGCTAGGGAAGAAGGTGCTTGAATCTAGTACTGGCACACGGCTGAGGCACAGCTATGATGTGTACACGTGCACATGGCTCTGGGGGCTGGAAACACTCCTGCCCACTTCTGTTGAGATACAAGTCTTCTTGGGCTTTTCTACCGTTTATTATCTCTGCACTACAGTCTTGGGTACACCTTGAATGGGGAGCTAAACCTCAGTCTCCATCTTCAGAACAAGCTACTAGTTGAATAAGAAATAAAATGATGATTAAAAGAAAAGCCTATAGGAGTTGGTCTCCACCACAATGTAAAACTAAAAATATTTTTCAATCCTATGTAGCGACTCTCTTCCTTTACAAAAATCCTGGCTTTCAGAGACGTTTGAATATATGGGAAATACCAATTTCAAGCTACTGTTTTTTCCTTGTTATTTTCCAAATAATAAATAGTTTTACACAAGAAAGAAAATAAAGTAGTAATTTTTGCCCCAGAAAAAAAAAAAAAAAAACTTTTCTGAAAAGCAATAAGCATGTTTATCTTCTATTGAAGTACAAGAATAATAGGTTTTAATGATGGCACTTCTGCTAATCTCATAACCCTTTCTCCCAGCTGACTGAAACAGGCTTTGTTCAATGAACCTCAATAAATTCAAACATCCGAGCAGCATAAGGTAGTGCCACTGCAACAACATACAGCATATCTAAACAGTACAAGTGCATACATTTTAGTAACCTTCAGTAGATAATAGATTGGCTACATTTGCACTCCTCAACAGCAAAAGTTCTTTAAAACAAAACTGGCCTTTATAAAGAATATTCCAAAACAGACAGTGAGCACACTTAGCTTGGTGAAATGAAGTGCACGTTCCGCAATAGTATGTCCTCTAGTTCCATGTTACCGGTCTCAGTGGTTTCCCATGAGTTTTCTCATCCCTCGTGTTAGAAAACAACTGTCTTGCTCATCAATTTATTGAGTATATAAGATTCATTTCCAGGAACATGAAACATGGATGTCAAAAAGCTTGGATGTCAAAATCCCCAGCAGGAAGATTCCAGAAGATTCCTGGTACATAGGTCCAAAATTTAATATCTGTTGTCACAAGCGTGATTCTTATTATTCTTTGAAAAGCTACAAAAAATCGGTCAATTTATGATCATTTCCAAAGTTGGTGGGACATGACAACATTCAGTTGGGACATGACAAGATCCAACCTGAGCAAACCTTTCTGCCTTCTGCAGTCCTGCAAGTCAAGTTAGAAATTGGTTCATGTAACATAATTATAACTAGGTAGATGGTGCCACTGTGTTCACTCGAGTCTGTTGAACTCCAGGAACTGCTCTTGAGAGATGTCAAGGAAAAAAAACAACAAAAAAGAACACCTGAGGAACTTCCCAAGGACATAAAGGTGATGGGGAAAAGGAAGAGAGCTGGAAAGAGTCAGAAAGGAGAAAGAAACACAACTGAAGTGAAACTGAGCAGTACCAAAGGAGTAAATTCTAGTAGAAGGTGTCCCTGCCAATGTCAGGGGATTGGAATTAGAGGATCTTTAAGGTCCCTTCCAATCCAAATCATCCTGCAATCCTGTGGAATGTGTTGGGTAACAGAGGTGGAACTTTGCAGCTGATATGAAGTGAATGAGACAGGGTTTCTGCTGGGATAACAGCATATCAGAGTATAATTAAATATTTCCCATAATGAGTAGTCACAAGGGAGTAGCCATATGCAAAACTCGCATTTCCTCCTGACTGCTTGGCCTTGCAGCCCTAATAGTGCTCTTTTGAGAACTCCAAGTGTGTGTGTATTAAATGTAATTATACACACACACTTCACACCACACACCAATTTTCATATGGGCATATTAACATTCCTAACAAATTAATTAAGCCTAACGAGACACCTATAATTAGACCGCTAAGGTTTATTATTTCTGTTCTACCATTGGGGAAAAGGCCCAGTGAGATTAACTGTATTATCAAAGCAAATGAACCTCTAAATGGTGGTGGAAACACAAGCCAAAGACCCCGATTCCCAAACAAACAATGTTAAACTCTAAAGACTCTGTGCACGGGCAGAAAACAAATTTGCCTCTGTTTAGTTTTGAATGTGTCCTTTTCCAGCTGAAAAATTAATTCTACAATTAGATATTAACAGCAATAGTTAGGAATATTTTCTGTAAAAAAATTAATCAATCCTACATCTTTCTGAACTTCTGCTCTTAATTTTGTGGGTTTGCTTTCAGATGACTTTCAGCAACACTTAGTCCATTTGTATACGTCTCTGGGAGATGCAGGAACATTGCCCTTACTAAGCCACTGGTCTAATTAGAATAGAATAGTTCAGCTGGAAGAGACCTGAAAAGATCATCAAGTCCAACTGCATTTAATGAATTGAAATGCTTTTGCAGATTGACAAATACATTAGATAAATTACAGTTTCTTGCGTCTAGCCATCCGATCAATTTAGACAGGAGCACATACATATATTGAAGCAACATCTGATTATTTTTAACCTTCAGCTATACATGACTTGATAACAAGGTAGTGAGATTTTAGCAAATGATTCCTCTTTTAGATCACGGATAAGTAAGTACTGAAACACTACTTTCAGGTGACCATCATTTTCACAGGCTATTTCTAACAATCATGGAAGAAAAAAAAAAAAAAAAAAAAAAAAAAACAGGTTTTTGTTGTTGTTTTGTTTGTTTGTTTTAAGAAAAAAGCTATTTATAATACAAGTTTTAAGAGTCCAGTGGAACTGAAAGACCATTAGTCTAATCCAATGTGGCAGTAGCTATATTCCTAATGAAAAGATGCCACATAACGACCTACAGTCAAAGCCATTAGTACAAGTAATGACCAACTGGCCTCAAATCACATTTTCTTACTCTCTGTTTAATTGCAAAATCAGTGAACAACTGCAATTTGAGGTCATCGAGGTCCAGCTCCTCATAAAACCTCGACACAGGGGGCAAGGAGCGAGCCATAACCACTCCACCAGAAGCCGTCTCCCAACAGATCAACTTGCCTTTGCGTACAATTCAAGAACATGAAAGACAGTTGTCTTTTTAGGCTTAAAATCCCTTATTATCAATCTGCAGAACATAAAATTACTTCATGGTTTGTTTGTTACATAAAAATAGTAACTAGATTGTGTTAGTGCCTTTTTTTTTTTTTTTTTTAAAGAAACAACAAAACACAAAGTGGGACAGGCCTCAGCGGGCAACTGGGTTCTGCTGGTGCTCTTTGAAAAGGTCAAGTCTGTCAGCTTCCACTTTGGAAAAGCCAGTGTAAGAAGCTCCTCTACAGCCTCACAAGACTCGTCTGTGCACCAACCATACTCTGCAAGGGAATGGAAACCTCCTGTGCTTTTTGGGAATCTGCTGTGCTACCTTGAAACTGCAACTGGACTGAGCTCTTCTGCTTTTCTCTCCCTGACCTCTACAACCTTCCCACACATAAGCCCACCCTGCTCCTTCACATTTCTTTTTTTGGATTCCCCTGACTTCTGCCACGTTGGTGATGGCTCAGTGACTCTTTGGGCTGTATCAGTATTTCTTGCACAGGGGCCCGATATGATAAAACAGAATTACAGAATTAAGTGATGGGAATTTGAATTTCTACTCTAAGAAGATATGTCAGCAAGCTTTTTTTTTTTTCTTTTTTCCCCTATTCAGCATAACAAGTCTTTCTTTTTCCTGCTGCCAAAGCAGTAGGCACTCCCTAACCCCTCCATTGCTCTCCTACTGCCAGGACCTCTGCAGTTTTGAATTCTTGCTCTGCTACGAGAGCACTGAGAACAGCCTGGCTGGAGATGCAAACACCAGCAGCACCGGCAAACAAAATAATTTCTGACAAAATGCAAGTACAGGGTAACCTTGTCTAACACACCAGATAATGAATTTGGAATCAGCCTGTAAGCTACCTGAACCAAAGAAGAGCAAAGTTGGCCAAACAGTGATTAGTTACTACAATGTGTTCAAAATTTGTCAGATACACAGAAACCTTTTGGCAGATAATACTTCTTTCCACTCCTAAAAACAACAAGGAAAACAATATATATAAAGAAACAAAGGATTCTGTTTACTCAGCTCTCAAACCTGCGAGTTGAGCAGGAGTGCCTGGAAGCCCTCCAGTTTCTCTCCTGATCTACAGAGACACTCGGAAGGGCTCCAAAATTATCTGCAGACATAAAGAGTTACCAACTACTTACTCCCCAGACCTCTGCTCTATCTCTGTCCATAAATGAAATAGCTAAATGCGGGCTAAATGGCAGACAAAAATATGAGAGTGAACTAGTGAATGTCGAATCAGTCAGACAAGAAATAGGTATGCTTTTTAAACAATGAGACTAATTAACCATTAGAAAAGTTTGCTAATGGTTATGCTAGATTCTGGATAATGGGCCACTTTAAAAGAAAGGAAGGATTTATTTCTGGAAGATGTATTCTACTTTGAATAGGAATTAAATGAGGGAAATTCATTGCTCTGTGTTATGCAGAGGTCAAAACAGATGATTGAAATGATACAACATCTCTAAATCTATGTCTGGTTTGGTTTTATTTTGTTTTGTTTTGTTGCCAGGAATTCTATTTATTTGTTTCTGAAGGAGGATGGGAATTAATTAAAACTTTAGCAAATTTTACTTGTTTTGCACTTCAGTCTATAGCAATGGCAGCAAAGTAACACTTTTTTCATTAAGGGAACAAGGAAACATATTATACCAAGACTACGATGCCTTTATTAAGATGCATACTATTATTTAGAGCTAATTAATTAAAAATAAATTTAGCTAATTAAAGTAAAAGTAGCCTACATTTGGAAAAATGAGTTCAACTGTTCATAAACCATTAAGTGTTGCAATTGCAAAAGGTAAAGTGATCTTTAACTTGATGTGATATCCGATGATGTATTAGATAACATGGTCACAAGATAGAAACAGACAAAAATGGGGTAACCTAATTATGGAGTTAATATACGGTGACCTGTCTGATAATTACAAGATGTACCATATCATAGTGATGTCCCATTGAACTTGCACACAAAATAATACAGAATCCTAAATTCTGCTGCACGCATACTTCCAAAATACACAAAAAAAGCATTTCTTTCAGAAGGCAAACAGATATATTTCACGGTGCTGAAGCTTTTTGCCTCTACCTTTGCTACCTGGGATACAAATGTTTTTAGGGTTGCTTTCATTTACACAGTTCTGAACACAGCCTTGTGGTACATATGGATGTTATATTATACAAAGCTCTCTAAAATATTTTTCCTGGCTTTCTGCATTCTTTTTGTGGAAAAGCAGAACCCAACAGGATCGTTGTTCTCCACTTGCTAATGAGCTTAGTTCTGAGCAATATTCTTTGTATTGATTTATTTTTTCATGCTTGAAACAGAAACCTGCCGGAGCTTAAGATTTACAATGTGCATGCCATTCTTCTCGCCTATCTCCCCTCATTTAATCTCCTTCTCACTTCCCTTTTTCTAGCTTACTTTATTCCATTGCAGCAGCTCCATTGCTTTTATTTATCCACTCTCCTTTCCTTCTTCTTTCCTCAGTTTCCGCGGCAATCCCCCTCCACCCAGCAGGCAGGTGCGTGTGCAGACAGTGGGGCCAAACCTCTTGGTCAGAGTTTATCAATCACACGGAGAGAATATGAAAACGAGAGGGAGAAACATAACTGTACTATCGAGAATGAATAGAAACAAAATGTTTTTAAGCTGCATGAAGATGCCTACACCACGAACAATAGCACGGTGAGTCACAGAACTGAAGAGTTTTCTTCAGAAGAGTTAATGTTGGAAATGAAAACCTTGACTCGCCAAAACAGAAAACCTTGACTTGCCAAAACAAACAAACAAAAGGCCCCACAAGGTGAATTTCTGCTATTTGGCTGAAATAGAGTAGGCAAATATATCAAGGAAGGGGAATTTAAATGTTCGCAGGTTTTCAGACCAAGCTTTCCTTCCATGACCTACAGCTTTGACTCTCCCTGCCTGAAAATTCAACTTCCAATGGCATTTTCTTCCGTCTCTCCCAGTTTAGTTGAGCTGTGAACCACCTGCTCTGCTGCTGCGGTGTGCAAGATGCTGATAACAATTTGACACCGCTTCCCGCTGCGCACTGAGCGCATTCCAGCCCTTGCTCCTACTGATTGCAAATGGGGCTTAGGGATCTCTCAGATGCACGTTTATTTTGGTATCACAACGCATGGCTATACTTATGCCTTGAAGGCCAGCAGTACCTATCTAGCAGTAAAAATCTCCGGAATATGCAACTCTGACAGACAGCACTAAAACCTAGGGTGGACAACTGATATCTCCTAAAATACAGAATTGCCTCCCAGTGGGGTTATGTTCATTGCATGTTAAATGCCTGTGTTGAAAAGGGCAGTAACATAGTTTTATCCTAAATCGTTTACAATCTGAAAGACAAGAAACAGACACACGCATGCACAATGTGACAGAAGATGCTGACTCCAGAAGCGTGTGATCAAATCACAATTGCAAATACGAACGGAAAATGAAATTATATTGATGTCAATTAGTCTTCATGTCTTCTAGCAAAAGTCCAGTGTCCTGAATGAGAGACCAGATCCACCAAGCAATGTCAGTATATCTAATTCTTATTTACTTATCTACTTCTACCTGCAGTAGTGTTTAAATAGCTTTGTGGACTCATGTTCAAATTCCTGGATTATGCGATATTCGAATAAATCCACATGAAAACTTTGGCTCGGTTTCTCTGGTGTACTTGACTGCAGCAACAGCTAACATCTCATTTGCACTACACAGCTATGTTCATCCTCCAATTATCACTAATGACCACCTTGCTTTATAAAAGATCAAGGGTGGTGAAGGTACATGAAATAAATATACCCGGAGGTGTAAAGAAGCTGGCTGAGAGGTACTGAAAAGCATATGGAAAAAGAAAGAAAAAAAAAAAGTTCATTTTTTCTGCCTTGTAGGGGGAAAAATTGAAGACAATAAAGAGAATACTAAAATTATTTTGTTTATGAAAAGAGTGGAAATATGCATGTGAAATACAGGGTTCACAGTGATAGTTTTTGCCTTCTAGTATTTCCAAATAAATCAACACTTGGGAGGTATTTGGGTGTGAGTCTCTTTTTTTTTTCTCCCCCAACCTCTACTTAAAAAAGACAGAATAAAAACCTCATTCACTGATTAATAACTAGAAACTTAAAGAGTTACCAGAATAAATGTGCTAAATATAGATACGAAATTAACTGCTAAAGCATAAAAAGGAGAGATTTTTCATCTTACTTTTCCCTTCACATTCACACATCCCTTTGCATGTGTGCTTGTACCCACAGAATATTTTTTTTTGAAGTGGGGTGTTACACTTTTGAATGCTCTTTCCCACTTTAACAAACATTTTTTTTTCCATGTCTGGGTCTACAGCAAAGAAAAAAAACATTAAAACCAGATCTATCCTTCCATGACCCGACTCAGCAAACATCACCCGATTAAGACAGCAACAAAAATGGTGACCTGCAAGAGAAGTCTGGCAAAAAAAAAAAAAAAAAAAATCCTAAGTGAAGGAAACCAGCTCACCTCCCACATCCCTTTATGATAAAAGCCTGAAAAAGTTCAACTGTCCACGAGGAACAGCATTTCTCTTTCCCGATGGGAGCTTCCCAAGAGCTGAAACTGCAGCCATCTCATGGCAGACACCACACTGATACCCTGGCTTCAGATTTTGACATTAATGGCTTTCATTTAACTGATGATGGAGAAAATGCCTCATTTCTCCCCATCTCTCAAAAACATTTTAAGTTTCTCCAGTCATCCACAACTATACCACCTCCTATATGCCATTCTTACAATTTTGAAGGGAATTGGGAAAACTTCCAGTGTGGAGGAAGCAGCAAGGACTTGACTTACTTTATTTTATGCAAAACAAGCACAGAAAAATAAAAAATAAATAATAAAAAAAACATAAAACCCAAAACAAAACACTTCCAATTAATTAGCAAGACACCATTATATGTCTTCACAGGTAGGAAACTGGGGATTGGACATGACTCTATCGAAGTCATGAGAGAAACCAAAAACCAGATGATTATTTTATAGAGAGCTGGAAGTAAGCACCTACAAAAAGACGTCATGGCATGTTGCATGCAGTAAACCAACCATTCCTGGGATGTGAGCTCCACAGCTCAGCAGTAGATGTGTCCTCATAGCAAAGCAGCAGGAGCTGAGGCTGCCCCAAAATCCCAGCCTGTGCCCCAAGAGCAACCACACCAAGAGCTGCGGGACATGTCGTGGCTGTTGGGCCAGCCACCGCAGCTCTGTGGGTACCAAATTCATTGCTGGTACTGACACAAAACCAGCAGCCCCGAATTATCCTAACTGCTGTCTGGAGAACGTGCTGCACTCCTCCTAGTCAACCCACGGTGCTCCCTTTCCTCTTCACGTGCCATACCCATGGGGTTCAGCAGAACCATATTTGCAAAGTTAGCATACTTTCCTCAGTCCTTTTCTTGTATTTTATTATTGCTATTATTTTTAAGAGGGGACCTGGCAGATATATCCATTCTTTTCTGTATCGACAGAATTACCACCTTTTTCCTGAAAGCAGCCACTCAGAACGATGTGATATTCTCTTTGAAAGATCTTCAAGGACAAAGGTTGGAAGAAGATATTTGCCTATTACATAGGAGATACGATGGCTTCTTTTATTAATTTAAATCCATTAAAATTCAGATCTTATTTATTATCTATGGTCTATGATCTCACAAATAGCATTTTTGACCCCACTCCCCATCACTGCTGTAGTTTAGTGAAACGACAGCATCACAAAGGCGGCATTAGAACAGACTGCTACAACCCTACTGCTAGGAGGGCAAGTGTGAATAAAGGATCCTGGATGCTGAAAACATGAGCGGAGATGTTTTAATTATTGTTTGCATTGTGGCATATGATTCAGGCTGGACCAAAACCAAAGGGCAAGTCCCTGTTGGTTATTCATTAAGTAATTTTCTTGTGCACAATGAGCTACTAAGGTAATAAGGAAACTCCTACAAAAATAATTTAGGAATAGGTACATGCTACAGCCAATCCCTTTATTGTAGAGCTTGAAATTTGTTTTCTACTTCATGGGGTATTCACGGTCTTAAGTTTTTCTTCCACAATGCACTTCATAAGCAAACCAGAGGACCTACCCTCTGGCCACTTCAACAAGAATGCTCTCACAGCACCCAGTTAACCTCTTGGCAAAAGAGTATTTCTAAGCATATCTCCATGAATTTGGAGAAAAGAAATAGGCAGCATAATTTTGCGCTGCGTTTGAAGTACACAAAGTAAATATACAAAATATTTTATTGGGCTGACACAGCTTTTGGCACTGACTCTCTGAAGTGCCCAGTAATGCAGAAAGAAGAGCAGAGAGCAAGGCCGGAATTAATTTACTCTAGCACCAGAAATGGTCTTCAGCCCTTCACATGCAGTACAAGGTTCAGTTTGTTTCAATTCCCACGCATAATTCTGTCTCATCTTTGCCACACAGACTCAGCAGAAAGGGTTTTTGTGGTGGGAACTTTTGTCCTTTTTTCTTCTCATTTTTCCTGGCTCGCAGGAAGGCAGAGAAATAGTGAGAATGTTTTTTCTCCCCAGACAAACCATTATTGCATTAAAATATAATTTGGCTTTTGTTTGTAAGCCTAAACATCGTTATACAGTAAACAGCCAACATGTCTTGCAAAATATAAAAAAGCAAAGCTAAAATCTTCAGGTTTCAGGTATGATTTTAGAAATGCAAGTTTCTGCCTTGGCGAGCTTTCCCTCCTGTTGGCATTGTAGTACCGCGATTCAGTCCTGGAACGAGCACCGAGGAGCACACATATCCCTGTATTCTCCTGGTGTGTTTGCCTGGTGGTGTGGGCATTCATGGCATTTGGTCCAGCCACATTGAGTGATGCAAGGAAGGACTTGAGCCGCCGCACCGTGGGCTGTGCGACTCCAGGGACACAAAGCTTGCTGCAAGCTGGGGGTACAGACACGAGCATGGGTCCTTCTCTTGCCTGATGATCCTCATTTTTATTATTCTTTTGTTTAGAAGGGAAGACTGCAAAAATTTACCCATCTGGAGTAGGTCAAAGAGATGCAAAGACATTCATACACAAAGCCGATCAACTCTTAAATCACTGACACGTACGACTGAAGCCTTATTCTGTCTACGACACACGTCTATAGTGGCCCTTTGCTGTACTTCATTTGATGATAGCAACAAAAATTTTGCCTGTGCTCAAAGGTGACTATCAACTGATGTTACAGCTTTCAGACGGGAATTAAAAGTCACAGCTGCTCTAGGTGTGCTCCTGCAAAATTCCTAAAGAGAGTTACAGCAATACTGTATGCTACTCCATGGAATTTATCCTACTACTAAAAAGCAACTAACAACTTCAAAATATCCTCTTCCTCCTTTTCTTTTGCTTTAAAATTAAGCAATTTAAAAACAAAAGAAACAAACAAAAAAAACAAACACAGAAGTTAGATAGGAGAAAAAATAGGGTACTTTTTTCGGCCCTTTAATGTTAAAGACAGGCGAAGGGAGACTTTTTCCGCGATCAGGTAACAGCAATCAGCAATTTTCACTCACTTCATCAAATCAGGCACTTTTTATAATTTATTTTGTTCAAACTCAACATCTGACGCATGGTTGCCTTTGATTCAAGACATTCAAAGTGACAAGAAAAAAGTTTACTGTTAAAGATTAATCATGTTCTTCTGTTCCCACTCTCCTTCTGCTCTTCGCTTTAGGAGGATGCACTGAACTGTAGCTTTATTTTCACATTATGGAAAAATCTGTTTTAGATTCCATTTATTTGTAATTTATTCTTCCACATTTCATTCTCAATAGATAAAAGCATATATTCTGTGTGTAATAAACATTCATTTCATTCATTATTTTGTACTTGACTAATAAATGGTGACTGCTTTCACAAAGTCCTTCTATTTATCCACGACTCTAAAATGCATGGATTGTCTTTTTCTTCTTTGTTCTTTTCACCTTTAAGAAGACCTTATGGTCATTAATTCTCCATTTACTATCACCTGGCAAAATTCTTACTCCTGCCTCGCTGCTTTTGGGTACAGCAAGCATTGCTCCTTATTCTTTTTCAACTGTTTTTAAGGTGCAGCTCCAACCCTTATAAGAAATCCTGTAAGAAAATGCACGTGCTGTTCACTGCTTGAGGACGTGCTTCAATCTCCTACTATATCAGGAGCAGAGGACCTGCCCCTCCAAAACTGACCTTACATATATCAAATTGCATTAGTTAGTACCAAAAAGGGAAATAAAACCCCTTTTTTTGGTCCAAAATATCTCATGCATTTCTTATCCTAAGCTTAACGAAGCTGTATTTTCATGGTAGGTAGGAATACTTCCCACATGATTCCCATCAATGTCTACAGAAGTCTAGCTTTTATTTTAAATGAATTAAGAAGAGGTTCTGTCATTTATAGTCGCGAAGGTAACTGCTGAAACATGAAAGCAAGAATATCAATGCCATAGCTGCCTCCTCAGCCTGACAGCTGCTGTGCCTCTGCTGCTGCTCAGAATGAGATGCCAAGCAACCACAGAGTGAAATTTAAAAAAAAAAAAAAACACGCAACAAAACACAAAAGCAACTTTTCTCACTTTTTTTCAGAATGCCTCCTCCCTACTTGCTGTTGCTCCTAACAAACCTACAAGTCAAATCTTTGCTCTTCTGCTTGTCTACTATGACAGCTTCTGATTATGTAATGCAGACAGACAATTAGAAAGGATTGCAATTGAAAAGCGTTCCTCTTTCTAAAAGGCGAGCACGGTGTTCTGCAAAAGGGAAAAGAGGGGAAAAATTGTATCACAGGGGAGGAAGGGGAAGGACAGTAGATTACCTAGTTCCACCTCTACGCTTGCTCTGCTATCTCTGTACTTTTTGTCCTTTCTCAGCTTCCACGAACAGCAGCCCATTGCCCCGTGCCCATTGCTTTACCTGCAGGCGGTTACACAGGTGTCCTGCCCTGAGGGATACACACGTGTTGGTGCAGCCCCTACATAGGGCACGGCGGTCATCACTTCTACCTGGGATGGATCTAATGGCTGTGACACCAATTCATGGATCTCTTTGATATCACAATCTGCCCTGCTCAGAAAATGTTAATTCATCTCAACGCAACTCTTCAAATACAACATTTTTTTCAACAGGACTGCCCCTTCCAGCACAGAGGTAATCAAATATTTGGGCTATCCTGCTGCTGATTACATCGGTATCAGAAGGACAGATAAAAATATTGGTGAGATGAGAGTATGGAAACCTTGCAACAGTGCAAAAAGACCATGCATCATGGATCAGCAAAATCCCAAGAGTCAAGGGGGCTAACTGACTGCAACACTAGAATGAAACATATAAAAGTAAATGCATTTTATAGTCAATTATTTGCAAATGTTTAGATAAGCAAAGTAAACAAATGTAGCATTTCATTTTCAATAAACTAAATACTGAGTGCCACATGTCACCAGTAATTAGACAATTTAGAAGTATATTAAACAAATGAAGTAAATATAATAGTATGAAATACAATACCTCTTTAAAAGAATGAAGAAACTTTATTTCCAAATAAAGAAAAAGGCAACAGTGGAATTAAAACTGGGTAAACCTCAGTTATACAATTACATTAGCAATTACAGCAGCCCTACAGGGTTAGTTATTGCCCTGTGATTGACTAAATCTCTCCATGGTAATGCGCATTGCATTCAGAAATGAAGGATGATATTTTATGGACTGCTGGAGGCTTTTAATTCTTTTATAGCGCATTAAAATATAGTCAGTCTTTTAGCCATTTTAACCTTGTTTAGCACAAATGGTTGTACTTGAAATTCATCGACTTATATGGCCCATGGAAGATATCATTAAGAATTGCTGTACTGATTTTTTTTTTTTTTGACTTGCAATGCATTTAATTATTAATGTCCCTCTAACATTTATGGCCCACTGTTTTTCAGATTCCCCACATCTTTCACCTTACTTGTTCAAAGAGTTACAGGAGCCAGAACATGATATTCCAGGTACAGACAAAGACATTTGCTGTTATCACGAGACCCTGCATTAGTCAAAAGTACCTATACTTTGAGTCGTGGTGATTATACAAATACCCAAGGTTAAAATGAATAATGACCTGGGGGCAAAGCTATCATATACACAAGACAGTCAGTCTGAGATCCTATAAGCTTGTACTCCGTAGAATGTATTTTTCAAGCATATACATATGCATTATTTCAGCTGTTCTTCCTCTAGGATAAGATGACCTCTGAAAGTAATTTTATTTACGTTTCTGTGATCTATGATACAAATTCAGGAATATAGGTTAACTACCTGGTCTTCAGTTACAGGAAGGGCTGCAACCTTCACAGGTTATTAATTTTCATAAGTCTGCCTTGAAAAACACAAGTGCTGTTATATTTTAATCTGTGATCTGCAAAAGCTGATTTCCTTTCTGCAAAATTCAACAGCAGAGAGACAAGCAGGACTTGCCTCTGAAATAGAAAAAGGGAAAAAAAAATCCCATAAAAACTAACCTCAGTCACCTAGCTGATATTTGTCTTTTACTTCTATGTATGCAAAAACAATGATTTCTTTTGCAACAATGCCATGGGAGTCGAGGATGGTGTATTTTTTTCCTTGGACAAGAAAAGCAACTGTGTGAATAAAACACTGAACACAGAGTTAGTTACCTCTCATTCAAATCATTAGCTTTTGGCCACTGTTTTGTAAATAAAATTGGACCAGGTCTTCCAATGAACCTTCTTCCTCTGGATGACAATTTTACGTCAGTTGACGTGGCTTCAGCTGCACACCCTAAACTAAATTTTTGGTACTCAGTACTCAAGTATAACGTTCTCCAGGTGCATGAGAGCCACCCCAAAGAAATAAGAGCACTCTGAGCCTCACCACCATCATCTGCCATCCTCCACAGGGAACAGTCACAGCCCAAAAGTGAATTCAGAGGGATTGAAACAGCTGTAGAAGGAAGCAACTGAGCTAAAGGACTGGCCTTGTTTAAGATGTGGATGTTCAAGCTCTCAAGGTGACTGATGGCCAGAGAGGTCCTGGTTAAATGGGCTTTAGCAGATGTGCCCACAATTTTCTCAACCTTCTGTCAATGCTACATGACTCACATATGGCCCCAAAACCCCTTGGAAAAAAGTGTCAGAAAAATGATGTTGGAGGAAAGAAGGGAATAGTAGAGATAGGAGCCCCAAACTCTGAATGCTCACTAACTAAAAGGATTTATAAGAAAATACATACTCTATATCTACAGCAGGAGGAAAAATTAAATTAAAAAAAAAAAAAAGGATAAACTCCATGCAATATGGGTCCATTAATACTATCAAAAAATAATTTGTCTATGGCTTGATTATAGTTTTCTGTTGAAAGTACTAATTTATACAGATTTATATAGCCTGTGTGATTCTGTTAACACCACTGATACATTGACTGGGTCCCATCTAACCTGCTGTCTTCCCTGAGCTTTGAGGAAAGTTATCTGACAAGGTATCAGGAAGCCCAGAGTTGAACTGGTCAAATTCATATGCTCCCTGATTTTTTTTGGCAAGCCATCTCTGGGAGCCAAGAAGCCAAAGGTGATTAAGAACACTTTCTTAAAATGACATTTTGAAAATAAATCTGGGAAACACACAACATTTGGCACTGATCATCAAAATGATGGGAAGTCTTGCATTTTCTGTTGTGGCCACAGCAAAAACTGGCGTAGCAAGAAGCCTGTGTTGCTAAAGAGTATCCGGATATCTTTCAGCTCCACCAGTGAGCACGAACAGCTTAGCTTCAGCAGCAAAGAATATGTTCTTTCCTTTTCTGGGCATACCCTCATTCAAACCTAATTACTACAAAAGATCAATTTAGCACCTTCCAGTGGAGCATTAAGTAGCACAGCTCACATCAGCTTTAATAACAGAAAGCAGAAATACAATAGCAAAGCAGGGAGTTCAGTATGGTAATCAACCTGGGACACCCAACGCAGTACATAAAGCAGGGGCAGGCACTTTGAAACATACCAGACTTTTTATTCCTTTCACTTTTCCTTTTAACTTTTAAAGTTCTTTACAACTTGTCTATGATGCTGCTTGATAAATAAACGAAACAAAAGAATTCACTGGCTCTTGAAGAAAGTAACCATTTGAATACATGCATCCATTTTGAAAATATATGTATGGCAGTACCTTAGAAATAAAATAATGAACAGTGTTTTATGCATCCTGATTCAAATTTGTGTTTTCTTGCCAAAAAACAAACAAGAATATCAGTAACCAGTTAACCATAACAGTTTAGAACTGTGGCTATTAGATACATATTTATAATATCTGCAGAAGGAATTATTGGAAATAAAACTTGTCCACTAACTTTTTAACAAATGCATTTTACATTTTCAGCCTCATCTTACTTTACAAGCTGTGATTTAGCACAGGCTGGGAAAACATTGCAGGGAACCGTCACTCCGCGCTTCTTCTATTAATATATTTTTCTCCTAGGCACCTCCTGGTGCCTATGCTGTTCTGTTTTTTTTTCACAAAGTTGAAGGGATTTTTATTAGAAACTGTTTTCCAAAGAAGCTATGCCATTCATTCTGCATATTAAATTATAGGAAAAAAAAAAAAAAAGAAAAAAAAAAGGAAAAAGCAAGGGTCTAGTCCCACAGGCTTCTTCCATAGCTGGAAATACAGAGGCAGGAGCTTCCATGTGCAAAAGCTGCAATAGATATATTTAGGTCTGGTAATTCAGTAGAAGCAGAACAGAATGTATTTTCTATATAGGAAGTCCAAAATCAAAACAAAACTAAAACCTGCTCAGTATGGTCACAGAATAGCCAAGTATAGTCCTAAAATTCCTGCACAGTAATGAAGAGAAACCCAAACTTTCAAAGTAAAACCAGAACAACTTTTACAGAATACTTTATTTCTTCTACATTCAATGTCACGTTTGGTATCCATGTGGCATTATAACAAGGACAGCAAATCAACAACTATGTCTGCTATGACCAGCCATTACAATTTCAAAGAAAACAGAGCTCTAATGCATCATGTCCTCTGTGAAGAGCGGGTAAATGATGTTATTTTATCACTGGGGTTCCTTCAGCAAACAATCCACACTGAATGATCAACACACAATGACACCAAGAGATCTACAGTACGGACAGAGCATTGCCTTTTATTTTTAATTTCCAAAGTTTCATTAGTTTGTGTAATAATTGCTGTATTACCTATATTTATCTATTTATCTTTGCTGCTTACATCTAGTCCTAAAAACATCAGCAAGATATCTGTATCTATAATTTGATATGTACATACATATACATGTATATGTAATATCTGCTTATTCATTGCATTACCTAAAAGAAATATTAATGTCACAAAGAGAAAAATCTATGAAAAACCATTCCCCAGGGTTTTAAGATGTTTCTGCACAATATTCATCATAAAAGGAAAAATAACGAGGAAACTTGTTTAAAAATTGTCTTCATTTTCTCAGGGGTTTAAGATCAACATTTTAAAAGTGCATGAAAGCTCGTTTTGATATGTTACAGTCCTTAGCAATAAATAAGTCGTATTGTTTCTCAAAATTACTATTCAATTAATCTTCTGGTGGTTTTGTCATTTTTAACATTATTACAGAATCTCAGCAGACAGCTAACGCAGTAAACACTCTAACAATATCTCCCTTACACAAAATCCTTTCCAATTTTGTTATTAATTGGCCTAGGAATGGTCATCCCCTTTGGTCATGACTATGTGAACAGACAGAATGCAAAATGTAAATTTAGACAGGTGCAATGTGCAACGTGAGATAAACATTTGCAAACAAATAATAATAATAAAAGAATGAGTAAATAAATGAAATAATAAATGCTTGGTCCAATTGCACAGGAAGAAAAAAAAAAAAAGTCAAACTGGAGAAGAAATTAAAAATGAGCTGGGATTTTCCCTTTGAGAAAAGGAAAGAAATGATCTCCTAATGGATAGAGGAAATGGATAACCTTAGATGTACTAGAAACAACAAACATCATTCCTTTTTTCCCCTGCTCTGGTACTTTTCCACGTCCCAGAGGTACCAGGGATTTCACACATACTGGATTCTCCTAGCTTTATGAAGAATCCAATTTCAGCTCGCTCTGTATTTCGGGATAATTTGTACAAGAGCCGCCTCATGACTTGTACTGCAGTTCACCTTTAGTTCGTAAGTAATTTCAAGCAAACATACTTGCTCATTATACTTGAAAAATATAAAAAGCAAGAAAGCCAGGCTACATGACCACTACCTAGCCCCTTTTCCTTTTCCACTCACTCTCACACGGAAATTTCTCACTTTTTATTTCTTGTTGCTGCTGAAATGTGTTGCTGGGAGGGAAACCACATACTTCATATCCTCAGGTCAAAATGTGAGACGAAGTTTTTCCCTAATGTCAGTGGGATTACTTGTGTGCATAAAAATATTCTTTTTTCTTTTTTTTTCTTTTGCATCAAAAGTCACTAAATCAATAACCTGTTGACTTCATGCAAATCACTGTTAATAAATGCAATTTAAAATGTTTCCTCCAAGAGAAAATATAGTTCAAATTACATAGCGCATAGAGCTTCTCAATTTATTATTTAAGGATATCATAATACAGAATTTTGGATGTGCAATTTTTCCTCATTCATCACCACTAACAAGAGTTCTTTAAAGTAAAGCATTAGAGAGTTTGCACTGAGCATTTCCTTTCTCTTGATTCAACCCTAATCCAAAGTGAACTATTACTTTTTGTAAATTATAATCCAACAAAGGTGTTATAATCAAGCTCCTTATGTGTGTGTGGGAGGGGAAATGAGTGTGCTTGGGTCTGAGTTAGAGAGCTGAGAAGTTTTCCAGTGAAAGGCTCTGTTGATAAATGGTGGTTAGGGGAAGAAAATTGGTTATTCAATGAACAAAGTGGTGTGTAATTTATTTTACTTCATTAGATGCTGAATTCTTCAAACACTGCTAGGAATTAGAATGCTTTGAAACTAATTATTGTAAGTATGTTTAATGATAGCTTTGAAGTTACTTTCAACATAGCATGCTTTTTTAGATTAAATTATATCTTTCTGCCATTCTACTGCAACCACCCAGCTCAAGGGCAGAAGAGGAGGAAAAAAAAAATAAGCAAAACCTAACAACAACAACAACAACAAAATCCTGTTAAATATTGTAAGAAAATGTAACAATAGTTTTGCCTTGTTTTTTCAGAAATATTTCTATAACCCCCTATTGCTACAAGTTCACCAGTTCCCACAGAGTACTATTTAGAATACATAACTTTATCACAAAATTTAATAATAATGTTATTATATATAATATAAATAATTTCAAGCAGAGGAATAAAATAGGACAAAGATAAAAGAAAAATGCACATGTAACGTGTGGATTTGCTGGAGCAAGGATTAAAGGACTTTAATATACTTTTTCCCTTGCTGTGTGAGCCTATGTTCACTTGTTCTGTATAATATCAGGATTTCAAGCACGATACTTAATATTTGCATGATACTTGTCCTGATCATGACAAATGAGTGCTGAAAGGAGCTATTTTGGCTTGGGCCTGATACTTACTTGAAAGAAAAATGTGGTTCAGTGATTTAAGCAGGGCAGAGCACTACGAGTCCACTCCCCAGTCATGAGCTTGACTTGGACATTCTTTGCAGATTGAAGCAGCTGTTTCAATGGACACAAGTACCTTGAAATTTTATCGGTCTGATAAAAGAATGCAAGTGTAGTTTCAAGTAGCTTTGCTGATCTCACCGATCTCCAATCACCTTTCCTATTTTTAAATGTTCATGTTGTACTTCAGTGATTTAACTGGATTTTAATTGGTTCTGGAGAAGGCCCTAAGTGAAGAAAAAGAATGGTTCTACACTCATCTCTTGTTTTTCCTCTCTCTTCCCATTATGCATAGCACCAATACAATACAGCAGGAATATGCATGACATTAGAAAAGTCCCATCGTCTCACAGACGACTAATATATTGAAGGAGAGAATAGGACATCTCCTATTCTTTCCTAATTAACTGTAAGCATAGATTGCAACAATAAATGGTAAAATTATCTTATGGCAGAAATTGATGCATTAGAGTCAAATATTATATTACATATATTACAGTATTTCTGTCTTCACAGCACGGGCTCTTTATTGCATTTGGCTGAAAGGTTGAGAAAGTTAACTGGGTAACATTTATTCATCTCTATCTCTTTGCAGAGAAACCCTACAGCCTCAAATAACCATAATAATAATAATAATAATAATAATAAAATCCCATAGAAAGACAGAGGTCAGTATCAGCCCAATTGTCATGGTTTCATAATAGAAAGTGGTACATAAAGCTGTTTATGTGGATAAACAGAACTAAAATATTTCTAAAAATCGCATAATGTGGTCTGGAGACAAGAGCTTGTGAGGACAGTTAGAAATGTCCAGAGAAAAAGTAAAAAAGGTAAATAGACAAGCAATGGCTTAGCTCAGCAAATACAGGGCCTAATTAATAGGGATGCAGTGGTACACAAATAAATAGGTATAAAATGGAAAGAAAAGAAAACGTACAGATTATTATCAGCAGCATACGGAGAAAGAGAGGAAATAAAAGAACATGTCTTCTTCCTTCAACTCAAAAGCACAATATTCAATGAATAATTGCAGCCTATCCCCCAAATGTCACCCAACTAAAGAAAAAATCCTTAATGGCACTAAGTGGAGGTTCTGCTTGTTCTTTTTCTTCTTCTTTCTTTTTAATGGCATATTCCATCAGTTCCGAATTTGTCAGAAACAGTGATTAGAGGAGAAGAAAAAAAAATCTTTTGTTATCTTCTACCTAAAAGTTCAGATAAGCAGTGACAGTGAGTGAAACACAGCCCTATCAAAGTGAGCATTTTTCAGTTTGTACGATTGATATTTATAAATTTACAAGGCTTTCCTAATCATGCTTCCCAGAACTATCCTGCAAGCAGCACATCACAGAGACTGCAAATAATTCTGAGGCATTTAGTTCCATCTTGCCAGTACCCAAGAACTTCAGTGCAGACACACTGCCTCAAGAGATGGAGGGAAAAAATAATAATTTCCTTGTCTGCACCTACAGAAAAAAGACTCATGAAGAGTTATTAGGTACCATTTGTTTTACACACGTCCTGAAATTCATTAACTTTAAGGATTGGCTCACCACTTTCGCACCACTTGTTTTGCAAGGGGTTTTCTTGAGGAAGATTAAAAATTCTTTCTTATATCCATCTTGAATCTAACTTCTTTCAGTTTAAAACACTGCACCCCATCCTGTCTGTACAGGTCCTGGTAAAATGTCTTTCTTCATCTTTTTTATAACCCTCCTTTAGGCCCTGGAAGGCTCCAGCCCTCTGAGCATCCTTGTGGCCTCTGGACCTGCTCTACCTCCAGCGCTGTGTTCAGCTTATCCTTGAACATCCAGATCACTAGGAGCTGATCTAACGTCTTAATCTGTTTTGCACTGGATATTGATAAAACATTACGGGTTTCCTAATCACAAAAGAAATTCCCATTATATTATTTAAATTAACTACTGGATAATTTCTAAGTAAATTGAAAGACTCGCTAACACGGCAGTAACCTGAAGCTGGATAAGAGGCAATTATAGACAATTTTCAAAATGAAAAATATGTGCAATGTTTCCTTTGACAGAGCGAGGAAATAATTTAGTAAAGGTCTTTTCATAGACAGTTGCCGTTGCATAAGATTCAGAGAAGAGCAACGTAATATTTTCTTTAACTTTTTGCAAGAATTTTAGCATGTGTTGTAGTAAATACTTCTACCTATAAGTTTGGTACTGGAACCACATTTTTAGACCAAAATCCAACAATAAATCATGTACTTTTTAAAAGACATTTTCAAATAATCTCAGTCATAAAAACCTGTCCCTATATAACACTACTGGGAAAAAGAACATGTCTTGTGTCTTAATTAAACTTTTATCACATACATTCTGTGCAAGCATCCATTTTGAACATATGTAAATTATTTTTGGAATTAGATGTCAGTAATTAGAAGAATAGAAGTATATAAGACATATATACACATTTATTTATCATTTGAATGCTTACATTGTTTCCATGTATCTTATAGCAGGATACAACAATGAAAGCTTTCCAAAAGAGAGATAAAAAAGAGGAAATGACTTATCAATTTTTCAGCATTTTGAATTCCCTGAAATCAATGTTTAAAAGCCAGCAGTTTATGAGATGCTGCAAAGTGATACATTTATTCCCCAACCCTTACTAACTGACACAGTAAAATGCAACAGGAAGCATATGCTGCAAATGCCAAAACCAAATTGCTAAATAAAAAGTAATTTGAAGTCTGTTTGTTGTGGGTCATATAATTAGGAATATGGTTTTAATAAGATTCTAATTCTCAAGCCTCTGATACCAGTAAGTTTTAAAATATTAATATACTGCTTTTATCACTTCCATGCTACTGTGTTTTCAACGTTGCAATATTCAATGCAAAAAATGCTACATTATATGGGGTTCTGAATTATCCTATTTATTTTTTAGGTACCTACATCTCCATTACATTTTACATCAAAGCCAGCTTCTCAAATGTACCAGTTTTAGATACCAACTTACCAACTTATTTAGCAATGCTATATTGCTAAATAACAAGTTAAACTGAAAACATAATGTTCAAAACATATTGTTTTATCTAGATATTTTTTCTTAAAGTCTACAAATGTATTCTCTTTATCTTGTTTTAGTTCCCTTCTATTCTTGTATGGGAAAGCAGGATGAGCTTTCTGGACAGAGTTACTTGAGTTTCACTGTCTAAGACTTGGCAAACTTGTACCATAAATTTTAAAATGTATATGTTAGATTATGAAATAAGGTGTATAGCATTATAAGCACGGAGATAATACAGGAAGAAGCTAGTAGTAAACTGCAGTAATTTCTGGTGGGCATTTACAGTCAAGTAGGTGTCAATAAATAATTAAATAAGGGTATTAACAGTTGGGGTAACTTTCTTTGTACATATGTCAGCGTCATTAAAATAATAAGATTTAATTATGATTTTTTAAAGGCACCTGTAGTGCTCCCTGTAATTACAATCAATGGAATAAATATTCACAGAATCATCTAGGTTGGAAAAGACCTTCAAGGTCATCAAGTCCAGCTGTCAATCTGACCTATAATAACAGTAATAGAAAGATACCTGCTTTCTTCTATTCAGAATTTCTGAAATTATTCTGGTCTGGATTTTTCTAACCTTATTATTATTAGAGATGTATTCTTCAATATTTTGTAGATTCTAAATTTTCATATTTATTATACCAATCAGTACTGTTGTATCTAGAGGTTTAACTTCCCTCCATAATAATCACGGACTACTAGTCTGCTAAACCAACCTTGCAGAGAATTGTCAACTGCCAAGTAAAAGAAGTAAAAGAGATGTCTAGCAAAAGGAATTACAGCGGAGAAAAATAGAAGGAACAGCTTAATGTATTTAAATACTTATTGTTTTAAATTTCAGGCAAATAAATATTTTGCTATCCTACCACGTAGACTGGTATTCCAATAGTTTAAGTGCTCTACAAGATGGCAAAACATACAGTTGCTTAAGAAAAATTCAATATGTTAGGAGGCTTGAAAATTCAGTCTTCTGCTCACATTGAAAAGAGAAACATCCTTAAAATAAAACAGACAGGTGTGATTTTTAGTCACAAACTAAATTCATGACTGTGACCTTCATACAAAGACTTGGGAAGCTCAACAGTCAACACAGCCCCTCCAGGATACCAAGAAAACCCACCGATGGTCAGCACTGAGTTCCTCTGATTAAATTCAAAATGGCAAATCAGATTTTCACTGTGTGTTTTCTTATGCTTTCCAAGGATCATAATCTAAATGTTATTTGGTAATTAAAGAATATAACAGATGTTTTAAGAGACATGTAACCCCTCCAGGTATTTTACAATCTGGCTTAATTTATAACCGTGATGTTCTGTTGTCACTGAAATGATAAGAGTAAGGATGGAAAGAACCACCAATGACAATGAATAAATATGGCAGTGTTAAAGGAAGACTTAACAATAAGAATATTGCATATGGTGAAATGTTAATGCTATAAATGTAACTATTTTCTTTACAAAACAGAGTACCAAGGAACTTGTAAAAAGTTTATATAGCAGAAAACTACAAGAATAGTGGCACAACATTATAAAAAATAAGATGGCTAAGTGAAATAATCAAAATCTAAAAAATCCCTCTTATGTGGCAGTTGTTTGTAAAAGTCAATAAAACGATAGTCTTACTAAAATGAGAATCTCAGAAATGCACTATTAAAGACTTATTAAAGAAAATAGCCATGAAGAAGATTGACTTAGTATCAGATATTCCATTTTACTTCTGTGTCAAAAAAAGGCATAAACTATTCATCCTAACGCTCATTCTGGGGATTGCAAACTGACCATGACCAAGCGCCTACACTGAACTGTTTATTTGAAATATATTTTGTGTTCTAGATAGGAAAAAAAAATAAAAGAGATTTGTGAGAAATCTGAAGAAGCACAGAAGCTTACCTTTCCACAAAGACTTAAATATGTATATATATATGCATTATATATATATATATGTATATATATATTACCTTATTTCAATAGTAACAAAGAAAGAAAATGGTTCTTAAGTAGGAACATAGACTCAGACCTATCAGTGTGGACGTGTCAAACCTTCCACCAGTGCTATCATGGAAGTTGCATTCATGGGAATCTAAAGAACCAAGATCCCCAATGAAACAAAGCAAATGTGCAACCACACCACCAAAAATTGGACAACCCATGCAAAAGCCATCACTCATTCACCATCAAGTGTCCTACATAGATTGCCAGTTAGTCATACTACAGACTTTATGCCATGAACTCAACATAAACTTTGTATATGAATCAGCATTTTCCTGGTTAAATCCAAAAAAATCCCTAAAAGTTGTAAAACATAAACAATATTCACTCATGTTACAATTCATTCATGTCCAATTTGATATTTTGGATATTTTCATGTGCCATTTGAAATTTTCCAATCTGATATATATCAACACTGCGTTGATGAATCATGCAATGTGTATCATCATTTATGCGATGTTTTCATTCTAATATTTCATTGTGATGCTGTAATAAAAATATTGACCATGTAAGGAGAGACCATAAAAGGAGATAAAAGGAGACACTCAACTAATCAGAAAAATCCAATTTGCCTGTCATCCTCAGGAAAATGAAATCAAACTGAAAAAGATGAAAATTGCCTGGTGATAACAGATAGTTTATGATAGTTTTTGTCATGGGTTTTACAATATTTAGAAAAAAAAAAAAAGAAGTTAATTCTCTTTATTATTCATTGTTTTCATCGTTATTTTTACTGATCTATATGTTTTCAACTCTCACATGTAGAAAAAAATATATACCCTTCACAGTAGAGAACCAGTACATAGCAGATTTATGAGGGCTTCATATTTTTACAGAAAACATCAAAAATACTTCATATACCAAAAGTTAAAACGCTGTCTGCAATCTACTCACTTTAACAGATGGGCTGTTTGTAGTACAGCAGCAGAGAAGGAAGGAAATGAATTACACCAAAGCACAAACCGCACTGTTGGTGTAACCGGCTGTTCCACGACGCACAGAGCCCCAGACAGCACACACACACTCCTGCTCAGGTTCGAGAATATTCAGTATTTTTCAGAACAAATTTAAAACCGTTTCTGACAAATGACTCTATGGGAAAAAAGAATCACAAGGACCGACTTGTGCTTTTTTTTTTTTTTGTCAACGATTTCCATGCACAAAGCCCTGCACTTGCAGCTCCTAACTGACCTAGTAGCTAATACCTAGGTGTACCTAGGGTTTTTATGTGTATCTTCTAGTAAGTCAAACATTAAAGATCAGTGATTCAAAGTAGCTGGTTTACTTATCTCTCATTTTTATGAGTAACGTAAAAAATGGAAAAATGTCAGTGTGTCATTTTTTAGACTCTGCAGTTGAGACATAAAACGCATCTCAGTTGGCAGTACTGCTGCTGCTTCTGAGAGCCCCAGCGGCACCCAGCTGCATGCATACTGGAAACTGGGTGTGCATCCTGAGAGTTCTTCCATCGTTCCCATACACGGTTATACAGGAAGTTTTGTGGCATATAAGTGGGGACAGAGAATGCAGATGGCTAGGGCAAAAGAAGTTTATTCTTGGCAAATGCAAACCACCTTGGGAATTCTCCATAAATAACCTCAGAAAACAGACAAGCCAGCGGAGTTGTACTGTCAATAACATTTCCAGAGCTCTGACATCCTTTGACAATCTAGAAACTACCTGTTTTGTTTCTGAGGCTGCCTTAAAATACGCTAAAACATACCTGTGAAAGGAAATGTAAAAGCCTGCAATATGCCCCTACAAACCTCTGTAAAACACCGTTTGATGTACCACAACCTGGACTAGGTCTTGATGAGCCCTGAGAAAAGCCCCAAAAGAAAGCATTCGTAATTTGCTTCCTTTGGCAACTCCCATCACCTGCATGGGTCTAGCTTCTTTCTCACAGCTTCAAAAGTTCATTTTAAAGCAGATCACTAACCAAGAACTTCAGAATGAGTATGATATTCCTTGAGCTACTTAACATCTCATCACACAAACTGATAAACCATTCCAAGCCAAAACAACTTAAGAAATGATGATTTGAAAACAAGCCCAAGAAATTTGTGTGATAGCCACTAAAACAAAAAAAAAAAAAAAAAAAAAAAAAAAGGATTTTTTTTGGTCCAAAGCTGTATTTTTTCAAAGCACAACCTTATCAAAGTACAAAACAGTGCTGGGTCACTCTCAAGGCTTTCATACTGACAGCAGGCTGCTGTCAAACTATCAATAAATTGTACCAGAAGCAGATTACAATGCTTTAAAAGAGCTGTTTAAGGAAAAGCCTAGAATGCTCTCTGTTCTATACAGACCCTCTTCCAGAACAAACAGCCCATGACAGCTTTTTTCCAGGCTTAAACTTACCTCATTAATGAGAAAAGTTTGCCTAATTTAAAAGTCAAACTTCCCACTTACCTTGCTTCACCTACTGCCTTTCTAATGAATGTCTAGATTTTAACATTTCTACTTGTATGACTTAAAATGGCAAAATGATTTTTGTGATTGGATGAGTGTCTGTCTTAATACACCATATGACGTGATACCTCATAGCTTAACAGTATCTAATGAGAAAAGATCTGCTCATTTCTGCAAATCCCCTGTTGTCCAAGACCTTCACTAGACAAAATGTTTCTGTGAAATTCAGTGATCTAATTAGCCTCTTTGATTATTTGAAACAAAATAGTCTCCAAAATGATTAAGCCACCATGTACTTTTCCATCAAATTAATTTGCTCTAAGTAGAGAAAACCTGAATATTTCTCAGGGCACAAAAAGAATGAGAAATCTATGGATCTACACATGCTTCCCTGAGTTAAAATACCTGTGATAACTTCTGATGAGCAGTCCATACCCTATTTAAGACAGTGGGTGAAAGGAGATTCTTATCACATGCAGATTAGGGACAGATCAAAGCCTGAGACATTTCTATCCTTAGCTCTTTATTCTTCCAGCTCAAAGAAAAGGCCAGTAAGAGCATCTTGCACATGGAAAGCCTCCAGGAGTATCTGCAGCCCTTATTCTTTTTCCTCCTGCCTGCTCATAGTCTTCCTCTCTTGGAGATAAGACCATCATGTTAAAACTTAAAGCAGAGCCTATGTCTCCCCTGTGTTTAAAAAGCATCACGTGCATGGTTGTATTGGGTTTACACGGCAAGGGTTTGGTAGCAGGGGGCTGCAGAGGTGGCCTCTGTGAGCAGAGCCCAGCACCTGCCCCATGTCAGAGCAGAGCCCGCTCCAGCCTTTAGTTTCTCACTGCTCTAGTCTGCTAGTGATCGGCAATATATTTCATTAAGCTCCCTATGTCAAGTCTGTTTTGCCCATGATGATAATTTTTGAGTGATCTCCCTATCCTGATCCCAATCCTTGAGCCCTTTTCGTTGTATTTTCTCCCCCTTTCCCTTTGAGGAGCGGGAGTGAGAGCGGTGTGGTGGAGCTCAGCTGCATAGCTGGGTAAAATCGCTACCACAGTGGTGTTTTTAAGTGTTTATTAAGTGTTTATCACATATGAATTCTTTTCACTGATTTTGTATCTTCTCGGTGCATGGAACTCAAGGCACTACACCATGTAGTAATTTACAAGGAGGTTTTTATCCTTTGACCTCATCTATTTAGCACCTACATACCGCCCTGTGAGAAGCCATTCATGTGACAAAACATATATATACACTAACACAAAGAGGATAAAAGATGGTATATTCCAAATTTTGCTCTTCCATATTAAAATTCTGTTAGACTCCCTCCTACTCATGATTAATCTCATTATTCTTTAATTAATTTAGGAAGACCAGCAACTCATTTTACACTACCATAATTATTTTTATAATGCTAGCAAAAGCAAATTATCTTAATACATTACAAATTAACACATGATGGTCCACATTAAGGGGTTTTTTTTCCTCTAAAAAAAAAGGGATGGATAGAGGAAGTTTAAGGAATATGTCTAACACTGCAAATGAATCTAGGCAAAATTGAGAGAACGCATGTCAAATCTACAAACTTATTTTCCCCATCATCACATCCCATTAAACAGCTCGCTGTAACTTCATTACTTTGTCTCTTTTTTTTTTCCAAGCATCCACTTCTTATTTTGATCCCTTGTTTGTTGTTAAAATGGCAGTAATGTTTTACAGAAATAGCCTAAAATTAAGGCATTGTGCTTATTGCTGCAAGTTTTGAATTCCTTCCCCAGTATCCTTTTCCAACATTACAACGAAACCTCCTGAAAATCTAATTTCAAGAGTAATTAGCAAATTGTATTAAAAACAAATTAAATTGATCCACCCTAATTTGTCAATATTATTCAGCTGTAGCTAACTGTCAGCCAAAGGTCACTCAAAGATAATAAATTGTGTAGCATCAGCACAAACTTGCCATGTTGTATTTCCGTGCTGCTGGTAGCGACCATGAATACCGATGAAGATACCCTCTCTGGATACTCCCCACTCCAGTGCAGAAGAGTAACAGCACTGCCAATTCCAAGAAAACTTCGCCGAACCACTTGGCTGAAAACCAGCCCTGTATAGATTGGGATTTGACCTCATTCTGTTCGATTCTGTGAAGATGCAAAGCAATTCTCTAACTGTCCACCTAAGGTTAATAAGTTGTACTGCATGACTTATCACAGCATCTTTCTTCGAATGTATTATTCAGCTGAATATGAGCACTGCCTCCACATTTTTAAATTAACTTATTAAATAACACCAAGTTACTAAACATTATATGAAAAGGGATTTTGAAAGATAATCATATACACACTGTACGACCAGAGTATTCTCTCTTTAAGAATAAAATGACAAAGCAAAATATGTATTTAAGGGCTTAGCATCTCTTGAGAGACTAGTGTATGGAGCAGTTAGGCTTTCAATGAAAAAATGGTCATTAAGACTGCAAAATAGAGAAAGGCAAAGACCATTATTTTGTAACTTGGCCATTAATCAATAAATTAGGAGATCTAAAACAGAATGTCTTGAAAATACAGAATAATAAGGTAGGGCATTTAAAATGAACAACAATTATTACTATTTCATACAATATCTAATTAATTTCAGAAATTCTCTGTTGCAGGCAAGCTCACACATGTGAGTGGGTTCAATAAGTCTTTAGAAAAATGAGTGGATTATAGGTCCATTGATGGCTATTAAAATGGTGATTCAGATGCTAATTTCAGCTCAGAAAGTGTCTAAATCACAGCCGAGTGGAGGCTTAGCAGCGGAATGCTCACCCCATGACTTTGTTGCTCCTTGTACTCTTTGCTAGCAGGTGTTTGTTTAGCAGGTGTTTACCTGCTACTGGTAGACATCAACTCCACGACACCAAGCTAAAGGACTACAAGGTCTGACCCACCATGGCAGGGGTTTGGGGTCAGGTTGTTTTTTTTGTTTGTTTGTTTGTTTTTCCCACAAATCCTATTTCTTTCCATTTAAATTTTTCCCCCATGGTATATTCTTTTTCCTTTCAGACCTCGTTCTCTTTTCTCAGGTGACAAGTGATAAGACACAATGAAATAGCCTCAAGTTGCACTAAAGGAGGGTTAGATTGGATGTCAGGAAGAATTTCTTCATGGTGAGGATGGTCAAGCATTGGAATGGGCTTCCCAGGGAAGCGGTGGCATCCCCAGCCACACAGGTATTTAAGAAATGTGTGGACGTGGCACTAAGGGACACGGTTTAGTGGTGGACTTGGCAGTGTTAGGTTGATGGTTGGACTTGCCAATCTTAAGGGTCTTTTCCAACCAAAATGATTCTATGTTTCTGTCAAGAAACACCACCAGTAACTTGTACAATTACCTCTTGTATGACTTGGTATGATTCCTGCTTGTGTGGGTTTTGTTTTTGTCTGATGGAGTTAGCCAATGAGCAAATGTTTTCTGCTTAATTTTACATGCCGGTACACTCTTTAGTATTTTCCAGACATTGTTCTCAATTTTCAGGCACAGGTTTGCTTACCTCTGTAGGGCTCTCCTGGCTCACATAGTATTGGTATGAAAGTAGCCAAATGTTATCATTTTCCGAATGTTACTCTTATACTCTTCCTAAGTAGGAACCCTGGTTTCAACAGTACAAGCTACAGACACCTAGTATAAAGTTACCAACACTACAATCTTTTTCTTGGTGACAGGATGGACTTTTTGCAAAATTCTCCCATGAATAAAAATGAAAACTAAATCTCAGCCAAAAAAAAAAAAAAAAAAGTCATTGGCCTTTTCTCTTCAAAGCTACTTTGAGCCTATGTCACTTTACCAACTATGATGTTGAGTTCACAGTGATTCTGACAATTTCCAGTACTTTTGCATGGTTCATGTAATAATATAATGCTGAACAAATTATATTAAAAAATGGTTACAAAATTCAATGACTGCCACTGTTTGAGTCTAGAAATGAATACTAATATACTGAATATAAGTGGTAATACTGACTTATATGTCTGGTTAAGAGCAGTCTTTTACGATGCAATTATATCCTAAGTGGTTTCCATTCCATTTATATACTGAATGTTTGGTAGCCAATAGTCATAAGTGAACCCTAACTTCACTCCAGTTTATTTTAACTTTGCAGTGAACAATGACACGCAAGGTCTTGACTATAATATGTGAAACTGAAATTTCTGTATGAATGTTTGAATTGATACAGACCATATCTGCTGGTGGGGCTGATAAAAGTTCTCAGAAAAACACATTCATTCAATTAACTAAATTACTATATGACCTAAACTCTATTTATGTGTTTTTTAGTTTTTTATTTATTTGTTTATTTAAGAGCATACTACAAACAAAAAGGAAAGATAATCTATAAAATTTCAGTACTCTGTCAATGAGATTACATTCTCTGGTTACGACAGAAAAAAAAAAAATGATTTTATTTTGGAGAAGGTTTCCACCTACCAGAAAAGAGATGTAAAATCCAGCAAGTTACATTATGAGCAATAATACTGATTTTTTTTTAAAGTATTTTCATTTTTAGTTTTAGTTTTGTAGTGACAGCTTTTTAATGCAATCGTGTTATTTGAACATACAAGAAACAGCACCTGGCACTTAGAATTGCCTGTTATTTATGAATTCTTTTGAAAATAACGATTTCGTTCATGGGCACCAAGTGGAAACTACTAGTCATAACATGACAGCAAAAAGAAAAATGTTTAACTAAAGGAACAGAGTTACAATACGTGACTCCAAAGCTGGGGCAGGAGCGGGGGGAATCATCCACCCAGATCTCTCTTTATAGATAAAACTCCATAAAGAAGCAATTTGGGAACTATGAGTGACTCTGCATCTGCATTTTGGGATTGTGCATCTGGGATGGCTCCTGTTCACTGCACTTTGGTTCATATATATGGCCTCAGGATATGTGGACAGGATTGCTTTCAGATAAAACTAAACCAGGAGGTACAATTCAGGAGCAGCAGCCACTGCCAGGTGCTCATGCCATGAGTCTGGAGCAGACCTAGATCAACACAAATCCTTATGAAATGGGTGTGATGTGGACATCGGGTCCTCAGCACCAACTAGTTTGTCCTACGGATGCGCTCCTTTTTCTGTTGGTCTTCTCCCATGACACAGCTTTCCACTAAGTTTTCTCAGCTCTGACACCAGAGTTTTTCTTTATCCTAGAATACCATGAACTTTATTTTGCAGTCAGTTTGGTAAGGGAAAGTAGTTGCTGTGGGAAGCCTGTTCCACAGCTTGCTTGGCACTGTGAATTTGTTACTTCAAAGACACAATGAAATCCTTTGGTTCTGATTCCATCTTATGAGTGACTATTTTTGGAGCAAATCTTGAGATTGGCAACATAGCACTTTGAGACCTTATGCTCCCAATAAAGTTGAAGATGATTTATACTAGTAAATTAACACACAGAAGCCGATGCTAAGTATGTAGTTACGAATTGTAAGTTCAAAAATAGGAGTAACAGTTTTGTATTACCTTTACCAGATCATGCTAAATTATTACCCCAGTTCTCAGCCTATAGGACTGTAGAGAATGTACTTTATTACATTTTATTTTGAAAGAATTTTATGCTTTTTACTACCAACAAAATATACCCTTTACTTCACAAATTTTACAGTATTAGGAAATTAAGGCAAACAAATAAGGTAATAGTACAGGAAAATATATTTTTTTAACCATTATAGAATTTCTGCACCATTCTACCATTTGCTTACTGACAGCTCAGTTTTTCTTCCATGCCCTCATTCCCCTTTCATGACCTCCCACTCCTTGGTTACCTTTAAGGTTCATTCCAAGATACTCCCTTTATTTTCCACTGACTCTTTCTCCTGGTTTTGTGAAACTTAGAAATAACAAAGCAAAACAGACAATCTAATAGTACTGAAGGAAGGAGAGGAGAGAAAATAACTGAAGTGAGGAAAGTGGCCCTGAGATGCTTAACTTGGAAGAAAGGTATTTTCAAAGAATCCACCTTTAGTGACACCAATATGGATTTTTTCTGTACTTGGGAGAAGTAAAATGAGGGAAACAAACAAATGAAAAGCAACAACAACAAAAAACAAAAAGATCCCCAGTGGATCAGATGAAAAATGGGAGATTTAAAAGGGAGAAAAAAAAAAAAAAGTATTATATATCAAGTTTGAAAAACAAGAGAGGAAAGAAAAGAAGCAGGAAGTAAACCAATCAAGATATTTCAGTGAAGCAAAAAACTCAGGCACTTCATGCAAAATGTGAAGTACATACAAACAATAAAGCATGCATTTTTGAACGGTTTCAAAAAGAACTATTAAAACAACCGTGAAAGAGTTTCAAGTTGCACTTGTGAAATTTAAAGCTTCATTTTGAAGACTAAGCAAAGACAAAAGCAAAATATGTTGAAATGCATTACTTGTCCACTACTTCTGAAACCCTGTAATTGTGCTTACTCTGTATTCCTGCATGCAACATTGAGTTCATCAGACTGCTGCCAGGTTTTCATTCCATATTGTGTATTATTGAAGTGTAAAACCGCTGAATGAATTCCAGTGCAATTTTAATCATATTATAGAAAATGTTCCAAGCTGATATAATCAAATGCTTTTAATTAGGGCAATCAAATATATTATCAGTTTACTATTGCTAACCAATATTCAGTACACAAAAACCACCCTGAAGTACAGCATAGAATAACAGAACAGTTCGGGTTGGAAGGGACCTCAGAGCCTCCCAGCCCCTGCCATGGGCAGGGCCCCCTGTCCCCAGCCCAGGCTGCCCCCAGCCCCATCCAGCCTGGCCTTGGGCACTGCCAGGGATGGGGCAGCCACAGCTCCTCTGGGCAGCCTGGGCCAGGGCCTCACTGCCCTCATAGCAAAGAATTTCTTCCTAATGTCTACTCTAAAACTACCTTCTCTTAGTGCACAACCCCTTATCCTCTCACTACTCTGCCTGACAAACCATCCCTCCCCAGCTTTCCTTCACCCCCCTTTAGGTACTGGAAGGCCGCTGTAAGGTGTCCCCAAGGCCTTCTCTTCTCCAGGCCGAACACCCCCAACTCCCTCAGCCTGGCTCCATAGGAGCTCCAGCCCTCTCATCATCCTCATGGCCTCCTCTGGACTCACTCCAACAGGTCCACGTCCTTGTTGTGCTGGGGACCCCAGATCTGAACACATTACTCCCGGTGGGGTCTCATGAGAGTGGAGTAGAAGGGGGGCATGCGATAGTAGTGTCTACCATTTATACATGACTTGATTCAACCTTACAGCAAAATACCTTACTTCAGTGTAGGCAGAAACATATTACTCTCTCTAAATTGTCTACTTTAGAAAACGTGATCTTTAATGAAAACGAACACTTCAGGCATGACAGGACAAGGCTCTAAGCAACCTGATCTAACATTGAGGTTAGCTCTGCTTGGAGTAAATTTGAACTAGATAACTTCCACTGGTTACTTCTGACCAAAATTAGTCACTGATTTTATTAATGTAGGAATGGCTGTTCAAGAACTTCAATTCTGTGCGCTACCATTGTCAAAAAAAACACCTAGTGTTACTATGCTACTGAGAAGATAATTCATGGTGAGAACTTCTAAGAGACAGTTAAGTTTCCTTGTTAAGTACACTGAATGTGATTATTTAAATAAATCATAATTTCTTACTAATCAGACAATCCTTGCCAGTACAATAAAATAAGAAGCTGCCATAGTTACGTGAGTGAATCAGTTTGAGTGGGCTGTGCACGTTGTCATGATATTAGGAATTCTATTTCAGGAAATCATTATCCACACATGATGAAAATGATCAATCACCTCGGAGTTAGTAACAAATGTGCAGTGTTACATGGTTCATTAGAATCCATGATGCAGATACACAAAACAGAAAGTTTCTTTGTCACTGATAGTCACAAGTGCCGCAATATGTTTTTGCATGACTGAAGCAGATACGAGTTCTGTGGACAAAGAAAACATCCTCTTTTCTTCTGAAATAGTGTCAGGAGTCAGGAATATAGCACTATTGCAAGGCTATAAAAGGAAGAACCTAATCGCCTATGATACACTCCGAATATCTGGCAATATTGTGAAGGTAACTGCCCCCTCAGCTAGCGTGAAGTAGTAGACGTGTCTGGCAGGACAACTCAAAAACTATGGGTGACACAAGCACCAGAATGATCCTAATGGGATAAGATCAGCAATCTCCTCTCAGGATGTAGTGTTGGGTAATTTTAGCACTTCAAAGACAGAAATGGGATTCATTGACAATACTGACATGAAAGACTGAATCATTGACACAGACTCACTCATGGACAAAGAAGATTTTTAGACGCTGTTCCCAACTGCATTATGCTCTGCAGTTGCACAGTTTGACAAAGAATAGGTCAAGAGACCTGAACTTAAGCAGAGTGGAAGAAATCTTGGGATACCTGCACCTGAGTAGAAAGAAAAAAAGAACACTGTCACTGGTTGCAGGAGGAGCATTTACTTCTCTTAGTACAGCCGAACTCTTGTATGTAAGGAATTATTTCGTTTGGCAGTACTTAATTACAAAGAAAGCAGTGTTTCACTGTGATGGCCCCAATTCATGAGGTGAATTGACTTCAATAAACAGCTAATTTTTTTAATTACTATTTTAAAAGTGTAGATATTCAAATGTGGCTACGAAATGTACGGTAACTCTTTCAGATTCAGAACCAGTTTTTCCATTGGACTCATGGGGGTTTGGGGTTTTGTCTTCGTTTCTTGAGGGAGATGATTTTCTGTCAATTTCTGTCCATTGCTGGCTACATCTTTTTTGTTGTTGTTGTTTAAGCAGTTAACACTTGTCCCATCTAAATTAAACCTAACAGCATATTTTGTTGAGGGAAGAAAAAAAAAAAAAAAGCAAATGCTATATATAGCAGACTGGTTAGTACGATAAACCCTGCTAACACATAAATTTTGTGGGTTTTATGTGCTAATCTCATCAGAAACAAAGCCTGCTCACTACTTAGAAGCTGGACACTGGCAAATATTGCTAGAAGAATCACAGAATCACAAAATCACAGAATGGTAGGGGTTGAAAGGGACCCCAAGAGATCATCGGGTCCAACCCCCCCAAGAAGATGGACTAGAGATTAGAATGGTCCATGTAGTAAAATCCTTAAGTAAAAACTCCCCAAAGACCTAAAAAAAAAAACAAACAAAACCTCATTACAGATCCATGTTCTACAACTGGACTTGGATTTGTATGCTCAGAAAAATCAGATATTGATTCTGAATTTTCATTTTTACCTCCAAGAAGAAGCATTGCTACCACTGGTGCTGAAGATATTATCTGACGTGTGCTTGTTAGAAAATTTTAAAAAGCAATGATGGAAGATAATCACCAACAAATGTAACTTTATGAGCTCAGTTGCTCATGAAAGAATGTGCATTTAAACACAGTACCTTAAGGTAGGATTATCATCAGCTTAGTCATTTTAGCCAAAAGGTAGGCTAGTCCAATTCAGATATTTGGCATTTCTAAATTTAGCATTTGGCGTTATTTAATTCCCAGGTGACATTCTGGATCTCAAAATCTTGTCTGCTGAAATGCGTTTAACGAAAAGCTTAGGACCAGCTTATCTGATCATGTACTCTGCAAAGTTAAAAATAAATAAACAAATAAATAAATAAAACAGAAGGATCTGTATTTTTACAAATATTGTGAGAAAGATGAAAGTGAAAATTTAGATTAATAAAGACTCACACAAATTAAAGCCTCTGCAACCACAAGACTACCGGTGTATGGTGCATGGTGCACATGGTGCAGGGTCCAACCCTATCAGCAGTGGAAGAAATGAGCACCATTCAAACCTGTGATCTATAAAAGCAGCTTTGACTACAAAACCACAGAAGAACAAGTCAGATTATATCTGAGAACTCATGAAGTACACAACAGCTTATCATTCAACATATTATTTCTCTTTTGGCAGGAGAAAGCATAAGGTAACTGCCCTTTGAGATGAAATGCATTGAAATATAACAAGGAACGCCCCAAACATATTTTGGCTGAGAAGATACGTATTTAGCATACATTTTAGACTTTCAAATTTTTCCCTCACAAGCTCTTTCCTCTGAAATTCATATATTTGTTATTGGATATATTAAAGAGCTCTAATATTTGCAGACTGTCTCAGAAAACTCATTAATCACCTCCTCAAAACACCGTGCCAATTAGTATGTATGGCACCTACAGAACAGAGCTCTGAACTGTGTTGTTGTTACCTACTTCCCTCTGTAATATACTCTGCTGTCATCATTATTATCTGCAATGGTGACCCACTGTAGACCTTTTAAAACACACACAGAAAACAACGCATTTTAAAACTGTCATTTCTTTAGTAAATGATTTCTTCAAGACCCAATCAGAAGAAAATAAGAGGCAGAGGTTCACTAAGTTAATAAACTAGTTCTATATATTTAACACTCAGTCCTGGTTTTCTCCCCTTAATAGAACTGGACAACATTAAGAGGAACCCCTATACACCCGACACGGTATCTCTTTAAATCTTGGTTGAAAAACCGGCGTTGAGATGCAGGAGATTCACATGCAGCATATCAAAGTAAGAATTTACCTGTTTTGCTATTAATGCGAGTTTTATATTAAAGATTAAGGAAAAAAAATGATTTAAAGAGGATGATTTACTGCAAAAATTTAATTCATTTAAAGGAAAAGGATACAACGCCTTTGAAATAAAAGCAAAAATACTAACACCCAAGTATTAGTTCCAGAAAGACATACAACCTATGCATCAGACAGCTAAAATATCCACAGGTTACCTATTTTATTCATAATTACTAGCAGCCTACACTACCATTACAAACTGCAATAAAGTGATTCTTTAAGAGAATATCTTTTATCATTTCCAACTAAGAATATAAAAATATACTACCTTAACTAAAATATGAATTGCATCACCTCTAAAAATATACCGGTATCTATAAGAGTTCCTTATCTGAAGAAATTTTTAGTGATATAACCAGGCAGTAGCCCAACAGCTCTTTCAAGAATTAACAGGAAGCAAAAAGGGGCAAAAAATATCTATTTCACTTAGGTCAGGCAGACTCATGCAGCATCGTATGATTTCTAAAGGCTGCCAGGCAACAACACGCTGTCTGGCAATTCTTGTCGCCACTTCCTAAATTTCTCAAATTTAAGGAGCAGAGCAGTATGAAATGTGCATTAATGAGCAGAGCATCCCTGTTTGTGTACCTTCCTCCCCGATGCCTCCCCAAGTCTTCCCCACTAACTCACTCATTTCAATTCTTGCAGGTTTTGTACTTTTAAAGGCCGAATTCTTGGAGTCAAAAAGAAAACAATCATGGAAAAAGTGAAAAACAGAGAAAAATGTATGAATACGGCTCAGTAGTAAATCAACTAGCATAGCCCAAAGGCCTGCTAACAGGTATTCACTGCTTTCAAAATATCTCTAAATGATTTCAATACTGCTTAGCAACACCAACACTATTTAAAGGGCTGTGACAATAACGTATGTGTGAATACGTCCAGAAAATAACAGCTTCACGACATTCATACAGGTGCTTTATCTAGAAAGCAGTGCTCTTCTCCCTTGTATCCTCCCTCTCTTGAAGGAGCAGGTTCTTATCCCACAACCCAAGTAAGTTTTATGGGGTCTGTATGTGGAAAAATAATGTTTCGGAGACCAGGCACCCCTGGTTTTAAATCCTTTAAGAGCACAGATATAATAATTAGGCTATGGCTAAACTTATTGTTTCTCCTTTGGTAGGCGTAATTAACACATTACCGGGTGTTGATTTCCTGTCCTGTGCTTATAAAATCTAAGAATGTCTTTAAAAATGGGTAAAATGAAGATTGTTTGACTAAGAAAAAAAAAAAAAGAAAAAAAAAAACAGGAAAAAATGCTGCAGTGGGGCTTCTGTTACTATTTCAGATTAGGAGAAAGGAACTGGAGAAGGGATACAGAGATGCTCATTCCAGCCTAACTTTTCCCAACAGCCTATTTCATTCCCCCACAGAATGGGGCTGTGGGACTAAAATACCAATTCCCAAAAGTGAAACGGTGGCAGCAAGTCACCCAGCACCTGCTCATTCAAAATAAATCAGAGAATTTGTACACTGGCTGACTTCATCAGCTTAATGTACTGTAACTGCTGCACGGGTTTTAGAGTTAACCCACAATAAGGTGTTGAAGAACACAGGGCAGCAACGAAAAGAAAGAACCAATATATATTATATGCACTACCTGCTATAGAATATAGTAGCAGACAACATTATAGGAAAAATATATATATAGAACAGAGATTTGGGGACATTATTTTCTTGATGTGGTACATCATAGGCATGAAAGGGTTGAGAACTTCAGAATTATTGCAAAGAGTTTTGCAAAAGAAGCCATTTGCAAGGCACAGTAAATTTTATTAATTCTACAAAATCCACAAACAATGCTACAGGGCTGCCACCTACTGGAATCTTGTCTGAGAAAATACAAATCTAACGCAGGATTGCTACATTAGTGACTGCTGGATGGAGAAAAAGAAGAGGGAGTGGCTGGTTACAAGGGAAATTGTGATATTTATAGCAAGGACATCAAGATAAAATTGGATTAGATTCACGCATCTGAGAAAAGAACAATGATAAATCCTTCAGACAAATCATGTTTAGGGATCCAGACTTCAGCAACATCTCTACACTTTATGAGGAATATCTTGTTTCCAAAGGTTTTGGGCAATGGTCCAAGGCATTGATAGAAGAGCAAACAGAATGCGCATCCTACCCCATAAGCATTCGTCCTAGCGTAATGCATCTCAGCTTTAAATCTCTACCATTATCAGACTCGTAAAACCATGAAAACATCAGAAAAGACATGAAAACATCAGAAAAAAATGAAGGTTTTTTATTTGTTTGTTTTTGTTTCTTTGTTGGTGGTGTTTTTTGAGTATTTCTACTGAATGGATAAATGATTCTTATTTTTATAGGAATTGATTAAACTGACCTGTATTTCAGGTCTAAAAACTATTGCTTTTCCAAATGGGACAGAGTTTCTGAATCAAAACAGTATCCAAATAATGAATGTCTTAAAACTTAACGCCCTGCTGCATGCTTTCCTTTTTTCTTTACTTCTTCTACTTCTTTGTCTCTACCTTTTCATCTTCTTCCTACAGTTCCTTTTAATTCTAATGTTTCCATGGCAATGACAGGAAAAGAAAAGATTAAATATCCTCTGTGTATTTCTTGCTTTTTTACATAAAATTTTAAAAGAAAAAAAATCACAAATCCCTCAGAGAATGATGCAAGAGTCGGGACAATAGCTCATTATGCAATCACGTAGATTTAATATCTAACAGCTATTTGTACGCTCAACTTCATAAACATTTAAACTGAGCATAGCAGTTCTAAAGATACCATGTTAAAAGAGGAAGAGAGAGTAAGAAAGTGCAATGAAATGGAGAGTTAAACTATTTAACTAATACCTCTTAGATCTTATTTTAAGCATGGAGATACCTTCAGGATAAACTCCAAAGTGCATTCTGCATTTTTCTCATTGCAGTCTTTACATTATGGCAAGAAGTGGAAGTCCTACAGTTACAAATAAATGGTGTTTTGCATCTGAAGTTAAAAATCAGGAAATCCACTTGGAGGAACCTATCCAGTATCTGCATTTTTTAACCCTTCTCAAAGCACAGAGTTCTCCTTTAACAGCTCATTAGTTTGAAAAGGAATTCTGCAACCAGGCTGCGATTGCCACAGCTCAAGAACCTGGCAGATGCCCTAAAAAGATAAATGGGACTGCTGAAGATAGAAATAATTTAGAATATAACTAGTAGGAATTCATTCTATTTTTCAAAAGCCTTCTCCTGAAGCATCCATGGTTCAACAGCAGACATTCCCAACTCTTTTATGTTAACCAAAATGCAGTATACATATTCAATCCAACTCTTAAAAGACATATACACTCAGATGTGTGTGCCCATGTAATTTAAGAAGAGCACACTGTTGTGAACTCAAACTACCATACTTTTTCATTTACAGCTGTGAGACCTCAGCAAACCTAAGCTTTCCTTCCATCCTGCCTCCCAACCTATCCAAGTTGGAAAGATGGGAGACATCCAAGCTATTTGTCAAATTAGTTGTCAAAAAGTTAATGAATAGTTGTTTTTTGTTTTGTTTTGTTTGTGTCCTTTGTTTATTGTTTTGCTTTTTTAGTGAGAGCTGTGAAAAAAAAAAAAAAACATTTCCAGATTAAGAAACTGAATATAAAAAAAGGTTGCAAGGTTTTGTTTCAGAGCCGTTTTACATGAAAAGATTTCAAAGTAGTAATTAGGTTCTCCAACTATTATTTTTTTGAGAATTTATCTGAGATTACTTAACCTCTAAGTAAAACACACCTTTTAGAGTTAAAATGGAGAAAAACAACCAAGCTGCCCTAAAACACAACTGCACTGTACTTAATTTTAGTTAAAAATAGCTGATTTGGCTCTCCAGCTCTCCCTCAAGTTCTTCTAGATATCCACTTTAAAGTTCTTTGGTCCCTTTATTTAGACATAGGAATTTGCTACAGACTTCTTCAGTATTCAAACTTTGGTAACTCTGGAATGTCAGTACACTGATACTTAGAGAATTGGCCTATTCTCAGAAGAAGAAATTATTAGTATTTCTCGTGGTGTCCAGGTACCAAATAGAAGCATCCAAGGCTGTAAACCTTGGGAATTCCAGTTCCACTACTTAGCTGAAATGTTTCCCCTCAGCGTGGTTCAAGTTAAAATAGTAGAAAACATATGCATTTATATTTAATCTTAATTTAATCACATAGTTACCATATGTAAATAGAATATATAAAATCTTTCTAAAACTCAGATGGGGTTGAAATTATACAGAAAATTGGTTGTTTTCTGCCTATGTAGAATATGCCTTAACTTGAAAGGTTCAAATATCTTTTGGGAGACTTTTTCTTCCCTGACTCTACTTCTTAAAATATGCACCTCAGTTTAACCAATGAGAAACACTGTTTTTTTGGCTCTTGCAAATTGGTTTTGCTTTGAAGTTTTCAAGATTCCTACAAATCAACATAAGTGTATACATTTGGTTCTTTAAATGCAATGGGCAATACTGATTGTATTGCCCTAAACCATATTTTGGTCCACAGGGAGTTTATACCACCAAATAACCACAGAAAAGCAAGTGTTCCAACTTTAAAGTTCTGATGGGATGTTTAAAGCAGCCCATTATAAGAAACCGATAAATGTTAGAAAAGATGACATTTCTAGTGACTGATGTCCATCTCACATTTAAAACTGCTTACACAGTTACTCTGTGGACATGAAGATTCCATATTAATAACTGGAATGTGTGCTAAGGAGTTTAAAAGCTAATAAAATGTATTACTTCATTTGTTTGCAGAAGAAATAAGCATACTGGCTCCTCACTGCATATCAAACCTCCTGTTTAATGTTCATACCAGAATTCCTATAATGCGAGCAATCTATCTTTATAGACTCTTTCAGTGACAAATTTCATTGTTTTCCCTCAGTAAACACTCAGCAAAGTGACAATAAGTACTTTAATGGGGGAAAAAGTGATGATATGAGCATGTACTAAATTATGTTTCAGTACATCATATGACAACATATATTTTTCTTAATCAGAATCCATTGTAAAGTATATCTGTGTTTCTTTTTGTTTTATTTTCTTCACTTTGAGTGCTTGCTCAGGTCATGCCAATTTACAGAGCAACCTTAATTTTACAGCCTTTCAGGCCTCCTTGCCCTCTACTGGGAGTTTTCTTTAGATGGATCTACACCGTTCTGACATCCTTACTTGGCAGTCAAAAGTTGCATTAAGTTGTCTGGACTGAAAATGTGAACTCTTTTCCTCTAGAAACCTGTGACAGAATAAGTTTCCTATAAACAAAACTGTTTTTCCAGAAGCCATTCTTTCCAAAAATAAAACGGAGTTTAATTGCAAGGCAAACGCACCATTTCAGAAGATGAATCTTGCATTCTTCCTAACGTGCAGACACATTGTCTCAGCTGTTTATGAACTTGTCTAAGCATAATTCAGCTTAGTTCCAGAATCTCCTTTTTGCACCTAAGAGCCTGTATTACGCAGATCCACTCCCTATTTTTGCATTGATTCGTGCGTCATCCTGCTCAGGCAGTTGAGAGTCCTTTCTCCAGATCCCTTCCCTTATTTGCAAGATGAATTCCTTAACTGTCCACTGGCTTTTGATTGCTTTCCTTGCTGCTTTTCCAATGCTGTCATCTAAGCTGCTGTGCACTAAATCAGCATCTTCCTTAAAACTAATTACCCCCGCTATTCAGGTTTAAGTGTTTCCTTATCTAGATCACTATCTTGACTTTTCCTTTTCAGTTCCTCTAACACTCTCTTTGATCTGATGTAACACAGATTAGCTCATCATAAACAGGCAGCCAAAATGGACAGAGAGAAAATATTGATGTAAAAAATATATAAATATGTTCCCGCATGCACAGAGACAGCCTCTAATGATCACTCTGTCTTTTCTGGGCAGCACGGCACGTAGACCTTGTACCAACAGATCTGATGCTTCCCATGTAAATACCTTGGAGTCAAAACAATCTCAAGGCTCTCCCCTCATCCTTCTGGTTACTCAACATTTTTCGATATCCATTTCTCTCTACTCCCCTGGCTTTCCTTCTTTCATTTTTGCAGATCCATCACTTCTATGCTCAATTTAAACATTTATTTTAAAATTTTACATTACAACACAACAGAATATTGTTCCTCACCTGCCACCCAACACCTCATTGTCCTGACTGCCAAAGAGACACGTCTTTTAGGGCTGGGAATACCGACTCCGGCAGTGTGTTGTAGCTGCTAGGCTCATTTTGCCAATAAGCTGGAGGCCAAAGAAACCCACAATCCTACAAGACAAGAACTGAACAGCAACGAGTGAGGGAAGGACATATATCTATTATTGGAACCGTATAGCTCAGCCCCAGGCAGCAAGCAGCTTCGTGTGATATGATTCCTACCTAGCACCTTATAATGCCACCGTGAGATTAGTGATGAGGATGGATGTGTCCATGAAGATTTGTTACCATATTGGTAACACATGGTAAGATAACCATGTTGGTTATTTTAACCCAGAAAGGCTGACAAACTGGTAAGAGGAACCTTTCTGGGAGCAAAAGGTATCATTTTGGTCCATCAGATTCTCAGGATATTAAAAACATCTGAAAGATTTCCAATAGAATTTTTCAAACAGGGAAATAACCTCTTATAATAAAAATGTGTATAATATTGGGGTCTTTGCAAATACATTGTCCTGAAGTGCGTGTTCCCATACTCTTATATTTAATTGAGGTAAAAAAATAAAATAAAAAAGTCAGAGCTGGGAATATATAACCATAAACTAAACACAAAGCTAGCTAGGAAAACCAACATTTAGAGAAGCCCTGATCATTCCAAAAGGAATTTATAAAGGAAAACTACACACAGGAAGGTTTAAGTTGCTAATTTAGAGAATGATGTGAAGGTTGTCTATTAAAAATTATTCTTAATGGTATTTGTGACAGCCTAATTTGCCTATTTAAAATAAATATACTCCAATTCCTTTTTCAAATGCTCTTCTCCCACTCTTAAATGATACAGGCTCATTTAACAACTGGTAGTCAAACATGTTCCAACAATAGCAAAGCAAACTGCTGAGGATTATTACAGGCAAAAATAATTCTGCCATTCTAAAAAAAGTGGCTGGCAATTAGTGATTTCAGTTGGCCTTTTCCCCACAGTATTTAGCAGAATGTTATATTTAAGCCTTATTAAAATGTACAGAGATTCTAAAATCTTAAATATAGATTTCCTTGCTAATTCTCTTTCAAAGTCAAATAGATAAAACGTAAATGCGGAAACAATCCTCAAAAAAAAAAAAAAAAAGGAAAAGTCATACTGGGTTATAAAAGAAATCTTTCCATTAATACAGCCATCTGTATCACCTTCTGATATTACAGAGCAGTACTTCCACGAACACTGAGGCTAAAACACCTATCTATGTAAGAGTATCTTGAAGAGTGTGTTTCTATGTATGAATTTATGCTGTTGGCAACTTTGCCCTCTTTAAACTCTCAAATTCCTCATACAACTTTTTAACACACAAGAAAATCAGTGCTTCATTTGTCAGAAATAGTCCAGTCAGAACTGAGGACTTCAAGAAACCACGGATGAAGCATATAAGTACCTGAAGTTCATTAAACTATATTCTCAATTCACTTCTACATCCATCTCTACATTTATTTATATAATACCATGGTACTAAAAATAAAGTTACAACAATGAAGTGCACCACACAGTACCACGGTACTAAAAATAAAGTCACCAGAATGAAGTGCACCACACAATACCATATTTTTGTTTGCTTTTGTCAAAAAAAAAAGGTAGTGAGCTAGACTGTAGCCTTCAAAATGACTAGCAAAGATTGTCTTCAAAGGTTTTTCCTTTTGCAAGAGGGCATCATTAGAGAGCATAAAACCTCAGAACATCTTCTACTAAATCTAGAGGGGAAGAAAGTTTATTCAAATGAAAACAGAAAAAGAAATAAAAGGAAAAAGAAGAGTCATAGTAACGAACCACAACTATCCGGATGTTCTTCAGGGCCATGCATAGGCCTGATAAAAGCTCGATACACATTCTGACTGACTCCTGCTCGCCCATACTGCATAAACAAAGAGGATATAATGCACTTCTCTTGATAAAGCTCATTTAGATTCTACAAGCTATATAGCCCCTGTGGAACAAAGAAACACAGACCAGCTCTGTCTAGCAGTAGGAGTGGACGACAGGCCTCTGAGTTTAAAAAAAAAAAAGGGGGGGGGGGGATGTCTCCCCATATCAAGTAAATCCTACCACATGGTATCAAGAGAGATGACGCAGTGATTTCTGGTAAAAAGAAGTAAATTTTTTTTTGAAAGAATGTAATATTTCCTCCTTTGACTTAAAATTAAAAAGCATGAAAGCTACTTCAATCAATACTTACGCTCTCACTGACTATATAGCAAACATAGAAAAATAGAAACTCTTCAATTAGAATGAGTATAATAAGAACATTAAAAATTAATGCAATTAACTAGGTACTCCTGAATATCCAGCACAAGCACAATAATTTGCCTTCCACAACTTACAAGCTCAATATATACAACAATGTTCTTTTTCACAGGATTCTCAATCAGCAAAGACTTTCTTTCCCCCTTCAGCTGGAAGTTAGGGTATGTATAACAATATATTAATATGGGAGGGAAACTTACAGCTTAGTGTGATGAAATGAGTTACAGAATAGGGCTAATAGTAGTTATTGACTTTCCAAATTTTTCCCGTGCATAAAACTCTACCAACATTATAACGAGTGTCCCAGACACAGGTGATAGAACAACACTGCAAGAATGTCTATGCTTCCATTTTGCAGACGTGTGTGTATGAGCAAATAAATACATATTAGTAAATATCAGAGGAATGAAGTCAAATTAACACATGCAATCAAGCAAGAAGTTTCTGAATCACAAGCAATTGACACTACACTTACTCATCGGAATGCTAAAAAAAATGTATTAAAATACAGGTGAAACCTATGTTACGGTACAGGAATTATAATGAAGTCAAAGGACACAATACGCCTAAACTATCCTTATAAAGAGCTGACAAAAGATTATCATTTCTCAGTGAACAGGGGAAAAACATGTCAGTTTTCCAGTTCATTAAGAATGAAGTGGAAAAACAAATCTTGTACACATATAAAAAAAAAAATCTGAAGATCTTAAATTCCACAATCTCAGATATGGATATGCTCAGGATCTTTATCACATAGAATTGTTAATGACAATCAACTGCTTCAATCTTTCATCTTCAACATAAGTTATTCAGTCCTTGGACCTTCCAGACACATAAAGCCCCTGTAAATATGGTTGTTTACTTCCCACATAAACAACCACAGCAGATACACTGCAAATCCTGCCCTGCTGAAGCTGGAAAAACATAATCTAAATAAAATCCACAGTTTCTCTGACAATATTCCTACACCCTTCCTCTCTCTAGCAAGCTCATTCTCTGAACTCTTTAACACTTGAAGGAACATTTTACTTTTTCTCTTGCAGCCCAAGGACTGCATTTCCCACACTGCTAGGACATGAAGTGTTACATTTTCATCTCTAAAATACGCATTTTGGAGCCTGTACCGGCATGTTCTTGTATGCAATGAAAAGTTGGAATTCCTGCCTTTTTTTCTCCCCCCGATTTAAATCGAGGAGAATCACAGAGTGGTTTGGGCTTGTAGGGTCCTTAAAGTCCATCCAATTCCAGCCCCCTGCCGTGGGCAGGGCCCCCTGCCCCCAGCCCAGGCTGCCCCCAGCCCCATCCAGCCTGGCCTTGGGCACTGCCAGGGATGGGGCAGCCACAGCTCCTCGGGGCGGCCTGGGCAGGGCCTCACCGCCCTCACAGTGAAGAATTTCTTCCTCGTTTCTAACCTAAATCTGCTCTCTTTTAGTTTACAGCCGTTACCCCTTGTCTTGTCACTATACCCCCTGACAGACTATCCCTCCCAGTACCTGAAGGGGGCTATGGAAATGCCGGGCTTCATGAGCTTGAGCTCATTGCTGAGCTGCATGTTGAACAGACTAAAATACGATGTGAAACCCTCCTGTTCATTTTGAAAAGCACAGGCCGCATTTACACAAAAGGCTCTCATTTCCATCAGGGCACCTGTCCTTGGAAAAGTTTTAGGTTGACAAACCCAAAACAAAGTATAAAACACCTCATTTTCCCATTCCCCACAGTGTTGGTGGAAAGGTTGTGGGGAACTAGCACACACGGTTTGGTATGTTTTGAGAAGTGACCTTTCTCTAATAAGGAGAAATGCAGTTGTTGTTGGAAAGCAAATTTCTCCATCAAGATCCACATGAGGTACGTTTCAATGAGGCATTACCTGTTGAAAGGAGCTAATTAAACAGAATTGATTTCCTCCCAAATGTTTGTTCTGAGTTACGGTTTAGGAACTTCAGTAAACTTCACTGCACACGAGATCAGTGAAGAAAGAAGGAAATTCCAAACTATGATATATTTGAATGGCAATTATTTTCTGTCCCCCAGCTGGATCTAGCACTTATTTGAAAATGTCAGAGAATTCATTGCTGTGAACAAGATGGTCCAGGGCACAAAGTTCAAAATGCAGCATTCACAGAAGGCAATAATTAGAACTACTCAACCACACTAAGATGCTACCGTGATTGAACAGCTCTGTCTGGGAGTAGTAGGGTCAGAAATTTAAAGTTGCACCATTTGGTGTAATGGCTATGATTACTGCTTGCTTGTTTTCACACCTATAGTGGAAGGCAATTAAAGTAATATCCTTTTATTTGTAATTAGTTTGCATTACTGCTTTAAGCTGAAATCGAAGAAATGGGTATAGTAAAGGCTCAGAAAAATGAAGAAAAGAACCAATTTTCTAACTAGCAGGTCTGTATCTTCCTGAAACTTCATTTATGCCAGAAAACAAAATTATTTAGTAAAGGCCTGAGAATGAAATGTCTCTGGACTTTATTTTCTTTTTTTCTCCAAACAACCAAAAAGACTAGAGAAGGAATGAAGTATTTATACATATATATATATAAAAGGATATATATATATATATATGTTCAAATGGAGCTCTTATATTTAATTTTAGGAAAAAAATGTATTAAAAGGATAGTAAAAAAATAAATGTTTGATGTCACTGAATATTCTAATTCAAACATACACACACACACCCCTTGGGATAATGGGTATATCCTTAAGCATACATAGAAGAAGAAAACAGTCTCTGAACCAGAGACTGTATTTGGAAGAAGCTTCTTTTAACTGTTGAATTTCATTTCACGACGTTCCTGGACTTCTGATGAGGTGAAAGCTTGCACTGAGATTAGAGAAAGATTTGACAAGCCATTTGATATATTTGCCTTTAATAACTTTGGCATTGCAACTTTCAAGGAGACAGAGAACTGACAGGCAAAAAGAACAGACAAAGAATCTAGTTCTGTGACTACAAGCTAGTCCCAAATAAAAGACTCTTTTTTTTTTTCTTGTAATGAGTGGAAAAATTATACATTTGTTATGCATTTAAAAAAAAAAAATCTCTTATCCTAAAAGCAAAGAACATTTGATCACTTGATAGATCTAGTTATCAAGATGAAAACTTGTGATAGTTTGAGCACAAAACAAAATTCAAAAATGTTCTGCATGTGAAGATGATTAGAATATCTGAATGTTCAAATCAGTATTATAGATCTGTTTGAGTTGTTCTGATTTTAAAATCAGTTAAGATTGGTGAAAAGGTCTTACAGAACTAAAATTGTTTCATTGCTAATACGGTGTTAGATCACCAGAAAAATATCAAAGAATTTTCTTATTTTTTCTTTAATTTAAATTGTGAGATTTACTACTTCTTTGGGATTCCTGAGCGCTTTCAGAAATAACCTCTACATTCAGCTGTTTGCCTTCAGAAGTCCTACCAGAAAGGTCTCCTACTTGGCTTGTTCTAGAAATGCTGATGATGATATCGCAGAAATACAGGATCCCTGTAAAAGTCCATATATCTCATTTTCTAACACTTTGTTTGGTCCCTACAGTATTTTCTTCTGCATGCAATCCAGTAAAAAATTGCAAAACTATTTATCTAATGAATATAAACCTACATGGGCCAATAAAATCACTATAGAAACCAAAATAATTATGGGTACAATTTATTTATGCATTCTCCATCCCTTTACTTTTGAAATGAAAATATAAGTAACAAACAAGCCAGTGAAATCTTTCTTCTTAAACATGCAGATGTATCTTGCACAATTTCCCAGTCTTGAGTCATATGAGCTGAACACAAATCCTAAAACACTGAAATAACATGAATTTGTTAAGGGGTAAGCTTCTCCTCAATCAAGTGCATAAATGGAAGTACATCAACGGAATTTTTTCAATTACTTTTTGTCTACTGGGACTTAAAATTCTTTATATAAGCTTGGCTGAAGATGAGTGCTAATGCTGGGGAGAAATTCCTGAGAAGAGCTACTAGACGAAACATTAAGTATACTGTTATCAAGCAATGTGAACATTGTGCGCAACAAAATCTTAACTATAAAATCAATGCAGCACTGCCATAACTAGAAAAGCCTCTAACTGCATATTTAAGGAATTATAATTTATTCAATTTAAATGGCTCTAATAATAATACAATTCTAGCAGTATCTTCTCCTACCAGGGCTGAAAAGGGTACTTAACAGAAAAAGTATCAAAAAATTAAACTGTTATCAAGATTATTTACCAATTCAGTTGGAAGATTAACTAAATGCTTCAGTGTTCACACCACCTAATTTTATACAGAATTACACTGTTACTGTTTTCCAATGATAAGTAGCACCATTTGAAAGTACCCAAGATGTATGAAGCAAAAAGCCTGATTCCCTGTCTTGACAAGTTTCCCTACAAGAGCCATAGACTTCCTTAAATCTGCTTACAAAAGCCTCTAAGTAGTTACTGGTGATGTTCAGTAGCATCATTATTGGAGAACCTGTGTTTTTATTTTTTCTTACAAAATCTTACACGGGTAAAATTCTGCTTGGAGACAGGAGTCAAAACAACATACAAGGAAAGGGAAATAGTGTCAGAAACAATCAAATAAATTGTTGGGTTTGATTTTGAGTTTTTAAAAATACAATCCCCTCCCTCAGCTATACGTATGTCTGTGTTACCAAGAAAGAAGAGGGAAACTACTTCATAAAACATTATTAAATAATAGTGTTAAAAATCTGTTTCAGTAATAGTAAATGTCAAAACTCAGTAACAGCAAATGTCAAAGCTCTTGTAGTCTCTGAGCTAGCAGTAGCTTCTGCAAACATGATTTATTCCTTCTGCATAACATGCTCCCATTTCTTACCTGATTTTGCCCAAGGAAAGAGATCCAGAAACTCAACCGAAATTACTGTCAATATTCAGGAAAATTATTGCAAAAGTAGGGCACTGAAATGGTGATGAAGTAAAAAGGCAGGAAAAAAACAACTATATGAGAGAGAGTCAAACAGAACAGGAAAAAAACAGTATATATAAAATCTGCCTAATCTCAGGATGTTAATTTAGATGTTAATCTAATCTCAAATGAAATTAGTAATAAACTCTAGATGTTAATCTAATCTCAGGAAGAAGTAATATGATTTGTACATAAGGGGCAGAGGGATCACGCAACAATGTATTTAGAAGGAAAAATTTGGGGAGATATAGGAAATATGCCAAAAGTTTGGAATTGAAAATGATGATACAGCCTAAAAATTTTTAAAAACCAGGTTATAGTACGTATCTCCTACTGTTAGGTGATATGCTGTTGAGTTAGCATTGTTGGGATCTATTGGTCACTCATGATGTGTGCACTCTTCTCTGTGCATGGAGAGGAAGCCACTAGCACTGAATTTTCTGAATAGTCCTTGGGATCCATAGCTAGCCTCCAGGACCCTAAGTTTCTTCATGAGTTTAGAGGGTATTTCTCATTTAAATACTACTGAGCGTATTGCATAGTCTTGTATTCTCTCTCTTCATGAAGAATTCCCTAAAGATCCTTAATTCAGTGTAGGCTGAGATAAGTAAATTTACAAGCAGAAATGATTGTACAGGCATTTATTCTTGCATTTTCAAAAATCTGAAGGAAACTAAACTAAAATATTAGATGATGTTGAGCTCTGATCAAAATTATTTTCCCTAAAATATTTAATGAATAATTTATAATAAATAAATAAACACCAAATCACTAGGAATTAATATATTTCAGTAGAACACCCAAGAACTAAAAAAACATTCTTCATACCTATTACAACTCCTTACTCAATAAATGGTTTCAGTAACGTACATCATTCATTAAAAATGGTTCATCTCCCTTGGCCTTTATTCACTGTTTAATATCTCTAATGAACTTAATGTAGCAAGTGATGTAATCAGACAAAACCATGGTAAGAGCTCTTTCTGCCACTATAAGCACAGTCATATTTAATTAAGAATTTAGTGCTAACTGAAGGCATTAGTTAATTATTACACACCCAACACGTTGTCTACCTTATAGAAGCAGTTTCTTCATTAACAAACAAGAGCTAGGATCTAATTGCTGCGTCTTTAATCTTCTAGGTGCGCTTGTATCTCATTAAATGTGCCTTACAGAATAAAATGAATTTTTTGATATTATTGGAAAGGATTAACAAAAACATAGTAAGTTCTCGGAGGCTTTATCTGGGACCCATTTACAAAAGAAAAGGTATCATTTCCCATTAAATACAGCATACCTGAAAACAGTAAATAAACGATCCATGTGGGTCCCTTCCAACTCAGGTATTCTATGATCCTAAGTGTGTGTAAAAGTATAAATTTGGAAGGCAGTGATTTAAGAAGCTTTTCTACCATCTACTAATTTTGTTTTCTACTACTATATACATTTTACATTATTATTTTGTTATGATTCTACTATGTATATGTTGATAGCACTCTTCTCTATGCATTACACTTCACATAAATTGTAATATATATATATTAGTTTAGTTTTTCTGGGGGAGGGTGTGTGTGAGTTTTGGAGTATGAGCATTCCAGATCCTCCTATTTCGCTCCCTTCATTTCATGAATATCCCTTCCGTAATTTCATAGATCAGCATCCCTGTGATTACCATGGATACAGGATTTCTGTTAGAAGTTATACATTACTTTGTTGTTAACTGGGCAGTACTATTTCTTAAGAAGCTCTCTAAAATGTTTATCTTTCATAGCTAAAAAACAAATGTGGATTATTACTAAAAGAGTACGGTAAAGCATTCAGTAGATGTTTACTTTGCTCTCGTTATACGAGTCTGAAAATGAGATTGTAACCAAGAAAAATCTTCCAGCATCACCTCTGCTAGATGCTTCAAGTCATTTTGGCTTAGGGATTCAGTGAGCCACAATTAGCACCTTTGTTTATATAAAACTATTAGATCATACAGTTTGGCAATATTTATAAAAATAGGCATAAATTAACCCCTTATATATATATATATATATCAATTTTCAGTAAGTTAATTATGTAAGATAAGGCTCTGAAAAAAAAGAAAGCTGAATGCATGTACACTATGAAAGCAATTTGCTTTTCTGACCAAAAAATAAAAAATAAAAGCCTCAAAGCTATCAGTATTTTTCAGAGGTGTACTGATTTTTCACTGAATAATGTCAACAGGTCAGAAATGCAAATACCATAAAATATTACCTCATTTTTTCTAGCACACTGTGCTGAGCAATTTGATCCATTATTGCAGTCTTCAAAGAGTGCAACAAAGTAGTTCATATTTAATGGAAATTGTTATAAGTAGTTTCCTTTAACAAAAAAAAAAATAATGAAGTAGAGATGGGCTTGTTTTCCTTTTCACCTTCAAGAGATTGTTATCCCTATGAGAAAGCAAATTACTTAATATTCTGAAGAAACTGATAACAATCATAGAAATTTTAGATTCACGTGCAAAAGCAAACGTTCATTTCCAGTCCACGTTCATATAGTCACTGCCATAAAAATGTAATTCAAGCTACTTATGGGCCAAAAGAAACAGGACAGCCCTAAGCATTATGTAAACTTCAAGAAAATATACAATAAAAGATGTTAAAGATGTACCAATGACAATCGTTGCACCATTTAATCTAATTACTTATAATAAGTCCACATTATCACTGCCATTACGCAGTGTCCAATGTACTGCAGTTTCACCATGAAGAAGTTGCTGGGTGATGTTATATATTAACCAGTTGCAAAAGGTGAAATCTCTGCCTCACTGAGTGCCATAAGGGTTTAATATTGGCTTACAGGGATTATTACTGTTTTTTGATGATCACCTTAATTTTCAAAATAATTTAGACGTTTAGAATTCACTACCTGTAGATGACTCAACTGAAGACAAAATTCCCCCCCCCCCCCCCCTTTTTTTTTTCCAGGTGGCGTCATGTCTAATAGTGTGGTGCTTGTTCATCATGCTTGCTGGCTTTTACAAATGAAAGGGAGGCTCCCCTTTTCCCCGTCCTAGAAAGTTTTATATATTCTCATTAAATACATTTTTCCATACTGAGTATGGAAATAAAACATCCTCTTCATATTTATCTCCACAGATCTCTTGTGACCCCAGCAAGAAACTAGAACACTAACACTGATTAAAACTGAATAATTTCTGGGGTATTCATATTAAAATTACTCAGTTTTAATCAGTTTTTGTGTTCTATACAATATCTATTCAGCTATTCAGTATTGGAAATTTTACTAAGGACTTCAATGACATTAACCTATCATACCTTAAAAAACTAAACAAGATATAATTAAGACACCCCAATAAAATCATGTATTAATTGTCTTGTTCCTGTGCCCTCCACAAGTATCTTCTAGTTTTATAGAAGAGAAAGCAGATTCTCACACCAGCATAGAAAAGTGTTCAATGTTTTTTTCATTTTATGTGCTTAATTTTGCATTAGCCATTAAAAAATAAAAACAAATACAAACAAATACAAATACAAACAAACAAAAACAAAACAAACAAAATAAAAGCAAACAAAATAAAAACAAAACAAATAAAATAAAATAAAAATGCCTTGAATCGCTTTAGAGCAGATAGTACGTAAACAATCTATTTATCCAGATTTTGACAAGTACCACTTATAAAATCAGCCTCCTTCTCTGAAAATACAAATCCTATGCAGGTTTTAATGACTATAGTTGATGAAAAGACACTTCAGGAGTTAGATTCAGGTTTCAGATTTGTGAATTCATCTAAGAAGGAGACAGCCTGACCTCTTGTTAAATATGAGGACTGAAACATCAGAAAAAATAGCCCTGGGGCAGTGTCAGGAATTTAACTCTCAATTTTAATTAAATAGACAGGTTCATCTACTTTGCAATTCCCCAGTAAAGCTACAGAAAAGTTTCTAAATACAGTGCAGGAGAAAGAAAATCTGAAATAAATATTGAAATGAAAAAAAAAAAGTATATTAACTTTCAAATACACACAAGTGAATATACTTTCAATACACTTGAAATTTCAAACCATTAACTGCAGCACTGATCAAAATAAATAAGTATAAATCAAAACTCACAGAAATATACTCAGGCGAAAATAAGCAGAAAAGAACAAGTACATATCTAAGGAGTCTAACCCACAAATTCACACAAAAATATATAGATGCACCCCCTTGGAAAAACTTTAGCTAGATAAAATCAGTAATAGTTTTGATTTACATTCACAAATAACTCTAACCACCAGCGTGGCTGTTGCAATCTATACAAGATTTCCTATTTATCATATCAAGGCCATTAAAACATGAAGGCTTATTTTGTATAGGCACAGCACTTTATATCAGAATGAAATATAAGGTAGATCAGAAGGAAGAGACGACATCAGTCTGCCAAAAGATGCAGTACTGCTATCAGTCAGTGCCTCTGCAGTTATCCTGTGACTTATTTCTGGATTAGTTATTTATTTAGAATAAGGCAGGAAGTAATATATGAGAAAACAGTAAAAGAATATTTATTTGGGCCATTTGAGCAGAAAGCATTTGAAAAGTTGACCAAATTTCCACAGAAGGCCAAATTCTCTCTCACAACAGGATATCTCCTGTAGATACACTTAAATATCTGCCCTTGCTCTCTACTTAGAGCACCTGTGGTAACACCACTCCCTAATGTTTTTAACCACTTTTATTTGCCTCTTTGCCTATTTTAAGAATTTGCAAGCTTGGTCTCCTGACCAGTTTCTCTGCAGGACCTTAACAGAACGCCTTCTCTTTCTTATTCTTGAATTCAGTAAGTTAAGATTGAACAGAAAGATATTCTGTGTAACTTTCCACTTAAAAAGCAAATAATACAGCATGTATTTGTAATTACAGGTATAAAATTAAGCCGCAAATGTTTTTCATTAACAATGTTGCAGTATGTGCCCATTATTAAAATAAATAAGACTTCCAAGTAAGTGCTGAACTATTTGCTCTGATTGTGCAATAAGTTTTATGCCTTCTTCCATCTTCCATAAAGCTTCAATTTTCTCCATCTTTTGTCTTCTCGATTTCCTTTTGTTTTGTTTTTCCAAAAATCTTTCTACTCATAACTCTTCTGCTAAGTGTTTAAGCAGCAGTTTACCTGATAAGTTGGTTTTTGTTATTTAATAACTATTGAACCAGTACCTTGTGTGTATCGTAACAACAATGCCCTCCGCCCATCTGATTATCGGCATTTAAAGCGATGACAAAGTCATTTACTGAATTGCAGGATTGAGTGGCAATTGTCACCGAACACAAACAATTTACATGAACTATCAGACTCTATTAATACCAAGTACAATGAAATAAGCATTCTGCACCTTGTGCTCTAAAATAAGTTTCACTCTGCTTTTGTGTTTACTTGCTTTTGTAAGATTTATTGCAATAATGTGTTCCCTCTGCAAATTAGCTGTAAAAAAAAATAATCTCATTTTGACTTTTTTAAATAACAATTTTTTCTCTCAGAATCGTGCTGTCCTTGCCTCCTAAATGTAGCACATCATTCTATGGAATCTAGTAATGAGTTAAAACTAAACCAAGGAACCTAAAAAGTTCAGAAGATAGCCTAGAAAATGTGTATGCAACATTTTGAAGACAGCAAAAGATTATGCCAGCAAGAAATTGCAAATAACGAGCAAAATGGGCAACGAGTTATGTGCTGACTTCATGCTTATATCTGTTCTTTCAATCTACAATGTCAGTTATACTTTTTAGTAGCTACCGCTGGTTACAGTGACAAAAATAAATAAATAATAAAATAAAAATAAAAAATAAAGAAATAGAGACTTTTACTTAATTTGGTTTGTGCAAGAACATGCATGTTTGATTATTTATTTCTTTTATCTACGGCTAGCAGTAGGAAATCCTTATCAGTATGTAACAGTACCCAAATTACAATAGGTGTTTGCCTTTTCCATGGTAAGAATCAATGTCAGTGAGCTCCAGAGGCATTTTATTACTAATTTCAGTAAGCTCAATTCTAAAAAACTTGCATGTTAAGATGGTCACACACAATGTATTTTTAAGCGATATGTAATCAAAATATTCATTCAAGATAAATATACTTTTATAGTAGAAACCAGAGCCCTTATTTGGGACTGGACTTATGCAAATAACATTCTCCTTATGTATTTTTTTCCATCCTTTAAAGTTATGCTGAGATAGAGTTACATAGAAAAAAATAGGTTGCAACCCCCCTCACCAACTTCATTAAAAAATGGTGCAATAAACATATATACTATATGTACACATTTTCAAGCAATATCAGTAACAATGCACTGATTTTAGAGGTGCTTTGCAATGCTTATGAAATTCAGCAGGTGCCAATTGCATGCAGAAGTGGAAGAAATGTAGGACCTGTCTGCGAAATGGTAGAATTCCTTGTTAGTCTGCCTTCATGCAATCTGTAGGTTAGAAACTCTCCAGGTGATTACAGAGGACTATCAGGATTAGGTACCACCCAATGTTCTATTTTCTGTGGATTTATATAATCCTTCTTTGAAATCACTTAAACTCCTGCTTTCAAAACATCTAAAGGCTAAGTATTCTACACATGACATGCAAAAGAAATTACTTATGTCTTGTTTGCTTTAAATCTGATTTCTTAAACTTATCTCTACTTCTTTATGGTACAAGAGAGTGAACAATCATTCCCAATCTACATTTGCTGTAACACTCTTGGCTTTATCAGATCTCCTACAGTATCTCCCTTCAACTGTTCCTTAAAGCAAGATGAAAAATAATTTCTCTCCCCTTTTCAGAGGCAGCTCTTTATTTCTAATCATTATTGTCAATCTTCCTTGAATGTTCTCTGTTCTTCTTAATATATGAATAGAGCTACACTTATTCAAAATACAATGAATTGGTACAGGGGCAAAAAAAGCATTTACCATATAGCTGTCTATTTCTTAACAAATGTTTTCTAGTACTCCTTTTGCCTTTTGAGGTCATGAGATGATACTTTTTCCCCTTCCTCCCTAACCCTCTGGCCCAAGTGATAATGGATAATGTAAAGCTGAGACATATTTAGTAATTTTGTCTTTAATCACGTGCTGCAGAGATGCAACACCGAATTCATCACCACTGAGTTTCATCCATTTCTCTCCTGTTGACTCTCTATATATGATACCATTCAGACCACTTAAACAATGCTGTACCACCTGCAAACTTCATTACTTTATTACCTTTGCTAAAGTTATATATACCCCCACACACACGCGCGCGCACACATATTTATTTAGCCTTTTTGCTTCTGCCAGTACTCTTCAGGTCTCTCTTTAAAGCTGGGTCATATTTGTCACCGTCCTTTCCTCTAATAACAGCGCCAAGTTAGGCAAGAGCTCTAGATAAGGGCCTTCACGGAGGCTTAAACTGCCCTTTCCTTTTACAGATGCTTTCACCAAAGCAGCTGGGAGTCCAACAAAATATTTCTAACCATATCAGTAGTTCTGTACTCTAAAATTCCTCTTTTTGCACTGAATTCCATTCTGGAGATCCCATAGTAGATTCTTCTACCCTAACTTCTTTACCCAATTTGAGTCAAATATTTCTTTTCTAATGCAAAGTGCATGGCAAGACTCAGCCTGTCATTCCTGTACAGTTTCTACCTTGGCGTTACAGAGTTCATTGTAAACTGTAAGCCTTATTGATGATACCAGAACTTGTTTTCTGGCGAGGAAACAGGCAAATATTCAGACAAGTAAATACATACTGTTTTGTTATTGATCCATGGGTCAATAAAAAGCAAAGACAAGGAGGACCACTACATCATCTAGGGTGATATCTAGTGTAACTCACACAATAATATTTCATCCAAATATGCTATAAAAAGACTTCAGTTGGATTAAATATTTCCAATCCTCCCTGTCCCTTATCCTCCCAAACAAAAACAGAAACAGGACACACCACAGCAAGAAAATAAAAAAGGCACAGGCAACCGTAATGGTAGAAAACTAATTAGGAGAGAAATGTGAAAGCAGTGCTAGCAAAAGGGTGCCAGAGAAAGGCAAAAGTAAACAAAGCAAACGTTGCAAGTTCCCCTGCCCATCTAAGCTGGGGGAAGATTCAATTACATTTTCATCTCTAACATTTACCCCTATAAATGATTTGGGATTTGCATTACAGGAGTCAAGTTCAAAAGGTACATTATTATTAGAGGAAGCAATGAAAAATGTTTTTAGCTTTAAGAAAAAGCAGGTTTCTGGCAGTAAAGCTAACATTTCTGAATATTGAGATATTGAGATACATGACTCCATCCTGCAAGTTGATAGCCCAGCTACCTATTCCCAGGAACCAGGCCTGACTCACCAGCCCTCATGTGCCCCAGGATTCATTTCTCAGAATCCCACCAAAGCCAAGGACCTCCTGGTCCTCTGTCTAATCCTCAAGGACTAACAAGACAGAACAAGCAAACACATGGGAATATACAGAAAAGTTTTACATCAGCCTCAATGCATCATTGTGTTTACTCTTGGAATAAAACTCAAGCTGATACAGATCCGTCGAAAAAGCTGAACACTTCCTATCCCTCTTGGGGACTTGCTAATTCCCTTTGGTGCTCTGAGTCTGTATGCACTCAAGAAAGGCAGAGCCTCATCCAGCTCCTGACACAAGCACCTTACCATCATCTTGTACAGCAGAAGAAGACCAAAAAGAGAAGAAACGGCTCAGAGGCTGTCTTTTCTCATTCCCTTCCTCTGCCAAATCACTGATTAGCTTCTTTCAGACAATAGAAGATTTTGTTGCCAAGGTGACCTTACTTCTGAGAACTCAGATCTCTTCCAGGGTGATTACAAATCCAGGCTAGAGCCCTGAAGGAAAAATTCTTCAATGCTTGTATTTATTTTAATCTCTGCACTGATCTACAATTTTTAAAAGAGAAGTAAGTAAAACATTAAAAATTTCAATGAGTGGCTCATTAAAGATACACAGTATCTTATTAACATTTATTTATAATGGACAGGCAGATTTTTCCAAGCTCTTAGAGTATAAAGATGAGCCTGTGAAGCAACAGATCAGTCACGTACCGCTGAGTGTCACTTACCCTCAGCTTGGTGAAGGCAGAAAACAAAGGAACAACTCTTCTGCCTTCCCCACATTTCAATTTACTCACTGGAGAACATAATTGTTATTCCTTAAACACTCACCTGAAGTGCTCACCTTATAAGATTTGATTACAATACTTTTCACTCTAAGACAACAATTATTAGCATGTTGAGATCTATAAAGAAATCTTGGTGTTCTTTAATCACAAAGCCCAAGGGGAAAAAAGAAAAAGAAAAAAGTGAACAGGGATTTTGTGATTCCTCTTACTACTGTGAATACGGATTAAGTCTTCCAGAAGCTACACCATAATATACATTTTCTTCTTCTGAGCCTTTAAAATTATGTAAAACCACATGTTTTTCTTTTTAAATAAAAATTAAGAAAGCCATACCAAAATAGAAAGAGAAAGAGAGTGAAAGAGAGACGGAAGAGAGGAAGAGAATAAAATCTCTAAAACAAGCAATTTGACTGTACTGGAAGCAAGCTCTTGCCCCAAACACACATGCGACTTTTCTACTGGACTTTATCATTTTCAACATAATGTTGAAATGTATTTTCACACACTCCCTACCCTCAACATGCCAGGTTCCTGGTTGGCACACTAGTAGGGAGCCTGGGATTCAGATTCCCCCATATGAGGAGAATGTAGGTAACCTAAATTTCCACTTCCCGGGCATGTGTTCAAGTAGTGAGGAGGTAGAGAGGAACAATGTAATGGCATTGAAATGATATCGGTGACATCATCACCCTCACAAAAAAAAAAGAAAAAGGAAAGGAAAAGCAAATTTTAGAACCCGGACTGGCAAAAAAAAAAAAAAAAATGTCTTTTGAAAACAGAATTTCTGAAAACAGAATGAGAAAAGTTCTCATTGTTTGTTGCCTCATATTTCTAAATAAGGTTTAATTTTAAGGCTTAAGATACTAAAGTTTAAAAAAACATAAAAATTAAAAATGGGCTGTTAAAGAGATCTGTCCCATTTGTCTTTCTCAAGGTACTTTCTAAAGGACTCAGGTATCTGAAATAGAAGTGGACTTAGATGTCACCGGAAAATAATGTACTTTTGGTTGAGAAAGCTGTTCACGCTGGATCATTTAAAAGATTTTACTGAAACTAATGATAGTTTGCTGTGAAATCAGCAGTTAGTTAGAGTGTCACCAATTTTAACTTCCTAAAAAAACCACAGTAACATAATTTTAAATCATTGAACGGTTTGGGTTGGAAGGGACCTCAGAGCCCCCCCAGCCCCCTGCCCCCAGCCCAGGCTGCCCCCAGCCCCATCCAGCCTGATCTGGGGCACTGCCAGGGATGGGGAAGCCACAGCCCCTCGGGGTGGCCTGGGCAGGGCCTCGCAATGAAGAATTTCTTCTTAACGTCTATCTTGAATCTGCCCTTTTTTAGTTTAAAACCATTACTCCTTGTCCTATCACTACGCCCCTGACAGAGAGTCCTTCCCCAGCTTTCCTGCAGCCCCTTTTAGGTACTGGAAGGCCGCTGTAAAGTCTCCCTGGGGCCTTCAGCTCCCTCAGCCTGTCTTCGTAGAAGAGGTGCTCCAGCCTTCTCATCATCCTCATGGCCTACTCTGGACTCACTCCAACAGGTCCATGTCCTTGTTGTGCTGGGGGCCTGAGTGAGCACAGTGCTCCAGGTGGGGTCTCATCATCACGGTGTTAGCATTCACAAACATTTAAAAAACAAAGAAGTGGAGAATGAATTTGTCCAGTCACTGTATCATTTGGTGAAAGATAAATTGGGATCAGGAAACTCCTTTCATTGGTTTCTCTTTGTATGATGTAATTTGGTGATTTAGTTACCTTTCTTCATCTTTTTTGAAGGCTTACATAAAAAAAAAATCATCAGCAAAGAATAGTCTATGTTCTCATAAAACACATTTTATAAGTCTGCTTCCTATAGCAGTTTTACTTTCATAGTTTGAACATAGTTTAAATGACAATCAATCAATGTGCTTTAATTAGGTTAACTGAACACATGGTACTGTCACAGAATTCAAAGAACATTACTGGAAAACTACAAAAAGAAACTTACTTTATAATATATAATAACTTACTTACTTTCCTTACAAATTAGTCTGACCTAGCACAATGTAATGTAAATCACTATTTCAACAGATTTTCTTTACAAATACAGACGCACTGGGAAATCTGAAGCATTTTCAATGAATCTGAAATTATTTTCTAAAACAGAGATGGACCTCATTAGTCTTCTTTTGCTTCATGAAAGATGAGGTTTGCAGAATGTCATTTCCCCTAGAATACTCATAAATCATTCTTTCTGTTGGAAATGATAAGCAGCAAAGAACTTATCTGGCAAGTTTCCTTATGCTGTAATGATATAGGTAATACAAGTTAATAACATGTAACTTATTTGACTTCTATCTTTTGAGCTTTAAATTTACCTAATTTATCTGAAAAATCCAATCCTATATTTTTTGGGGAAGGAAGGGAAATGCTTTTCCAACATCCTGGGCAAGAACAAAAAAATTTAAGTACTTTTTAAAGGTAAGTATATTATCAACATAACAAAAGTTTGCACGTATTCTTGGGCCCAGCTTCCATATCTTATTTTTTGTCATAATATGCAGAAGGAAAACATATCAAAAAACAATGACAGACTAAGTGCATCTCTAAGGTAAAACAATAATCCCCCATGCCTGCCATCAAAATACAATAATTTCTAATAACCGACTATTGCTTATTTATCACTTGTGTTCTTTTTTTCCTCTAAATGGTTTAGAAAAGAAAAAGAAATTCCCAGTTGGCCAATGAATGCAAGTGTACATGAATGTATAATCATTAGGCCCCAATGTAAATTCTATTTATGTAAATAAATCTATAATACAAAACTATAATACTTCTGCAAATCCATCCATTTTAAACTTTGAACAACATACCATAAAAATCCATTCTTCAGCAGTGGATTTTAATTACTGGTATCTTTCAAAAAGAGTTAAAGAAATTTTTGAGGAGTAGAGAATACAATGACAAGAACTATATTATCAAGCTCTGCTAGTAAATTCTTGATTAATTTCAAGCAATTTAAGTCTCTCTGTGATAAAGTGCACACCATGCATGAAAATGAAATATATGTATATATATATGCATATACATATATATAGTCATATAGTATGATAAACTGATTCAAGCTTTTGAAGTAGAAGTCATCAAATGAATGGTGTTGGTTTTTGTGGTGTTTTTTTTTTGGTGTGTGTGTGTTTGTTTTTTAATTATTTTATTCTGAAACATAATTTGCTTGTAGAGTTCAGGACTTACGAAAAAGAAACAAATCACTTCCTTGAGTGATTCCTTGAATTTACTTCACGAAGTTGAGATGTTAATTACATTATGTAGTAAGGATTTTTTTTTTCCTGATTTGAGGAAAAAAACACAAAATACTACTACTGTGATACTTCTGCATTATATTAATCAGCAAAAGAGGAGCAAATGTGATGAAAGTAGCCAACATCTGCTTTTAGCTTAAAAATTGGCAGAGATATATGGAAAATCAGTTGGGAATTAAGTATATATGGGTACCATCCTTCTACAAGAAATCAGTATCCATTTTTAATTAATATTCTACTTTTGTGCTACTTCTTAAGCAGAGAAGAGTACCAGTTCTAGCACACACTGCAAAATGCCAGAAATAGAAGCTTGTTGTCAGCTGGAAACGTGCAAGAACTCTGAATGTCAAATGGCCTGTTGCTGTGTCCAAACTCTCTTAAATAATGTAGCATCATAAAATACTAAAGGTTGGAAGGGGCTTCAGAGCCACCCGGTCCAACCTCCTGCCCCAAGTAGTGTCAGCTATGAGGCCAGACCGGGCTGCTCAAGACTTCATCCACCCTGGTCTTGAAAAGCTCCATGGATGGAGACCTCTGGGCAACCAGTTTCAAAGGCTGACTGTGCTCTTGGTGGCAAACTTGTTAAATGCCAAATCCCTTCACAAGCTAAGGAGGCAGATACAGAGGAAAGTTTGTCACCTTTACTTTGAGTTCCATACAAGAAATTACAGAAGTTAGCTAGAGACTCAGTAAGGAAACCAGCAACTGGGAGACCAACCCTTCCCACAGATGTAGACTTCCATCAGGAATGTCCTGCTTCCCTTTCTCCAATTTCATTACTTAAGTCCAAGACTCCCCTAGCTACAAAAGCCCTTTTACCAGGCCAACAAACCATGCAATGTTTATGAACTGCCAAACTCAGATGTGTCCCTGAACCACCCTGATATAATAACAATAATGTTGAAAAAGAGATAGGGATTTTTCTTTTCCCAAAAATGTCCTCTGCCCACAGGATGGTATTTTAAAAGAATTAAATGAAAATGTTTTTAGGTTTTAAAGAGTACAGGAAGAAGTCAGGTTTTCCCAACATCCATGGCCCACTTCTGCCCCTAACTAATTTAATTAAATAAATATATCAGGATAGGAAGACATATTTTTTTCTAGAACTTGAAGGACAAATGGAAAAAAAAATGTGTTTTTACAAAAATATAAAATATAAAAATACAAAATATAAAATTCCAGGTATGGGGAAAAAATGATATTTATAAAGCAAAACCAGATCAGTTTATAACTTATCTTAACTACACTTTTTACCATCCCCGTCAGAGAAATATGATCACAGGTGCCAGGCACACTTTAATATCAAAGTGACAGGCAAAGGTTGCATTTCATATCCCTGTGTCAGGCTCTTTCTGCTCCCTTTCAGCCGGGGTCTTCATGCATTATGTTCCAGGTAGATCTTGTCAGTTATATGTCAGGAAATTTTGAAAGGAAATGGAAAAATGAAAATGACTCTACTAAGAGTAATACAGACATCAAGATCTAGATGAAAATGGTAAGAATTGCTCTGAATTCTTAATAACTCTTTCAAAAGGTCATTTAGCAACTCTGAATTTACGTTCTTCTTCTGCAAGAGAGAATTGAATAAAGTTTTGAATAAAATTGAATAAAGACAAATGTTTGCATGTTGTTTTCCCTAAGCTAGCAAAATTAGCTAAAATATGAGTTTTTACATCATGCCTTATATATCGCACAACACACATGCAGTATAATTTCTTTTGCGGTAACACAAACAATTAAAAAAATATATAGCCTCTTGCCTCTGCCTAATAAAGGCTTGCAGTTTGCAGAAAGCCTTGCAAAAATGCTGAAGACATGGACTGAAGAGCTGGACACTAAAGCCATCCATATAGTTGTTAGAAAGTCCAGTCCTTTAGGAGTCCAATACTTTAGTTCTTTTCATTTTAGGGTATGACTAACCTACAAAGGATGCAAATTACCCCTTTCTTTGGAGTCGCAAAATGCAACTATAGCAACCCTTAGCAGCATGCAGATGAACCACAATAAATACTTTTGCTACAGCCTTTGGTATCCAGCAAAACAATGAAAGCAATATTTGCTTTCTCAAGTGAAGATTTGGATGTCCAAAATCAAATAATTAACTTCTTTCACCTGGTATTCACAACAAAGACCCATAAGGAAGCCAAGGGGTTCTCCTCCCCATATTGGTGACCTGGAAGATGAGGCTGTTAGTGAAGTGCAGATGCTGAATGTGAAGAAGTGTGATGAGGAACCCAAACAAGGACAGTATTTATATTTTGACAAAACAATTAAACAAAACAAGATGAAGGATCTTGTTGCCATTACTTGGAGATGTACTTCTGACTGTCAGTGCTGGGGCACTGGGGCGTAACTAAGTTATACGTGTTTTAAGAGCCAAGTTGTTCTTAGTATCATAATATTCATGCAGGCAGCAATATTTCAACCTTGTTACAGCAAATACATAGACTTCTTATTTATTTTTAGGTCAGATTTTTATTTCTTTTAAACAAATGTATTAGCACTCAGATGTTGTTATTATCAGGATGAATTTCTTATCCAAAGTAATTCTTGATGTTGCTTAAACCTTTAGTGCTTTGAGGTCTTGAATATTCCAGATATATTATAATAGCATAAGCATCTTTTCCACAACAGAGGCTTGTTTTTAATGTTTCTGTCACCACAAATGTGAAGATATTTAAGAAACCTTGTTAAATATTTTGCAGAATGCAAATTTCACAATCGTGTAGCTTTCTATTAAAGGAGAAATTATGTACATGCATATGCATTTGTTTGAGGAACTTTTTGTAGAGAATCGAAGAGAATTTACAATATCTGACTTAGCTGCTATACAAGAAGCATTGCTACAACAAATACCTACTTTTTATTTATAGATTGTTGTAATTGAACATTATAAAACTAGAAAACTGGTTTGTATTCTATTCTTGGTGGATGTCACTTCTTTATTACTGAAGATAGATTTAATTTTATTTCCATCAGCTGGTGTTGCACTTCTGTTATTATAGTTCCATTGGTTGTAATGAAATGTCACTGCACTGCAATACCAGAGTCAGGAAAAAACATTAGAAAATCAATATGATGGTTAGGATATTCTTGGCATTCATAATACTTATCGTCTATTTTATAAAAATAGGGAGTGCTAACTGTATTAAGGTTTCTTCCCCTTGTATTCTCTAATTTTCAATTTCCCATGATATTGAAAACTGTTCAGCTGAAATTCTCCACATTTGGCTCTACCTGGTGTTTAGTTCTTTCAGAAAATTTATTGATTTTTGGAATAGGCAAGAAAAAAAAAAAAGATGCAGCAAATTGCAAGTTTAACTCAATTTAAACCCTGTACTATGCATTACTGAAAGCAAAGCTCCCTCCCTTTCTTTCATCGGATCCTTATTTGGGTTCAATAATGACAGTCAGGGATTCAACCAGTGTTTAAATGGTCACAAAAAATGATCTAGCCTACGCAAGGTCCCATTTGAAGTCAAACCCTAACATCTCCTTCAGCAAGCTCCCCATGCCTTGTTTCTGCCAACAGGTGGAATTGTAGATTAGCCCAGCTCTGCTGCTGATGACATAGTACAACCAGGGAGAAATTCACGGCTTGCAAGAGATGCATGGCTCAAGCACTGCAGTTGGCCACTCAAAACCACTGAAAAAGTTACCATTTGCATACATCCTGTGGAACTGTTTTGTTCCCTATCTTCTCAAATATTCAAACTGTTCCACCAAGGCAAAAAATATCCACAATTTGCCTGAAAAAAATATTAAGCTTAAATTTGATAAAAATGATAAACATCATCCACGTCGTATACTCATTACTCAATGTCATTGTGAATATTCCTTAAAGTATTGTATTGGTGCACATTATTAATATAGATTTTAGAGAAATTTATTTCATTGAACAGTTGGAGAAAATTGATTACTGTCTTCCAAACATATGATTAAGAAAAATAATACTGGTGGTAATCTGACTTCAGGCTGAAGTAAAACAAACTAGTATGATCTATGGTCCGTGTGTGAGTGTGCATGTGTCATGGGATCATAAATGCAAAAATATGGCAGCTTATTCCTGTGATGCACATACCACCCACCTAATACAATTCAAACTGCTTCTGCCAGCTGATCTGAACACCAGTCGTCTGTTCCTGATCTCATTGTTCCCCTCAAATTCTCAACTACCAAGAATACCATCATGTCTACCGTACTTTAAAAACGTTTCTGTGGCATAAAATTGGAGTGTATCATTATGAATTTGGATGGAAAAGGTAGAGGCCATTTTTTGACACAATAGACAAGCACAGGAGAGAAACCTCTTTTTTTTTAATGGTTATGGTTTTGTGTTTTTTTTTCCCTACTTCTTTTCTTAGGCCCACCCTGCAATAAACAACTATAATCAAAGCATTAAACAAACATTCCTCCTTTTCTCCCATGATCAAAATTAACAAAGGATGCCACACACTGAGAAAAGATTTTACAGACTGCAGTACTGAGTGCCTTTAAAATCTATTTTAGCATGCTCTGAATAGATCCTCCTTCTTTAAGCGCAGTCAAGGAGAATATAATGCCGTACTTCAGATAGCCACCACGGTCTCCCTTAGATGAGACCATGCAGATCACTACCCAAGCACCTGTACGCATTGGCTAAATGTTAATGCATTCTGTCAAAACCCGATTACCTTCCATACTAAATTATTCAATGTCATTATCCATATCAGCCATCTGCAAGCCTAATGCCCTTGTGTTCTAAAATTCTGAGTGCCTGCTGTATTATTTTTGTTTTACATTCCTGCATAAATCCGTTAAACTCAATATGTTACAGCAAATTCACAAAATCAAACGCAATCTGCTGGCCTATAAAACACCAGTCACTGAAAATCGAAGGGTTTAATACAGTAACAATTCAAGGAGTCAGTATGCAGCCTTTGTGGGCTGAAGGTCGAACCACATGCTAAGTAACAAGTTGGATAATCCATGCTGTAAAACAAGGTATGTATTTGCTATACATAGCGTGGCCTTGAACCCATTCGTGTATTTCATATCTAATAAAAATCTGAACAGTTGGTCTGATTGGATTTTAAGTGATGCAAATTTGAAAATCAAATAGGCAGACTCCCTTTAGACTTGGTCTATTTAAACTATAATTGTAAAGAACTGCAGATTACATTTACAGTGCTGCTGAATTCTCTAGAGATTCAGTAGGAATTTTACAGAAGGAAAAGTATTTATCATTTTAAAATTGTTATTAACCAATAAAAATGTACACAGTATATGATGCTCTATCATTTTGTTATTACAATTTTGCTTACATGGCAGTAAAAGTGTAACCACTCTTCAGTGAATGGAATGCTCTTTAGTTTTCATAGTCATTTAACTATATGGATTGACAAAAAAAAAAAATAACAGTTATATTATTGTCATTATGTCTGGCAACACAAAGTAAAGAGAAAAAATACCACTTACGTTTCCCAGACTACAAATTAAGGTATGACTCAGAGACCAGATTCACATTCTCAATTAGAAAGTAGTTTAATCTTCAAAAAATAAATCTTAAAAGTAATGACAGATTTGAAAACAACTTTCTACCCAACACTTAATATTCAGTGAGAGACTTCATTCGGCTTTGGTTAAAGAGAGACAGAAGCTAGAAATGTGAGAAACACACATGCACACACACACCCTAATATATCAGGAAATGTGAACTCAAAAATATGACCTCAAATCAGGATAAAACAAAAAAAACACCTTTTCTCTTCCACTGTGATTAGTTTCTCCATCAGAAAATGACCTGTGTCCTAGTTCTTAAAGACAAATTTATGAGCACTGGGAAATCACAACAGTATTAAGATTTTCTTTCACTTTCACATCTAAAATTAATTTTTTGAATGTTTTGACTGCTTTTCTTCCTCCTTTTAGGGAAAAATTGTTATCTTGCACATTTTTGGCCCTGACTACTTATAGCAAAACCCTTTTACCAAAGTAAAGCTTTATTAAACATTTTCCAATATTTCCTGACAAAGAAAAGTGCATTGGCCAAGTCTACGTGATCACTCAATGCAGCTATGAGATCAGGAGCAGCTGAAGATGCTGCCCTTCCTACCAGGACATGGCTTATTTAGGAAGCACAGAACAAGACCACAGGGTTCCAGACCATCTTCCACTCTGCATCTTCACAGCTAATTTGAGGAAGGTTTCCCCAGCTCAGGAAATCACATTGCTTTGGAAGTTACTGGAGCTAGAAAGAGGCAGGTAGAAGTTGGAAAACAGTAGCACACAGAAAGCAAGTAAATCTCCAGGACACAATGCTACATCTTCAGTTTTGTTTTGTTTCAGTATTCAGAATAAAATAAATAAATAAATAATAAATTAATTAATTAATAACCTGCAGGTAAAGTTGATCATGTCTAAAAAAAATTATTCAATGAAAATTTAAAATACCTACAAAGACAACTACCAAAGGTAATAGTACTTGTATTTCTCTCCTTCCTAATACATTCTGTACTACACAACTTGCAAAACTAAAGGGGGCAAAAAGGACAAAATGAAAAAAAAAAAATATTCCAGAGACCTATGTAAATCTCTAAAAATCTTAATGCTCTACAGACGGTTTAAGTAAGGATCCTCAATTATTCATTTTTCAACAAAAAAAAAAATCTACTTAGTTCAGAAACTCCCTGAACCATAAATTGCTCGAGGCAGAGAGAATAAATTTGCAAAGAATCACAATCACAATATGTTTGTCAGGTTCTTATACTCTTCTGTGACCGTTATCAGAGCTTAGATGGTAAGCCACGTATATCTGATCCCTTTTACATCCTCTTCCCTTCAAATGTAGCCACCTTCTTTCACGAACAATTTTCAGTGCTGAAAACCCACGTACAATTATTTAACATCACCGCAAATCCCACAAGGTATGAGCAAATCATCATCTGAAGTTACTCACTGTAACAGGCACTAAATTTGCTACATCAAAATTTCTTTCACATATGGGATTGCTGAAAAGACATAGGGGCTCATTTCTACAGTACGTCTGACACCAAAACCATCTCCAGAACACCCTTGCTGACTTTGCCATTTGTAAACTGCCCTTCTTTTAAGTACTCCTCTCTTAAGGCCTGTTCTCTGTGTACATTTTCATGTCTTATTTTCAAACTCGTTACGAGCACACTAGTCCATGCTGAGAGAAAAGCATCCCTCGAAAACGATCGACTCAAAATACCATATGTTTTGAACGTATCAAACTCTTTCAGCTGACCAAAGGGAAATTCACTATGTCCAGGTTCCTTATACCTGAAGAAGGTTTCTAGAGCAATATGAATCCAGGCCCAAACAAACAAACAAAAATCCTCATCTTAATCACTTGAAACATCTTAAATTCATAAGAATAACCAAAAATTCTGGAAGACATTAAAAAGCCAACAGTAATCTTTGTCACAATAGTCTTCTGTCACCTGTGCAGAATCTTCTTCCACGGTTTACACATAAGCACTTTCATATGCACTCAGACACGAGGCAAAAAGAGTGAATTTGATTTTTTATTGAAACAAAATCCAGTAGAGATAAAGGCAGTCAAAGTAACTTCCTGACCAGAACAGCGAGGGGTAGTATCTAACAAACCAGGATCACTACAAATTAGTAAATATATTAGAAAATGATGCAAAGAAGTACAGAGTCACCTTAGCCATTTCTCTTCTAAGGCAAAACACCGTGTTTTACACAGTTCTAGCAAAAGTTGTCCCGCAGCAGGGCCAGTAGCTCCTGTTTGTTAAAAAATAAAAAAAAAAAAAAAAGGCAATTTGCCTAAAAATCTAAATCACACTAATGCAGCTAGACTACTGTGGGGTTAGCCATCTGGCTTAGAGGCTCATTAGTAAAGAAATGACCCCTATGCATAAAACACAGTTGGGTCATTCCAGACTAATGAGCCTTCAAGCTTTATTGTTTGGTACACACAAATGGTTGGATGTGGATGTACTTTGCAAGTCTAGTCTTGCACACTCTCAATCAGGCATACCTTTTATTTATTCATTCACTTATTTATTTATTTACATTGAAAGGAGAAACAATTGCTTGAAGAAATAAATAAAAATGGTTGTTCATTTAAGGTCTGAGCAGACTTCTGTAAATGAAGTTCCTTGTTAGCTTCTGGCAAAAATAAATAAATAAACGAACTGTCTCTGTTTTTCTGTTTCAAAATATATTTAATCAGTTAAGCCATGATGTGAAATTGCAAAACATTAACTTCTTTATGCTTTGCTTTTAAACATTTCATTTCATAACTTTTAATTTAAATTCACGCTGACAAAACGCTTGCAGTCAAACATTTGGATTAACTGTGTGCTGGCTCTCCATGCAGAATCCTAGAATCACTAAGGTTGGAAAAGCCCTCCAAGACCATCTGGTCCAACCATTCCCCTACCACCACTATCACCCACTAAACCATGTTTCTAAACACCACGTCCAACCTTTCCTTAAACACCCCCAGGGATGGTGACTCCACCACCTCCCTGGCAAACCCATCCCAATGTCTGACCGCTCTTTCTGAGAAGAAATGTCTCCTAATTTCCAACCTGAACCTTCCCTGGCACAACTTGAGGCCATTCCCTCGTCTTAGAACATCAGGATGAACCAGCTCCCATAAAACCTGAGACCCAAATGCAAGCATAGAATCACATCTTAAATCCAGAGAGTTACCCTTACTGATTTTCTTGGGGTCATTTACATTCGGGAAGTCAGGCATTTTACCTTTCCAGCCGAATCCTTTATGCATTCACACAATGACAAGCAACTTTTCACTGATACTTGTGAAATTTGGCTCTAAGGTCCTACATGCAGGAATCAAAAGGTACGCATAAGGGTTTGTGCTCACCCACCCATTCAGAAAGATAAGACGTAATTTTGTATTGAATTAATATATTCATGACTGACATCAACAACAAAAAATTTCCTCTCCTACTCTATTTTTTTTCACTTTTTTCCTCTTTCCTTTCTCTTTTTTCCCCTCTTCTTATTTATCTAGAAATTCAAAAAAAATAATTGATACTTAGTTAGAGTTTTTGGATACTCACTGCAATTATCAAGTCTTATTCATGACACAGACCACTATTTTATTTATGCAATATTATTATTCATCTTAAAGTTTGCATTGCAAGCCTGTTAGTCTTTAAACATACTGTTCAGATTTAAATGTGAAAAAAAAAGTGTTTAGAGATAAAATAATGGAATAATGAATGAGTTCAAGTGCTTGAATTTATAACTTTTTAAAATTTTAGTCATCTGAATGTGTCTATATGGAAGACAAAAGGAAGTTACCAGACCAAAAAAAAAAAAAAAAGTCATGTATTCGATCAAAATTAAAATTCTGCTGAGTAAAAAACATCATAAGACAGTTCAGAGAGAAAAGAAATACACAAGGAAGTGTTTTGACCATTTCACGTCACACCAACTTCTGTTCTTCCCTAGAAGAAACAAAGAAGCACCATTCGATTCCCTTGGTTAATTTCCACCAGCGTGGAAACACTCAGTTTTGGACTTATGTTTATTTGTCCCTCTGCCCCTTAAAATGTGACAATAAAATATAACTAATGCAATGTTAACCAGTTTCATGCATTCCTGGTGTTCCAAATAATGTGGTTATTATTATGTGTTTGAGTACATTAGATACCATCATTTGTCTTACCTCTTTGTAAGGTAAGATTTGTCAATCTCTTTCTACTTTACCATGTTGGCTCTTTTCAGCAAGAGACTGTACAGTGTTTAACACGACGCTTTAAGAGAACCAAAGATTTCATTACATTAATATGTCTCTGGTTAATTCTACCTTATCTACTTATTCAGCTTAGTCTTAAAACCCAATTAAAATCTAATTTATCTGATCCTGGGATTCAAGTACGATTTGGCAATGAATTTGACAGCCTTATAGTAACTACATTACTACACATCATGCCCCAAGGTATTTTAGATGCTGTCAGAAAGAGCTCAGTCACTGTCCACTTAAAGCTCCAGAACTGTCTTTCTGTCTTTTGGGGATCTCTGACTTTACATTGAAGTTTCATTAGAATTTAAAAATAAAAAAAAAAAAAGTGATGTTAGTAACGATATGAGCTAATCCTCAGCATAAATTGGAAGGCTTTCCATTAAATAAATGGAAATTATAACTTGTAGACTTAACTCAAAGCTTTGCCAAGTGCCTGAAACAATTTTCAACATTGTCATGTACTGCAATGCATCCATCTGGGTTTTCAGTCTCGCAGTTTCTTTTTTAAAACAATTGCCTAACAAATGAAAGAATCGGTCAAGATATCTGTTAATTAAACTGACAAACATAAACAACCTACATAACATATGCATTGTGAAAATATGTAGTCAATATGTTACCCTAAGCTTAATCATAGCTTACTTTACAAAGCACATAAGCTCAAAGCTTTATTATAAATAAATGAATTTCACAGAATGTTTCATTCCATTGTGCTGAAGCCAAATGTATGCTAAAATATTTTTATATTAGTTGTTGTATCTGTTAAAAGGAGAGGTTCTGAAAAAAAAATCCAAATGTTATGAAAATTGGATCAATATTTAAAAATGAAAAAAAAATAAATAATCCAAACCAACACAGAAAGTACTTATTCCTCCAGCTCAGTCCTCTTAAAGAAATGAACGAATCCTCTTTTCTTTCTATTATTTCACTATAGAAGTTTTAGGGAGCTGATTACAGTAGAGATGCTTATTTTTTCTTCCATTTCTCAAGGCCAAACACAAAAATGAACTACATGTGCTGCCAGAGTCAGGCTAACATACAATTCTGAAAAAAGCAATAAGTTACCAGGTCATGAGACACTATCTGTCCTCGCAGCTCTACTGTATTTCAGAAGCCATAAGATAATTTACCCAGTCAAATGTCAAAGCCCAGTGCACATGGATATATCTCATTACATTTTATCATATATGACTGTTTTAGAAAGTGATTCATAAATTAGCCTTTATTGTTTTGCCTGTGTTCTTGAGCTTTGCATCATACATCTGAAATAATGCCAAAAGGGCATGGGAGGCTCTTATACCTTGCCTGCCAAATTTGTTACTGAAATATAAAAATATCAATGCATTTCAAAAACGCAAGTAGAACTTAACACTCAATTTCTACTGGATAATTAATGCACTTATTATTAATTTGATTTAAATACATGTATATATATATATATTTTTTCCTCAAATAGCCATTTGAATCTATTTTTTTTCCTTTAACTGCTAAAAAGTAACCTCTTCATTTTGTATATTATTACATTTTCTTTGATTACAGCTATACCACATCAGAATGCAGATCTTCAGCTATGTAGAAAACAAAGCTGGAGAGGGCAAGTGTGCCCTCTTCTGGACATCTCCAAATTATACGGATTCTTCCATCGCTATCTTACGCTGCATTGTTCTCATCTGTAAAATCATTCCTTATGTAAATAAGAAATGGATAATACAAACCAATGCAGTATGCATACGGCAGAGCTTAGTGGACACGAACGTATCTTCTTGGGTTTGTAGTATTGATTGCTAGAAGAAGTGTAAATACTGTAGTAAATTAATACGAGTTGTCTCCTTTGCCTGGGGGAAAAGTTTGCCTTGGCGCTGTTGTAAGGTACCCGACAGGACCAGTTTCCCTTCACATCCTCTATCCCTTCAGCATTTCCACGTGACTTCTACAGGCTTGTAATGAGAAGGAGGAAAGACTGCTCACACTGCTCAAAGCTGATTTCATGCATATCACAGATTTAATACCATTTACTACATCAGATTTTGGCAATGCTTGAGAGAACTGACACAGACCCATTTCCTAACCTGGGACACAAACGCCCTGACCAGGAATACACTGCTGGTGTGCACTTGCACTCTCATGAAGCCCAAAAGCCTCTTTGCAGCTACTCCCTCCTCTGCTCAGCTGCAGAATAATCAAATCTCAGAGAAAGAGAAACAAACGTGCATAGTTAATTTACTGTTTATGTTTCCATTGATGCCTTTAGGTTTCCCGCATGATTACCAAAATTTGGACACATTATAAATATTAAAAAAATAAATAAATAATATCACTTAAGTGAACAGAAGATATTATGGAGCCTTCAAGAGACAGATTTTTGACATGAGTTTCTGAACACTCACTGATTTCATTAGGTCTGTGCTTATTTTAGTGTATTTCCAATAACACTGAAAGTATTCTGCATGTTTTACTGTGCATCCAAAAGCATACACTGCACAACAATATATATATGGATTGTGCAAACATTGAAAGTAAGATGCATACACAAAAAAATCAGATGTACATACGGATAATAATCATATTGCTACTGGTATAGTCTAAAATACATGAAAAACTACTTTCTCACTGATGCTGACTTGCAGACAAGGAAAAATAACAAACTAACGATCCATAAATGCTAACTTCAGTGCAAAGAAAAATTACAGAAGTTATGAATCATGCTGTATACTCAAGATTGATAAAGGACTTTTCTACAGGTGAACAAATAGCTTTAACAACATTATTTTCAGATAGCCTAAGTCTTACAAACATTACCACTGTGCTTTCCAGCATATTAAAAGCAGTGATGCAGAAGTCATTACTTCTGTAAGAACACACTTTAGAAAAATCAAAACTAATTAACGCAAAATAAAATGAGTCGTAACATGACATTCAGTAGAAGAAAATGTAATGCTCTTTTTTTTCAAAACATTTTTTGTTTGAATACACTGAATTTAAAAGGGGCACACACATACTCTGATAAGGTATCAGAAGTATAGCCACATACTTTGCATGCGTGTGTACTTATGTGAGGTAGAACAAAGACAAACAATAAACACATTTGTTAAGAAATGAAAAAAAAGTTTTCTGGAGGCCAAGTATTAATAATTTGGGCTACACTTATTAAATCACGTTCTCCAAGCCATAGCATGTAGAAAATCAATATTCACATTCTATAGGAAAGTTTGGGTTGGTTAGAAACAAAACAAAATCAGAAATATACATATTTAAAAAAAATGGTCATCAAAATGAAATCCCAAATAATCTTCCCCATGGCTTTTGTGCCCATGCCATTCTGTCTCACTTCATTCTTTTCTCCCAGCTTTCAGTTCAATAGTCAAACCAATGCAATTCCATATTTGCCCAGTTAATTCCAGTACAAGTGCTGCAGTGAATAAAGGAGATGCACAGAGTCTTTAAAGAGGAGGGAATTAAACTGAAAGAAATCCTACATCTTTGTACAGAGAAATATTAATTTAACCTCTAGCAGTCATACACTTCAATCATACAAATACTGTAACATTATTACAGATTTTTTTAGTGTGGAAATGTCAAAACTTTTACATGTAAATGACTAACGTCCAACATGACTGTTAAATACCTTAATATCGATCTATTACTTTTAAAATTTTATTTCTGTGAACAGAAATCTGTACTTTCCTTGCAATTGCAGTGAAGTTCACCTTCTCAGTTATGGAAATACTCAACACATGGTTTCCAGTAACGAGCACGTATAGTAGTGAATAGACCCTTAAAAATGTAGTTGACATCATAATGGAATAACAATGAAGTAATAATAAGGAAGAGAATTCACAGAGGCACTGGAATGTAATATTATTTAGACCTTTCCACTCTCTTCCTCCCCCCAACCCTTCAAGTCAATTAATTGACTTTATTAATTGTATAGAAAAAAAAAAAATGAGGTAATAAGTCCTCACACACAGGCACTTGGTTGGATCTCCTGGCAATCTAGAAAATTTCCATGATAATTTAGAGGGAAAACAAAAAACATCATACAATCACATAGAATGGCTTGGGTTGGAAGGGACCTTAAAGATCATATTGTTCCAACCCCCCTGCCATCGGAAGGGACACCACCCCCTAGATCAGGGTGCCCAAAGCCCCATCCAACATGGTCTTGAACACCTCCAGCGATGGGGCATCCACAGCTTCTCTGGGCAACCTGTGCCAATGCCTCACCACCCTCTGAGTGGAGAATTTCCTCCTAATCACTCAGAAACATCACTCAACCTAATATTCCAATTCAGCTTCGGATTCCAAAAATCTCATTTGATTTATTTTCATTTTAACAGAAGACACAAAGCTTTCCCAATGGCACGTCACAGTCTTGCTCTACAGACACGGAGCGTACTGTAGGTACCTATAAAAACTTTTCCACTGGACACCACCAAGCCAAAGCTATCAGTACTGTAGTTCAGAAACAGCATGTCCTCCCACAAGTGGATCTGAAAACCTACTAGTTCCAAACAGATGAAACACCACAGGGCTCTGTTATTTCACAACCAGCAAAGCCGAAAGTTAAGGGAAATTGTTAGCATATTTGTCATTTCCACACCATAAAGTTCCACTTTTTCACAGGGTTTTTCTATTGAAGTTGCTTTTGATGACAAACATTATTGTGGTTCCCTGGATCTGCTAGGGAAAAAAAAAAAAAAAAAAAACACTGAACATGGACCTGCAAAACCAGAAAATACCGGAATGAACAGATTAAGAAAAAAACCCCTCACTTGTGCAATTGTAAGCAGTGCGCAGTTCTGTAAAACCATCATAAAAATACTAGGCATCCCTATGAGGCCTTGATGATACCATCAAAAAAGAAGATACAGAAGGTTCCTTAAAATGTGGCTGAATTCTTTTGAAGTTATATTACAGGTAGCAGACTCAGACAGTGATTTATGTACAGGCAGGAGAAGTCGAGGCACTCAGGAGGGATGCGTAAATGCAAAGTTAAAGTGACTGAGAAGCAATGCTGTGGCACGTCGTAAAATAATTGCAAATTTGGGAACATATTCTACTCCTCAGGTCGTAACTACTGTGTTTCCACTTGTTTCTTCCAAGTTATGAAAGACAAAACTGCTCGTATAACCTCCAAAAGAGCAAAGTGAATAACAAATGAGCTTATTTCCAGCCTGAAACAGTCCGGAGCTTCAAACAAGCCGCTCTTGTATAGAAATGCTTCAAAAACCAGGGGCTCAACAATGGTATCAATTGAAAACCCGTCGTGCTGAGCTGGTCATGCCCACGCCAATCGATCCTGGTGACTCAGCAGCCAGCCTCCTGTCACTCAGCCCTGGCTGCTCATCTCCAGACAGCTACGGACATTGCTCTGCCTCGTAACTGTAATTTACTGCTCACTGTTGCCCAGGCTAACCTTATGCAAGGTTACTCACGAGTTACTACTTTTCTCTTTTAAATATGAATTCAGATGGAGCTGTTAAATACGGGAGCTGACACTATCTTGAGAGTTTATAGATTTCCCTTTGCTATCATGTTTTTTTTTTCATTCTCCAATCAAGCACAATAACTTTAGCTGTCCTTTAAGGACATTTCATGTAGTGCAGCATTACAATTTTACTTTGAGCAACTCAAACTTTTTACTGATACATTTGTAAAGAAAAACTGACAGTACACTTGTGTTTACTCTTGCTGTTTTCTTACATTTTGCATCTTCAAGATATGACATTTTCTTCTCTGCAGGAAACAGGAATTAGAGCCTGTAACACTTCAGCTACAGTGAACACAAGTCAGAAATGGGGGGTAACTTTAGAGAACAAGATTAAAAATAGCAAACACAAAGCAACATTATTCCTATGGTAATATCAGTGAAATATCAACAAAAACAAGCCTAGCCTGTAGAGCTCTGGACCTCACACCTACACATTAAATAGTAGTAATACGAGGACTTCAGAAAGAACTGTTCATTCCGCTTGCATACAAATAAGTGTTTTCCACCCCAAAACCCAATCCCAATTAGAGCAAACCCCAAGCTCTTCTGAAACGCTGGCTGTGGGTGAGAGCAGGAGCGTGGGGTCCCAGGCCAGCGAAGGTATGGGAATGAAGGTTGGCCTAACAACGAGCCCAAAGGTTTGAGAAGATAACCTGGTATTTGAACAGACGGGAAATGTCTTTTCAAATGTGGACTTGTACTCATGGATTCAAGTCATTACAGAGGTCTTGAATAGTTGTGGCTTACTCACTTGTCAACTGCTTTCCGAAATTGTCTTGGATACTCCACAGCAACCCAAAATTCACAGTCTGCCTCTGGTTGCCACTGAAACCAGTGATGTCAGAGGTATTCAAAGCATCTTTTTTAAGCATATTTTTCTAAAGATACTATTTTCTTCCCTTCTCATCCTAACCAGACATCAACACAGCAGCACCCTCATGCTTGCTGGAAAGGGTACCCAGAGCTGATTTACATCAGTTTGGCAGTGTACTTCTAATAGAGGAGTCTAAGAGCTAGAAATACCACTTTTCTTAGATTTTTGCTCCCTGTCAGTCTGCAATACAAAGGATGAAGGATCCACAAAAGAAAATCAGGAAGAAAAAAAAATAGACCACAATCAGAGCTAACCATCTGCTAAACATTTTTTTTTTTTCATTTAGACAAATGGAAAGCAATTGTATTAAGAGCTTCTGCGGAGCTGTATTTAGTCCTCTGTAGGACAGAAGTCTAGTAATGTCATTTAATAAATGATCACTTTTATTACAGATACCTAAGAATTTATTTATTACAGATACCTAAGAATGATACCTAAGAATGCAGAGGAAAAAAACTCTGATGTTCTGAGAGATGGAAAACGTCATATGACCTAGCAGACTGAGATTCCTTCTGCCCCCACTTCCCAGAAATGAAAAATTTTAAAGTTCAGTTGAGTTCAGTATGGAAATAATAGATACCATGCTGGGAAAATGTTTTGACATAGCTACTGATAAGACAAATGGAACATATGTATTAATAGATATCTACTAGAGGATACACAAACGATAATGAAACAGTTTATATCTCATCTCCATACCAGATCTTGTTGAGTGCTTATGCACTGTGAGACTCCAGTCAATGCAATGTATTATACAAATACATAATTATTCATAGAGCTGGTAAAGATCCTAGGGACTAATTTTGCTGTAACAATAATTCAAAAACCTCCTACAACAGTAATTGCTTAAGTAACCTCTGAATTGGGACCAGAATATCGAGTATTTGTGAATAGGAAAAAGCTTGAAAAAAAATCTAAGTCGATATGTAGGAAACGGAATAAACCAACATTTATCTCAGGAGAAGGAAGGAGGAACCAAAACACCTCTCCAAACATGTCTTTTCAAAGTCTTCTATCACTGTGACAGTCCTTTATAACAGAAAATAATATAAATGCAAAACCAACATTACTTTTACTCTTCTAAGTTGAAATCTGCCCTATCCTCCTCTTTCACAAAACTTCTTTTCATATTTTTGATTTGGTTGCCAACATTCTGAAAGTAGATATTTCCATATTTTTTAAAAACTCTTATCCCTACGCCACATATCTTGAAGATTTGTTTCACCAGTATTGTGTCTCCCTCACCAAATGATAAGATGACCTGTGGCAATTGACTATCTAAGTTTTCTGAATTGCAAAATCAACTTTAACTCACTTCAGTAGAACTTTTGGTAATAGACAGATTTCACTCCATTTACAAAACTAACAAAGAACATTGTTACCTGCTTACTAGACTGTGATGGATCCATAAAGACTGGGCAGATGAATAGGAGAAACGACACTGTTGTGAGTGCTATATTTTACTTTCCTATGTAGCAGAGTATATTGATCTACTAGAGGCTGGTGAAGCAACTAATGACAAAAACATATCATGGGTGCAGCGAGTATCAGGAGAGGTGACAGACGTACTAAAAATGCCCTGCAGGAGCACAGAAGATCCGTGACTCCCTAACTTTCTAAGAAAGAGGTGGGCACGGGGTGTTCTGCAGGTCAAGGAAGTTTTCATATACATCCTATGCTACCTAAAAGGCAGAAGTTCCTATGCTGTTTAGCTGGATGCTATTTCCTCGTCTTGCAAGCAAAATCAGGTAAAGCCCCCTTTTTCTCCTTGCATTGCCTTTAGCATTCAGCACAACCAGCTCACATCATTGCACAGCCAACCCTGTATTTCATAGAGCTGCCTATAACCCTCCCCGTTCATGTCTAGAATACCATCCACGGGTGCAATAACCAAAGATCAAGAAAGAAACTTCAAGAATGACAACTCCATTCTGAGTGTGTTCTTTTGCACTCTATATTCTACTTAGAATCTATGGAAATTTAAGGTAAGATAGAACATAAACCGCAACCAATTTATATGGCTCTTTGCAGCGGAAATGCCTAACATGGTAAACGGGATTATCTACTTGGCAGCCAAACAGTTGAAACTCCACTTTGATCCCAAATCATATAAGTAGATAGCTTGAAGCAAACAGTTTTAACCCGGAGAATGATTAATCTGGCAATGACTGTAAATAATATTGCCCATACCCAGCAATTCATTGTCTGTAACCGTAAAGTATGACCACGGAAAATTCAATTTGACTTTTTTTTTGTACCTCATAACAAGTACCAAATAAGTACGCACATTTGATCAACAACCATAAGCCAGAAATGATCTGTCATTTTCCATATATATAAATATGACTGAATTTTGCACGATTGATACTACGTTGTATCAGTCTACCAAGTAACCGTAAGAGTACCGATGTAAATATCAATGTTAAAGGTTCCTCCTTGAATATTGTTTTAATGATTCCAGCAAAATAAGATCAAAATATGCAATCTTATAGTCTGGTAGCAATGATAGACAAGAAACAGCAAACCATGGGATTGTCAGACTGATAATGTTTTTTCAGATACCTGTTTGCAAATATTTCAGATCATATCAAGTACGTTTGTAAAGAGAGTTTAAGACTCTTTGTTAGTCTTACATTTCAGTGCCCAAAGGGTCGCAAAAGGGGCAACCATAGGTACGACTGCTTGTTTCAAATGGCAACTACCACATTTTTAGAAGCGAAAAAAAAATCATTTCTTGTATTTCTCTCAAAATTAAATTGCCGTTTTAAAAAAGGTAGTCGATGTTGCTTAGGACTTCACATGTCCTCCACAGGAAACAGGGGTTGTATTTATGAGTTTTAATACGTTAGGCGGAGAGAATTTTCTGGGATAAGGTAGGCAGAGCAAAGGTTATGCACTGCAGGTTAACACCATGTTGAACAATTCAACACCTCTTGAATCCCTTCATAGGAATAAAGATACTGTATTAAAGGCACTTCAGACATCTCGTTGTGTGAGTAGTAACACTGATTAATATTACTCACTACTTTCAGGGTAACTGAATATTTAATAGCTCCAACAGCAAGCATAGACTTTCAGTGGTTTAACCCACACAGCAGAGCCCCTACAGGTAGCATCCTAACAAGCACACGCAACGACCATTATCGCACAGTGGAAATCACTTTGATAATGAAACATATTCATTTTCATTAGGGAAAATTCTTCTTAGGTCATTTCCCACTGACATTTCTCGCTATTAGGTTTCATTTTAATCTCGACATAATTATTTGTTGGCTATTTAGTACCTAAGAAGGAACTTCAATGCTACAGCTATGGGGAGCAAGGAGTTCCTTCAAGTACCAAAACACATTCCTGTGAACTTCTAATTGTACCAAAGTTGTGTCATAAGTTCGCAACACATTAAAAAGTTAAATAATTCAAATAGTGTTACCTTTACTCTTCATATGAAGAAGCATTTATTTTTTTTTAAATAATTAAAGCCAGAACATTATCTATGGAAAAGTTTAAACATCTACAAAAAAGAAGCCAATACTAAGTCTGTATAACTTACATTATTCATATACTCGCTGAGCAGATCCTGCAGGGCCTGCCGCACGGCGTTGCACTCTGCTACGATCCTCTCTCGGCGGTCGTCTCGCGTGCACGAGGAGTCTGCCATCAGCGCCGCTCCACTGATAATGCTCTCTAGCCTCTCCTCAAGAGATGGTCTGAATCGGGCCTCACTGAAAGTCATGGGGTCTAAAATGATTTTGTTCTGAAAAACAAAACAGAAGTGGAAAGATTAGGAGCATACATAAATCTTGCTTTTTCTTTTTTTTTTTTTAAATATTTTTTCAGCAGCTTCACAGGGTTTTAATCTTTCATATGGATGAATTATCTACCAAATTCCTGAAAAATCTATATCAAAGGAATATCTGGCAACTATGAAATGCCAATGTATGTATGAAAATAATTCACAGCATATATGTGTTACAAAACACTACTGGCATGAGCAGCACAACTGGCTCAAATGAGAATTTTGGAATCATAAGTAGTAAAAAACAAAATAACACAAACTATAGAAGCAGGTATGTAACGTGTTTGTATCTCTGTGTACATTGTGTGTACATATTCTATCTTGATGTACAGTAAAGTCATGAATAATGTTCTTTTCTGAACCTTCTAGTTTTTTTTTTTCACTGGTCAGGAAATTACTTTGAAAGGTGTAAATATTCAGCCAATGTTTTAGAAGTGCTAGGTTTTTTATGACTGAAAAGAAAGTTGAATAATCTCCATGTTTATTGATTCCTTCATTTTGATTAGTTGTATTAGTAGACTATACTGCTAAAATGCTACTACGTTAGTACAATATTAAATTAAAAAATCTGAGGGAATTTTCCCTCAGAAAAGAGGGAAAGAACACTACAAGAACACCACATTAGGTAATCACAATACGTGAAACATCTTTTTAATCCCTTTTTCTAAAGGCTTCTGTAAGCCTTTATTATTTTTATTATTATTAAATTGGGGAAAAGTACCGGATCATTTAGTTGAATAACTCTGATACTACACTATAGGAAGACAGTCTAGACACGTCTTTAATTTGTCAAATAGTACACTGGTTAGCGAAATATCTTTGCTGCACTAGAAAATGTTTGTTTTTCCAAGACTATCTTCTATTTACAGCATTTGAATTCTTAAATTATGATCACTGCTAAACACTTTATAATATCAAATGTGCTACCAAATATCAAGTAGGGCTAATATACACAGATTCTTCCCCAGCAGCGTACAATCTCATGTCACATTATGAGCCTTGAGTCATCAGTAGATTATCTTCTGACTTGCTTTTCTCTCCTTGTAGTTCAAGGTAACAAACACAAAGAAAGAATCTTCTGCTCCCACTTCTGGGCACCTTAGCAACACCATGACATTCAGTAACCTTTTGCTGCAGTCATGCAAATAGGTTTCATAACCACGTATTGTCTAAAAATGTTCTCTAAGTTGTAGAATTCCTATCTGAGTTTTAAAAGAAAATAAAACATGATAGGAATAAAAGAGATCTGAAAAAGTTAAAACTATTCTGTTTTCTAAAAATTATCACAAATACTTTAAAGCAGATAAGGTTTTTGTTAATGAACCATTTGATTTTTCACAGCATTTTGATGACATTTTGATTAGTCTATTTGCTGAAATATCCAACAGCAATCAACAAGCACAAGCTAAACGATGGAGTTAATTTGAAAACACACCATATAGTGTATTAAAATGTAAATCAGGATTTAGCAACATGATATATACACAACATCTTCCTTTAACACCAAAAACGTTATCAGTTATTATGAATCAGCAGATGTTCAAATAAAGTTATTCTAGGCTAAATTCTGATTCCAAGTCAATATGTTTTCTTTAAATTAGTGAAGTATGGCCTTCCTGAAAGATCTGCTTACTTCTCAATAAAACTTCCGATTAATTATTCCACACACACAAAAAGCAGAACTCCCATTACTCTGCACAGAACAAGGATCAAGCCCTGAGAAACATGTAAACTAAGTGAATGCAAAGCAGCTAGATGGTAACAAATGCAAGGATGTCAGGAAATTTATTAAAATTCATTATTTAATAAAAAGGAAAAATGGAAGAATTCTAACCAGATATCATTTTGTTCCAGCTCCGAGAACTGCTGACTTCACAGAAACAAGCGCAGCATAAACTAGATTGTGAAATAACATCTTGCATGTATCTTCTAGGGTCTGTGTTTCACAGCAGTAAGCAGAGCAGTTTTACAAGCATCTAAATTAGAAATGACTTCTCTAAGAGTTGGGCCTATGCATATTTATGTATCTGTGCTTTTCAGTCAAATGTTAATACTTAGAGTTCACTGTCACACTTATGTTCGTAAGCACTGGGATTTTTAGAAATCAGCTGTAGAAATTCATCTTTACAACAGCATATTTAATTAAGAGTGAAATTGCATCAAACGACCTATCTTAGCAATTTGTGCCAATAGCAAGAAAAAGTTGTAACAATAATTAGCTGCATTTTTTAGATTTTCTGTTCCCTTATTCAAATACAATATTTTTTTTAATGATGAAAAATTGTGATTTTAATTACCCTAGAACTTGTCATGATCAAAGATAGCAAGTACTCTTTACTAAAGACTAGAGGAATTCTGATAGCCAACTTGTTCTACTCGTAGTTGTAGCGGGTTTATGTGACAAGGTTTTGGTAGCAGGGGGCCATAGGGGTGGCTTCTGTGAGAAGGATCTAGAAGCTGCCCCATGTTTGGTAAGGGCCCCACTGCTGACCAGAGCTGAGCCAGTAAGTGATGTTATTTTGCGCCTCTGTGAGAGCATATTTAAGAAAGAGGAGAAAAAAAAAAAAAAACACGCTGCGACACACAGCAGCTGGGAGAGTGAGAGGCGTGAGGAACAGCCTTGCAGGCACCAAGGTCAGTGAAGAAGGAGGGGGAGAGGTGCTCCAGGCGCCGGAGCAGAAGTCCCCTGCGGCCTGTGGTGAGGACCATGGTGAAGCAGGCAGTCCCCCTGCAGCCCATGGAGTACCACGGTGGAGCAGGGCTCCACGCTGCAGCCCGTGGAGGAGACCACGGTGGAGCAGGTGGACCTGCACCGACAGAGGCTGCGGCCTGTGGAAGACCCCTGCCGGAGCAGATTCCGGGCCGGACCTGTAGCCCCTGGAGAGGAGCCCACGCAGCAGCAGGTGAGCTGGCAGGCGCTGCTGCCCGTGGGGGACGCAGGTTGGAGCAGTTCGCTCCTGAGGGATGGACCCTGTGGTACATACCCATACCTGGAGCAGTTCTTGAACAGCTGCAGCCTGTGGGCAGCCCACGCCAGATCAGTTCAGCAAGGACTGCATCCCGTGGGAGGGACCCCACAGCACAGGGGACGAGAGTGACCGAGAAGGAGCGGCAGAGAAGAAGCGCTATAGACTGACCATAACCCCCATTCCCCCGTTCCCCTGCGCCGCTCGGGGGGAGGAGGTGGAAGAGGGCAGATGGGGGGAAGGTGCTTTTAGTTTCTTTCCTTTGTTTCTCACTTCTCTAGCTTCTTAGTTATTAGCAATAAATCTTACTATCTCCCTATGCTGAGACTGTTTTGCCCGTCACAATAATTACTGCATGATCTCCCTGTCCTTTTCTCAACCCTTGAGCCCTTTTCATCGTATTTTCTCCCCATTCCTCTTCGAGGAGGGGGAGTGAGAGAGCAGTTGTGGTGGAGCTCGGCCGCCCACCCGAGTAAAACCACCACAGTAGTGAACGTCTTAACCCATAAGGTTGATCAAGGCAACCTCCATACAGCGCTGTTGTAATTTTCATGTTTCAGCTAGAGCCAAGCAGACAGTTCTTCCATAAAGGTTTCACTTCTCCTCTTCCTCACATCCATAGGTATAAGGCTCCCTACCTACACGTCAACTTTCAAACACCTCTTAGGGAGTCACAAATCCCATTTTCCTCCTTAGAGGTTTTGGAAGACCCAGAACTCCACATTCTTCTATGGGAGCCAAGGACCTACCAAGGACATGTTCCTAAATTATTTCTATCCTTTGCTGTCCTACAGTGTGAACAAGCCACAGATCAAACATTTCCAACATCTCTGATCACTGAAACCCAACTCACTATTTTCACAAGCAGTTATGTCACACTGCCTGAATAAATTTAGGAAGTTCTGTACAAGTCACATTCAAATACTGTTTATGCTTTACATAATAAAGTGTGTATTGTTAAGAGTCATAATTCATCCAAGCCAAAAAAAAAAAAAAAAGAAAAGGACAAGATTTAAGAGATTTGTGGACTCTTTCTAAATGAAGAGGCCTTTATGACCATCAAAACTTATGCTTACGGAGGACAAAAGACAAAGAACTGCATTAATAAATTTTTCATCCATATTCCACAAAATATTTGTTTATAATAAATTTCTGATTTTCTATGCTACAGAAGTCTGTTAAGTATTTTAGTGGGATATTACGTTAGTGAAAAGTCAGAACCCTAGAATAACTTAGATTGGAAGGCACTTCCAGATGTCACCTGCTTTAAACAGCTCCTTAAAGCAGAGCCAACATTGACATAGGGCCAGGCTACGCAAAGCTTTATCCAGTCATGTTGTTAAATCTCTATCCTTAGAGATTTTCTAAATCTCTCTGCCCCTTTTCAATATTTTATCACCTTTATGGTTTTTTGTTTGTTTGTTTTTGTTTTTTCCCCCCCTAATATTCAAACAGAATTTCCCTGGTGTCAGTTGTGTCTCATCCCATTACCATGAATCTCCAAGTAGAGTCTGGCTCCAACTTCTCTACTGCATCCCACAAGGCAACTGAAAAATGCCAACAAGATCCTCCCCCAAAAAAATTTTCTTCTGCAGTCTGAAAAATTCCCAGCTCTGCCAGCACCTCATGTGCCATGTCCTAATGCCCCCTTGTCATCTTGAGGTCTCTCTGTTGGATCTGCTCAAAATAGATGTCAAAATAGAAAAAAAAAAAAAAAAAAAAAAAAAAAAAAAAAAAAAAAAAACACTAAGAGAAGGTTAAGTCCCTGGAGAGGGACGCTTTATCAACTTTATCAGGGAGTATAATGATAGCAGTGTGTGAATCTAATTTGATAAGCTAAGAAAGAAAAAAAGCAACTCTAAATTTTGAAAAATATTCATGTAGTAGCATGAAACTGATAAACAGCAACTGCAATTATAGCTGGAGCTCTGCAGGTGGAGGAAATAACCTAGACAGAACAGAAATATATTTCAAGTGTGAAATCTGTGTATAACACTGTTTTGCAAAAATGAAAATCTAAGATAATTCCAGTAAACTGAAGTGATATATTAAATACCATGATAAACAGCAGAGCACAGCAGAAGAGAAATTTAATTGGGATTTAGGGCTTTGAGGGTCCTTTACTGACTCTTGTATTAATCTGTTGTGTGACTGGACAAACAATAGCTTCTTTCTTCTATTTCTCTTTTCACACTTTATTGGTTCCTCTATTTAGAATGTAAAACCTTCAGGGCAGAGACCATTTCATAACATGATTCTCGGTGATTTAACACAATGAAAATACACTTTTCAAGGCCAATGCTACTGCAAAACAAACAATATGTCAGAACAAGGAACCAAAACTGCAGTGACAAATGCCATTTAAAAAAAAAAAAATTGATATATATCTTAGACACAAACAATGTCACTACCACAAGGCAGCATGAAAAACTGTCATTGTATAAAAAGGAGCATATAATATAGTGAGGGACCCAGTTTTTCAGAACAACGTGGGAGCCAACACTGTATAAAGAAGTGTTTAATGTGTTTCTTTGGAGAAGTGCCTGCACAACCATGAAAATAAATGCAGCGTGCTCACAGGTTTGTTTTGTGTGTGTACGTCTATATCCCTCAAAAGTGCAAACAAGGCTATTTATATTTAATTTCTGCTTAGTGACAAATCAAATGTTTTCATCTGCCACTATGCTGTGTTTCAGATAGATACCACACAGCTGAGATTTGGAAAATACAACACCAACAGAGGAACAGTGCAACAGCACAGGGCGAAGGAGGTCCCCCTTTTTCTAGCTCCCCAAAACACCCTCCTCCTGCTCACTCTGCTCCAGCACTGAACCTTTTGATCGGCTAGTTTGATTTGTTAAAAGAATAGAGAAATAAGTGAACATCTTCTCTTCTGGGAAGATAGGATGAATAAATTCACAGCAGTTTGATGAATAAATGCTCAGGGCAAGAAGGTGGCAGATGAGCAGAGCCAGGGGCACAGGAAGCAGCGCCAACCCCACCTCCACGCAGCAAGCAGCCTTGCTCGACTCCTTGCTCTAAATGGAGATATTACTTCCATGAAATATTGGTTATGTTCCCTTATTACATGTGTGAGTTAAATAAGCATCTCAGAGGTGCTAAATAAACACTCAAAATAGTAACGAGAGTACTTTAATTGGATAATTTCACTAAGTATGAATTTTGAGCTACTGACAAAACTTTAATATGTTTTGGATATAATCATTTAGTCACACTTATTAACAACAAAGTAAGAAGCCCATAATATATTGAATAACGATGGAATAATTATATTGCTGGAGAAAATCTATGTTATGTATAGGCATATATATGTATGTGTTGATTGGATTCTTAAACTGTGTTTCATTTGTTTCCACTGTCTCTAACAAATTTGCTTGGAAGAGGGTTCATTACAAAGCCTGCTTTGCAAATAACCTGATTATTGCCTATTACAAGCCGTTGTATTTGAAAAGAAAACACAAAAGAAGTATTAGCATTAAACTTACAAATGGCATTATTGATTGGGAAATCTTTCCACGAGGCTAATTTACTACACAGGAGAACTGGGATAAAGCGTTTCAAATAAACAGAAAGGAGAAATCAAGAAGCCCACTAGGTGGTGCTCGTAAACAGAAAATAAACGCTCCGAGGCTCATCGGCGTTCTCAGTGCTAAAAGGGAAAAGAATGAACGTGCTCCTCACTGCTGGCAGGGAGCGGTGTTTCCCTTTACAGAGGTCACATTCCTGCTACAAGTTTGATACCCAAATCCTGTCGTTTGCACTGCTGCCACTGGTGCGGTGGAGCTGACGTTTCCACAATAACACATATACTTTCCCATACATACACAAGCACAGATGAAACATTAACCACAAAAAAAAGTCACAAAGCCACCTACCAAGACTAAAAGCAGAAGGAACTTCCAAAGCAGGTAAACAAAATAATTTGAGTTTCTTGCTGCTCAACTATCTCATCCTGCATGGAAAATTGTGAATTACGGCATTCCCTCCTATACAAATCTTATTCTAACAGAAAAGGCAAAGGTTTTGAAGAAAGTAAAAGAAAGAAACTAATGGTGGAAAGAAGGAATAATTTTAAACCAATGCCTTTTCCCTCTTTCCTATAGCACCAGGCCATGTGCCGCACGCCTCCATCCCTCTGGTCCTGAAGGCGAGAGCAAGGAACAGGAGATGGAGAATAAGAGGCTAAGGAAGGGATGGGAGGGCAGGTGCAAAGCTGTTGGCCAAAATAACCAAATGACATTAGAAAAGTGGAAGCTTGATCGGTACCAAATCAACTGAGTCCACATACACTGTTCTATTTAACTTGTAACTCCTTAGGGGAAAATAAATAAATAAATAGTATGCTGCAATGATATGGAAGAAAAAGCTCTTCAAGCCCCTTGGCACCACCAGGACCCTGAAAATTTACTCTGCTTATACCATCCCTGAAGATAAGGTCAGCATCCTCAAAGGTATTTCAAAGGTATTTTTTGGAAACACAAAATGTTTAAATATACTGTAAAATACAACTTTTGTTGTTGTTGTTGTTGTTATTCACTATTTTTTTAACGTGTGAAGGATGGCTACTCTGGGATTTTTCCCCATTCAAGGGATCTGAGGAGCACAGGAAGAGCCATAAAGTGCCTCACCAAACACGAGCTTCTGACATACAGGGATGCAGCCGGATTGCTTTCATATGTGAAATGATCAGCTCAGCACCATGGCAACTTAAAAGCCACTTCAGCTCCACAAGTGAAAAGAAAAACAATGTATATTTCAGAGTCATACATGAGATTATCTGATTTGTCATCACGCTCTCTCCATTCCATGCTAACCTGGCTGTCCCTATTTAAATTCAGTAGATAAGTGCTGCTATGCAGAAATAGCAATTTCACTCTTCTTCCCTGGACACTAGAGCTAAACAAGCCTGGTTTCAATTTCTTATGGGGGACATGCAGTACATTTTTGCAATTATTTCTTACGACTTCAATTCTGAAACAAACACGTTTCAGTTCTTTTTTTGAAGGTCACATTTAGTCCATTTTCTTCCAGCATCACAAATCACTTCTCTGAAGAACATATTTACAAATAAATTGAGACTGCATAAACATTTTGAGAGATCCATTCCCAGGTTGGCCATTTGCTATAGTCATTTGCCCAAAAAGCAACATTTTAAAGGTAGTTATTTCATGACTGCATGATACTGCATCCCTTCTGTCTGCTACATTCACATCACCTTTGGACTACTCTTAATTTTATTAATAAAAAAAATAAAAATGTCCTTTGTTATTCCCTTGTTGTACTCAGGTATGCTGTCTTTTCAGTTTCTACCTGTTTTTTCCATTACACACGTTAGATATTTCGCTCCATTTACAGAGCACTGCATTCAGTAACCCTGAAAAATGTTTTCAAGGCATTATTCATATCTCAGAAAAGTATGTTATGATATTCCACTTATTAATTATGAACTCCATTTACAGCCTGGAGGACAGGGACCAGCGCATCAGCCACTTTGTTTCTCATAACAAGCAGTCATCTCCAAATGCTAGACTTGAATTCTTTAAAAAGTTACTGAAGATTGACTTTCCCTGCCTGGAAGCTTTCTGTTCAAATCCTTCTAACAAAACGTGGTGCATTTTCAGTAACGTAAATACAGAAATACCTTACATAGGAAAAACAAAAATAATTTTAACCACCTCTTTCACTTTTCTAGCAGATCAATCGCTTTATAAAAGAAATTTCCATATTCATTCAAGATAATGTGATTGTGAAATCAGATGGTAAAGGAGTGACAGGCACAGCAGCTCAAGATGTAACACAGCTGAACGTTGCTGGTGAGCAGCTTTAAAGACAAATGGATGTCTGCACAGAGAAACAATAAATCACTGGAGCACTAAAATAACATCAAGTGTAAGGTGCGTCTGCTTGAATTAGCATCTGTTAAAAAACTGGGACTATATATATATATTTTTAACAAATGCAATCTCATTTCATTCCATTGATAGATACAGAATAGATAGATACTTGCCAATTTATTATGTGTACACACACACACAAAACTCAAAGAGATAGGCAGCTAAGCAGCCTCATCAGTTTTCATATTTTCTTTCTGGAGTAATACAAAAGGTGACAGGTATTGGCTTTTAGCATCAATGGAAAACATTTTCTTTTCTCTCTCTTTTTTTTTTTCCTTTTTTTTCCCCTTTTCTAAGTCAGAGGCTTTATATATTTTATCCTTGACTCATAATTCATCATGGACAACACAAGCCCTGCTCCAAACACAGAAATATTCATTTTTATGGATCAATATTTACCCTCACAGCAAAAAAGATGATTACCCTACTTGTTCCTATCAAAACGTAAGCAAGATATTTAGAAATATTTAAAATATTAAGTATTTTAGGGTGCCATATTTTAAACTCCGATAATGGGAATTTCAGCAGTGCTTACACTTTCAGAGTGTTGTTTGCACATCCCACAACTGCCTTTCCAGAAACTAGGAATCCTATAATCACAGAATCATTAAGGTTGGAAAAGCCCTCCAAGATCATCTGGTCCAACCATCACCCTATTACCAATGTCACCCACTGAACCATGTCCCAGCCTTGATCCATGATCTGCCTGGAGGCACTCTCTGGCTCTCTGGAGATGCCCAGTGCCCAATAAACACCATTTCTTCATGTCACTGACAGCATGTGGCAACAGCAGTCCCTTGGCAATGGAGAGGCTGAGACCTACTCAGCCTTTCCAGACCAAAACTACCGTTTGCTCAGCGTAAGCAGAGTATTTTCAGAGTTCACAAGAAGTTCTTAGCAAAGTAACTTGCAGAAATTTGGGTAAGTTTCACAAGCGGAGCAAAAGTTGTGCTCTTAGTTGCAGCAAGAACCCAGAATATTAAATGAACACAAAGTATATACCAAACTTAATAATTAATTCTGTCAATAGTAAATCCAAGAATATCTGCATTTAAATGATCTGAAAATAATGCAGAAACATTTAAGTTAAAGGACAAAAAACAGGTATTAGGCATGTACTTCTGAATCTTTCATCAATCAACTTCAAACAGTACTTTAAAGCAGCAAACGCTGAGAAGAAACAGATTTGTGAACTCTTCATTTCTACATAAACTATCTCTGAGAGGCAGTAAACAATAACTCTTCCCAAAGACTTTGCTGCTAATAACTCACAGGTGATGTTATACCACAAGTCACTCAGGCATATTACACTATGCAGTATAACAATTAGCCTAATCAAACACAAAAGCTGAAGTGTTTAAAATAGGTGGAATAATTATTTACATTACATGAGATGATATTTTGACAGAGAAGATATTCAGAAGATATTCAGGCAATTTACACTGCAGTTATTTGAAGTGTTAAACCACAGAGCACTGATTCTGAAATTTGAAATACTGAAGCCTGGTAAATTACTGAAACTGGTAAATGTTATGGAAAAGTTTGCAAACTTTTTTTTTGATATGGAAGAATTATCTTGTTATACAATACCAGGCTTAGTATGTACTTTATAACAAAATCAAATTGATCTCAGTCAACATGTCTGATACTGTAGATAAATGCACTATGAAATCACTCTCGCTGCAAAAACTAACCTTCCTTTCCCTTGCCCACAGGGTACTTTTTTTTTTTTCCATGCCATATTTGTACCCATGACATAGTTACACGAGACTGGTAATTTTGCTTTCTTGCTTGCTTGTAAAATATACGGGTAAATTCAGAATCATCCCACGACTAAGGCTTTCCCTGAAGTTTGGGGAATGTTGTCTCTGCTACGAAACTGGGTTCAAATAAACCTCATTCAACGGCTAAGCGGTGAGGCAAAATAGGAAATGTAGTTAGAAAGCAGATGAAGCAATACTTGCAGCCTTTGTATCCTTACTAAGAGATGAAAATTTTTGTTTCTTAAAATTCAAAAAATTCTCAAAAATAGCCTGTTTTTCCACATGTAATTATGAACAGAGCATGATACCATGACTATACATCTCACATACACATTTATGATGCCTGCAACATTGCATAAATTGTAAAAGACTTTACCTGCGGAGATAAACTATGAACAAATAATCTCACAAAGAGGCAGGGCACAACATCAGATGCCTCGCAGTCTCCACAGCCCCATGAATCACTAAATTTACTTTCACTAAGCACAATGACTCCCTTTGCATTGACCAGCTGCCTTTTCCAGATAGCAGTAGCATCATCAGTTTAGAACTGCTAAGAGTCATGTGTTTTCTGTCACTGTTTGTCAAACCTCTGCTGTCCGTAGCACGCAAAGTCCCACACAAAGCCAGAGGGCAATCAGGGATATTATTCTCAGGACCTTACCAGTATGGGACCTGTCAGCTGAGAAGGCTCTGAAAACCAGGCAGAATTCTTTAAATCTTGACCCACAACAATATTACAGGAGAAACTACAGAACTAGAAATATAGACACTAAAAAAAGATTGTGTCGTCAATGCAGGCAGTACTGCTTCTTTAATCTAAAAGCATGATGAAACTTGAGCCCATCTTTGAGTCCTGCAGTAGTTCTGAATGGTTTTATCAGTTTCAACTTCTGCAATTCCTTTTTATTCACTACATTTGCAACTTCTTTGGCCAGTGAAGGAGAAAATTGATTATCCACCCTTATGCAACCCTGCCTCATTCCCAGAGCATGGCTTCTCCTGTGCACCACATGAGGCACCACAACATGAACAGAGTATGTTTTCTAATGGCATGAACCCTTCTGCTCCTCAGCTACCAGCCTGTACCTCTCTTCCTGTGCCTATCCGCACATTTTCAGCTGTCATGTTTCCAGATCTGTCCCTATTTCCCTTTTGCTATTATTTGTATACTCATTCTCTGCCTTTTTTACAATATCTTTCTCAGTTCTTGAGCTTCCATTGCTCCTGTAATGTTTACTCGTTCGATTACCATCTCCACAGCAGGCCCGATGACAGTAAACCAGAGATGCAGAAGAGAAGCCCAATCCACTAGGACATGAGATGAACATCCTCTACAAATTCCTCCACTTTCAGTCCTAAATACAGTAGGATTTAATAGCTCCTGAAGGTCTTACAGGTGCTTGCATTGCAAATTTGTGCATTAGTCTAAGAGAAAAATACACCATTACCTAATAACAATTTTAGCAAACCCTTATATAAAATTAGAATTAATGGGAAAAAATATTTTCATATACTGTCTTCAAATGAAGTTTTTCTACTTTCTAAAAGACTGCGCTCAAGTCTGAAATGGGGAAATATATATATATACATAAAGAAAAAAAGGTTTGTTAATGAAATTAGGTGTTAAGAAAGTTACTTAAGCAAAACTGGAGCTGCTGCTGTAACTGAGACTGCAGCACCTTGTCTGCAGCTAAAGTTACTGATAACAACTGTGTTTGAAAAGATGTTTGACTCATATATTTGATGAACATAATTCATGACTCAACAAACACATTGTTAATGTTTCTAGGACACTATTTTCCACCAGCATCTTTGTTTTCCTGTTCTACCTTCCTCCCTGACATGCTGGACAAATATGATTTTACCATTCAACAAAAGGCATGAAAAACGTCACAGAAGTAAAACTGTCAGATTAATCACACTTTGCATTATTTAGAACTATGTAGTAGATTTTTCAAGGACACTAGGACAGAAGACAACTTCTTTATAACAGCTGCAGCATATGAGCAAAAACTCTTATAATTCAAGTCCATTAGCAGCAAACAACTATTCCTCATTAAAAGTAACACAAATCAATCTGCGCTTTGCCTCTGCAGTCTAAGGAAATTGACCTGAATGAAGAGAGAAATTTGAGTCCTGTTCAAAACCCACTCAGTTAGAAAGCACTCTCGATTTAATGGTGAAACACTTCATTTTCTGCACACTTCTGATACTTACATCGAATTCATTTAGTGCAGCAGCAAGCTCTCCTATGCCAGTGTGCCCCTTGTTCTCATCAGTGGGTGAGGTGGCCTGGGCAGCATTGGAGATACCAGCAATTGCTTCTTGTACCTGCTTGAAGACATAATCCCTGTTGGCCCTAGTGGCTGCAACATCAGGGTGACGAAGAAACGCTTGGGATGCAGTGTACAACATCGTGGCATTCTTCTTCAGAGCACCTCGAGCTGCAGCCATCTCATCCCTGCAGTGAGGATCTTTCAGTTCCTGCAGAAAGACATGCAAATATTTGGTTGTGAATTGAAGTTTTAGTGTTAGAATGTATTGTCTACACTGTCACTGTCTAGTGATATTGCAGAGATGGAATGACAGAATCTACCATAAATCCCACAAAATCTCCTGCTCAGTAAAGTCCATTCTTTCTGTGTAGCTACAGCTCATACATTTTGCTCACAAAGAGCAGAATTGTTCTTAAAGAGCCCATATGTATGCCTTATTCAAAGGCCAGCATACAATTAAGAAAAAAAAAATAGTAATATTTAAAAAATCTGTATTTTCTCTTCCTGATTGACTGGATTCGGCCTGCTGATTCCATAAAGGCAACAAGAGTGCAGCAATATCATTGCAGCATCATCGCTGCAACATCATATTTTTCTTAAATACTATACCTATGTCCTTTACAAAATCACTGTAAAATAGACCTTTAAAAAATAAAAAAATAAAAAAATGAAGAGATTTTATTAATGAGTATGGTTTTAGTTCATGAAGACCCTGTAAATATGCCCCTTGTTATTTTTGTTATAGGCATAATTATATTTTTGTTCTGGTTATTTAATTCATGGAACATATGCTTTATGGGTTCTTAAGAATTATGAATATTTCATGAGTTGGATTCCTCCTAAAGATTTTTTTTCCCCCTTTTTGTCACGGAAAGTCCATGAATATGTCTTGCTTTCCTGTCTACCACTGCTGTGCTTTTAGATGCTTTTTCCTAGGGTTTTCCTTGCATATATAAGGCACATTTGCCTTTTCTTCATATTTTGCTCTATTTCTCACGTGTTTTGCTTTTTGTTTTACTGACATATACTTCCTTTTGTTTCTTCTGACAACAAACGTCAGATATCGTGCCTTACCTTACCAGAATAAGAAGACATTGTTATTGTTATCGTTATTGTTATTTTATCCACAAGGAAATTTATTTATACACAATATCCCTCTGTCCATGAAAGCATTCCAAACGTTAGGTAAGGTTGTCCTAACAACATTCATAAACAGTAAGAAAACACAATTGCTTCTGTTTTAAAATGGTGAACAAAGTATCTTGGAGAGCTGAATAGTTTACTATAGTAATAGTTTACTAAGCTGAATAGTTTTACTATGTTCACACATAGAACCTAAGGCAAAAACTAAGAAAGAACCCAGATGTTCTGGGTTTAAAAGGTTTTAGCCATTCATGAATTTAAAACACATGACTGATAGACAGTTCTCAAAGAGAATTAAGTTACTAAACGCTTTGTCATTTACAAAACAGAAGAGATTAAAGGAAAGCATATGAAAATCTAAGTACTACCTTCTAATTCTGTCAAGATTTTCCATAAGTATATGGAATTCTTTAGTAGCACTGTAAAAATGTGGAAGAAGAAGGAAAATTTGAAAGGTTTATACTAAGATTTTCTGTTATCTTATACAATCTCCAATAAGAACTTGAGACATATACCTTCATTAGCTTTCCTATTCTTTTTTCACTTTTTCCTGTAATTATAACTACACTTCTGTAAAAGAAGTGTCTGAATATACAAAATAGCATTGTTTACATGTTACTAGGTTTTACATTTTTAATTTGTTAGAAATATACATGTGATACAGAAGTAAATTGGCATCACTGTAATGCAGAAAATAAATAGAAGGAAGAACGTGAAAAGCCAACTTTCTAAACCAGGTGTGCTGTGCCATACAAAGACAACATCCCTGAAAAATTAGCGGTATTCAAACACAGCTCAAGTTGAAGAACCCTTACACAGCTCCATAATTACAGACTGTCTAGACTCTTTGAAAGAACAGTGTTTAGGAGAAATTTCTGTTTAACACAAAGTTGTGTAATTACAGGCGCTGAATAAATGTAATCATGACTTTCTGGTTTATTTTTCCATCTGCCTTAGTAATAAATGAATTGTCTTTTTAAGTATCTAAAAACTAACAATGTTGGTTTTAAAAACAAAAAGTAGATTTCACTTCTTCCAGAAGCTGAATTAGACTAGACTACTAAAGAGCGCATGCTTTTCCAGCTGTCAGAGTGCCCTCAAGTCAGCATAGGTTAGAATTAAACAGGAATAACCATCAAGTGAAAACTGTTCTTAACCTCCTGAATCACTTGCCTTTTCACCCTTTATTCCATTATTAATTGAATCCACTTGAACAATATTCTTAAAGGAAGTAATGGCATGTTCAAAAACTTCATCACATTCAGAAAAATCAGTATGATTAAATGATAGGCCATGACATAGCAATTAATGATTGTACATTTTAAACTAGACTTGAACATAAAACATTGAACTTGAACATAAAATCTTTAGAACCAAGTCTAACTTTCTCAACCACTGCTTTAGAATTCACTCACCTGTTGTCGTCTAGCAGCTACATAGTTCAGTTTTACCATCTCTTTCCCAAATTCTTTAAAGCGATTCGCTAAATCTTGCTCGTTTGTTGCATTTTTCACTGCTTCGAGTGCTTCCTCTACCTAGAACATGACACATCAGCTCTGTTATCATTTTAATCCAGTTGCACTATTTGACAAAATCTGTAATTATTCTATCCATTGCTCCTTATTATATGGATCCAATTTAGCTTTGAGGTCCATCACTGTACAGTGGCTTTATGATAGTCCCACTAACTTTAATTAGGTTTCTTAATAGAGGAGCTGTCTGATTGCCATTCTGCATGTACTGTACTTTGGAATCACATAAAGACACTGTAAAAGAAATAGCTATATTCATTTCCCCATTCATATTTATCAGATGAAATGTTTAATATCTGTGGGTTTTACAACGAAAGAGATGGATATTTTCTTAATGTGTGGTATAGGCTTCATGTGAAAATACAGTGAAGTTGTTAATTCTGGACAAGAATTTTAAAGAAAGAAACTAAAACTTACTGTTAATATTTAAATTTACCCTAATGTTTTAAAAAACTGCATCATTGTTAAACAAATGGAACAATAGATTTAACCCAGAACATAGTTACTATTTCCTTTTTCTCAGCTTCACTAGGAGATTCTTTTCAGTTACTTCAAAACTGAAAAAAGAATCTATCAAGGAAAACAGAGCTGCAGTTCTTCAGTCATCCTGTAGCTAGCAGACAAACATAAAACCCTGGTTACACTAACAAGTTAATCTATTAAATCTATCATAAAACTTTGCCTTATGTATAGCAAGAAAAAAAATATATGAAGGGATAAAATGTTCTTTCAACACAGAAAGCAAAGTAACTTCTCCTGTGACTAGGCAGGAATTCAGATTTGTATTTCTCTCCCTCACAAGATAAAAATGCAATTCCAGGCAAAAAGATTGAAAATTGAATACCTTTTATTCATCCTTCTTTCTAAAAGCAATTGCTTCAATTCATGAGAATGTGTATAAGCTTTTAAACAGACACATTTTCTCCTCTAAGAGAAACAGCTAATTCTGATAGAGACATACTCCTATACAAGAATATGCTCGCAGCTTATTCTTCAAATGCCACTGGAAATCCATAAATTCGCTAGAAGATAGCGTCTAATGATTTTAGAAAAGAAACAAATATGTGTAGAACTTGTCTTTTAGTTATTTGTGTGGCTCTAACTGTATTTTTCTACCTGTGAGAGAGGATATTTGTATTATGATCTCTTAACTACCTTCTGTGGATTCAAGACTATCCACAAATTACACGCAGTAGAATAGCAAACTCATAGATTTCTATAGGAAAAGCTATAATTCCAGAACATAAATCTGTAGCATTGTTGAAAATATTTTTCTAGGCCAGAGAGCTGCAAGCTATGCCTCATTCCAAATCCAATTACCTCCTTTTTTCTTAGAAAGCACAGCAGTTTTTAAAGCTGAACTATCTGACTCCTTAACCGTTGAATAAAAATTATAAAAGCATCACTGCACGAACTAATTTGCTCCTGCAGGTTTCCCTGCAAAATATGAACATCGCTCTTTCAGATCAAGAAGCATTTACATTAAACCACCTGAATCTCTAACATTTGTAATGAGAAACATGGGCATGACAAACTGATGTACATTTTTGTAAGCCCTGCCAGCCCTCTATTAAATAAAATTGCTAGAGGATTTGTTACAGATTCCACTCTGATAATCACATTTTGAAAGACATTGATTATACTCTACTGTGCGTTATCTACTGTACAGACCATGAAATTTCAAAATGAATAAACTGGTTACTGAAGGTATTTGAAAGGACGCAAGCATGAAACCCTTATTTATTTATTTTTATAAAATTACTTTTTAAAATTCATTTCTGAGTAACTTCACTATCCTTAAAAAAACACAACCACACTCAACTATACAGATGGCTTCCCCTGATTAACTAGCACATACTTAATTACTATAGACTCATAATGCTTTATGTCCATCATCACATTATATTAGTGAAATTATCACATCACATATTATATTATTACTGAAAGAAATGACTGTCTTTCCAGATCACAACTACATATATCCCCTCTGAAACATTCATTAAAATGCACTATTTCTGATGAAGTCTGAAGCGTAACACACTCCTTTGACATGCTTTCAATGAAAACTGATTACAGTACATTGCAGGATCCCTGCAATCAGCCTTCATAACTTTGACATGGTGAGTGATTTGAGTTTATTAATTTTATGGTTAACTTACACTAATCTTTGAATGTTACCACTGAGTCAACACAAGAGCTGTCCCATAGTAATAGTTTTATATATATGTATGTGTATATATATATATAAACACTTTTTTCCTAGTAATTTATTTTTATCTAAAACTACTTTGCATTATAAAATGGTAAGATAAAATAGTTACGCTGTCCAATCCTCAAAAATAAATTATACTTTTTAACCTGAAAAACATAATCAAATTTATGGTCCTGAAATTGAATTTTGCTACAAACAGCCACAGACATCTGGGTTCATTGAGAACAGGAGGCTAGGATATTCACAGTGATAACTGACAAATGCAGACATTACAAGCCACAGTGCCGTACACTGTCCTTGCAAATCCAGGGTGCAAACTGTGTCAGTAAATACACCCACTTCCAAAAGACTATTAGGCATTTGTTTTCTCAATAACATAGCACACTGCTGTAACAGAAGGAGGAAATCTCAGATGTGAGAACAATATTTCTCACCACCTATGAAAAAGCTCGAATTTTAATCATAGTGCTTAGAGAAAGCTGTTGTTCATAATATTAAGTGTTAGTCTCACTAGCAAAGGATTATTTGAATTATAGTTGTTTAGAGTATTATAGTGGGGAAAAATTAAAAGCATATTCAAGAGAGATGATGTTTACACTGAACATAATCACAGAGCCATGCGTGACAGCTATGAGAAAATCATTCTGTTACTAGAGCAGAACTCACTAGTATACGTGCAGAAAAATCTGCTTTTTTCATTATAAAAACTGTTTTCATACTATTTAGCTTATCTGCACAATTTTCCAGTTGAAAGGTTCCCATAGTTTTCCAAAAAGATAATTTTATTTTACAGTCACACTGTTAAAAAGACAAACTAAAGAAAATACTTTGTAGACAGTTATTAAAAAGAAGGCAACTCCTCTGCCAAACATACACATATACTCTGAAGGCTTTAAATATTCTGTATACGAACTTCTGCAGAAATTTGTTTTGTTTCAGAGTTTTTGGTTTATTTATGCAATAAAAATGAAATAAAACTAAAAAAAGCAAAAAAAAAAAAAATCCCAGTTTCTATTTCAACGACTTTTAACATGCCCGCATAAAAATATGAATGGTTGCGACTAAATGTGAATACTAATCCATACCAAGATGTCTCGTCATCTGTAATTCCTCTTTATTCTGTTTCATTGATGACTGATTAAGCACTTGTACTATTTTGTCAGAAAGAAAAAAAAAAAAAAGATTCAATCTTCTGACACCTTCAGATGTTGTGCAGACTTCAAGTACCACAACTGTAGTACCTAAACTCTGCCACAAGGTAGCAATACTTTACAAGTACTGAGTTAGTAAACGATCCAGGTAAAATGCAAAGTGAGTCAAGCAGATGCATCTGTTCAGTGCAGTGGGGTGCTTATCAGCAGTACTACTCCAGTCACTGAAGACATCTGACAATTTTTGCTTTAAGTCTCCAAAATTTCATTTCCTTAAAATTAGAAAATGAATTAGACCAATGTGGAAATGTGTGCTTCATCCTAATTCCTGCTCAGCACTGAAAATAGACACTGAGATAGAGTAAGAAATATGAGCACTGACATTCACGACTGACTTCTCCCTATTTTTGTATATACAAAATGCAAAAACAATGCAGAACGTTAAAAATGCATACAATTTTCAGATGTGACAGGAGCCTCATGACGTCAGCCATATCAGCCAGGATGAGCAAGCGAGTAACAGCAGAAAGCAAGGCACGAGCAGCCCGCACCATGGTGCCTCGTTTCACAGAGGAGCATGGGTCGTCAGCAAACTCTGAAGAGGCGATTCTCATTGTTTCTCCTAGAATTGAAAATATTATAATTAAACAATAGTTTTACATGTGCTTTTTTTTTTTTTTTCCAGCAAGTATAAACCATCCACTAATTTAAGTGCTCTTTGGAAAATATTAATGACTTAGTACCCAATATTGAATTGCTCAAGGGAAATACATTTTTAAAACGTGTACAGCAACTGCCTCGATATTTTTCTGCCTTTTTTCTTTATTCCCAGACCACTGTTGTTGTTCTACAGCAGTCACCTGTAACAATTAAGAAGGAAAACAAAAAACCTAGACAGACTGCTGGGCAAACCACCTCAACAAAAGATAGATACCACTGTGTTACACAACTACAGAACTCCCCCGTCGGCAGAGAGGACAGAGTAAATCAACACTATTGCCCTTACTGCATCTCTCTACAGCTCCTTCTTCCAGCTACATCCTCCTTCAATCCTGCAAGAACTCCTTGCCTTCTTGCTCACATACATACTTACTCTGTGTTTTTCCACCTAGAAGAGCTATCACTTCTACTAGAGAATTTTTCAAAAGAAAAAAAAAAAAAACAGAGTAACAGAGTAACCATTGCTGCCATAATTTCACTGTCCAGTCTTCTCTTATCACTCCTTGTATTCTCCATCCCAAACTGCCCTGAAACGCACATCCCACCCCCCAGCCCCCTACCCCCAGCTCCCATAGTTGCCTTTCTATGGACTAAGCAAAACACTCTCTGGGATAATAAATACCACATGCGCTGCCTGGATACATTATTCCTGTTTAATTTTAGCAATGAATCATACCATATCCTGAGTTGGAAGGGACCCACAAGGGTCCTGGAGTCCAACTCCTGGCTCCACACAGGACCACCCAAAAATCAGACTGTGTGTCTGAGAGCGCTGTCCAAATGCTTCTTGATCTTCTTGACCACTTTCCTAGGGAGCCTGCTCCAGTGCCCGACCACCCTCTGGGTGCAGAACCTTTCCCTAACACCCAGCCTGACCCTCCCCTGTCCCAGCTCCATGCCGTTCCCTCGGGTCCTGTCGCCCCCAGAGAGCAGAGCTCAGCGCCTGCCCCTCCGCTCCCCTCGTGAGGGAGCTGCAGGCCGCCATGAGGCCTCCCCTCAGCCTGCTCTGCTCGGGGCTGAAAAAAACAAGCGATCTCAGCCACTCCTCATGTCTTCCCCTGTAGACCCTTCGCTATCTTTGTAGCCCTTCTTCAGACACTCTCTAATGGTTTTCTGTCCTTATATTGTGGCGCCCAAAACCTCACCTAGTACTCGAGGTCAGGCCACCTCAGCACAGAGCAGAGGGGGACAATCACTTCCATCGCCCAGCTAGCCGTGCCATGCCTGAGGCACCCCAAGGTACGGTTGATCCTCCTGGCTGCCAGGACATGCTGCTGGCTCATGTTCAGCTTGCTGTCAACCAAAACCTCAGATCCCTTTCTTCGCCAAGAAACATAATTGTGTTATTCAATACAATACTTGGTAAGCAGTTTGAGATTTTTAAGGACTAACTTCACTTCTCCATTTGAGTAGACAGAAGTATTAAAAAAAAAAATAAACATTTCTTAGTGCTTGTGCAATGAAAGAGCTTAGGCTCCTTCCATAAAGCTGAGATCTAGTAATTGTATGCTAATACAGCAAATACTGCTTTTAAAGGAGTAACAGTAGGGCTAGGTTGGAATACAGTAGCAAAAGGAAGACAGGGAGAAGCTGAAGGAAAATATCAGAAAGAAGGATGAGCTACAGAAATAAGATAAGTTGGCAAGATAACGGCGGAAAAGGCTTTGAAATCAAATTGGGAACTTCTTTTCCCCTTATTTACAGCAAGGAATAAGTGACATACCTAAGCATAAAAGAGTTTAAAAATCATAACTCTCTTACAAAGATTTGGTAATCCAATTTAAGCAAACAGATTGTGAAGCTCAACTGAAAGGGAAGTATTACATTAATTACATGGAAATGTGATTAACATCACACAGAGATCAGGTAAAAGCTGATATGTAAAAATATATACGTATATATGTATGTATAAAATGTGAATGAAAAATAAACAGCACACCTCTGGAAGTCAAAGAAACTAATGGTTTAATGCAGTGGTAATAGAGAAAGAATTGCACACATCATTTCCTTTCATATATGACTCACAGAGGACAGTGAAGTGGCTTCTAGTGTAGGACATTTGTTTTTTCTGTAACTACCAGAAAAGCAATAGAACACATAGACCATGCAGAAATAATACAGAACATGTTTCAGACCATAATTTCCCAAAACTATGTCAACCACCTAAAAAGTAAGTTTTTCACTAATGATCTGGAACGCAGCATGATGCATTTAAATTTCTCCAGTTACTGGCAGAATTGTACAGTTCCAGAAACAGGAACCTCAACCTGACACTGAAACTAAAATTTAAAAATTTATGCTAATCGCTAATCTGAAAGGAATATTGTAACATCAAAACTGAAATCCAACTGATTCCTATTTGTGATGTGAATGTCAAGGATGAACTGACTAGAATATAAACTTCACATTAAATGCTGAGGCTCCCAGAAAAATCCACTGATTCTAAAAGGTTATTAGAATGTTTTTAAGTAAGCAGACTACACTCTTAAAAATTGTTATAAACTAATAAAACACTATTCCAGGCAACAGGGGAAACACCATCACTTGCTGTCACCTTCATCCTTGTAGGAAATGGGTGATTACATCTTACTTCTCAACACTGTCAGCTGAAAAATAACAAAGTGAAAATACATCATCTTCCTTAAGAAATGGGAGAAAAACTATGGATTCAAAGTAGAAATTTGGGGATGCTACTGTTAATCCACTCTATGAGAAACACACTTGTGTGTTTTAAGGGACTTCAAAATGGAAAACAACCCAGTACAGAAACCTCAAAACTAACCTCTCAAAACCTTTCAAAACTAAGCCAGCCCAGCTACGGCATACAAACCCATCTGGGTTAGATATATAGATATATATCTATTGGAATTATGATGTGGCTATGCCAAACAAAAACAGTTTTTAAGACAATCTATTTAGCTTTCCTTATACTGTTAGCCACTGAAAAATGAAAGCTCCAAATTCAAGTTGCTTTTTAAAATCCAGCATTCTCTGAATCATAAACTTTCAGCAGTTTCTATATTTGAGTTTATGACTTTCTTTTCAAACCAGTTTTATTTATTCATATAATACAAGAAGCTGAATTAATAGGTTTATATTCGTTTTCACCTATCTTGCTACTATAATGCCATCAAACCCACCCCACTGTGAGACAGTGACACTTTCAACCAGGCAGGAACAGCACATGCTGCCTGACCAACTAGCAAGGGGCAAAAGCAGTTTGCACCTGCCTTGCTCTTGATGTGAACACAAGTCTGAGTTTGTATTTTTTCTTCTCCCTCCAGTTGCCGATTTTTTATTTCTTATTGTTTTGGTATTATGTTTATATTCTTTTGTATAGGTTGAAACTGGAAAACAAATATATTAGGAGTTAACAAAAGATCAATAACTATATAAGCCTCATTTCCCTAGGAAATCAGGTTGAAAGAGGAACAAAGCTATTTAGAATGAGATATTAACACAAACTTTGCTACTATGTTGAAAAAATTCCTGTTTCTCTTCAACATAGAAACTCTCAAAGAATTTCTAACATGAAATCAACACCTATTTACATTCCCTTTAGGACCATTATAGCAACATTCAAAAAAATACCAGAAAGCATAGTTTCCCATAAGACAATGCAAATAGTAAAGGAAATAGCCCAAATGGATAATTCCCATCAGAACTCTTCGTTATTTTATTACCATTAAGACTACACATTCTTACTGTAATTTGTGTGCAGTATCTTGGATGATAAGTCAATAACACACACTTTCAGAAGACGACTTCTAATTGCTCATGGCTATGGCTGCATACTTTTCTTAAATTTCCATAAGGTTGTCAAAATTCCAAAAATGTTTCTTAAAAGACGAGGAACAAGCAATCATTGCCAGATAAAGAGACAATAAAATAAATATCCAGACACGTTTTAGTGTTGTATTGCATAGCACTCCATAATCAAAGTTCTAGGTATCAACAGCTCTTGGCTCAGAGTGTGCTAAAAAATAAGGATGAAAGCTTTGCTAATCATTTGAGTCAGTGACTCAAAATATTCCATGGAAAGTAAGAGGTTGAGTGCAACCACAGAATAACTGAGAATCTAACATGTGGGCAAGAGTTAGATTCAAATCTCCTAACCTTTGAGCCAGAATGTAGATAACTGGACTAATTTAATCAGTGTAACAACTGGGAAGACATCATCTTCCCTTCAGTCACTTATTAAAAGAAACTATCACAGCTTTTTGTAGAGAGCTTGAACCAATATGAACTCCCAGAGCATAGCAAGCTGATTGAACCCAAGGGGTATGTGTAAGGGTATGAAAATATCAAGGCTTTAAGTCTTGGTATTTAAGCCCAAAGTTGGTTTCAGATGAGATGGAAGTGATGCTGAGCATCCAGTTATAAACCTTTTGTATGTGAAAATACTTTGGTTCTAAGTATATCCAGCAAGCTTTGGATTTTGGAACCAGATGTCCAAGAGTTCTTTAAACTCCATTTCAGTATTAAAAAGACCTAACAGATCTTTGCCAAATTTTCAGTCAGTAGCACTGTTAATATTCATCATTCAGATGAATATTTACATTGAACTATAAAAGAAGTTAATGACAGTTGGTAATTGGCCAGTGGCACCAAGGAAACAAGCAGAAAAACTACCTTCTTAGGCTTGATTACTCCAGCAGATATAACTAGCAAACATATTTGAATCAACAGTAGTGGACAGAGAACGCATGGAGAGGCAAAACAACAGCTTAAACAGTTTGGATTAGATATTTAGCATTTAAAAGCTAGAGTTAAGTAAAAAGAATCTTCTCCTAAGTAATTAAGCAGAAAGTATTAAATATATTCAACCATCTAAACAAAACCCAAAGGAATTAATATAAAAGTTCATAGCAGGTTGTTTGACCCTCATAAAGAAATAGCATTTCACAATTTTAAATCTAATAGTCTAGCAAGCTAGATGTTACTAGGGAGCAAGGGTTGTCTATCTCAGTGCCAGTTAACATATTCTTATCCTTGTACAACAGTGGTATTAAACCACTCTTAGGCCAAAAGTAATGTTGGAGCTACAGCTAGTAAAATTACTTTTCAGAGAAACCGTTTTATCTGAAAAAAAGCCAACCCTATTATTTTCAGTTATCTGTTTCTTTCCAAATTCATTTCAAGTTATTCTGTAGTCAGTATTAAATTACTTTCAGGGCAAATTAGGTCAGTGCAAGAAACACAGACATCTTGAGTCATCAGGTCTGCTTCCTTGCTACTGCAGACAGTCATGTCATAATATAATTAATAATAATCTTAATATGATAATAACTACACTCATAAATTTACCAAGCTTCTATCTTTGAAGCAGCTCAGACATTTAACCCCAATTAATCCTACTGGAAGTAGGAAATTCATTCCAAAATGAACTCCAGTATCTGACTTTTTTTTTTCCCTCATTAGAGACACTTTAATTCCATACTGGCTGTATTTATAGTTAATTTATACCCATTTCTTCTTATGCCCCATTTGTCCTTCCATTTAAATAAGTATTCTTCTTCCACTGTGTTTCCTACTGTCCCTTTTTCACTTCATGCATTTTTGTGATGAGCATGACAGATTAAAGACAACATTTCAGTCTCCTCTCTTGCATGGATTTGCACAGCTAGTCCTGTAATCATTTCAGCAGCCCTATGAACTGGCTGTTTCTGGAATATATGTGATAAGAACTGCAGTTTTCTGGGAGATACCTTATCATTCTCAGCTACTAGAAATACTTCACCTGATACTCTGAAAGTATACGTAGAGCTTTTTCATAGGCACGTCATGTCTGCCATTTTCTGACTAAGATCCATATACTAGATTCTTTGGCACCTTGCTTTAACAACAAAGTATAAATTTATTTTACATTTCTTAAATGAGAAGTCTGAGTTGGGTTAGTAGGCGATTTATGAAACCTAGGTCATTCAGCAGAGAAAGGCCCTATCAGCCACATAAGTACTGCTCACCACTAATAAATAACTAAATAAAAACCAGAGAAAGACCAAACAAAAATACTGAAAAATACTGAAATCCAGCCTAATTCCTGAATACTAATGATCACTCCAAACCCTGCTGCTACTGTGAAATTAGGTCTCATAGATGGACAACGTTTCACAGGCTAGGATCCATTTTGGTTGGGGCTGACAGTTTTTGGAGTTTTTTTTTTGTTGTTGCTGCTGTTTGTTTTGTTTTGAATCTGAGTAATGACTAGAAGGCATTTTTTAATGACAAAGTTAATATTTAGGTGCCGGGATCTCATCCGCTTGAGAAGATTCAAACCTGCAGGTACTGACTCCTAATACCACTATCAAATCACTTAGGTTGCTCTGAGACTTAACCAGGGAACTCACTCTATCCATGCTTAGATTTGAAATTAGTCAGATTGAGTCATTTTCTCTCAACAAAATCACAGCATCTAGAAATTGCGTCTTCTAGATCTCATTCTCACACACACAAAAAAAAGACCAAAAAAACCACCTTTTTTCCTTAGATTTTCAAAATAAGATATCATTTGATTTGCAATATTAAATTTGAGGAGTCATATAGGAGCAGATAAAGATGTCTTTACGTGTATTTATCCAGAATCATGCACACATACAGGTCACACAGTAATTTCCGTTGGGTAATTCAAGTAACACAAGCTTAACTTCTGCAAAAAGCTATCAAGGGATGATTGAAAAGGTCACCAAAACTCTGAAAGATACAGCACTTATTGGCTCATTCACTCCAAAAACGGAATGAACGGAATGTCAAAAGTGCAAAAGGAAAGGTCAATCCACTGCACGCCTCATGCTGAATCCCACTGAAATCTCTACTTCTCTTCACTGAAGTCTTAAATTGGAACAAGGCTTCAGCCAACTGGACTGTGCTAAGCGAATACTATACGTTGAAAGTGAAAATCAACTTGAATAAAAAAGAGGCTGAAAAACAGATGAAGTCAATGAAACTTTACATATATGCGTATGTATATTTAGCAACTATTCAGGTTCCTATTTTTTACTGAAAATATTTTTATTATACCAGTAGCCAGGACAGGTGTTAATAAACAAGCATCCTATGCTGTTCTTAAACAGACATACGCACACAAATATACGTGCACATATCAAAGGGAAATTAAAGGATGATGACACGATTTTTTTTAGAAAATTAAACAACCTCCAACCGCAACTGTCAAAAAGCAACCATGCTATTACCACAAATGTGGACTTTTGCAGAATTTACAAAAAAAAATATCAGTGTGGCCACATTAAGTGGAATAACAGATCACTCATATATATTTACAAAAATAATAACCTGGCTAACTAACCGGCTGTTACTGGTACTACCTGGCTTTGGGAATCCCCAGTTCCTGAGACCAGTGGGAAAACAGGAAGGCAGGCTTCCCTTTGGTGGAGGAGGATGAGGTCAGGTAACATACAAACAGCCTGAACAGGCCAAAATCCACGGGCCCTAGTGGAGTGCACCCACAGTCTCAGAGGAGCTGGCTGAGGTCATTCGCAATTATCTTTGAAAGATCGTCGTGAATGAAGTCTCCTGAAGACAGGAAGAAAACAGATATCACTCCTTTCTTTGAGAAGGGTAAGAAATTGGATTCAGAGAGCTATAGGCCAGTCTATCTCACCTCGATCTCTAGGAAGGAGATGGAGCAAATGATCCTGGAAGTTCTTTCCAAATTTATGAGGACAGTGATGGGAGCAGTCAGCATGCATTTATGAAGTGAAAACCATGCCCGCTCAACCTGATAGCCTTCTACAATGAGAGGACAACGATGCCCAGACAAGTTGTGGAGTCTCCATCAGTAGAGATGCTCAAAACCTGACTGAACATGGCTGTGGGCAACTTGCTTAGCTAACTCTGCTTTAAGCAGGGCTATTGAATTACACCACCTTCAGAGGTCCCTTCCAGCCTCTATGACTGTGTGAAATCTCTCCCTCTTCCAGATTTTGAACAACTTCAGGATCTTGCACTACAGCAGTGCTGGTACAAGACCAGAAGTGTGTGATTTCTTAACTCTGGAAGTCAAGATGATCTACTGTCTGGATTTTATCAGCTCTTTCCTTCATATGTAACAGCATAAGGTTTAAGTCTAGCAGCAAACACAGAACAAATTGCTTATGCCTTCTTTAGGACTGACATGTAATTTGCTGTATCTTGAAAAACAGAACAACCCCTTTGTTTTTATGGATACTGAACAGGAATCCTGGTTATAAAATGTTATTCTCTTTGACAAGTATTTTAGAGTACTGTCTTTTTAATTGGAGACAGAGCATTGCTAAAAAGGTATTCTACAATATAATCATGTATAGACACAAACTGAGTTGCAGATTCCATGTAGAACACTGTTCATGATATTAGATAATATGAAAGATTTGAACAACCCATAATTGCTAACAGGCTGTGTTTAAATAATGTAAGTAGGTTGTTCTTGTTTTTTTTTTTTCTCTTTGTTTGTTTTAAATTTTTTCCTCGTGGATGCAGTTATGTTATTAAACCAAACAAAAACAACCCTTCAGGACACAAAGATCTGCAGTTTTATCCCCTTTGCAGTCATCCCATCGAACGGGCTGCGACCCCCTGCTGATCATCCCAGTATACTTATCTGCAGTCAAGTTTCTGATTCAGGTACAATGAGACACAAGTCTTTCCACTTTCTATATTCCTCCTGCCTTATTAATCGTATTTCATTATTTATTTCCTATCTTAAAACATTATGTTTTGTTTATTGCATTTCAAAATCCATCCTCTGTAATTGAAATGAGTGCATTTCAGTAGTAATCTCTGTTTGGACATCGTATAATCATTTGTTAGCATTTGGGAAGTCAGTTGTAGAGTATTTTCATACTGAAGAATGCTGCATTCTTCCTAAATATAAATATGCATTTTAAATGCTAATCAGAATTCCCAAAGCTTCACATGAATGCTATTAAATTTTCATCTCTCCTGCCATAACACCTTTCTTTTAAATTTTTAGTACAGTGTCCTCTAAAACTTATTTCCTCTTTCATTAGCAGTTAGGACTTCGTTCTCTTTCTGTGGAATAATGACCACTTTTTTCATCGTATTAATAGATTTCAATGCCAGGAAAGGCCACATATGATCTAGCTTGATCTTTTCCCATTAAATTTCAGCCACTAGAGCTGTATCCCTCTGGAACTGATTATACAGACAATCTATTTGACTTAAATTTGACTGACTTTACATTTGACATTTAGATAGAGTGATACAAGAAGACGAATCACTATGTATTTTACAGCACAATGGATATCCTTAAAGCTAGTACATATTTTAGATTCAATATTCGCATTTACATCCAATAGCACTACCACCTCATTGACTTCATAGACCACTAAAATGTATCATTTTAATTAACCCAACTACTTTTTTGCTAAGGGACAGTAAAATACTGAGAACACAGAACTTGAAGACATTTAGTCACAGATCTATGACAATCTAATACAATTATTTCACAAATGCTACACTTCAGAAAGAACTTTTCTAATTAACAGTCAAATTAATAGTTCATTTGAAACAGCACTGATACACTTAAGTACAATAAAGCTTTAATTAAATTTCAATTCATAAGTAAATTGTTTTGGATGTAAGAACACATTACCATTTCTAATCCCTCTTTGTCTGCAGCTCTCAGCTACTTCTCAGACTATCATACTTCAGGGATAGACTAAACAACCGACTAGCCTTCATGGAATTGGACAGCTGACACTAACATCTTAAAAGTTGAAGATTGTGGTTGATGCTAGGGAACTTAAAAACACATTGGGCCTCTTAAAATATGAATAAAAACAGAAGCAAATTTTAAAATTCAAACAACTGAATTCTAATGTGGACTCATTTGTTTCCTGGCGCATGTCAAATGTCACGCAGCTGAACTTCAAAGTTCTGCTGAAGACAAGGACAGTGCTTTTGGGTTTATCTCAAAGTAGCATCTGTACTGCCTAATTGTTCCTTGCTTTGCTCCTGATACACCTGATTATCCAACACTTTACACAAGATACCCTGCTCTCACACTCCAGCCAGGAGTGAACCCAATAGTATAGCATCCTTTTCAAGGAAACCTGGGTGTGCTTGTTAAGGCAGTTCAGATGCTATGAGTGGCAGAACTGTCTTCCAAAGATTAGAAAGAAACAGAAAGGATTTCTGCTGTGCAGCAAGATACTGAGGTGCATGATTCATACCTGCAGAAAACCTGTTCTTTCTTTTTTAAACTAGACATTTTTCCACAACTTCTAAGCTTATTGTAAACATTTGAGATATTATATTAAAAATAAAAAGCTTTGCTTCTTTTTTTCCTGGATAGCTACAGAACTGAGACAAAAAGCAGATTCAAAATTAGCAGAATATTTCTTCACATAAGCAAGAGCAAACTATTTAAGTAAATACAGTGGGAATTACTTGAAAAAGCTGCTTTTTTATGAACTATGAATAAATTTGTTAAAATAATTATTGCAAAAAAGAACTAAGAAGAATTTAACTGACAATGAAAAATCTTTTGCTTTAAGTCCTAGCAATTAAAGACTTGAATTTAATCATTTAATGGGTTTCTTCATAACAATTTATAAATGGTAAAGAGAAACGTGATTAATATACTCAAGTGAAACATATGAGGTATAGCAAAGAACAACAACTGAAAAGCATGCACAGATATTCCAGCAGTCAGTGAAAAAGAAGCAGCCTAAGAGAACTACTGTGCTGTTCTCCATCAGGCAGACATATTGCATCATTCTGGATATTACTTTCGTTCTGTGAGCTGAAGAGGCTTATAAATACTGTATAGCCAAGCAAGTTAGTCAGTAGATTATATCTATGCCGTAGGCATTGTCAATGAAGTTCAAAATCATAATTAGAATCAGCTCCACCATTCTGTATTATCACATGAAAAAATTGCCCAATGTTTACTTAAATTGGTATTTTTCTGAGATAAGCTTCAGATTCAAGCCTTGATATTTCCTAGTGGGCTACATTTTTGTAACAAAGTTTACCAAAAATTCCCATCAAGTACTGAGAATGGAAGGAACAGCAAGTTACTCCACATTGCGAGCCGACAATGTAAATCATCTCCTAGAAGCAGCGAGTAGGTAGGTAGGACTGATGGTAACACAGATCAATCTAGCGATTGATCAGCTCACTAGATGTTTTAAAGGGTAAGTTTTCCATTGCTTTGTATCCCTGCTAGTTTATACCATTTCTTATTTCTACTCACTTAGTGCCTATTTGTGAATGACTTGACAGAAGCAGGGGCTACCTGGCTCTGAAGAGAGTACATTTCCATGTGCAGTATAGCCTGGGGTTAATACAGCAGGAGTTATTGCTGCCCACAGCTCACCAGTTACATGGGCTTTCTGATGGGTATGACATAAAGGATAAAGGCAGATTATGAACATGATCACACAATACAGAACAATTGAGGTTGGAAGGGACCTCTGGAGATTATCCAGTCCAACTCCCTGCTAAGCAGGGTCACCTAGAGCACACTGCACAGGATCACATCCAGGCAGGTTTTGAATATGTCCTGAAGAGACTCCACGGCCTCTCTGGGCAGCCCGTGCCAGTACTGTCACCCTCACAGTAAAGAAGTGTTTTCTCATTTTAGTCGGAACTTCCTGTGCTTCGGTTTGTGCCCATTGTCTCCTGTCCTGTCACTGCGCACAACTAAAAAGAGACCGGCTCCATCCTCTCGACACCCTCCCCTCAGATATTTATACATATTGATGAGGTCTCCCCTCAGTCTTCTCTTTTCCAAGCTAAACAGGCCCAGCTCTCTCAGCCAGTCCTCGTACGACAGGTGCTCCAGTCGTCTGATCATCTTCGTAGCCTTCTGCTGGACTCGCTCCAGTAGCTCCACGTCCCTCTTGTACCAGGGAGCCCAGAACTGGACGCAGTACTCCAGGTGTGGCCTCACCAGGGCTGAGTACAGGGGGAGGATCACCCCCCTTGACTTGCTGACAACAACTCTTCCGAATGCAGCCCAGGATACCGTTGGCCTTCATGGCCTCAAAGGCACATGGCTGGCTCATGGTCAGCCTGCTGTCCACCAGGACTCCCAGGTCCCTCTCTGCAGAGCTGCTCTCCAGCAGGTCGGTCTCCAGCCTGTACTGGTGCTTGGGGTGTTGTTCCACCCTAGGTGAAAGACCCTGCACTTGCCTTTGTTGAGCTTCATGAGGTTCCAGATCACCCAACTCCCACTGATCCCACTGAATGGCAATGCAGGCCTCTGGGGTATCAGCCACTCCTCCCAGGTTTGTGTCATCATGTTCTTAACATTTTTTTATTTAAAAAAATAAATTAACATTTTTTCTTACTTTAAAAAATCTGAGAAACAGAAGCAGCAGGTGAAAGGAGGATAGGAAACATGGGCAGTACTGATGAGAAGGTGTGACATATTTTTGTGAAGAAAAACAACATATGTTTTGTCAAACACTGCAGAAATCACCCAAGGATAGAAACTGAAGTATCCACAATGAAAAAGACACACACACACATACACACACACAAACTAAATCTAAAACTCAAATTTAAAACAATAATGGATGAATGATATTTGCAAACATCACAAATCATAAGCAGGAGAGATTCTAGACTTTTAGTAGATATAAAAATAATGGTAAATGCCATACACTTGAGAGAACTGCCTCCTTTCTCAGTTTTCCTACAGAAACAGCAGCCATAAGGTCTTGAAGACCTAAATTTCAAAAATTGTTTGTCTCTGATAAAGAGGCCACAACTGAGATAAAATGATATAGCTGGCTATCAGAATATGGTAATTTGACACTTATCAGAGGAGAGCAACACGTTATTTAATTATAACAATTTCTGTTCCCTCAGTCTGTAGAATATTAGTCAGAATAGTAAGCCTTTGTAGTATGTGAAAAATGTACTGCAAGAAACGATGTGTTGAAATGGTAAATGGAAAGATAATTAATTAAAATCTTCTGCAGTTTTTAAGATCTAGCCATTAGGAAGTGTAATTCAAATTTTCATGCTGTCATTTTGTATTGCTTCTCTCACTGACTACCACTTTCTGAAACCATACCCAAAATTAAAGCCTAACCTGTACTGGAGAGTGAAGCTTCTTTACAGCTGCTCTTAAAGTTGGATGCCATGACCATGTCATGGAAAATGCAGTCAAAAATAAGGAACACAGAAGGAAACATAGGATAATGGAATCATTCAGGTTGAAAAAGACCTCTAAGATCATCTCATCCAACCTTTACCCTAGTACTGAAGTCCACCATGAAACCATGCTACTAAGTTCTACGTCAACACGCTTCTTGAAGACCTCCAGGGTCTCCAAGACAACGTCACTGCACATCTCCAGATCAACCCCCTCAGTTTTTCTAACCCTATCCATTGCTTCATTAGACAGCTGGAGAAACTCTTATTGCTTTTGATCTGTTGAAAACTTCCATTATTGGTGATGAAAGTTGAAGAGGGCACCTACACACAGTCACACAGTCATCAGAGGTCACTTCATTGCCAGGCTGCAAAAGGTTCTCCTTCCACGTACTTTCAATCTGAGGCTGCAAAACAACCAATTTTTCAGTTCAAAGTGCGAATCAAACTTCTTTTGTTCAACCAAACAGGAAAAAAAAAAAAAGAAATTCAGTTCAGAATTTCTGCCCAATGAATCAATAGTGATTTCAGGCACTCAGCTGCGATCCAGACGATATTTCACAAGCCCATAAATTAGAACAACTTCAAACAGAGGGGCCGAGAGGCTGATCCCATGGTGCTCTACAGCTTTATGGTAATGGCGTTGTTCTGAGGACTCAGAGACTTCAATTCAAATCTCTGTACTGAATTAATACAGAGGCTTAAATACAGATTTCATGCATGCCAGTCAAATCTGCCTGCAGACCCATTGTTCATGGTTATCTCAAAACTTAATTGAAAATGCTTCACATTTAATACTGCTGGGGATTATTGACTGTGGGCTGAAACTTCCCGGTTTTGAAATTATTGCTGGAAGACAGAACAGGGCAAGGTAACTGCCTATGGCACCTTTTCCAATTTGTAAGACCCTACTTTAAAACAGATTAAAAAATCCTAGTGAAACTATTTTTAAAACTTGACCTAAATTCAGAAATTTCATGCACTGTAGTAGTACACTGTGATGGGTGGTGGAGTAAAATATATACTGAAAAATCTGCCTTAGTTAAAATCCTTTGATTTTTTTTTTTTAATTACAGTGTATTTCTACAATTCTTTCTCAATCACAACCTTTCTTAATAGAAGCATTGCTTCTAAAGAAACAAGTGGTGATTTCAGAATCTGATTTTACAATTCAATTCAAATATTTCTGGAAGTACAGTATTTTTATCATTTGCGATTTGGGAGTAAAATTTAAATTTTGACAACTGTCAGAAGCTGACATTCTAAAGCAATTTCATTCTTCCCCTGTTACAAAGCTACGATAGTCATATAATCTTCTAAAAAGACAATGTAACTAAATATAGTATTAAAAAGGCAAAATCACCCAGCATTAATTTTTATTATTTTTAAAGCATATCGCTGTGTTTTTGTAAAATCTGTCTCAAAAATCTGTGATATTTGGACAACATATCAAATGCCAACCACCCTTCATAACAAACAGCTCTTGAAGTTGCTTTCATAAACTTAAACTACCATGATATAGAACAAAATATTGAAAAGTGCAATGAATACTAGAAAAAATTTAACCAGAGCTGTAACAGAATTGCATCTTTTGAAAATGCTGCAGAGAATAAGTGCAGGCTCTTAGTCCTCAGCTGGCTTTAACAAGAAGCAATATCTTCATCGGTTCAAGACCTCCCCAACAGCCTGAACTATTAGGGATGTATACAGAAAATCACCTGTATTCATTGCATGCTTCGTTACTTTTTTCTTACTTCCCAGGTGTATGGAACCAATTACAGGGGAAAAGCATATTGGGACTGTATAAGGTTTATGGGATGCTTAGTGGGGAAACCATAGGTGAGGAAGAGGATGATCAAGATGGCATGGGAAGGAACAAGCAAAGGAAAATGGAGGAGTAAGAGGATAAAAGGAAACAAATTTGCAAACAAATTACTGGTCAGTGTACTTCCCTAGCTATGCCTTGTGGTATATGTGAGTTGTATACGTGGATTTGTGTACATGTGCCTCCTGTGAATATATGCTCAGCCCTACTGCTGCTTGGAGCTGGAGATGCAGCTGCCTCACTACTGGATTCAGCAACCCCTGGCACTATTTATGTGTATAGAATCTCTTTGATATTCTATACAGTGTCTGCTCATTCATCAGAAGTGCTTTAAATCATTTTGCAAAGGGAACATTAATGTCTTTCAAAAGGTAAATTCTCTGAGAGATGAAATAATTAATGGATTTGAAAACAGACTGAAAGAGCTAGCATTAGAGAATTTGCATAGAATGACATTTAGCATGCTATATTTCCTAGGATGAGCACTGCAAACATGAATAACCATTGGATTCACTTCTAAATGTAACAAGCAATTCAAAACAGATTATGAATATTTTTGAATAATGAGATAGAGTTTTCAGGCTACAGCTTCAATGACTTGTTGAATACACAGCTTCAAATCTCCATGCTCAAAGCTTCCTGTTGCACAAATGGGAGCCGTCAGAGAGACGGGCGAAAAGCAAGTTACAGAGTACCTCATCATAGACACTATTGGCAAAATAAAGAGTATGCTTATTATACACACAGGTTCTTTCAAAAATGTAGACCAAAATTCATTCTCCCATAAAGAAGGGCTGACCACAAGTCCAACTTCATCTTTCAGAAATGGAGATGAAGATTCATTTGTCTAAAGTTAACTCCTGCTCTTCAATTATTTCTTTCTAGAAACATACAAACGTACACACAGACTTCTCTCTCTAGAAACAGTGGTCACTAACTTCTGTAAGCAGAAAAAAAAAAAGTTCTCTTGTATTTCACTGAAGAGGATTACAAGTAAACTTAGGGAGAACATAATTTTAAGTGAAAAGGCAAGATTTTTTTTTTTTTTTTTTAAATAATAGCCCCTAATCCATGTAGGAAGAATAGCTCAGGTTACTTAGACAAATTCTAAGTGATAAATTATTAGTATCAGCTCCTTCTTCATATTTGCCAGATTCAAACCAAATATCCAACAATTCTTTCATTCAGCTCAGACTTTGGGAATAATGATCAGTCAGAAAGACTAAGAAAAATGTCAAAAAATCCCTCAAGCAACCCATGCTTAGATATTAGAGTAACAGATAATTTTAAATATTAGTGCACATCAACCCTTCATTCTGAATGCTGTCCCTGGGACACAGAGTTGAAAACAAATGCAGAAGTGAGACTTCCTCATTTGTTTTTTCTATAAAAATGATCTCCTTCTCCATGTCAGATGGTGGTTATATTGTGATACCCAATGGCTTCTACAGAAATGCCTTTAGGAAGTAATTCTACTTCCATGTGTTTCATTATTTATTTATATTTATAAATTAGGAAAAATGCTGGAGAACTCACAAAGAGAGAGGAAGCCTACATCCATTCGTTGAATTCTCATTGACCAAGTGAACCAAAGTGCAATTCATTCAACTAAGGTTTGTAATATTTTAAATTTAACCGCTACAACGAAGATGTTCCAGGAATGTTTTTAGATACTAATGGGAGCAACTATTTAAAAACAAACAAACAAAAACCAAATCAGGACAGCGGAAAAAGTAGGTTGTTGTAAGTGAGGGCTCCTAGAAAGCCTACTGCAGCCAACTTTCCTGAGCAAGTACATAAAAAGCCATCAGTTTAACGTGCTATGAGAAAAATTCACACCCTGGACTTAAATGTAAATTAAAAAAAAAAAAAGCTTACTAGCAATGATTTCAATGTGAGAAAGGATCAAAACTTGAGGAAGAAGGGGGAGAAGGGTTTTAAAAAAGAATAATCTCTCTATGCTATGCTGTTGTTATTGAAATCAAAAGAGGCATATGAGCTAAAATAGCATTATTATATATTGTTATAAAAAAGCTGGCATTGTGTATGTGAATTTAAGAAGGGCATCAAAAACACACTTTTTAGCATGTTCCATCACCAAGAAAAATGTTGCTAAGAATATTAGTCATTTTGTGTCAGTTGTTGATACATACTTTCAAGTTTACTGACGCTCATAACAGCACATGGATCGTATTCTCTTTATGCAATGTGCATAAATCTCAATGAGCAGAAAATTAATTCTACCTCTAGTTTTATGTTGTCTTCAAACATGAAAAATGTCAACTGATATTTTCTGTTCCTTGATTGAAGTATAAATTTCAGATTATTGTGCGAAGTTGCATCTACCCTCCTTGAAAAGCTGAATTTTAAACATGCAACAACCTGCTGCTGGACCTAATCATGTTTCTAATGAAGTTTTAAGTTATTTGCCAGAAAATTTCTAGGAAAATTATACTAAAAGCACTGATTTCCTAAGACAGACATTTCATAAGTCATTTAATAGACACAATAAATATACATAATCTATTTCCTTGTCTTGTTTCCCTTGGCACTCTAAACTGCTTCTTAATAAATTTATTTGACCTGAGCTCAACAGACCAACAATTCTTTGTAGACTTTCATGTGAATCAGAGCCTGAATGTCTCATCCACAGGGAACATCCTGCTTCTCTAATGATCAATAAAGGATCAATTGCAATGATCAATAAAGGAGCAACTGCATTTAGACATCTACGCCAGGGAAACATGCCAGTCTTGTCCTCTCCCCAGACCGTATTTCTTGTTTTTTACGTGTTCCTCTTTGATCCTCTGCATTTCTCAAGCTTTATAGTTTCAGGGCCTAGGGTTATTAGAATCAAAAAAATATACAAAAATCTCACTCCTCCCAAAATTTCAGTAAGCAGAAGACTGCTTTCCCTCACCTCTAATGAACGAAGACACAAATGACAAACATCAGTGCTTCGTTTGCTCCCCGTCTCGGAGATATTTTACACAGCTCTGACAACATGTGAATAAACAGCCATGCCGCAAATTATTCAGTCATATAGCAACTGGATAATTTCACTTACATGGCTTTGAACTGAAGTTTATTTTCACTGTTTTGTCTTTTTTAAGACCTACGGGACCAAACCGGACATATAATAGAATTATTACGGGATACACACACACACACACATACATACACGCTTAAGAGTTTTATACGTAAAATATTTACTTTTTCATAAAACTGTGTGAAATGCAAAAAGAAAAAGATTAAAAATCTGTTGATTTTATTTTTTTTACAACTCAGCTTTGTAAATCAAAACTGTTGATCATCAGAATTTTCTACAGCTATCCAAGTATAATTTATCCTTTAAGATTCCAGGAGTCTTAAAGCTATGCATTCTTTCTTAAAGCTATATATTCTTAAAGCTGTATATTCTTTTCATCCACATTCCTTCCAAAGTATTTCACAAATGATAGAGTACACTTGTTACACACCTATCAATGGAAAGCAAGTCTGTCCAGGATGAATTACAACTGTATATAGTAGCACAAAACAGTATAAAGCAATTTAAGACAGGAAATGAGGAACACCAGAGCCAGCTGTAACTGCAGGAGACATTTTTAGGTTGATGGTGTAATTATCCAAGCTGGAATTTTTCCAGAAAATCAACAAGCAATAGTCTGGAAAAACACAGCCCCAGTTTATTAATCCAGCTCTGTATGCCACTGAGCTAAACATACCATTCCACGTTGCACCAAGGCTGGTCTAGTTTATGTGGCTCGTGTGCTAATAACGGCATTTGGCATCTCCTGCTTTCTTAATTAGGGACTCGTGTTGTACAGACCCAAAAAAGCTGCTCCACTTTTCTGACATACATTTTTCTAGGCTGCAGTGTTGACAAAAGATGTCTGTATCATTCTGCACAATACTGCTTAAACTCTCTATTCGTCTCTCTACTGCCTGCACCTTAAAATAAATACATAAAAAAATACCAAAACAAAACAAAAAATAAAGGGGGTGGATTTTAAAAGAATAAAAGGCTTGTTGGCAATTAAGAAGTCAGAAAATCATTTTCAGGAAGAAAACCAAAACTCTCCACAGCATTCTTCTTAAATGTCTTTAGCTTTACAAAGCATAAATGTGCAAAGAAATCATTGTTAACTACCATAATGATCTATTGACAAAGAAAGCTAAATAAGGAGCTCAGACACAGTGCTAATGAATGTGGTGCATAAGCCTGGATCAGAGAGCATGACTGATGGATCAGGGCTGATGACTCTGAGACAGTAGAAAGCTCCTCGAGACAAGCTAGCAAAATTGAGTCAGCATCACAGCCCCAAAGGAAGATAGCTACAAATTTAGAGGGAAAACTGAAGATGCTCTTCTAGAATGTGACATAGCACAAAATAAGTAATGTAAGCAACAGGAAACTGAAGTAGCTGGCAAATGAAACTTCATGACAGAACAACCAAGCATCAGCATCAAAATTCTAAAAGAAAACAGAAACAAAAACAAAAAACTGGCATAATGTTCTACATAAGAGAATACAGCAAACACTGAACTTATTATGATGTGCTAGTGATTGATTAAAAAAAAAAAAACACAGAAACAGGAAAACTGTGAAATCAAATATATGTATAGTGTAAGACAGCCTCAATATAGAACAGACTGGAATATTCACAGGTCAACATTTATGTGTACAGGATTGTAACCCTGCCCACTCGTATGATCACTTGAGTCCAATTTCTAAGAACTGAAAAAAACATCAAATGAGTCCTGGGGCCTCACTGAAAATCAGTAAGTATTTTATACTTAAGTGCTTGAGATTCTTTTTCTAAATCTCAGTTGGAAATCTGCCAGTCTTGTTCTAAAGCCTAGGAATGATGATACAGGCAGATGGTATCTTCAGATTATAGGATTTACAATGGAAAATACCAAAAGGCACTTAATTCTGTTGTAACAAAGATAATTACAATCAACGTCAATAAAAAGGGTAAGTTTTTCTTATGGGCATGTATTGAAAATATATTTTTCCCCCACTACACGTGTAAATCTGAAAGCGTCTGACATACATTTCACCTTTTGAAGGAAAATTGTCAGATGATACCCACAGAACCATGGATATTCATGACATTTCTGAAATTCCAAAGCCTTATTCAAAAGCAGTTTTCTTATAATACCAATATAAATTTCAAAAATTAAATTTTGCAAAACCAGCATTAGTTCTGCCAGCAAAGAAAACATCTCATGGCTGACTCCAATGCCCAACTAAGCAATTTTCTGTAAGGCTACGTATCTTAAAACTTGCAATTTTACCTACACAGGTTGAAAACTAATGTTAACATTTATCTTAATATCGCCAATACTCAACAAAAATGTTTTTAATATTGGTATTATCTGCATATTTTCAGAGTATGATAACCTTTGCATGTATTTCAATACATGCTTGAAACCACAATTAGATTGTTCAGAAAAGTATGTACCATAATACTAATTCTACATTTGCATTCACAGACTTTAAACTACTGCTCAAAGTTTAGCTAAGTGACAAATTATATCATTTTGTTACATAGCAGAATAAAAAGCAAGTTCAAAATTAAACAGTAAGCTTTGGCATTGGGCAGCATGGCTGGTAAATAATGTTTGAGTTTACTACTTAGTGGTAGAAAAAGGAAAAGGTAAAAAAACTCTACATACTGCTTTACAACGTTAAAACAGTCTTTGTACTCGTTGCCAGTGACAAAGGTAGAGGTGTATTAATATCTGTATGCTATGTAAATATACATAAATATTATACCTATAGCATAGTATAAGAGTGGTTTGTCTTACACTATCAGAGAAGCTGATACACTTGATTTGGAAGAAATCTTGAAGAGACTCAAGCGTGGCAGTTACACCACTGAGCAGTTTGTTCCACATACCTTGTTTGCGTACATCCTCTACAGCAGCAACCAGTTCCTCCTTCAGATCCTGGCTCTCTTTAGCGATTTGATCTCCTTTTTCTAAAAAGTTCTGAGTAGCCTGCTCTACCGAGGCAGCCAACACATGAGCCTTCTTAGAGCGCCCTTTCTTCTTGCCGGACGGTCCCTTATTGCTTGTGTTAACGAGCGTTGTTACCTTTGGGAAAGAAAAAAGAATTTTCTATAAGTCTGAACAATTTTTCAGCTCTTAAGAGCAAAATAGATAGTCACCTAATTCAATGTTCTCGGTATTTTCTGTTGAAATGATGCAATGGTCACATGCACTGAATATATAAAATCTAAAGGTCAAAGTCCAAAGCATGGCAGCACATGCCCCAAAAAAAAGGTTTTTACTTTTAGCTTGTATTTAGTCTGGTCTAGGCAAATCAGCAGGCAAGCAGGGAAGGGGAGAAAGAAGAGAAACTTTTGTCACTGGTCTTCATTTTAAAAAAATGAATAAGCCATTAAAATGAAAACCCAACATACATACAGGTCAGTAACTATTTGAAAAGCAATCTCCTCTAGAGATAAGTACCACCACTTATGTTCAAGCAGTGACAAAACCATTGTGGATGTCTTCTAGACATTAAGGAATGAGTAGCTCCTGCTGCAAAGATTATACAGGTTAAAAGTATTCTGTGTAATAGTGCTTCAGTATATTTATAACACATTTGTGTAGGACAACAGTAGACAGTAAAATGGTCATACTTTCTCTCCAGTGTTCAAAAAGAAAGGAAATCTGCTTTCATATTTTTAGAATCTCCTACAAGAATTCCTTATTCAGGAGTCAGGTAAGAAACCCGAACCACATAGCTTAACAATACAGCGCAGCATATACAATACAGCACATACATCACAGCTTTTTGATGGATAGACCAAAAAAATTTAACATCGCTTCAGCTATAGCAGGATGTTTTTCTGTAAAGCCCAAATATCAGATATCATCAGGTGCTAAATACATGAGAAAAAGCAATGGATCCATAATGCTCAGTGATCCAATTCACCCTAGCCAGGATATAACCCAGGGCAGTCTATGTAAGTGGCGTATCTGTGTGCTAACCTAAAAATTTACTGAAAAATAATAATTAAAAAAAAAGTCTTTGCAATAGACAGACAATACAAAGCAAGAAAGATCCTAAAAGGAAGTAAAAAAACCTCACTGCCATCCCGTTCCTATTACAAGAAGCATGACAATGTGTTACAGTTGTCACCAAAGAGCCTTTCATCACACTCTTTGTGCTTTTTCAACCACATATGAAAACAGGGAGACTAAGGAACCTTAATAAAAATAAAATAGAAAAGGCTGTCAAGGCTTGAAAACACCATACACACAGATGTACAGGGAAAAAATGCCTGGATACAGCAGGATAATATTCTACCATCATCTGTTTTATTCCACTACTTATATTTAGAAATATTTCTTTTTTATTATTTTTCCCATGAAATTATTCTTCAATACAATTTCCTGAAGATCCTCTCATGGCTGATCATTGTCTATATAATAATTTTAGAGCTTTATGAAGATACTAGGATAATTCTGTAATATAACTCAGGTTTATCCAAAAGAATGGATTTATCCAGTACATCATGGGGAGTACAAAGACAACCTTTCAGATGCAACAGGCAACAAAACTGACTGAGCACCTACTGAAATTCACAGAAGTGATCTGAAAAGGAAGAGAACAACACTGGAACTTGATAGTAATTGTTTGAATTTAATGAACAAACTAGAGGTATACTGCCAGAACAGTGAGATAATAAAGGGAAGAAAAAGATCTGAAGCAAAGAAAAGTTGGTCAATAAATGGTAGATACAGGGGTCAATAGCTTTAAAAAAATAACCAAATTCTTCAAATAGCACAAACACAAAGAAGTTGTAGCTGGCAGAAGAACTGCTAAAGTCCTGTGAAGACACGGGGATTATTCAGATTACAGACCTCTTTTGATACCCTAAAAACGTAGTTTTCCACTAAAAATAATAAAACGCAATTTGACAGGATCGTGCTATCTGCAAGTCTGCTCCTTCTATGAATGGTTCAACTACCAAGATACTTTTCATCTAACCTTACCTACACATCTCTTGTAAGACCAACTAGAACTACTGAACTGCTGCAGTCAACAAACAGGAATGGGGAGCATAGCTGTCATAGAATAAGATAAGTTTGTGCATAGAAATATATAGTGTCTCATAAAATAGGAGAGAAACACAGAAAACCAGGGTGAGAACAAGCAAGTAGGTATAAGATTTCTCAGTTAAGTGAAATAAATCCTGAATAAATATTTCACCACCATAATCTCCAAAACATTTTGATGGTACACATAGAGTATGTATTTTAGATATATATACATGTATGCTTTAATAAAATGGTTCAACATGCTGGATTTACTAGTCCAACAATGTTCTCAGTAGAAGCAACAAGCCATTTACACACAGCCCTCAGAGCATAACAACTCTCAACAGGCAATTTCAAATAAAACGTACTTACATAGCAAAGTAAACATCCTGATTTAATTCACAGGAACTGTGTCGTTTCCTCCTTTAGGAGGCTTTCCTCCTAAAACTCTTAAGTATGGGAGAAGCCCTGCAAAAATCCATCTCTTGAATAGATCAGCACGTAATATGCAAAGCAGAATGAAAAACAGTAATTGGTTGAACATACATCAGTTTTAATTGTGTGTGTTTTGCTTAATGGGAGCTGGCTGGGAATCAGTTACTGTTCCTTTTTCTTTCCAAGAAGGCAGAAAGACAAATGCTGAATTCTGATTTTTGCACGTAATCAGATGAGCTGCAGGTGCCGGTATCCCAGACGAGGGAGACTGGTTTGCTGAATTCCCAAAACACAAACAGTTAGAAGCCTCGTACCTTATTCAAGACGCTCAAAGGATGGTTGTAAGTGCACATTACAGGTTCAAATAAATCAGGAAGTCAGAAACAAATGTTGATATATTTTGCCTTATATATTGTGAGCTTTTTCTCTCCACACCTGTAGTAAGCCTAAGGAGTTTTCAGAATAACTTTTAATAGTGTACTTTTTGAACAGGGATGGACAAAAAAATCCATACCATTAAAAAAAATGATAAAGAAACAGTTCTTTAGGGAGAGGAGGAAAGCTGAGAGTGGTCTGTTTTCAGAGAAAACGTGCTCACAGCAGATACTTGTTTCAGATTTGAATAGTTTTCTTAGATATCTAATTACAGACACCTACAGAAATGCAATCAAAACAGCATAAAACAATATGTTTGTAACGTGTCCTGTGGACAGGGAGACGGGCAGGCTGCATTGATTCCAGCCCCAGCACGGTCAGTCGGGTCTCCAACCTTGTGCACAACTCCAGTTTAATTTCACTTCTCTATTCCAGATGCTTCAATCTGCTTGGAAAATTACTCAATACCACATTCACTTAAATGACCTTAATAGATTAAACTAATTACTTTGCTGAATCAAGGTCCCAAACTAATTTGATCAAAAAAATACTTCATTTCAGAGACAGTCTCATTTACTGCGCCAGAAGAAAACACCAAAGGTTAGTTTCCTTAAGAAAAGAAAACGCACACTACATCCTGATTTATTTTAACACACACACCTTTCAGCTACTTGTAACAAAAGCATAAAATTGAAATCTCTGCCACGAGTAATAATTTATACATGTAAATACACGTCCTTCAGAAAAGCCTCCACGTTCTGAATTCATCAATCACAGCAGGTGTAGGAGTGAACATGTACAGAATGACGTGGCCCAACATGGTCTGCTCCTAATGTACAGTTTCAAAAAGTAATCAGCATATCAAAACTAGATAATGAGAACTTACGAGCATAGCAAAACATCTAAAATCTGCAATTGCCAGAAACTCCATTCCCAATGCAATTTTTGAGCATATGAGAAAGGCTCAGAGTGCTGAGCCTTATAGAGAGCCTGAGACATATAGAGAAGAAAGCATTGACAAGCAGACACAGTGTATATACTCTTTCCAAAATGTAAATATTTTCCAAAGGACGTGATGAAATTTCCTAGTCTTGTGCCACGAGCCAGAAATCTCTACTGTAATTGCTACTGCCATGCCTAGAAAGCTGGGCGCCTCATTCAATGAGTGTTCACGGTCATCTTCCTTTTGCATTGATTCAGAGAAAACTGGTGCGGACTCATAGGACTGCTAGAGATACTCCCCTGCATTTATTCCTAGATGACTTACTCTCTCTATTAGGGGTGAAGACCTGGTGCCAGCAGTGAAGTTGGCTTGCATCAAGTCACAGATGACAGCAGCTTGGAGACCAGTCGATGCACTACAGGGCAGGGCTGCCACTTGCAGGAACCACACAGAAGTTGATGAAGACAAGTGCCTGGTCATGCACCAGTACCGGAGGAACCCCTGGCCATAAGATTTAGGGACTGACAGGCTGGGGGGCAAATCTGCTTCGAGGGACCTGAGGGACCTTCATAGGCAGCAAGCTGCCATCAGCCTGCCCTGGCAGAAAAGGCAGCCAACAATACCTGCGCTCTTATACCTTAAGATAAACTCTGAATACTATATACTATACGCTTACTAAGTAGAGAAAGGTACTCTTACTCTATACTCTTAATGCCTAAACCTCAGCAGAAGCATAGCCAGACTGAGGGAAGTGATCATCCCCCTCCACCCAGCACTCCTTGAATTGCATCTGGAATATCCAGCCTGGGCCCCTCCAGTACAGGAAGACAGGCAGATGTTGAAACAAGAGCTTCAGGCTGGATATAAGGGAAAAAAAAAAATGTACAATGATTTGTACAGATACAATGATTTTCCTTTATATAGCAGATTTTATTCGAGATCCCAGAAAAGATTCTATATACTTTAATAGAATGACCTGGTAAAAAGAGCTAAAGGGAGTAAAGTTCAGGAGCCTCCTGATGCAAAGGAGATCTCCCACCTCCCATAAATGTACAGCAGCTGATAACTAACTGCAGTACTAACTGCAATGCTGGGGCTCCCTTCTCTCCAAACAAAGCTGGACCATCACGCAGCAACAGCTGGAAGATTCCTAGGACCGAAAGGCAACAAAGCAAGGAGAGAAACCATTCTCCAGCATGGGCTGAGGGCATCTTCTGCTTGGGATAGGGGAATTCTGGATTCCAGCCTTTGCACAGCCAGGTTGGGTTCTGCACAACACACAGCTCTTACAGAAAACAAAACCGCTCATAAAAAACAGAATCTGACAATTTTGCCCACCTGGGATACCTGGTGTCAGCTTATTGGAAATGACATGAAATTAACATTGAACTGCTAAGAAAGCAGTCTCTGCCAAAATCAGCAGTACCACTCAGAGAAGTCAGACATGCTGGGAGAGGAAAATTTCTTCCATCAGTAAAAGAAAAACCCTTGATACATTAGCTGCTTTCCCCTTCGAACAAAGCCATACGTCAGCCTATAACTGAAGTTGTAGAATAAAAAGAAAGAAAGAACCTGTTCTTATTAACACTGTGCTTGAGTTTTTGAGAAGTGTCTACCCGGAATATTTTAACTGTATTCATGGGGAGAAGAAAAAAAGAAAGAAAGAAATTAGACAAGAACATAGCTCACTTTTCTGCCAAGGCTTTAAAGCTAACTGGTTTACTTTAAGTAACTTACCCCACCTATGCATGTACAAAGGAAGGAATGTCTGTATCAGTTGAAGTTACTAATTAATGCAGATCTCACAAAAATTTAGTACAATTATCAAATATATCACTTGATAATTACCATAAGCTCATTCGGCAATCCTATAATGATCTTGGCTTTGTGATCACACTAGGGAACCTTGCTCTCCTGTTTTATTAAAGAAGCTTCACGCAGTTCTAGCACAGATCTCTGTTGGAACAACAGAACTTCACTAATTAATAGCTCAGTCCCACCCCGAATTAAGTCTTCCTTACACAGCCCCATCAGCACAAAAGAAAGGTGAAGACGTCGTTGATAAAAGGAGAAAATTGTATTAGCACGGATTTCCCTGCTGCAGAGGTCGCGGCAGGGATGCCAGCAGTGAAAGGGGCCAGAGCTGGCTCAGACATTCATCAAATTAATCCCAGTCTGCAGCTCCAGCTCATGGAAAGAAGAGCATTCCTGACAGCGTGAATTAAACTGTCCTCCCTGCAGATTTCTGAAATGCACGGGCCGAAAGTTTAACAACTGCGAAGTTTAAGAACTGCAATTTCCCCCACACCACTTTCCCCAATATCTGCTTGAATTGGATTGGATTAGTTAGTACAGATTTTCTATAACTGCATCACGCAACATACTAATCTGGACACTTTGGAGGAAAATACTGATATGCACCTTTTCACTGTACTACTACTCCTTGGGGATCGTCACTGATCGCCCACCAAGTACTCAGTCCTTGTCATTTCTTAATATTGAAATTATTAACATGTATATAATTATATATAGTATAAGTAGTTATACATAATTATATAAATATATTAATATTGATAGGGGGCTGGTGGGGTTTTCCAGCTGGAGGACAGCATTCATCTGCTTGTGTGTTTTAATACAGACGGTAAATCAAGTATGGCCATACAAACGTACCTTACATAAACAGGTCAGGTCAGGACTAGGTGACCTTCGAAGGTCCCTTCCGACTGAATTATTCTAAAACAACTCACATAAATGGTTTGGCTGCAACACGTGAAGTCAGCGTAAAAGGGCCTCTCGGAAAGATTACTAATTGTTCGCAAGAAATGCTGCTATTTGCCCCTGCCACCCCTATTTTCAAGTATATATTAACTCGCTCTTCCCACAGGCATTTCTTTGCATGCGAGCAGCTACAAGTTATTCCTCTCATTCCTCTCTTCTCATACGCTTCTGTATCAGCAATCTGCTGGAAACACTCAGTGACCTGCAAAAAGACAGCCCTGACATTTTAGCGTAAGGACCCTTTCGCTTCTAGAGATAAGACCCATCCGAGTGGAAGGCTAGCCTTAAATCCTCAGTGGTTATACTAATGGTATCCCCCCTGAGCACCGTTTTTAAAATCCTCCTGTTTCTGAAAGAATTTTGTTCCATCCAGGAGAAAAATCACCACAGCTGTCTGGAAAACAACAATTTCATTTTTTCCAAACTGTCTTCGGGTTTATGATTTTTTCTCACAATTGGTTTTCTTTGGCAGCAGGATGAAACAGAGACCTTTCAAAATACTTTGTGAGAAAAACAGATCGTGTTATGGGTTAAAGCACTGCCATGACTATGGGAAGATCAAAATCGAGTAGTGAACCAGTCTGAACGCAGAGCTTGTGAGCTCCACTTTGACCATCCAGAACCAGGGAAAAACCGCGTGGGACTTTTGTCTTTACATATTCCCAGCTCTGCACACTGCAAACTTTAAGATCTGGCTCTCAGCAGTAGCTCATTAGGTAATCCTAATCCAACCATGAGATTTATTGAGCAAAATGCGGTAAAAATTCTTTCAAATTACAGCGCCATTCACGTGCAAAACAGGGGAGCAGGTAACTTGTTTCTTTTCCTATCTGCGCTTAGTCTCAGGTACTGCCTGAAAAGCTGTGTGGTGTTTTTTTTTTTCATTATTACTCTTGGGAACGCACATTATCTGCTGAGCATGATTCAGTCTTCAATGTAACTCTTTTTTTTTTTTAAATAATAATCTTCAAAGTTCTTGATCAACTTAAGTAATTTGCCACTGCCCCAGCCGACAAATCATAACCGTTTTTTTCTAACAGCTTACATAATTAACACCTGTAATTATCTCTGCACCAGCTGTCCACCTAATTCATAAAAATGAAATTCTTTTCTCTGTTAAAAACAGATATTTGAATTTTCATCGACTAACGTGACCACCCACACTAAACGCCAGTGCTTTAATCCAGTCTTTCTGTTCACATTCCAGACCCCTTCAATGTTTGCAAACACCTGCTGTATCGAAGAACTAACAAATCAGCAGACAATTCTCTCTAATGTATACATTATTAGCCAGGATGTTAAATTAAAAAAAAAAAAACAGTGACACACCTACTTTCTGGATGTCAGTACATAGATAACTCCGGGCACACTGACTGGAGCCAGAATATTTTCAGCCAATCTAGCTCGAGGACAGCTAGCTGCTCTGATTCGCTTTTCCCCTGCCTTATACAAATTCCTGGACAAATTTGCATGTTTCTATTCTGTCAACGTGATGTACCTTTAGGATGTAATTTAGAGATAGCAACTCTGTCACTGTTCATTTATATTCTTCTTATCAGTGTTCACACCACGGGAAGAGGCTTATATCCTAGTCCATGTGAATGAATATTGTATAAGGCACTTTTAAAGTTCTTCAGTAAGTATTTTAAAGTTCTTCTGTAAAGTATTAATTCTCTGCGGAATTCCCTTTTACTTGTTCTGTTAACAAAAAGCAGCAAGAACAACAAAAAACATATCACACATTTTCCTCCTATACATCTTATGGAACATTATCTTTTATACAGCAGACACAGCAAACCCTCCGGGTATTTCCCCCACACCAGCCAGCCATGTCGCCTCTGTTGTGACCCCAGGAAAATCCCTAAAGACACCAAAAATGTAGTTCAATTGCTGTAGCTCATTCCACTTTTGTACAAATCCCACCACCAAAAGTGCCAGTGAGCGCCACTGGTTAATGGGGCCATGCTGTGGTGTGGACACATCAGCTGGGACCTGCTCGGGGACCACGACCAGCCCGTGGAAGAGGCAGGACAAGCGCTGACACTCATTACAAGGTCCTCTCTGCCTGTGCTGCTGTGATTGCAGAACTTCTCTTAAGAGCTAAACAATTCTCCTCCTCCATAGAGGTTTCTGGTACCTTGTTAGGAACGTCGGCAATTCCAGCTCGTGCCAAGCTGGAAATGCTTAAGGAGGCGTTTAATTGGTCCAATTAAGGAATCTGTAATTACTTCCAGGTTACTATCGCTCCGAGAAAAAAGTCTTCAACAAAATTGGTTTGATTCCCAAAAAAATCTGCTCGATGTCTACAATGCACGTAAAATACAGAAGGCAAATTTAAAATGTTCCTTTGCATCTCCTGACTGCCCAAACTCCCTCCCAGAAACAGCCGGCTCCAAGTCAAGCACAACTGCCAAAGGCAGGATGAAATGCACACTCCTGGTATTTTTGACCAAATCTGCCATATCTCACAAAAGTAATCAGATGATGTTAACCTCTTACCGACTCATTGCTGTATTTAAGCTATAACCACGCGTTACTTCATCTATCCATCTTATTAAACTTTAAGCATCTCCCTATGATAGAGTCTTCAGTTACAGTAAACCTGCTCACATGCCCCAAACAGACTTGGTATAAAGCATTCAAGCTATTTAACACTGAAGTACTCAAGTAGTGCTAGTTATACCATGTACTTTTTAGCTTTTTTCAAGCAATTTTGGTCATACCATTTCAAGTTACGTTCATTTTCAATTACATACAAGTAGGGAAGGCTAAAACAGACATTTTTTTGGTCTCTGCTCTCTAGACTGTGTCTTCCTTTTACACTAAACAGTGATAGGGTAAAGAAGCAGCAGCAGTCCCAGTCCCAGCAGCATGCCCCAAAACCTCACCTTAAACTTTCCTCAAACTCCTGTAACATCCCTGAGGCTGGAGTCGCATACATTTACACATCACCTCTCTAGCTTAATGATTTGTGACTTTTTCCTGCCTTAACGCCGCGTTTTAGCAGGAGGACTATCTCACCTGGCTGAGAACTGGTGGTAGAGCACTGCCCTGGGGGTGAGAAATGTGGGTCTGAAGTACCCCAGGCTCAGAAGAGCTGAACCAAGGCTTCTTGCTTCATAGGTCAGTACCTCAGCATCCAGAGTATTTTCTAAGAAAGTGGGCTGCCAAACTAATGTGGTTGGGTTTTTTAAAACCATGAATGAGCCATTTTTCATCCCTGAAGGAGGACTTAGACCAACTTCAAGCAATCTCGCGGCCTGTTAATCACCAGATTAACAGGCATGAGCTCCAGAAAGGGACGGCATTTCAAAAAGCCCCACTTTCTTCAACGTTTCTCCCACTGTTTTGTCACTCTCACCCATAAGCATCTCTCTTCTCCATGTGTTGAACAGGAAGCCTAAGCATTATCATAGAATTTGGATTTATGAATTACACTCCAGGAGCTTGAAAGGGTGCCCGAAAAAGGATGCCTGAAAGAACTTGGCATCTCCAGACCTTTGAGTCTTCCCAAGCTCCACACCAAGGACGTTTATGGGTTTTATATAGCATAGACTGAATTTGGAGCAACATTTGGAGATATTAACTCCTGCCCATGATCTTATGACCATCTTCACTGTTTATCATTGTCCTTGTGAGACAACGGCGTGCATTCATTTGGGAACTTCGTATGTTGAAACCAGTAAAGGCAAGTTAGTTAGCTCCAAATGATTATAAAATACGCACTAAGCAGCAGTAACCTCAAAGCAGGCAGAAGCATTAACTTTCAGCAGTGCGCAATCATCTTAGCAACAAGCGAGCAATAACTGAGGATGAAATAACTCCTTGCATTCAATAATTTTAATTTAACTTCATTCCAAGTTATTACTAGTCCAAACATCATACTGACATCATTTCTTTTCCTTGATAATTAAAATATTAAATGCCATCAATAAAGTAAGCGCATTTTCCTGTTTTTCTCCAATTTCACCAATTTTTATTTTGGGGCAAGACTTTGTTACACTACTTGCGTAAGTACAAGAAAAGTCATTAAGATATGCAAGTTGCTTTAAGGCTATGAAGCCCTCAAGACAAGCTGCTAGCAATCTACGTAAATTATGAGAAATAAAAGATCCAAAATAACACCTCATTAACTCCAGTTCCTTCCAAAGCTGAATACTGAACTAATAATCAAGCTTTCAAACTCGTAACATGCATTATGTGAGAAATGCATAAACAGCTTGCTATTTATTACTAGCACAAGATTAAGCCTTGTGGTACTCAAATTGTACCAAAAGTAAAAGACTGCTGGTATTATGTATTAAGCAAGATAAAATCAACAAAGAAATTTCCACTGACATATTGAAAGTAATCAGTGTTAACCAATCAGAAACGAAGCTACTTTGTCCTAAATATTGGTAAGTGGATCCTCCAAACCTCAAAAGGCAAGACAAACAAAACGCACGCATCTGTTGCTGAATCAGAACCAAATGTTAGCAGGTTTTTTTCTGATCTCCAAGCACCAAATCATTTGAGAGCTTTAGAGAAAAAACAGTATTTAAAATCTCAGTGTCAGGCTATCTCCCAGTTAGCTCTTAATCTTTATTCTTCTCAGTTCTTTAGCAGAATAGAGAATGGTTCAGAGCGTGCCTGACTCACTCCAGGAAGATATTGCATCTAACCACATGAGGGCACGCTACACTGCGGGAACAGCAGAACACGTAACTTGTGAAATCCCTGGGTTTAGAGGACTTTGGGGCTGTGTTATAGGGTCTGAATGACACTTATCAGTAAACAGCACATATTTTACAAAGCAAAATCGCTAGCTGATATTTCACATATTTTGTTGACATCTTTTGGGTTAAAAAACTGTTAGAATCTTTAAGACAACATTATCTAAGATTGAGTTCTTTAAAGAACTCAACTGCAAAGCAGACAAAGTATTAAGGGGAAAAAAATAGCATAAGAGATGGTAATTTCTTTACTAAGCTTCTCCAGCTTTCACTAAGTAATTCTGGGCTTATTTTATTGAAGAAAAAGAAAATAATTCCTTAACAGACATTGTATCTAAAATACAGGATTTAATATTATGTTTTTGTTTGTCTTCCAATGAGTAAGGCATTTTATTAGAAAAAATAACGTAAGAGGATTCAAATAATCTTAAACTGAATATCAAACTAAGACACCAGGCAACTATAAACTATATAAAAAAATATATTTCAGCATAAAACTATGTTGAAATTTCTCCCAGGAAGGGCGAAACAGAAAAGGTGACACTCCTGAAGGAGGCAGAGGAGAAGGATGCTGGACCACCATGGTTAGTGGTGACTTCAAAAGCCTCTCTCCAGTAGCTACTGAGGGAGCCTCGAAGACTACCTCCCCTAGGATAAGCATACTGTTTGTGAACTCTCCTAAACAGCATTCAAAGCAGTCTTATACATCACTAAAAACCTAAGGAAAATGATTCCCAGGAGTTTCAGTTTCAGTTAGTGGAAAGTAATGGAAGTGAAATACTTCAGACATATGCAGTGAGTTAGTACTCTAGTTTCTCTGTAACATGCAATATAATTTCATTTAACAAAAATCTTTCCCATAAAGAACAGCAAAAAACAGAAGAAACAAATCTCCCCCTCTATTTATGCAACAGATAAAGTCAAAATCTCCCCAAAATGGATATTATTCCATTTACTGGGAGTTCTACTTCCAACACTATGAAGAATAATGAAATTAACTTATTCTTTGAGTCAAAAATTGTTTGTTGTTGTTTGCTTGCTTTTTGTTTTGCTTTTAAATAACAACTGGGGAAATTGAAGAAAACAATTTAAAATGACTACCAGGAAAATGAATAAAAATCATTTTTCCAAGAAGACTGTGCAAATTTCTTTAAGGTAAAATCTGGACAGGTAAAAGCAATTGTTATTACCATGTTATTTCAATCCTTATCCAAAACAACTTTACTAAAATGAAATCGTAACTCTACAAAATGATATAATCATCTGCAGCAGACCATACTAGACTATTACACTTTTTTGTTTTCTTCTCCTAAAATGTTTTTTGTTTTTCTTTTTTGCATTTGATCAAACAGTAAGTGGGCACTCAAATATCCAGTCTGGGGAAAGAATGACTTGAATTACTGAATTTGAACAGAATACAATTTCTGATGATGAGTTTTCAGATGCTGGTACATTTCATGTTCAGCTACCCATTTCAACGCGAAGACAACCTCCAGAATAGGTGGAAGTATCCAGGCAGAAGGAAATAACTGTTTCAGTCTTTCCATTTTAATTTGCCAATTGTTTCATTTCTGAAATAACTTTAAATGCAATCTTTATAGAATCACCCACCAGCATCGATAGCCACACCTCCACCATTCAATTGCAGTCATGCTTACATTATGAACGGCGAAGAAAACACCTGCGGAGATTGTAAATATATAGCACTGATAAATTCTCAGTCAAAAAGATAGCAGAGAATATTCTCTGAATGTTATTTTCTTGGGCTGCTTATTCTACACATTGTACACACCGGATAAAGCCTCCTTCACCAGCTTGGGGGCTGGAACTAGTTGATCTTTAAGGTCCCTTCCAACCTAAGCCATTCTATGATTCTATGAACTTAAAATTCCAAAATTTGGATAAATATAAATATATCATCATATTTCAGTTGGAAGGGACCTCCGGAGGTCTCTCATCCAGCCCCTCATCAAAGCAAAGACAGCTTCGATGGAAGGTAAGGTTGCAACAGGCCTTGTCCAGTTGAGCCTTGAGTATATCCAAGCATGGAGATTGCACCACCTCTCCGCGCAAGCCTTTGTAACATTTGACCACCTTCACGGTGCAAAATTCTTTCCTCCCATCAACTGAGCCTCCCTCTCTGCAACTTGTGCCCATTGCCTCTTGCCCTCTCATTGTGTGTCTCCTAGAAGAACATGGCTCACGGCTCCACCTGCTCTCCATTCTCCCATCGGGTAGCTGTAGAGAGCACTAAGTTCTCCCTTCTCTTCTCCAGGCTGAACAAAGTCAGGGCTCTCAGCGTCTCCTCGTGTTGGACTCCTTTGCACTTCTCTCACATTCAGTCTGTTGCCCACCAGGACCCTCACTTTTTTTTTTTTTTACAGGACCCTCACTTTTTTTTTTTTTTTACAGAGCAGTGCTTCGGCAGCCCCTCCCCAGCCTGTATCATGACGTTAGGCTATTACAGCCTTCTGTAGATGTATTCCAAATACAGTCAAGAGCCCTTCCCTTGACAAAACACTCAATTTCTCTCTTTTGTGTGCTTTTTACATAACAATACAGGAAAGAAACCTATCTTACAAAATGGAAGGTAATTGTGTAATTGCAAACAAATTGTCTGAGAAACTCAAAGGAGCTTGCTGGAAGCTTTTGTTATTTCTTTTTAAACCAATTCCACTTTCCAGTTAATACAATCCAAATAAAATGAGATTCAATGCTGTCTTTTCATGCTACTATATACATCTATGTATGTATCTGTACATGCTGTATCTGCTATTACAGAACAGCAACCTCATCCATTTGGGCTGTGGGCTGGTATTACTGCTTTGGAGAGCGTATTCCATGTGTTAAAAGGGTACTGTTCTGTGTTGGCATACAAACATATTAAACATATTTAATTTTATTTTATGATTTTATTCTTTGCGACCTGCCACGGCAGCTGAGCTTGCTAATTCAAATAGCCTATTTAGAGACAGGCTTCTAGACAAGGCAGGAGAACCTCGCCAGAAACCACTGTTGGTCAAACTAGAAGCAAGTCCTGTCTAACATCTCCTGCTTGGCTTTCTCCCAGGATTTGCTAGGAACAAAAACCATTTCTTCATTCGTTCTGCTGATGCTGATTTTTTATCAGAAGAACATAGAGCAGTAACATCATCCCACACAGATCTAACAGCTATTCTGTCCCACACATTCCACAGACAGATCAAGTTGAGTAGAAATCAACATTTTTTTTTCTTTGTTTGTTTCAACAAAAGCATGAGTAATCCATCTAATTATCCCGCTGCATATGGTACCTAAACCTGTCTAATCACCACAGCACTAGGCATTTGTCTGCCTACCTGACAGCTGAATTCGGTTTCTGTTTTTCCCCCCACGGGTAAAGAGATGAGATTGTTTTCCCCTCCTGCTGCACATGGAATAGTCCTTCCTAATCCACTCTCTCTTACCATTACCACTGGCAGCATCAATTTTCTGAACAGTAGCGCAGTAACAATAACTTTGGCTTAAACTTAACCATATGGAGAAAAAAAGCACGAAATTACAAATTCAAGGGAAAATAATCCTAACTGGCAGTAACAGCCAATAAAAGTCTTAGCGATGTAAAAGAAAAGTATCTGATATATATATCCCCAGCAGTAAGTGGCAATTGGCAGAACAGAACAGCGGGTGCCAAAGAGAAGGTGTTGAAACACTGAAAGTGACATTAAGTTGGTTTTCAACTCATACCAGCACAGGCAGTGATGGCGCACAAAATAAGCTTCTTATTAAAGACCAAATATATTATTTAACATTAAAGTATGTGGACTTCAGGCTGTATTTTTAACAATAAGCTATTCAACAAAGTTGTCATCCTTAACAATATATAATTCCGTATTACATTTTTACACCAATTACCTCAGTAGGATATTACTGCTAAAAATAAAAAGTAGAGTTTCTCCAGTCACCTTCCTAACAAGCACTTCTTAACCATGTTTTCTATAATTATGAAAAGAAAAGCCTTGCCAAAATGCCAACATTCTGTAACATAACTGGTCCATAGCATAACTTTCTTCTGCAGCTAAGTATTGCTCAAGAAAAGAATCACACTTCTTCCCAAATACTAGTAGAGATGTTAAAAGCCACCCAACTTAGTGTTTGAGGATGCAGTTTAGTTTCTACACCTTCAGAGCAGTGCATATGAGTCAGTCTAAATTTGCAAATGTCTAACAAGAAAAAAGCAAGGACTGACTTGCAAAGTATCAAAAATGTGTAAATAAATACATCTGAATGGACAATATGGAAGATTTCAGCCAGTTAAGGAGGAATGTGTAACAGCTTATAAAAAAATCATCTGGAGCCTAAAAGACTCTAGAGACTGATAACAAATGCTAAGATTAGTACGCATTAATGGAAATGACTGTGTAAGCAACAGAGTAGAAGTAGAGCAAAGAATTAAAAGAACCAGGAGAAAATAAAGACTAAACAAAAATTCTTCCACTCTTCCACTTGAAAGCTTGTACATTAGGCTAAGTACTTCTCCGGCTGTTTTTCCACAAGTGTATTTGTACCTGGCTTGGGTATTGTTGGGCACTTTTATCTTAGATACAGTGAAACAATATAATAAATCTCTTTTTCATTAATCATATTATTTGATTAGTTACATTTAAATAAATACATCTCCTGTACTGTGTCTAAATAATTCCTCATTTTTGTCATAACTATATGAATACCTACATCATGGAAGGAACAAAACTGATTTGCCCTTCTTTCTTTTTATGAAGGAGCTAACAAAAGGAGATTTTGCTATTGAATCACTATACAACATAATCCCGTATCACTGAACATCAGTTTCACTAAGATATATGTATCGACACAAATTGAATACATTTTTACTTAATTAATTAGGGAATTAGCCACAAGGATAAGAGAATGATGGGCTTTGCCTGTGACTGAAACCAAAAACATTTCTTTATTGCTAAAGGATGTAGTCTGGGCGGTGTTACAAGAGGCTCTCGAAAAAGAAGGAATAAAAGAGCTATAAAAGCCTAGCTTAGACCAAATCTGTTTATTTTGGATTGGTAGAAAACTTGACCTGAGGCCAGATCTGTACTGGAAAGATTTGCTACCAGAACTGTTGCTGACTGCTGAAGCTCCTCTCGCACAAGCGGAGCTGTTCTGTGCTCTGCAGCCGCAGCAGGGATGGTTTAGGCAGGCTCACAGCCGCTGATGCTGCTACACCAGCAGACCATACCTACACCGGGTTTTCACTTGGCTCGCTGAAACAAATGGCCTTATTCAGAAATCGGTTGAGTTAAACTAGTACAAACCCACCATGGCCAATTACGGCGAATTTAAAAGTCAAGCACATTTCGTTTTAGAGTTCTGGCTGACTACGAATGGCTTAACATACAGAATATATGAATGTTAATGAACGTGTGAATAATGTTACTCAGCAGAAATAAGAGCCATTATGCGAAGATGGATTCTATTACTTTAATGTTTAGATACTACTTAGGCTTTAGTTATCAAAAAAGATGATCGTGCACTTTTTCTATTCAATATGTAAATCTTTGACTTTTTGAAGGCAATTTTCGTTGGTCAGCTTGAACTTTAAAATACAATAATAGTAGGAGAAGCGAATGAACTTTCTTATATATAGTACAGGTCAACACATTGACTATTTTTATCAATTATAATGCTACATTTAGAAGTTCCAGCAGCATTCGACTGCAAGCTGGTTTGTACTTTCAGTTTTTTACTTTGTCTTCCTATTTTTGGCCTTAAGTTTTCTAATGATAAACTATGCAACCCTTTTCCCATACAAATGATTTTCATGATAGAGCACTAACCAGAAGGTATTTCCTGAGGTCTAGCATTAAGGATGGAAGACTAAATGTCACACTTTCAAATTCAATTTATTTGGTACCATTTATTACTTGAAATATCTACCATTAAAATGCTTTAAAAAAAAAAAAGCCTGAAAGCCTTTATTATGTGATCTAGTTTTCCAAGAAATTCTAGGCTAAATAAATGTGATTTGTTCTGTTGACAAACTGTCAGAAAGGTAGAAAGAGGTTTTAAAAGTAGACGTGGGAGTATGATATACAAAAGCACATGCCCAACAATTTATTTTTATCTTTAAAGATCTGAACTGGAAGGAAGAATACCAAATACATCCTCTGGAATATCCTTCTCAAAAGTTTCATCGGTTTTACGTTACGTAGTGCCAGTCACCAGTATTCCTTTGAAAGCTAAATGTAGGTTAGATTTAATTAGGTCATCAGACAATATTGAGACCATTTCACTTAAACTCTCAGTTTTACCTTATCTCCAACCACCACTCCAAAGGAAGAGTAAAGAGACTGCTCAGTGCATATATTTCTGCCAAATACAACTATTAACCCTCTGAAAAAATATAAGTTATGGGTTTCTTGGGATCTCTATGCTTTAACATAGAAAGAAAGACCTTGAACTTCAACACAAACTGTTTCAAGCTTGCTAGGTACTTTTTTTTTTTTTTTCCAGCTGGTTGGTTAGCTTGTCTCTCAAGTGGAAAAACATATCTTCCAGAAGAAAAAATATACACATATATGTATTTCCACACTAATGTATATGCATATCAATTTATGCTGAACTGCGGTGAGCTAATCCACACCTCCAAGAATTTGTAAGAGCAATCTCACTGCATGCTTCCCAGGAGATGGTCACGCAGGTCTGCAATAGGGTGGCTATACAGAAAGACACTAACAGAGTTTTTAAAATGATGAATTTGTGAACAAGTAGAAGAATTTTGCTTCGACTGCTTAGTTGTGAGCTAACAAGAAACACTGTAAAGCCTCACAAACATCTTGACAACATCAGCAGCTGAAAAGGATGGGTTTAAAGAGTACAAATGCTTCAAATAAAAGTATTTATTTGAAATTAAGGAAGGGATTATACACACTGAATAGCAGGAAGCATTTCTTTTCAGGAAGATAAATAGTTCAGTGTGCCATTTAAGAATAATTATGAAGATTTACATTTCCTGGCTGTCATTCTCTCTTATCTAATATTCCTCTGCATATTAAAAACAACAACAACAAACCTTGAATAATTTGCAAGATTTTCACCCATGACTGTGAATACAAACAGTGTGCAAGTAGATTAATCAGAATACAGTCAGCAGGAAAGGATCCGTTTTTAAGTAACAAAACCAACCAAACTTAACATCCAGAGGCATCGTGCAGCATTAGATAAAGAGAAGCTCTTTCTGTTAATACAATCACATCTAGAAGAGCTAGAAGCCACTCGGTAGCAGAAAAGCCATTGGGTGTGTTTATCCTCTACCACAGGTGGGGGGGGCTTGTTTGGGAATTCACAGAAAGTTTTGTACATTCAATTTTTTTTAATACTATTGATTACATAGTAGATAAATAAAACAATTAAATGAAATATCAAATTGAAATAGATATTATAACTAGAAAACAAGAAGCAAATCACAAACCTGGCCTCTAAATGAGGCAGCATTTGCCTCTAAATGAGAGATTTTCTTTTACAAAGAGAATTCACACTCAGATCTTTGTATTTCCAGTATCTGGCACCAACAACCAACCTCTAAGCCCAAATCTAAATAGCCCGATAGTTGTCTACATGGGCAACTGCAGGTGGAACTAAGGTTCAAGAGGCTTAAAACTCACTTTTAGTTCATACACGAAACCGAGCTCACAGAAAGGATATTGAGTTGGAGAACCTGAAAAAATTACCATAGAAATCCATTCTGCGTTTGCTGAATATTTTTGGCCAGAATATGAATTCGAGCAGCAAAGTATATAATTTTTATGATCTCTTTAATACAATCAGTTATGAGTGGAAAAATTGATTTATTTTAATGTTTGATGGCACAAGGAAGGTGACAGGCAAGATTTCACACCTATTAACCTTTTGAAAGCAAAATATTTGCTATGTAAGCATGGATGTGTTTTGAAGGATGTATTCCCCCCTCCCCTTTTTCAATTTATTTGAAAAAAAAAAAAAAGTATCCTCTGTAGCAACCTTGCTCTTTGCTTCAAACAATCCACTCTTGAACAGCTTTCTAAAAACTCCCTATGCTGAGTTGAAAAGATGGATGTACAAAAAAATAACAAAACAGCAAAACTGCACAGACTATGTGAGCAAAAAGCTCTTGGAAGTATGAAGAGCCACTTTGTTGTGAGTTTGTACAGCACATGGCACAGCGAAGCTCTGATCCACAGCGGCACACACCAGAAGATACCGAAGCCCAAAAACATGCCATTATTCATTAGGCATATGGTGCTAGTGCCGGAGCATTTTGTAATGAATCACAACTTCGCTTCACTATGACTTGGGGGCACAGCTTGCACTCAAAGATAAAGTCCCCATTTCAAATGCTGTTACCAAAGGAAGAACGTCTGCTGATTTATCTCCGGCTGATAAATGCCCCGATTTTTAAGAAGGCATTAGGTCGCTTATTAGACTCAAAGTCGAGCACCAGCTGAGGGGAAGCCAGAAGTTCCTTACCAAGTATATTAGGCTCTCCTAGACTAAGTGGAAATGAATAAGTTGTTAGCAGAATAAGCAGCCTCAGTGCTGACCCGAAACTATGCCCTCGGTAACAATAACAAAAATGAAAACCTACACATACACACACACCTAAGAAGAGCACATTCCCTGGTTTTAATACAGAGATCAGAATCACTCTTGAAAGAGATAACAGGGAATTTTCACAGGAAGAGGCAGAACACCACGAAGACTCCCCCAACATTTAGTAAGCCTTGATTGCTCGTTATTTCTGATTATCCGTCTCTGAGTAAGGACAAACCTCGTGGCTGTTTATACTTGACCCAGTCCACAATCCCAATCCCAACACTTAATAAAAATATTACAACTGACTTAGGATAGTAGAATCTGGCAATCTTCTTAAAGGAAAATGTCTCGAGAATTGAAGCGAGAGAAAAGGTCAAAACAGCACTGTGACCTTTCCTGCTTTCTGTAAGCCGAATGAATTAATATTACGCCTTGAGTTTGTTCACATCCTTTTTTTTTTCCTTCAGTAAATTGCTCAGATTGTAGTTGCAATCTTCCACAAACCCCAGAGTAAAATAATTCAATAATAAAAGTAATTAAAATGTAGCAGCTAAGTTCCCTGACCCAAGCGCTTACATGCCAAATCATCAGAGGTCTCCATCAGTTTTCTTACTTTCTCCTGGGCCTGTGACACAGATTTTTAACTGAAATCCTTCAGACTTCAAACTTAGAGAAGGACATACATAATACAGAGGAGAAGGGATACAAGAGAATTCAATAACAATTCTGGTGTTTGATATTTGAATAAAGTGAAAAAGAAACAAATGACACGCTACGCATAAACTGTTATGTTAATGAAGTTAATCAATAGTAAAGCTGACCACAAAGAAGCACTAAGGGCATTTGCTGCCTTTAGTAATAAAATGGTAGATAAACTTCAATACTGAAAATATTAATAATTATTAATATTAATAATTAATATTTTAAGTGATGAAACAAGTATATACACACAAAGCTATCACTATTCAGAAGAGATCAAAGAGATGCTGTGAAATGTCTCTCTGCATGCCAAATGCTTCAACTCACTGATGGTCAACAAGGCAAAGACTTCACAGGAAAGAAATTCAGGAAAAAAAAAATTAAAAAATAAAGTCATTCTGCCATCATATGCATGGAACAGACCTGAAAAAACGTATCTCACCCCAAACAGAACCAGCTCTACCTCTGCTGTATGGCAGAACCGTAACCTAATTGCTTCAAAGACCTTGAATACTGGTGGATTGCATGACCTCCTTGGCAAATCTATTATTATGCTTCACTAGCCTTACTACAAAAAAGCTTTTTCTGAAATCTAGCTGGAATCTTCCCCTTTGCAATTTAAGTCCATGATTTCCCATCCTATCCACTACAGGCATGGCAAATAAATTGTCCTGCTCCCCCTTAATGCATTTGAGAACTGTTACATCCCACTTCTGTCTTCTTTCCTTAGAATAACAGCTCCAATTTGTCCCGTGTTTCACAGAAGGTCCTATTTTCTAGACTTCTGATCACTGTCATCGCTCTTATCTAGACTCCTTGTGCCTGTTCAAATCTTTCTTCAAGTGTGGTGCTTAAACTGGACACCATCTGGCATCCTACTTTGCCAGTACAACACACCCAGCCCTAAAAAGCATAGGAGGGTTATTTTTCAGACATCTCGTACCTGTGTACAGATTTAACACAAGTTTTCTTGACTACAGAAATTCCAGTTTCTCCCTCAAAAAAAGATACAGTGGAACAAAAACCAGAGGAAGAGTGAACAGAGAAAGTAACTGTCCCTCCCCATACGCAAACCTTCATGACATATCCTGTGTTCTGTTACACCCCGTTAGTTCGCATGATATATCCTGTGAACCCGTGTGAGACTCAGGAGTCGTCGGCTCCTGCCAGCGGGGTGTTCAAAGACAGTGATCACTACACATTTACCAAGTCCTACAGTCACCCATAACCACCTATAACCCATTCTGGAGCCATCTCCTGTTGGACACGGCTGAAGACAGGATACACGGCAAACCAGAACTTGAACTGACTTGTCCTTACGAGCACCAGGCACTTATCAAAGTAATTATCCATGAAGCTTTTTGCTGTTTTTAGCAGGGCTTTGCCTCTGAAATAGGCTGCCTGGACTCAACAGCTATGTCGCAGCACTTGTAATTCCCACGTTGGTGTGTTTCAGTGTTAGAGGGTTTGAAGAAAACTTCAGTACAACCAAGAAGATTTTTTGCCACTGAAAAACATATTTCTTGGCTACCAGAATACTAAAACGCATACTCAGCCCCACCTGAAAAATCTGTTTAAAAATTGCCCATCAAATGGGTCACAACTCCACTAATACGTTAACAAATAGTCATAATTCTGTCCCGGTCTACTATTGCATTTGATACTGACAAATCCGAAGATGGTTTCGGGTGGCTCTATGAGTAATGTAGAGCATTACTCACCTGCAGTGGCAGTGTATGGCAACAAACACCTCTGCTGCAGCAGCATTTTTTAATTACCTTTTTGCAGTCTCCACACAGCTATGGAGCTACCATGTAATTTTTATCCTAACATGTAGCAAATTGAATTTTAAATAGAGTATCTCTTCTAGTAAAATACACATTTAAAATGAAAAAGACTTCTAGCTATAAAGTTCCTTCACAAGAGAGAGCACTTGCGCATTTACTCTGTCTTTGAATAACTTAATTTTACATTTATCTGTAGGAATCAATTTCTAAAAGCATATGTGATTTAAAATAACTCTAGGGATATCTACAGAACCTACAAGCTAAATCTTTTATCAGTCTTTTTTTTTCTATATGCAATTTGCTGTCAAATGTCAACAACAAAATTAACGTAATATTTTCAAATCTTGTCACACAACTATAAGAAGAATGAAGATTATGTCACTTTTATAACACATAAGGTAAATGTCTGTTTACTTAGTACATGTACAAAATCAGTTCATGACAGCTGGAACTGATTTCCACCATCACACAGAGAAAGAAGAAGATACTCAGAATTGAATCCTGTCTTTTTGTTTTTGTTGGTGGTGGTTGGTTGTTTTTGTTGTTGTTTGTTCTGTTTTTATTTTTATTTATATTTTTTTTTCTCCCCTCAAACTGACACTTGCACATAACCAAGCAAGAATCAAAAAGAAACAGGGAAAGTAAAGCTACACTTCCTACCAGGGAGCCATCTCAAGGAAACACCTGTAGTCAGGATGGCACTTCAGTACGTGCCTATCATTAAACAACTACTTACAGTAGGATTAACAGGAGTTTCAATTGTTTTCATAAATCAAGTGAGTAAGAGTGAACTAGCACATTGCTTGCAGTAAATCCCAGAGTCATGCAACAGAATTATGAGAAGCCACATTATAAATCAGGAATATAGCTTCTTAGCCACAATATTTCTAACAATACAAACTTGTTAAAACTGGAAAGTAGCAGTTTGACTTATTATCAGCTCATAAACAAAGAAATAGGTAGTGAGTATTAGACTGGAGACGATCTACCTCTAATCCTCTTTTTGAGTACTTATAAATTTGCATGAACTTACAACTTCCCACTTGCTTCAGTTTCCCACTCTGGATATATACATTATGCTATGTTTTTGTGAAAAGGGTCATCAACAATGAGCCTACCATTTCCAGACCAATATTACCCGAAATGTATCATTTTGCCAACATCTCACAGCCCTCCCGTCAAGAAGACCAAGCGTCTTCATGTCTTGCACTGCAGACATGCAACGTATGAAAGGAGCAAAGGGAGAAGAGGCTGCTCTGTAGGAAGACGGGGATGGTTGCCCAGGGAAGCCATGGATGCCAAGTGATCACACCTCTCTACTGCAGAAATCTCAAACTGAGCAATAAGCAGAAACAATTTTAAAAGCTTACAGGACTTTTCCCCAATTTCTTATTTTTTCCACCCACACTGAAAAAAGCTGGTGGCACGGGTGAGGTAAGCAAATATGCAGAGAGGAGGCTCGTCCAGAATAATAATCAGTGGGTAGTATGTAGTAGTAGCTAGTCTCTTTAAACAGTTTCTGCACACGGTTGCTTAGACTAGTGAGAGACTGTCTCTGGTTGACAATCAAAAGGATATTCAAATTTCCCTCTCTTATATCAGACTATAATAAGCAACACATCATTGATTTATGTAATAGATATGTTAAATCAGCATCTTTTCCATAGTAGTTTTTCTGGGAAAAACAAAAACACTGAAAAAAACTTATAGAGCACCAGTGTTTTACAATAAACTTATTTCAAAGTGCATTGGTGCATCATCACTGCAGTACCCCAGCACCTCAAAAAAGGCCTCACATAAACAGCAACATCTCCTTTGAGCTTTAAAAATTTTGAATTGCCTATAGCGTTCTCCAGACATGGAGTTTTTTGTTAGTTCTTTTCTGCTTTGAAAAAGGAAGACAACCGCTCATCTGTCATACCTAGGAATGTTTTTTGCCTTCAGTCATTTAGAAAGCAAGGCAAAAGCATATCCGATTTTTATTACAGATAGATTATGCTAATCTATCAATTTTATGTTGATCTATCCTAATCTACACGTTTGATAACAGACTCAGGGACAATATTGTTACCATACAGAAATTTACCTTGGGAGGATGTGTCTTAAAGTTGTTTCTTTGTTCTGGATGCAGTGCCCAGAAAAGAAAGACAGGTCTGGTCTATGAGCACCTGTTCTGTGATCATTTTGCTCTCCAACATTTATATTTTTTTCCCAATTGCTTCCCAGTACACATCCAGATCCCTGCAGCTGCAGATCAGTTGACTGTTTCGTGACCACATGTATGGCAACTCATCAACTGGCTTATGTTTCCTTGTGTGGAACGACTTGTAAAAATTAAGTACAAGTTAAATAAATAAATGTGATATGGCAAGCAGAAATACCTAATAAATAATGAACTATGGTACACATTTCATCTCTAAATAAAACCAACTTTAGCATATAGACTGTGCTAGGGAACACAATTTAATACAAGGTCTAATAGTGGAAGAAATATGCAAAATATATTTTCTAAATCCACTGAGGAATTTGGAACTCATGCCATAAAACTAATATTCATTAATATAATGAAACTAATAAAAATGAATAATAAACTTGAATATTCAGGGATAAGGTGATTAATCAGAATTGATTAATATGGTCAACAAAACATGTTGACTTGATCAACATGAAAAATTTAATGTAAAATTCTAGTATTTTTTTCATTTATGCACCTTGTATCAAGATAGGATATTTATTAAACCTAGAATCTATTAAAACCTAATCTCTTCTAAAGTCACAGAATTGTTTGAAACAGATTTATTTAAAAAGCAATGACAATAAAATTCAATAAAAAAACTCTTGTTTTTGTGAAGTTCTTCAGTATCTCATGATATTTACTAAATTATGACGGCACTAAATAAAATTTCAAGGACAAGCAACATCATAAAAATCTCATGAAAAGTAAAAATGACTTATGCAGTAATATGAAGCATAATTATAAATGTTAATAAAGGCTTTATGGATATCAAGTGGCCCACACACTCTCAGTGGACAAAAGTAGAACTTTAATGAATCCAGCATAAGGCACATTTTAATGACACAATTAGATTTTTGATAGTTCCACCCTGAATAAATGGAAATACAGAAACCCAACATAAGCTTCCCTGTTGGACTTTTGTGAAATTACATGCTAATTACACATATTCATATTCTGGCCAAATAAGCTTTTTTCAGAGTATTCATATAATATGCTGATAAAAGTATCATCTCATATAGATACTTAGTGAACAGTGACAGTCTCATGTATGTGCATAGCAGATCATATAATCTCAAAGAATGCTTCATATAAACTTATAGCAACTGTTGACAAGGAAATCAGTGAGGATAATATTTTATACAGTACTAGGCAGTGTGATGGAGAAATAGGATATTTTTAAAAAAGAATATATTATGTTCAAATATATATCTTCTTAGTCTTTGAATCCTTAGCCTTCCAATGAAGGACACACATTCGAAGAGCAGCTGACTTGCTGCAACGGAGTTGACTCATAAAGAGTACACATTACCTAAGTATTTGCCAGCAGTCCAGTGGAAAAAAAAAAGTAATTAAATTTGAAGTTGACTGCCAGGCATACAGAAAAAAACTGTTACGTGACTGGTTTTCCAATGAATGAACCAGATTTCTCTGAAGTCTTATAAAACTCAATATATAACCAGCTGATGAATTCAGACCCAACAGCCTGGTAACCAAAAACACTTTCTCTCAAACAGGAATTTCTGAACCAGAACATGCAACCTTGCTGATTCCTGCTCTTTTCTGTAATAAAAACACAGCAGCCCAAAAGCTGTGTCAGAGTGAAAAGTACTTCGGAACCAGATGTTACCACGGGAGCCTTAAGGAACCACTGATATACCTACTGTAAGCCAGCCCTACTAAGGGAAAAACTCCACAGAGCCTGATACGAAAAAAGGCACAAGAAATTCTGAGTTAAAATAAGCAGTAATTTTGTAAATGCACTGATTTTAGAAGAATCTAGATGTTACACCAGGAAGGAGAGTAAAGAAGAAAAAAGGTAAGAAAATATCATAGGACATATGTGATCACAGGACATCATCACAGGATAATGATGTAATAAGTAGAAATTCTTTGGCCAAAGGACATATTTGAAGGAGTGCTCAGAAATGGTCTGGTCAAATAGGAGTAGTAAGACAATACTGCACAAAATTGCTACAAGAAGCTAAAACCTGAAATTAAACTTCTAAAATCATCACCTTCAAAGTTCTGTAACTGCTTCTTCTCACTACATTTCCACTCCATAAAGAACGAAAGCTTGTATATTTTCAGTAGTTTTCCTTCCAGATCAAAAGTATGTAATTGCATTTTCTCAACATGCAATTCATAAGTTTTATTGGTATTTTGGCACACAAAAATAGGCAATTGCGAAAAGTAAAGGATTGGAAGGGAGGCAAGAAGGACAAGGAGATGAGAGGACTGTGTTACATTAATTTAAAGATCCATTGGCTTCCTTATGATGCATTAACATTTGGTATCAAGACCACTGCAAGCCACAAGGCATAGGTCTGCAGACGCTATAGCAAATAATCATTTCAGATCAAGGTTTCATCCTTCACGGCAGCTCTGAAGTTGCACCTGGTTCTAAACTGGCACAGAGAAATACTATCAGAATATTTTCACGTTTTTTTGAAACACTTTTGTGAGCCAAACGTTTCTTCAGAATTGAGATCTATGAAGAAAATACTAACACAAAAATGAAACGGTTTTGACTGTTGTCCAACTTTTCCTCAGGTTTTTCAAAATCCACACTGCAGCCATGACCACTGGCTATTCTAGTGCCCCCCCCCACACACACCTTTTTTTTTTTTTTTTTTTTAATATCACTGCATCTTCCTGGGAACTCAGGCACAGTAACAGAGTTGGCTAATGACTCAATAAACACTTCGCAATTGGATGTGACTGTGGTATGCACCGATTAAAAAGTAACTCAACAACGTACAGGATTTTAGTACAAAAATAAAAGATAACAGCACCAGAGGACAGCACTCCTGACAAAAGTATGTGCTGCAGTCACTGAAGTCCTCAATCTCAAGTAGCCGAGGGACTGCAGTGAGTAAGGAGTTAACGGAGTAATGGGTTAACAAGTTCATGTGAAGAGAGCATCAGCATGTACCTTCTTAGAGTGATTATTTTTAGATACACAAAACCAAGAAGTCCTCTTGACCATCACTCACGGCCACGCATAGCAACTTGCCCTTCGATTCCTCTCAATAACAGCGATCCCATTTCTGTGATAGCTAAGTGCCAAATTATTGGCTACTTAATAGTACTTCTATGGGCACAAGCTCACAAAAGCATAGCTAGAGACATGCAGATCTAGTCACAGCTCTCCCTTTACAGTCTGTGGGGGCTTACATCTACTTCCCTGGAGGGAACAACGTCAGCCTTGTTCCCCTGGCTTCCACAGAGGACTTGGTGGAACAGCTCTGGGATGCATCCCGTTTCAAGGCCAACCAGCATCAGGGATATCTGGGGCCCACAGTACAAGAGAGATGTGGGCATACTGGAAAGATCCATTGTAGGGTCACCCAGGTGATCAAAAGACTGGAGCACCTCTGCTGTGAGGACGGGCTGAGAGAGCCTGGAGAAGAGAAGAGGCTCGGGGTGTGTCTTATCAATGTCTCTAAAAGTAACTGAAGGGGGTTGGTGGAGGGGCCAGAGCCAGGCTGTTGTTAGCAGTGCCCAGGGCCAGGCCCGGAGGCCGCGGGCCCAGCGCGGAGCCCCGGCGGCTCCCCCTGCCCCTCAGGCAGCACTGCTGGGCCGGGCGGGTGCCGGAGCCCTGGCACAGGCTGCCCAGAGCTTGGGGGGCTCCTCCTGGGGGAGCTTCAGCAGCCGCCGGGACGTGGGGCTGGGCACCCTGCACTGAGAGAAAAGGACCTGGTGACCTCCAAAAGTCCCTTCCAACCTCAATCATTCTGTGATCCCTGTTAATGAATATGGAAACACCACACAAATCGTTATTTTATCAGTTTCTGACACAATTTTAGAATTTCTATACTAGCAAAATATATATAAAAATATACCGTTCTAACTGGTTGGGTATAGACAAAACAAGCTTTATTACAAACTGATACTCCTGGCTTTCTATCTCAGTTCCATGAGAGATGTGAAATAAATGATCTATGGACATTTACCATTCTTGCTGGCTCATCCAGCCTAAAAGGCTATTGCTGGGTTGTAAAAACAAAACAGCTGCAAAAGCAAGAAACGAAACAAAAGAGAAAAAAACTATATCAAAAAAAAAAAGCAAAATCCCTCCCATTAATTGAAGATACTCTTAAGTAGAAAAAGAAAACTGCAGGGCCAATCACTTGAATGGAGAACATGATTGTATATCTTGATTATACCAATTTTACTCTTGAACATTTTAGTTCAATGAAAAAGGCCGAGAAGTGTGAAGAACACGTGCTGTACTAAGCTCTCTTTAAAGATGTATAAAATATTATACAACGACTACTATACTGAGCTCAAAATTTCAGTCTTCAGTTTCAAAGTGCTTAGTAAGTTTTGTTCAGTAAATTAAAACACCCACAAAAACTCCAGAATGAGGTGTGCAGCAGCAATTTCCACTCCTCTTGCAGTTTTTCTGCAAGAAAGAAATTTTTCACAGGAGACTAAAGACCAGAAAGACCACTACAACTGCCATTTTTTTTAGTGTACACACAACCCCCCAAAACCTCCTTCTTTAACAACAAACTCCCACTACTTTCTACATAATGTTCAAAACAAACTAAAATGTAATTAAAAATGCATTCACAACATACCCTTTGAGAGAAAAAGAAATAGTTGTGAGCTGCATCAGTCCATTCTGTATACTGTAATACTGGTATGTACCTACCAAAAAAGTTGACAGACAATAACGATATGTACAACTTTGATTATTCTGTCCCAAGAATTTATAATATTTGTATAATAGGGTATAATAATAACAAAAAGTACGTGGCTTGTCATGTTAGCAGGTACACACACCTAAAAGCCATGTCTGGCCTTTTCGGTTTCAAGTAATGGTCAGAAAAATGATGCCTGAGGAATGATGATAAAGTACAGTAGATAAAATGCCAAGGCTCTTAAGTTTTTCTTTGATTAAGAACAGGAGGTCAACTTTTCACCCTCCATGATACAGCACCGCAGTTTTCTACCTGACTTTACTGCAAGCAATGAACCCACGAGAAACCTGAAAGGCAACTAAGCCAGGAACACATGAAAGACCCTAACAGTCAAAAAGACTGAAAGCCTCTAGTAATCAGACACCAAGCAATAAATGATGGCCTAGAAAGTAATATTACCAACTCATTTTTACCTGTCAAGATAAGCTAGCAAGGAAGGAGATAGTTCTCTTTCTAGACCTGTCTGCCACATGAGGAAGAAGCAGCCAGCTGCAGGTCAGAGACTCGAATATCTTGTTTAGTGTCCAAATGTGCACCCAATTAAATTATCAGTCCTGAATTCCTGATATTAGTAATAGTGCTATTAAGCATATTCTCTGGATGAGATGGCATGTCCATAAATTTCCATTCATTTCTGGTTAATAACCCTGACGCATCTTGAACAAGCAAGCTAGAACTCTGAATTCAGTCTCTCCAAATTTATTTGAGAGGGAGTTTATTTTTCACGTAAGTTGCTCACAAACAAAAACTTATTGTACCAGGCATTGATCATTGTAAAATGAACTAACTGATCATAATTGGTACTACAGCAAGAATACAGCTGCATGTTTTCCGTTACTCTAAAAAGTACTTCCATTATGTCAGGCAAGAACTTCTCCAATAAGGCACATTTCCTTTTCTAGAAAGGATTAAAAATAAATAAATAAATAAATAAAACACTACCACAAGCTTTAAATCCATCACAGACCAATAGCAAACAAGATCACATTGCACATACATGAAAGCACAGACCCTCTCAGTTTAAAAAGAAATGAAAATATGAATATTACAGGTTCATGGAAGCATTCAAAAAGATCGTGTGATACAACATATGAAGAAAACAGATTTGAAGAATGTGAACTGAGTGGAAGACAGGGAAAAAAAATGTGTGTGTGCATGTTGTTCCGCATGAATGTATTTTGCTTAATGCTTTATGAGCTGATTCCTTTTACAGAAAAGTGAAAAACTATCTGGCAGTAGCTCAGGAAAACGTAACTGAATATCTCTTCCCTTCAAAAATGAATAGGTGTACCTTAGCTGTCACTATTTTGTACTTGTATTAGTATAACCTTACAGAATAATATATGGTTAATTAAAATATTTCAAGCAAAGTAATAAAAGCTTAATCGTTCTCCACTACCAAGTGTAGATATGTGTAATTTGCTGGGAAAAATTGAATAGGTTAATATGTATCTCCTGGAAACAACTCAACATTTAGAAACTATTCAGTATGCTAGATTCATTGTGCTTCTATATGAACACCTTCTAATAAAAGAAGTTACCATTAGCATAAGCAGATACAATACAATTTCATTACTATAGAGCAACATGAAATGAATAAGGAAAATTAATTCCTGTTGCAAATCTCATTTCCCTAAAATGCGTCTTTGAAAACTGTCAGTTTAACCATTTGTACAAGCAGATAAGGTTTGAGAACAAGGAAAGCAAAAAATGAGCATGCAACTTAGTAAAAGGTCTACTCCCATAGTTAAATGCAACAAAATTGCGGGTGTGTGTAATAAAATGATGTTCACAAAACACAGGGTTAGCTTGCAACCTGAAAGGTTTGTATATTGGTATATACCTTACTCGTGTTATACTTCTTTTTCTGCTCTACTCAGCGTTGGTGAGGCCACACCTGAAGTACTGTGCCCAGTTGTGGGCTGCTCAGTACCAGAGAGCCCTGGACATACTGGACCAACATCAGCTCTGGAGCTACTTCAGGGCCTGGGGCACCTCTGCTGTGAGGAGAGGCCGAGAGAGCCGGGGCTGCTCGGCCTGGGGACGAGGAGGGCAGGGGGATCCCGTCCGTGTCCGCCAGGCCCCGCAGGGAGGTGCGGAGAGGCCAGAGCCAGGCTCTGCTCAGCGGTGCCCAGGGCCAGGCCCGGAGGCCGCGGGCCCAGCCTCGATGGGTGCTGGGCACCCTCCTTGTGCAGGGGCTTGGACCAGGCGGCCTTCAGAGGTGCCTTCCAGCCTCAGCCTTGCCGTGACTCTGGGAGAGCGATCAGACAAGTCATGCCTGCAGTAACTTGTGGCATGGGAGGAATTACTTCTGGCTTACTCTCTTCCGCACTAACAGGTTCCTAAGCTAAAAATGAAGCTACAGGTCTGGATTCAAAAGGGTATGTATAATCAATTCCATCTATTTTAATCTTTAAAATTAATTTCTAAACAAAAAATATCCGCATAAAAGAAGGAAAACAGGTAAATTGTTATGATTATGAATTTTTTGCTAAATACTCTTTAATTTATGAGCTATAAGCCAGTAATGAAAATTTGAGCAACTAGTCCTTTGCTTTACATTGATCCAATACACTAGATGAGAATGAAAATTCTAATACTAATGTCTTTTAGGATTAAAAAAACAACAAACAACGTATCTACAGAAAATTTCTATTCCACAGAACATTATTTATTTTATATTCTTCAAACATCATACCACAATATTGAATACATCTGTGTTCAATTGGCTAAGCATATGCTAGCTAAGCTTAATAACTTGTTATACAATAATAAACTGAGAAGTCTCATCAATGACTACTGAATGACTCTAGTAGAACACACAAAAATCTAAATAAAAGTAAAACATCAATACATCAAGGGGGAAAATATCAATCACCCATTGACAAAGACAATTGCCCACAAGTAGAAAGGGATATTTCCCCACAACATAAGCGTTCGATGCTCAGATACAAAATATTCAAGAACTACTTATGAGGTTGTCAGAAGAGATGCTAAAATCAATTTACCAAACAGGAAACTACACACTGTAATTTTGGCCACATGATTAAAACAAAATGGCAATTCATATCTGAATTTCTCTAACTGAAAAGCAATGACTTGTTAAAAATACCCCAAATGCTCTGGTCTCTCTAGTTTAATACTATCACATTTTACAAAAAAATAAAAATAAAAATTGAAGATTGCTAAAAAATAAATAAAAATGCATACGAAGGTACACACCCCATGGAATCAATATTCTAAATCAATTAACACAGAAAAGAAAACAAATTATCCATGTATCCATGCCCTGAATTCTTTCAACTTCAAATGTATCAGTCAATCTTCAGATATATGTATTGAAGGGATATGGAAAAAAAATTCTTTTTGCTTTCCAGAACATGGATCTCACATAATTAGGTTAATTAACACTTCAAAGCAAAATCTTGTAATTAGCATATTCTTTTTGCAGTCATGCTTATTTTGTACTCTTTCTAACTTTTATAGATTGATGATGACATCCAGCAAATTAAGTTACTGAAAAATAAGAAAGTGAAAAAAGATTTTTACATCATTGTCAAGAGCGAAGCTAAAATGGATTACAAAAATTTAATATCCAAATCTCTTCCAAAGACTATAGAAGTCATTAGAAGTATACATATTTAATCACATAAGTTTTGTATCAATTTTCTCTTTTTCTTGGCAAAGCTGACCTATGAAAGCAAATAAGCAATCCTGCTCCTACTTTCTCCCTGCTTCATAAAGTGAGAAGGCCCATTACTGCACATACTTTTTGTTCTTCCAGTCATTTTTTTCTCAGTTTTTAACTTCTGGTAGACTTAAAGCATTTCATTCAAATAAAATACTCAGGTTTTAATCAAATAATTCCAGTAGCACTCAGTTCCCCACCATTCTAAGAAAAATATTCCAGTGGGTGTTATTTATAGTTTACACTTATTTCTACTTTCAGCTTCCAGCCAGGGCATTTTGTCAATTAAAAACGTTACAATATGAGAAAATATTTTGTTTTTTTGCTTTTTTCCCCATAAAGATACTGGTTGAGATCAAAATACCTCTTAGCTTACAACAGCTTACTCACTTAAGTACTTACTCTAGAATTATTACTGAATATCGTTTTCATGTTGGAACATTTTAATTTCAGGGTGTGAATCCCATATTTGAATTTATTTTAAATTAGTTCTAGAATATCATTTATTCTGTAGATGCTACAAGAAATAGTCTTAAGATCTATACTGCAAGTTAATTTAAGACAATTTGTCTTTATTGATAAGCCTGCATAGGGATGAAATACACCCAAAGTCTTTAGTATGCCATTAAAAAACAAACCTTGAGTCATTCACCTAATCTTCCCTGATCCACATCCAATTTGTCAACATCACTTTTGAGAATGGGGAATCCTTCCAATAATAATCTCATTAATGCTATGCTGTAACAATAATACTGTCTCATTAAATTTACTTCATACCCACCAGCTGATCCATTTAAGGATCACATTATCTTTCGCCACTGTGAGCTCACACAGTGATTCAGTTGGATATCGTAACAGCTACTTTGAAGCTGCTGCGTAAGAAACCATGCCAACTCACTGCTCATACAGTATGTACTATGTAATACACTAGTTATTTGTAGGACTGGCACTAGTTATTTCTATTGCATTTGATTCACATTTGGTGATGTTAAAAACATTTATTTCAAGTTAACCCCCTGCTAAAGCACTCAAAGTTGCATTTTTAAACTACGCTAAACTTAGAAGTATTATAGTTCAGTAAGTTGTTATACCAGCAATTATATCCACTGCAATAATTTGAGGTGTTTTATTTTCATCACTGAAAAAGCTCTTATGTCAAATACTTCTATTAAGCACAAGTTTATGGTACCAACAAGGTTTTCCTTATCAGACAAAATGAAAGTCTGTTACTGGTTTTGTAACAAGGCCACATATCCATCGAACAATTCAAATGGCTATAACTACGTGTTCATCTTTTAAAACATAAGCGGATCTAGATCTCCTGCTTTAATTAGTATTTTTGACATGAAAGAAAGAGAATAATTTGCTAATGTATTTGTAACTATCCTTTTTTATACTTTGAAAACTTTTGGAAGTGACATGTTATTTGTACGATATTTTGGAAAAAAAATTATCTGCAAACTAAGAAGAATCTACAAAAATGCAACGGAAGCCATTTTTCCCTCAAAACTTTAGATGTTCCCTTTCTATAGTGATGACCCTACATAAATCAGCAGAATTGTTAAGAACCAGCTGAGTTGGATTTTTGAGGACAGAAAAAGGCTCAGCTCTGTTAAAGTGCATATTGCTATGTCTTCAAGGACACAAGTAGAAGAAAGGTATCACAAAAATTATTCAAAATACTTTGAGCTCCTTGATTAGAATTTGGAAATTCCTGGAAGAAACATCACTTTCTGAAAACTCGTCCATGAAATACTTACAAGAAAACGGCATGCAGGAAAACCATACGGTTAGGAAAAAGGCTAGACAAGTTTTAGAGCTCCAAGCTGCACTGCTTCAGTAGTAAAGATGAAGGCATTATCAGGGACTGTCCTAGCTTCTAGCTATGCAATTGCTTGCACTAGCCCTTCCCTGCTCAATGTCCTACACTTACGGGAAAGATTTGTCCAAGTTTCCCTCTCCTTCCATCTGCCCACTTCAGTACATTCTTTCCGGCAACAACTGGTAATACTGGCAAAACTTCTCGGTGTTAATTCTGGCTTAATATTCAGCTACATGCCTTTTCTTGTGTTTTGTTGTCATTGTTTGTTTCTATTTCTTATTTCTTTCCAGTAAAGACAAAAGAGCCCCTCCCCGGCTTTCCTGCTGCCCCCTTTAGGTACGGGCAGGCTGCTGGGACGCCTCCCCGGGGCCTTCTCTTCTCCTGGCTGAACAACCCCAAGTCCCCCCGCCTGTCTTCATAGGAGAGGTGCTCCAGCCCTTTGACCATCCTCGTGGCCTCCTCTGGACTCACTCCAACAGGTCCACGTCCTTCTTGCTTCTTGTGCTGGGGGCCCCAGTGCTGAATGCAGTACTCCCTGTGGGATCCTTCACAAAAACAACTGGTATCGCTACTAGCCAAGCAATGAGGTTTGTGGGGGGTGCATTAATTAATGTATTTTTTTCTACATAAAGCTGTGTTTCCACGTATTCTTGTGGGCAGATGCATGTTTATTCCCGTGTCTCTTTTCTTTGTTTGGTTTTAGTCACAGCTCTGGCCCCAGAAGAGTCCAACTTTAAGAATATAAATGAGTCTCAATTTGTGAGAAGGGATCAACTCTGTAGGCATGAAAGAGCACCCATCTTCTGTTCATACAACAGATAAGGCTATGACATGACCTACTGCATCAAGTCAGATGATTTATTTATTCGCTGTAGTAGCAGAGACATCCAGCAAATTCCTTCTCAGAACTTATTCGCTGCACATGGATATATCTATGCCACTCTGGGACACGGCAAACCTGTTTCAGAAGGTTACATCTCAGAGTGAAGAGTCAAAGCAGTAAATGCTTTTTTAAATTAAACTGTGATGAAAACAGTTTCATCCATACCACATATAGCCAAGGACACTTTGTGCCCCCCTCTGGTAACCCTGACCACTAAGAATTTGCTAATGTTGACCAAGGTCAAAACATTTCTCAATGGATGAAAATGCTAACATTTAAGAATACAAAGCTATACAGTAGGCCCATTTAGTTTTAAGGTTTTCCGGTCACAATCTGGGGCAAATCTATCATAGTGCCAGAAAAACTTACATCTCCAGCATTATTTTTTTCTCACCATCTCTCCACGTTGGTCTGTGTGGCAGAAGAGAAGTAGCCAGTGTGTTTTATTACTCTCAGTTTAGGCACCATCGTGTCATAAAAACGGAATATGGGCGCAGTGGATAATACCTAAAGTCCCCTGAGTTTCCATTCTTCGCCCAGAAAATGCTAACCTGCATATGCACAAGCTCAGAGGTACAGATGCGTACATAAATACCTTTAAACAGTGAATAAAATCACGGGAAGGCAAACATAGACTGACAAGGTCCTGACCTTGCAGGACACCACATACTATAAATAGTCCACGGTTTTCCAGTCATGGAGAACAAAAATAGAAATGATAAAATTGAGTTAAATACTCTCTCAGCAAGCACAAAAACTCTCTGTACCGAGAAGATCCCAAGTAGAGTTTACAGAGGGGCACAGATGTTAGTAAATCTTATGGCAAAGAAGAAACTGTCACGGCCAGACTGCAGCAGACATTTCTTGAAGGATCTAACAGATTAAAAAGCACCCTGAGCTAGATAGGCACCTGCTAATTTTGAGTTCAGAGAGCATTTTAAGCAATAAATAGAGCAACATTGGAGAAAGCAAGGTGGATGATGTGCCTTCTCAACCAAGAAATCCTTCATAAATGAGATGTAAGGTTCAGTTTCAGTTCGAAAAGAGAAATTCCAAATTCATTTTCTGACAGGATGTAACTTGGGCTCCCTGACACTAATGGCTATCGCCTAATGAGCCCCCGCCAGACAAGACGGATGCACAGTCCAACCTCCCGCACTGCCACAAAGGCCACAGACCCGAATGTTTAAATAAAAAATAACTTTGCAATTGGGAAAATAGCTGTGCTCAAATAGAAAATAAGAATTTGTACCTTATAATGTTACTAAATTGAGCTCAAATGATCAAAAATGAGCCTTTATAATTCATTTTCCTTTAGGCGCGTCCTGAAGACAGCTTCAGCTGAATCTAGCTATCAAATAGAGAAATTGCACAAAAATTCTGCACAATTACTAACACAAGTGGGACGTGTGCATCAGACATACAGTACTCCATCATCTGTAACCATTTTTCTGAAAATTGTTTTAAACATGCATACACATTCACAAAACCTCCAAAAGGAAGCCTGTGTTTGCATGTGTGCATGTGCAGTGTTGCGGTTCAGATGCAGCTCCCAGACAATAGCAATCAATAATTTCCTGTGGAGATTAATTAGTCCACCAGATTTGCAGATCAAATGTGATAATGGCTTACCAAATACAAATAATCTCTGAATAACTGGAAAAGTTGGGTATATAAATATATTTCTCAAGGCAATACAGAAATCAGTTCATTTTCAAAATATACTGCACAAGGGATTAGACTAGGCACAAGCTCTTTGAGGAGAAATCAAGTATAACATCAGCAATAATTATTACGATTTTCTAAATAAATCTCACTAATTAAAACTATTTGGAATTTTATCTAATTACATGTTTATTATATATACAGGTTACTAAATTTTATTGAATGATACTATATACAAGAAAAAATGCAAAACCGTTAATCAATGGCATCGGTCTGCCTTGCAAAATATTATTGCTTCATTCTAAGCTACTATAACAGGACTCAGAGTTGGAACACTTATTAGTATTTGTGTTATTTTTACAATTCTGAACTTATGCATAATATTCCAAAAATGAATATCCTGAAAAGCACAACTGCTCCATGGCTCTGATAATAAAGGTACATTTGTAGAACAGCCAGACTGCTATTTAAAATACCTATGACAAACTACCAAATAGAAAGTAGAAAATGTTCTAATTTGACACTAGAATATTGATGTTTCATTAACAGAGCATAAGCATACCTTATCTTCAGAAATTATACATAATTCTTTTCTCCTTTTATATATGTTTGCACGTGAGTACTTCTAGTCTTTTTCAAAAAAAAAAATTGTGTTAATGATTTATATAATCTCTTTCATTAAAAGTCACTTTTATATTTAATTAATATGCAAAATCACCAAAACCAAAAACCATCCCGAGTCCTTATGGAAAATCTCACAAACACTACTTTCCAGCTACACATAAAATATCAGGTAAGGGCACTTAATCCCTTTGTGAAAAATTAATTCTTTTTTCTTCTGAAAACCACTCACAGTCTGACAAATAAAATTGTCATTCATTTTGATTACTAGCACAAAGGTGAGAATAAGAGGCACTAGTCCTTCAGGATATATTTTAGTTATAGGTTTCACTCTATAGTTTTCATAGAATTAAAAATTGTAAGATTTATAGTAAATAACATCAACAGTTATAAACACAGAAAAAAATTTTTTTTCACAAAAATCTCAGTAACAGCAATGTGAAAAAGACACATGGCAGATATGAGCACATATCTGTTACACTTTAAATATAACAACAAGCACTGGGCAAATGGATGCTCCACTAACTTCCAATACACTTAGACCTCTGACAGCCAAAGAAAGTTTTAATTAGTTTGCTAGTTCAGGGCTGCCTAGAATAAATGCAATTCTGTCATTTCTAATGTGTTCTCATGATCAGTTAATGGATTTTTTTGCCTCCAGCTCAGACAACCTTCCTGTCTTATAATTTCTTCTAAATCAATTCATAGGTTATCCATATTTTCTCATCTGGAACACTAATGAGCTTGTCTAAAATTCAAGTTTTAATGTGCCATTCTCCCGACTCACTGTGGTGTCCTTTTTCAAATCCACATCACATTTCCGTATTACTCCCCAGAATTTCAGCAGAAATCACTGGATCCTCCACCATCTGGAAATCTCATTTCTGATACACGTTACTCACTTATGAGCCTATATATACCCTGAGTTCAGAGCCTAAATCCTACACACACAAGCACACACGAGATAGACACAAAAGGCTTGATTAGTATTTTCGGAGCCTAAAGCCTAGTGTATCTGTTTCGCCTTTTTTTTTTTTTTCAAGCACTCTCCAAAATCATACACAGCCTGGATAACAAGAGGATCTTCTAGAATATTCAAGTGTGATGCCAAAACAGAGCATGGATTTATCTCGGCGGTGCTAAAAATCACAACATCCAACAAATTTTGGCTGTACAGGACAACAGGATGTCATATAGTAGGGCTACCTTCAAAGTCAGACCAGATTGCTCAGGAACTCGTGCAGTGCAGTTCTGTTGCAGTTTGTGGACATTGAGTGTGGCCACTCTTCTATCAGTGACCTAGTGTCTATTAACTGTGAAATAACATCTGTAAGATTTCTGTGTTAAGCAGCTCTTATGAATCTATATTGGACTTCTGAGTTCAAATTGAACAGAGATTAAATAACTTATTTATTTACTTGTAAAAAGAACCTTTCAAAGTAGATGTTCTCTTTGGGAAATGGTTTGAAAATTTGTAAGGAGATTGAAACACTCTTGCACATGGAATGTGTGCTCAGTTCTTGTGGAGTTTATCACAGCATAGGCAGATTGCAATCCAAGCCCCAACTGAGATAAACAAGATACTATTCTTGACTTAACCAGACTATTTACGTAGCCTTAAGAAGGGGGGGGGGGGGGGGGGGGGGGAAGTCTTTCAAGCTGGGATGATTGTTAACTTTTGTAAACTTATCTGAGAAAAACAAAGAGCAGCTGAATAACTTAAGCTAAAAATGTAACAGATGAACATACTCTGAAGGTAGCACATTTCACCTCACTCGAAATTTTCATGATTATGTTTGTGTGGCTCACAAAACATGCTTTAGTCCAACATACTTCAGTAGATTCAAACTATAGAAAAATAGGTAAAACTACTTATTTCTCTAGATTGAGAAATAAATCACATATTCAGAAAGTTATTTTTATATGTTCATACTATATAAAGGCCTATGAAATGAAGAAGTCAGAATGGAAGTATTCATAAGCTTTGAATAAAACAATAGGCAGGCATCTCTTTAGCCCCTCTGGACTGCATATTATTTCCTCTAGTCTTCTTGACATACTGCTGAAATAGTAAATAAACATGAATGTAAAAATATATAAATGTAAGGATCTTCGAAACAGTTTTCACCATTGAAGAAATACATATCATGTTGTTCAACTTGTAATTGCTGTACTTACGTTGTTGAGGAGCAACATCAAATAAAATCTAGCTAAACCTTAACTTCAGGAACTATGAAATTACGATGGTGCTTTCATTTCTGAGCTGATATATTATTTTCTCTCTTCGGTGCACATTGTTGAAAAATAAAACGAAGTGAAAGGAAAATGGGAAAATCACTCACAGAATACTCAGTAATTTACTCTTTTCACAACTGACCATGTTGCCACAGCAGCCTCACTTCCCTTGCCAGCAGGTGGACCAGAATAACATAGAGCTCATAACGTAATTTTCATTTCATATTGCAGTGTCTTCTGGATTTTAGTCTGTCCTCCATATCAACAATTGTAAACGTTTATAATGATAGCTAATAATCACTTTATCAACAGATCGATGTACATTTCATTTCATTCATTTGCCTTTGAATCTGTAAAGTTTTGTGCAGTGTCAGAGACATTCCCAGAGTAATTTGTAGAAAGAGTATCAAATTTTTTTCAAAACAAAGAAAGAAGACTAGGTGTAACTTCTTTGGAAAGTGACTGCTTTTCAAGAGTGTGTGAACCATACACAGACATCATTTTTAGAGAAATAAAGAAGTAGGGCTTTATATTTGATATCTGTTTTATTCTGAAAACGAACCATCACGAAGTCTGGTCTCATGCTCAAAACAAGGCCTAAATTTCTACCCATCAGACCAATCTCAAGATCCACAATGTCTACGAGAAAGTTGTTAGTAACAGGTGGTTAGGCAGATGGTGTTGGCTGGCATTCTTCATTTTTAATATAATTAGCATTATTATAAGGAAAATGATTTATGTATTTTAAATACAGGGGCTACTATATTAAAGCTTACTAGGGTGGCTATGTAACTAGCTGCCTATTTCTAGTAGCACCTCAGGAGAAGAAAGGCACCAGGTCACGGTCTCAGCAAATCGCCCTGATGATTGATGACTGAAGCTCGATGTCTACTGCCATATTTCTCCAGACCACATCACTCCTGCCCCTGTCTATGCATTCGGAGCACATTTAAATCTATACAGACACAGGAAATTTGAGATGCATAGATACACAAAGATGTTCTTTGACTATGTAAAAACTGATCTATCTGGTTAAAAGATAGATACCACTAATAAATACATTATAAACATTACCTAGTATCACTTTCATCATACCACTTTTACTCCATTTAGGAATGACTGGACATTTCCTTAATTTGGTTGGTTGGTTTTGTTGGTAATGTGAACCTGTCTTCCAACACAACACACCAAGGGCATATGCTCAGTCAGATCCCTATCTTAAATCGACTGCTTCATAAATTTCTAATCTATTTTCGAAAGACAAGCATAACTAAACAGTTGTTGCTACTGTATTCCCACTCATATTTTCAGGCTATTAATTATTTAGAACAAGAACTTCTGAACATATTTCAACAGAGTTTTCCACTAGAGGTCACGAACAAAAGCTATTTAAAATTTTACTACCTACAATTATTAAGATAATTACATATAATGAGTAAATATAGCATCACACTAAAGGAAGAAGCAAAACAAATAGAAGTTACTTACTTGGGTAACGAGTGGCTCCAGTAGCCTCTCTACTGTGAGAGTCCTGATTTCCAAACTTTTGGGGTCCCATTTCAAAATGATAGGTGACGTTGCAGAAGTCATACTCCCTAGAAGAGACAAAGTGACACAAAACGCACAGATATTAATACTATAATGTCCAAATATTGTATACAATTTTAGGGAGCAGCACACAACGTTGTTCCCATGTACATATAATACTTCTCCATAATCTTGCTACCGCCCCTCTGCTCCTGAGAACACTCAAGCACACCACTGCCACATCCACCAAGTGCTTAAAAGCTTATGTTCAGAAAAATCTTCTCTCCTATACTGTTAAGAAAAGATATACATGCTGTATACATCCTGTATTGGGTGTACGTGGTATGGATTTGATAGTAGGGGCCTGCGGGGTGGTGTCTGAGAAGAGCCCATGGCCTGGACGTGGCCGCTTCCAGCCAGCTCCATGCTGGACTCACCTCAGGACACAGCCGAGCCCAGCAGCCATGTTGGTGGTTTTGCCTCTGTGAAAACATATTTAAGAAATGCCAAAATACTGCGTCGCAGTGAGCAAAACCAGTGTGACGAACAGCCCCGTGAACCCCAAGGTTAGAGGAGAAGGAGGCGAAATTCCCCTGCAGCCCCTGGACTTTTTGGAATAAGCCACGGTAGAGCAGGTGCAGCCCATGGAGGTTTACCCCAAAGGACTGCGCCCATGAAGAAGACCCACACTGGAGCTGCGGAGAAGTGTGAGGAAAGTGAAGCACGAACATCTCCGACAAAGCATTACGGACTGACCACAACTCCTATTCCCCATCCCCCTATGCCTCTCAAAGTGAAAATGGGGAAGTTGAAAGAGTAGTGAAAGAGTCAAGTCGAGACAGGGGAAAAGGGGGTTGGGAAAAAAATTAGTTTTTGCCTTTATTTCTCACCATGCAACTCTATTTAAATTAGCAATAAACTACATTACTTTTTTTTCCAAGTCAAGTTTTGCCAGGGATGGTAACTGGTTAGTGATGTCTGCTTTATCCCCACCCACGAGCTTTCCATCTTATTTTCTCCTGCTAAGGAGACAAGTGAGAGAGTGGCAGCGGGTGTCTGACAGCCAGCCAAGGTCAACCCTCCTCGCACGGAATACAAGTAATTCAATGAGCCTGTGCAGCTTTCTTAATAAAAATTCCCCTCAGTAGTTAGGATTTCTTAATTTTGCACCAAGAGGAACAGTATTTGCTCAGAAAAAAAAAAAAAAAAAAAGGATTTTCTAACCACCTTAGGCTTAAAAGTTTAAACAAGGCCTACCACAAAGACAGCAGTCATTTTATTTGCCATTTCAGGTTTTCATTAAATTTTCAAGACAGTTGTCTTCATTTTTAAATTCCACAGACAGAAAAATCCAGCCGTCAAGTTGCAGGACACATACCGTCCACCTCACAGCACTGGCAGTTTGCACTGACAGTTATAAGTATGCAGTGAAGAGCAATGTCACACGCAAACTAGTTTGTCTATTGAAAAACACTGAAAAAAAAAACACTGAGAAATATGATCAAATAAATGTTCATTTAAAATAACTCAGGTTCAATATTTCCTTTATATTAATCATATAATAATTAATTGCAAAACAAAAACTAGAAGTTCCATATAATTGGAATACTATACGAATTCTAGCAGGGAAAGACAAAATAATAATATATTATACATTGAGATCCAAATTAAGTCATCTGTATATAATACCCCAAGTGTTAAATATTGTTTTCTTCAAAAAAAAATTACTATGTTTAGCTGACAAATTAATTCGAGTAATACAAAACAAAAAAAAAACACTAAGTGAACAAAATCAAGACTACAGCTACTACTTCTTGAATAACAATTATAAAAAATTATAAAGCTTATTTCAATAAGGTACATGTTCAGTACTTATAAATTTCATCTAGAGTACACAACGTAAGTTCCACTACTTTATTAAACAGAATGTCTTTGACTAATTACTACCACTCAAAATTAACAGACTGGTAAGTCTATGCAAAATTCATTCACAGCCTGTGAAAGATTTTCACTGGCAGACAACTTGCAATACTTGCTCAAAAAGAGAGGCATAGCAGAACTCTCTAATCAGTGTATTTATACATCACATATAAAAACAGGCCTCAGTCTCCTCTCACTTGCAAATATTTAGTAGCAGAATTATCTGATAATATCTAGTGTATGCTAAAATTACTATTGTTCAGCTTCCACTCTTAAGCAAAAAATCATTAGGCTTCATGCTTTACAGCACTGAAAGCACCCATGTGTGTCATTAAATAAAAGTATGAGACAGCTTCTAGTTGCTGTAAACATGGTTAATGTGGGAGCTATTCTCATTTTTCCAGCAGACAATGTTTAATCATCTTTCAGAACCTGCAAGTCTCTCTATAAAAGGATGGTTGCTACTCCAGTTGGCCTTTGTATTCACAAAACAAGTTATAGGTAGGCAATGACTATAGTCAATAATTTATCAGTTATGGTACCTGTAAATGTGTGAAACACAGTTTATTTCTTTCTAATAAGCATGCTTTTCCTTACTATTAACATGGATTCTGAAACACTTCTTATAACACAAAAACTAATTAAAAGCTGTAAGATAGTCCAAAGCCTACCAAAGCAAACTAATTTCAGTGGATGGCAATCATGCAGGTGACACAAAAGATACAAACTGGATGACCACTTTTTTCAATCGGAATACTGCCTCAGTTTCAACCTTTACTAAGAAATAGGAAAAACATCTTTCAAAACTCATTATGAAAGGGCAAGCAATGCTTTCAACTAGAAAAGATACATACAAGATAAAGCCTCATTAAAAGCCTGTAAAAGTTTTTTTTTTTCATTTCAAATCTGCTCCCAAAGCAAACAAGTAAAATAAAAAAGTCAAGTTAGTGCTTTTTCCCCAACATATCTCCAACTGTTGTCACAATAAAAATTTTGAATAACAAAAGAATGAAAAGCAGTTTCCTGCCCAAGCACATGTATGTGAACAAATGAAATATTTCTTCCTCGCCATTTCTACAACGATCTTCCTCGACTGAGCAGGTGAACTAGAACTGCTCAGCTGGATAAAGGAAAGGATGCTGACAGTATCTTATTACTACTTTGACCACATATCCCCCAAACCATTAGCTTTAAGTGCTTCACTGAAAACATAAATCACTCATAGCTTATACCTTGCAGTACCTGAGAGGAAGATATCCTGTGTTATCAGGATAATGGCATCACATAACATTTTTCATACAAACATAAAAGTTTATTATGACAGATGAAAGAAAACAGAAAGAGATATACGGAAAAGAGATCCCCTGTTACCGTCTGGGCTAGAATGATATCCACTATTTTCTTAGGTAACTTAATTTTTTTTTTGCTCCTCTCTAAAGTTTCCAATTTATTGTCATTTTTAAAAAATGCTCAGCAACACACTTAGACAACCATCGGTTCTTTTTTCAAAATGTGAAACTAAGTTTCTCAACTGAGTTCCAACCCCTGTAACTTAGAAATACAAACTAATTGTTCTTCATGGTAAATCTCATTGAATTAAGCTTTGCATGGTGTTTTTATAATTGCATAGTTCAGACATTTTTAGAATAAATTTTCACTGAAACATTCTCTGTTGTTCCCATACATTATCTACTGGCAGGCTGTGATTATTTAGTATGAATTTGAAATTTAATATTATCAAATAAGGAAAGTACGTTAATAGCACTGTATTTTAGCCATCAGACCTCTAACAAAATGTTTTGTACAGATGACTGGCAACCTTACTCTTGAAACTAACTTCACATTTTTTCAATAATATATCTAGGGAATTCTATTGCCTAACTGTACTTTTCCTCCCAGAATATTTGCAGAAGTACGTGCATCTCTGGCTTTCAGCTTTTCCTAAATATAGCAGTAGAGAAATGTCTCTCCCCTACCCAGTCCAGCAAATTCTTCAATGTGAACAAAATTTGTTTAGGCACTCTGTCTTCAAAGTATCATCTATAAAGAAAATAACTGTTTATTTCAGTCAGCAATTCATTGGACTGGATTCCTATACTAGAGCCAAGTTCTAACTACGCCAGTGGAATTCTGCACTAACATTGCAGTCTCTAAAAGTCTAACCCCACCATCACCCTTAGCATCAACCTGTTATGAACAGCAGTTATTTTACTGTTTGGAACCTTCTACAAAAGCACAGCATTTCACATGTGAAATTACCTGTTTGCCCATCACACTATAACATATTGCTTTCCTCCACAACAGACCCACTTCCCTTGTGACTTACATAAATGTCCACCGTGGTGGCTATAAACTGCTTACAAATGCGAGCACATCTCATTTCTATGCTGCAACTTAAATGTAATATTTAAAATATTTTATCTCTACAAGAACAAAATTAACACTACAACTTCAAAAAAAAAAAAAAGCATTGCCAGCCTAGAACCTCCAATTGTTAGTCCAGTTCACATGTGCAATGCAGAACATTGCAGAGACAAAAGAAAAATGCCAAATATTTTATGCTGAATTAAAGAAATACCCATTCTACTTGATTCCTAGCAAACCTATAGGATTAACCTGGTGGCAATACTGGACTGGAAAGACTGTCAGCACAGACCTGTAATTACAACATTATATTCGCTACTGCAAGGCAAAAAATGGTCTTTATAGGTGAGGAAGGTGAGAAAGACGGACAAGCAAGGCAGAAAGACAACCAGATGAGAGAAGGCCAAAAAAAAAAAAAATCCAATCATAGTTTATCCCTTGTTTTGAAATATTAAATTTACTATAGGCCTAATACTTCAAAAGATTTCTCTGGACTATTAAATAAAAATGTATGCTTTACAAACAATTCTCTCACATCGATCTCTGCTTACAGTCTACATACCCAAACATACTTCCATAATTGCTTTAAACCAACGTAATCTTCAAGACTGAGAGGCCAGCTCAGCTCTTTCTGCATGTGCTTGATTCTTTGCTACAACAGCGCTATAAATTCCATTAAGAACATAACCCGGTTGAACACTAACTAATCCTGCAAAAGAAAAATGAGTTTTCAGCTCACTGCCTGACTTCGGAGCCACGTGGGCAGCAGCACCAGCTGCAGGAAAAGCTGAGTGCAGCAGCAGAGGTGACGGGCAGGACAGGACTGCCTTTTCATCAGCAGCATAGACACAAACTGCTTTAAGATGCCTGCAAAACTGAACAACAGACATTCTGTGTGTTCTTGGTTTGCATCTTAGATTGAGAACTTTGTCAAAACAAACACTTCTCAACATGTAGGCATGCTTATGTTAAGAGTATGTAATTCCATACACAGCGGATTGCAATAAATAAAGAAAATCATAGAATATCCCCAATTGGAAGGGACCCACAAGGATCAGAGTCCAATTCCTGGCTCCACACTGGTTAACCCAAAAATTCAGACCGTAAGACTAAGAGCACAGTCCAGATGCTTCTTAAACTCTGACAGGCTTGGTGCCGTGACCACGTCCCTGGGGAGCCTGCTCCAGTGTGCGAAAAAATTTTGTCTCACCTCACACAAGCATTTTTGTGCTTAACTGGGAGCTAGAAATCTGAATACTTGAATGGTTATATCCTTGGGTATGCCTACCGAATCTAACAGCGTGACAGTAGGGATGCACAATGCTGGCCCTTGATTACCTAGCATGGTTACAGGGCAGGCTGGAGCACAGGACAAACGAGCTCAGCCATCAGAAGTATGAGCAACGCACGCAGCCTAAAAAACTTCACCTCTGGGCTAATCGGACTGACAGAGGGCTGCGGTGATACCTCACGGTACATAAAGCTGAGGTTCTGCTGTTACCGGTCATCCGTCTGCAGCACAGAGCGCTGCAGCCACGCGCTGTGAGCTGACCTGCGCGGCGTAACCTCGTACAGACACCACCGCCTCTCATCAGGCCACTGACAGCCCGTACAGCCGCCAGCAGACCTGGCTGAAATGAAAAGAGTTGACATGGGCAGTTCCCGTCACCTTGCTTAAATAAGGTGGAAAAAATAGAAAAGAAAAAAAAAAAAGTTGAATCAAGATGGTTTGGAGGAGTATCTGTCTCTACATGTTTAAGTAACAAGTTTTTGACATACTTGTTTATTTTGTCTCAGAAATGGGATTCTTCTCTCATCTTTCCTAAAACTTAGGCAGGAAAAACGAGCCAAAATAAACCTTTTGGCCTCACGCCCAAGCCCAACTACGCACAAAATTTTAGCTTGAGCTTTTCTAAGCTCTCCACTTCCTTTCGGATTCACAGTCCTCTCCCCCTCTGCTAACCCTCCACCTCCACGCTGGGTTGAGATTGCGGTGTGCCCTCAAGGAAACGAAGTTCCTAAATGAAAGCAGCCCACTACGGAAACCCCATCTTCTACCCAGAGAGCCATTTAGTAACAAGGAGAAAGGCCTTGAGAAGGAGAGGATTACCTTGGCAGCAAAGTCAAGGGGACGGTGACCACGGAGTCCCCTGACACCCGAACAGGAAAGTTATCAAAAAGCAACGCCTGAGTCATTCACACTTCTCAGTCACATTAACCAGCTCGTTCTTGGAGGCAACTGCCTACACCGAGACATGACTGAGTTGAGAGGGAAAACTGCCTGTAGGAACCAAGGAGATCACGAAGAACTCATAGGGAAGGTGTAAGCTCAGTGCAAGGGTCACTGTAACAGAAAGGTTCCCCCTGCACCCACCCACAGGACTTCTTCCACTTCTGCTTTAACCAAAAGCGACAACATTTCAGAATCCTGTGCCAAGCCTTGCTGCACGCAATGCTCAAATCGTTTTCTATCTACTATATGGGTTAGAAAAACAACTCTAGTTTAAAGGCTTACGAACATCTACGGTTCTGGATTTACTGCCAGTTTGGGCTCCCACGTTAGGATTGCCGGAGCTGGCACTCTGAAGTGTGCTACCACGCCGTGGCAGGGGTTGCACCTCCCATCTGGTCCAGCAAACCCTGGAGCTGCATCCAGTCCCCACCTGAACCATTTCAGAAAGAGGTTTAGACGAGCTATAAGATGAGTCTGAGGACAATCAGTGGACGCTGGGACAAGAAGCTGGGCTATTAATTCAACCCTTAGGTGGAATTTTCTACATAGAAAGTCCTCACTCTAGGAGGATGTTAGATATAATTCCCAGTTCTTAACACCTACAAATCTAATGGTTGGCTCTCTCTGAAGGAACCTGGTGATTCGGGGAGAGCTATCAGTAAGAACAATGGAAAAAAAGGAGGGTTGCCATTTGTCTGATGTCATAAACATTAAGAGTAGAATTGCTTGATATCAAAATTAATTTATTCCAAGATAGTATTTAACCAGAATGAACGTGCTTGAAAGCTGGTTTAAGCAGCCATGCACAAAATCCCTATGTTCGTTTTTTTTTCTTGCTTTACTCACGAGAACATGCTTTTCTCCACCAAAAAACTTTTAAAGTGAAGATACAGGAGTTTCCAAAAATGCTAGAAGATTTTAAAGAATCTATATCGAAAGGAGCCAAAGCCCCAGCAAAAGATTGCCAAGTCACTTCCATACAACCAAAGCGTTTCCCACAAATCACTCTGTGTTCTCACAGCTCTTCAGTGCCTCCTAATAAAAGTCCTCTCTCAGACTTCTGGATGTGATCAAAGCTTCTGAGATCGCTGCTGCTGGGATGCTGGTTCACACTGGGTCACATTGCAAGCCCAGAAAAAAACAAAGACTTTATTTCAGATACTTGGTGCATGTCCTATGCTACACATTCTCACTCCATCCCATTTCCCCCCAGTATTAAATCAAATTTGTAATTACAGTAAAAATAATACCTTTAAGTCATTTAGATGATTGTAGATATGATCTATGTACATAAATGCTCTTTCTTTTTCTAATAAAACCATAGCTTTTTAAAACATTTCTTTCAAGTTCTGTCCACCCTTAACACAGACATTAATTTCAGGTATTAATCTCAGATCCTGCAAAAAAAAAAAATCACTAAATCTGCTTACCCTCTTGTTATCTTAATTCAGTGTATGAAACTGGCACAGGTAATACCTGTTTACATTTTACAAAAGCATAGAAGTATCAAGTATTCTTGATTTAAACTAATGCATGTTTGCTCCCTTGAACACAGAATTTCTCTCTCAAATTTGAACAGTTCTTTCAATAAAAGAAGTTCTTAAATCTTAATTCTTCAAATTAAACAATTTATACATTTTTCCAAGTCAAAGTTGGGAGGGGGAGGTTTTATTATTATTTAGTTATCTTTTCAAGTAGACAATTTCCCAGCTAGTTTCACCACAATATCAATACTGCTAGCATCATCTCTATATGTCTTTCTTCTTTATTACGTTTTAAATTATCTATTAATTATTTCAATTAAGAGCTTTTCGCTTTTGTTGCTGTAGATGCAACACTAGTTTCCTGCAGTGAACAGGATCTTCTAGTTATCTGTCTATAGATACAACCAGCCCAGAGCTTGTCCAATTTCACTGTGACATACTGGGTGACAACAGTCCCCCCCTTGCCCTTGTACAGTCTCCAAGCTTGAGTACCAAGGAGAAGGAGCTGTTCCACTTTCCAACTCCATAACCAATACATTAAACAGGATTGTTTTCAAACAAAGCCCCGTGGGAGCACAGTTGACATTTCCCTCTACAAGAATTTATGGATGTTAATAACCTTTCCGAGAGCTCCCACCGACTCCTGGATGCTCATATTGTCTTGTTGCTGGTACCTGCATTTGTCAAACTGTTCATCGACTGCCTCTGTGAGAAATTCCTACCAGTCTTAGAGAAATCTATCAGCTAACCTTGTGTTCATTAAATCTGCTCTTCCTCTGAACGTGTCAGACTTGCGTTAAGTTGCTCTTTCCCTAGCAGGAATAGGTGTCATCCTCACTGAAGCCATATGCATCATTCCATAATTATTTCCCATGCTTCCACTAATCCCCAAAAGAACAAAGTAAAATTTCACAATGTTGGAAACAGTAAGTTTTAGAAACAAGAACTAAACTAATTAATTTTCCTTGATCTCTTATTACTGGAATTTTCCTGATGTTATTCTTATGCTGATGGATGTTCTAAATGAATCACGATAAATAGGCATCTGTGATGATATCCAAAATCTTTTCTCTTCCCCAGCTGTACATTCACAGAATTTGCTGTAGTTTCATTAGTTAATCCTGAAATACCACGTGACGGCATAAGAAACACATCACCTCCAATATATTTTCAAATGAAATAATTTAATTAAAGGATAATAAATGTTTGTTTCATATTCGGGGCAGCCCTTTATTCAAGAGGAAATGAGTAATGTAGACAATCAGAGAACACACGCAATTCTTCATCTGAAAGATGACATCCAAAGCGATAACAGTGTAAACGACCTGCTTAACGAAAATAACAACAAAAGCAGCTATTTCTCCTAAAACCTACATACAATTTTAACAAAAAAAATCTAACGTAGAGAGAGGCCAGACCTCCTAACACCTGTACTCTCTCTTCCTCTCTCTCCCTAATCTATTACACAGTTTGACTAATTTTGTTGTCCTTATTTTTCCTCAAAGCATGGAGGACACACCAGAAAAGCAGGAAAAAAAACTTGTGACTGTTTAAAATTAGAAGACAGAATGACCTCAGTGAGGCTACCAATCCACCACCAATCTCTCACAAAACAATGGGAAGTGTAGGCACTTGAAACTGTTAACAAAGAATTAACACAAGGGTTACAAAATTTCCACTGCTACCATAGCTTTATAGATTTTTAATTATGAGAACTTCAGATATCATTAAAAAAAAAAAGTGATTGTGTCAAACTTCTTAATCCAGGCCAAGCTATTCTAAAATCCAGTGAGTGAAAGCTGAAACTAAACAAATCCTTAATAGAAATAAACAGCTTTTAAAATATTGTTGAATAGTGAAACTATTTACAAGGAGCGATTTACAAGGACTTGAGATGGATTTTCCATCACTGCTTATTTTAAATTCAGGACTTCACTGCCTCAAAGGTAAGGATTACTGTAAACATGACTTAATTCATTAAAAGATACGGTGCATGTTATGCAGGCGATTACACTAATCGCATCTCTGCCTTCCAGCATTCCATTCAGCGAATGTATGAAAACACATTGCCCAAAGTTTTGTAGAGGGGACGCCTGGTTCAATCAAAATATAAAACTATTACTGCATTGCACCTGGAGAACCGTGCTACCTTACATGCATCACAAGACAGAAAACAAAAATAAAAATCAACAAAAGAAAAAGCAAAAGACTGGCCTGCTTTCAGAAAATCCCATCCAACCATGCTCACGCTTTGACAGCCACTTGATGGCACCCAACAAATAAGCAGGTCTCCAGAATAGATCCAAATGCTCCAGCGATAACAAAATTCAGCTTTTTTTTTTTTTCCCCCGAACTGAATTCCACAACCCCTGAACTCTAGCAATGGGCACTGTGTACCATCTATTGCACCACTTCCCATTAAGGTAAGAAGAACGTGGATTTAAGAGTTCCAGCTAATTACAAATGTGCCAGTATAGGTCACACAGGCCACTGACATCTAGGGATTTATGCTCCATAGCGACATAATTTGCGTGGTTTGACACCCACAGGCACTGACCGGTCCAATACAGTATTTCTTTAAAAGTGCCCATAAAATACAGAAAATTGTTTCATATAAAGAATGAACACGTTGAGGTTTGTTTGATTTAAGCAACGCTTCTCTAGCTTTAGCTGAAGGAATTACAGAAGTGAGAGATGGAAAGGTAACAATCTAGTGACGGTTGGTACTTACATTATACATACAGAATAGCAGCATAAAAAGTAGAAGCGTAAAAATCATTGTAGCTGATTTCCTGACTATATCACTACTTTAAAATTCCTCCCTTGATAAGCTATGATGGAAAAAAAGCCAGTTTTCAAGAGAGCAAAATTATTTTATTTGGCTCCCATCCATGGCTCATGGTAATGTCAGTGTATGTTGCTGGCCATCTCAACGATGTATGAACATTGTAGAGATTTACTATTTCTTTTTCCTCACCAGGACCGAAGAAAACAAAGATAATTTAATAGCAGCAAGTGTTGTCATCACTTCTCTTCATTGCAGAGGCATGGAAAGCATCCCGTATCACCACTTGCCCCTGATCACGGTATGTTCAATTTTTAAGCCCAACTGGTTTTTGGTTTTGCATACTGTACTCAAATTATCTAGTCAGTAGGTGATGTCCTGCTCTTGCTAATCCTCAGCTGCATGCTCAAGACATTCCACAGCAACCTATCACTTGTTCTGCTGCGACCTACAAAGCACTATAAGTTTGTCCCTTGTGGCTATTTTGTGGTTCTTGTTCAGTCATTTCTCACTGCATGTTTACATCCTACTTTTTAAATTCGCTTTGTCTTAATGTAACTCCATTGTGCAATATTATTTTGAAACAATTCCTATCACTGCAGCTCCAGCTTTCTAATGTCAGAGAGCAGACTAGCCATGGCTGATTCTAGTCTACACTGCAACTTTATTAATACTCTACCTTGCATTGTAAGATATAATGTAGTATCATCAGTCCATAATTCTTTGCTTTCTGTGTAGTACTCATAGCTTAAAGATTTTTTTCCCCCCACTTCCTCCATGAAGGAGCCTAGGAAGAAGGAACCAATCAAGGACAAATGGAAGGCTACTATTTCTGTGATTTCCCTGCTCATACATTTCAAGACTTATTTTTTTGCCAAGATGCAATTGCTTTGTCCTTTTGGCATTAATTCCAAGCCAACATTACCTGCAGAACATAAACAGCCCTTCAATAATATTGTCCTTTTTAGAGGCCCAAAACTCAGATTTATAAGATCAATAATTTCCTCAAAGTTCTGTTATCAACGAACAACTGAGATATGGAAAGGAAAGGAGAGACAAACTTAAATTTTTCTCATTTTCTTCGGTCAGTTCTTATGCATACTGACACATTATCTACACTAGCTAGAACTTCTACTGTAAGTGTTCCAGAAATCTTTAGAAAAAAAAACTTTCTTTTCTTCTTTTTTTTTAAATTAGCTGCTGAAATCTGTGACATTATCACAAGTGAACACAAGACAGTTCCAATAAACTAGTGGCCACTCTAGATGACATCTGCACTTGCTAACAGATTGAGAGAGTTTCTCAGACCCATCACTGTGTCTGTAATTAGGCTCTACATCAACCATTACTTTGAGGAGGATCCACTTACAGTTTTTCTTTCAATTAAGCAAACCAAAAATACAAGGGCTTTGAGTTAGTAAAACTAGGTTTTATTAGAACACAGCCATTTTAACAAAGAAAATTTATAAAGAGAGAACCAAAGTGAAAGAGATTTATGAAAAGTATTGTCTCCTTTCCACTGAGCCCTTCCAGGGTAGATCTTCTCCTTTGGTCTTGCTCTCAAGTCTAGCATTTTGTGAAGACTTGTTGACTACCAGCACTTTTCATAAGTCTTTAATCACTGGAAAAACTCAATTTCCAACACTGTTATAACACATCTTCTTGAGTGTCTCCTCTTTACTTTTTAAGAAACCCCATATTCACAGTAATGCTGATACAGATTAGCTCTGTAACTCACACTGATGGACCGTGGGACCCAAGATACTTTTACAGTTCAAACAAACTATCAATAGTCCAAGCATTGATACTTTATTTTTCTTCCTTGTCCTTTCCCCCTCCCTCCTATGTTTCTGAGAAACACCAAGGTACTGAGAATAACTGATCTAAGGACTGGATACATCTACTGAAGTGCAAAATGCCAGCCTGCACCACCAATCATTTAGTCATTTCTCCTTTTTCCCTTCCTTCCAATCAAACAAGAACTACAGGACAGAATTGTTTTGAAGGTCTTAAAATGATAATGAAAACGACAGATGAAATTTAACTTTGGTAAATGTAATGTGATAGACACCAGGAAAAAGGACCAGATTCCTGATTACATACATAGTGATGGACTCTGTATTGGTTATTAATATGCACGAACACAATCTGTGAATTATTATAGCTTTATGTAAGTGCCAGCTTAACACAGAGTAACAACCAAAATAAAGCAAGGAATTATTCTGAAAGAGAAAGAAAAAAACAGAAAACACCATTATGCCACTATAAATCTACATCTCATCAATACTATTTGTCCATCACTTTTCTAAAAAGAGTATAACAGAATGGAGAAATACAGAGTGGCAACAAGGACAATCAAGGACTTCAAGGAACAAGTAAATAGACTGAGAATCTTCAGTGTATAGAAGAGAAGACCGGGGGGGAACAAAACTGAGCTGACGAAATCTTAGGTATCGTGGAGGAAGTGAAACAATCTTTTGCTTTTGTCTTTCCCAACACAAAATTTAAAAAAATATATTAAACAACAACAACAAAATAACTGCTGTTACCAGCAAGGGTTTTGGAACTCCTTGTCATGGGTTGTTTGCCAGAAGTTTTATATCAGGTCAAAAATTAACTTGATACATTCAGAAAAGGGAAGACAAAAAACAAAATGAGCAACATAAACCACTGACCTGAAGCCCCTGACATGCAGGCAGAGCCTTGGCGGTCAGTCTGAGAAAGTCCCGTTGAGTGCCTTCTCTACACCTTTACTCTGAGGCATCGAGCATTTCATCTTGTTGCTTAATGGAGTCTAAAACTGTTCACACCCTGGCTTACTGCCTACCCTAGTATAAAAAGAAAGACAAATCACTTGGGGACAACCTCCTGGAAGATAAGGAAACCTCAAGTGAATAAAAGATTGGGCCAGCTTTTTGGAGTGAGATAAATCTACGCCCTTTCCTCTTCCTATGTGATAAAATAACCAGGGCACACAGTACCAAGCAATTACAGCAGCAGTAACTTTGCCCTGACAAGGCAGATCAGGAATCAAGTAACCCAGTAGATATCGAGGGTGCACCCAGAGATGGCAGCGCCAATTCCACAGCCTACTGGTTCTCAAAGAGATTGAAGACACGTCGGAGACAAGGTGCGGATGTCTACATGACCCGTTTATTACTCAAGACAAAGACACTGACCGCACAGGTGATGGATGTGCTCTTCTCTCCCCTTTGCGTCAACAACAAAATGTAAGACCTCATTAGCTCATCTCAGGTTTATCAGCCCTTTTTACTTTGACAAATGGCATATGCAGTCAAATATTCACATCGCTTTAATTTCTGCACTTCTTCTTTAGTTCCAAATTTTAACAGGACATTCAATAGTTCACCCATTCTCCAAAGAAGCAGTGTAGGTTTATGTCCTCTATACCACTTTTAATCCATAATACTCTTGCACAATTACTGGTAAGACAATAGCTAATGAGAAAATTCAAAAAAAAAGCAAATTTATTTCAAGAAATAGGATTTTACTCAACAACATTTAATTACTTCTTTAGATCACAGACAGAAGCTCAAACATTCCTACCAGTAATTAAAAAAAATCATGTACTATAGTCAAACTCTTCTGAACCAAGGTATTATTAAGAAAGTTTTTTCCTTTTGAAACAGATGTTATTTCTGTGTCATGGATAAAAAAGTATCCTATTAGAATACATCAAAATAATATCATCTGACAAATAAAAATAGAAGCCTTAACAATAAATAATCCACTTCATTTTTGGATGACTCTTAGGATTGTCTTTCATTTGTTGTCTCCTATAATGTTAGTGTAGAAGACATCACTTTTCTCCAAACACAGAATTATTACACAATTCAAAGCCCTGATTTTTACCCTTAGTTTAATTATTTTGTTTATTAAATGGTTTCAAAATCATATGACATTGTTCTACAATTTAATGTTCAACAATTCCCAACATATAAAATACAATATATTTAAAAGAGGTATCAATAAACTACAACTGTTCTCATTTTTCCAGCACGAAAGACCTGTTCTTAAACTTTCCCAGTAGGGGGAAAAAATAATAACCTATGAGGTCATATCTTCAAATCCTATCAAATTATCACCAGCTTTCTTTCATTCTGTTAAATTGCTTACATGTAAAATTGTTAATAAAAAAATAGCTTGTGCAATGCTCAGATAACTCCAGTTTTGCTGTAAAAAGGACTGAAGTATAAATATCAAAAGGATTATAACTAAACAATTCCATTTCTTTTTATTTACCTTAAATTACCTCAAGAGACAGCATTAGTGACATTGAAACTTTTCAAGTGCAGTAGCATCAGAAATTTACTAACCTTATGTTGCTTTTTATATCATTAAAAATACTTCTTCAGCTTTCCCTAGAAGTTCATCATGATTTTGCAGTATTAAGTCTTCCATAATTTTTAACTTACTTTTTGTTTAAGAGGTGAATATGAATTTGGGAACATTGCCTTGTGGCTGACACAGTATATAAGAACTTCTGAGCAAGAATTGGAAACCACTGGTACAATTTGGGGAAAAAATAATCTGCATCATTCTACATAATTTCACTGCATAATCTCACTATTTTTTGCAAGTAGGTATGCAAAGTAAACTGACACATCAACTGAATCTAAATCTTAGCTATGCAAATCTTGCATCAATACATCACAACAAAGAGCACATTTAATCAAATCTATAAATGAATCTGATCTATAAACATATGCAAAATTCAAACAACGTTATACAGCGTGTTCCTGAACTATACAACATATTAATCCCAGAAAGCTACCATTATCTTGCTTACCTCTGCAGCAAAATTTGCTTACAGAAACACAGGTTTGAAATTTAGACCTGCATGCAGCAATTTAAGGAAGTATTTGCTAAAAATTATAAAGCTGGAAATAAAACTTATGCGCCAAAGTCTTTTGCCTGGACTATCAAAGAAATATGTATATGCATGCAATTTTAAATTCAGTTAGAAAGGATTTCAACATACTCATTTTTTTTTTCTTACCAAAATAATAATAACAATTACCATGAGGAAAAGCTTAACTTCTTATTTGTATTGCCACTGAAATATCACAGTCAGAGCCTGAATTCAAGATCGAGTAATGCCATTATGGTTAATATTTCATGTTATCATACATCTTGAAAGCACTTATTTGGGTAGGCTGGCATAACTTATGACACAACATCACATATTGGCTCAGCTCTGGGCAGCAGTGGGCCCTTTGGAGCCACCTGAAACTGGCCCTTATCTAACACAGGGCAGCATCTGGACTCCTCACAGAGACCATCCCTGCAGACCCCTGCTACCAAAACCTTGCCACGCAAACCCAATACAGTGCTCATCTCTGGACACAAGGAGTATTGCTTCCAAGAATATGAGGACCTAAAGAGAAAAAAAGTCAGCACCCATTTTTAGTTGTATAGTTAGGGCATCTCTTGCAATTTCTATACAATTCTCTTCAGAATAGGGGACACACATTTACCTCTTTCCATTACTATCTTTGATGCTACATCACTCCTTTAGAAACACAGTACTTATGCCTGAGAAGAAAGCAGGAAATCAGTGAGATTATTTTTCAGAATTCATTTTGATTCTGTTGTCAGTAGGACGAATGCCTAAGGGGAAAAAAAAATGACTATTTCTTATATGTTCTGGGTACAATCAATGTCTTAATCATTGGTGTGTCTTACTTTCATTAAGACTTATCTGTCCATCATCCATAGCTCCTTTCTTAGAATTCCTTAAGATAATGTTCCATTTTACAAAAAGGAGCAGAGGTACCCTATAGGGACCCACCTACTACCAGTTCCATTAAAATAAACAATATAAACACACGGTTTTTAGAATGAGATATGTATATAGTTGACCTTGCTATCTGAAACAACATTTTACATTGTCTCATTTGAATCACATAAATCATCTCCTCTATCATTTCAATTCCTTACGGCTATGATTTTTCCATACAATATCCTTATCCTGCCCTTTTAGCAGCTGCCAAACTACAAATACATCTCACAAAGTATACTGTCCCAAAGTACCATAGTATAATTTTGTACTGTTATTGCAAACTGCAATTAAAAACTAAAAATGTACAGAAGTCTACAGTTATATATTAAATACTTAATTTACCTTCTTGTGAGATCATATGAATGTATTTCTATGACTAAAAGACTGCTGTTCTTCTAGTAATTCTTTCCTCTTTATTCTTATATTGGGGGGCAGGGCGCAATAAGGTACTGAAAAATGTAGATGTAATTTAAAATGAATTAAGAAATTCAAGTTTCTCCTAGGAAAAAAAAAATGTATATGTAGCTCTTCCTGAAATTAAATAGATCAATTTGTCAAGTTACTCTCAATTTCCATATTCACTGCAGAAGATAATATACAGATACACTTTATTAGGAGTACAAAACTCTGCAAAAACAACCTTTAATGCAAACGATTCAACATTTTTGTGTCTTTAATTGTTAAAGAGGAAGGAGCACTGATTTACTTACTAAGCATTTCTACACTCCGTCTCCTACAATGTAGGGGAAAAAAAACACAAACGCTTTAAAATCTAAAACCCTTCCATCCACAATTTCATTTTTGTGTTCAAAAGCAGAAATTCCCTATGACTGCTGGTCGGGAAAATTTGAAGTACTGAAGTTCTAACAAAGTGAATTTGTTTGGGGAGGTTCCATGCACTACCTGCCTTTCTCACCATCCACTCTCAGCTTTCCAGCGTCCACTGGTTTTCCAGCCAGAGCTGATAGCCCCCGAGTCCATTTCTAATCTCACCTCTTGCAGGGACCTGACTGATGCAGACTTGCCAAGCCACACCGTTCAAGCTGAAATGGGATTTGTCACACAGGATTTTTTCATGCAGTACACAGAAAGCTTAACACTGCGCATTGCTGATCCAACAGAACATCGTGGCATCTAGCTACACAGAAGCCTAAATCCAAAAAATCTGAGTCGTGGTGCTTGTTTACAAGCCTATGATGAGTCTGCCACGCATTTTGCCTCTACATTTCCATTTCCTATTATAAACCATTAGGCATACAGTTTTTTCTACACTCTAGTACATACATAAATTCCAATTATTAGCAGTATTAGATCATCAGTTTATATAAATTACCTTTAAATCCAATATTTGTATTATTTCTGGTCAGCATGCCCTTCTCCAGACAATAGCACATGTTTTGGAAGACTTTGTTAGTCCTTTGAAGTAATACAGGCTTCCTGATTTTAACCTAGGATCCAAATAGTCATAATTTGCACCACCTACTAGGTCTTCAAAATGACAGAATTTGTCCTTGGTTAAATAAAGCAACTGAAGGGCACCATAACACTGTTTCACAAATAGCATTATTTCTGCCCAATGCAATACTAATTGCAAATACTAATACTAATGCAAAACTCATAAACCTGAGTGAGCTGGGTTTAATTTCCAAGTAAGGCTGAATGGCATTTCCAATTTCACTAAAATAAAGTAAAAGGCATAGCGTTCCTGTACCTCCAATTACTGAAATCTACTGTTTAAAACAAAATCACCATTGACTGAACTCATTTAACTTCTCGCTCTTCCCTTTTTCTGAAACACAGAAAAGCAAAAACTACACTTCTGAAAAGAACCTGGTTGAAGGACAGAGGAGGAAACCAACCTTTTTATCACAGAAATCATTAAGGTTGAAAACAACCTCCAAGATCATCTGGTCTAACCCTCCCCCACCAATATCACCCACTAAATCATGTCCCGAATACCACATCCAACCTTTCCTCAAACGCCCCCAGGGACGATGACTCCACCACTTCCCTGGGCAACCCGTTCCAATGCCCGACAACTCTTTCTGAAAAGAAGTTTTTCCTACTATGCAACCTAAACGTAATACTTGCATAAACATAAGCAAGTATTAAGCATCAGTTATGATATGTTTCATTAACTTATCAGTGAAGTCATAACAGCTATGGCAGGGTTTACATTTCAGTCCAGAACAGGAACTTTGCTTGGTCCCAACTAGTTTAGAAACACTAGCACGTGACTGTGCCATGTGCTAAGTCATGCCATATACTGATAATATTAAGTTCAGCTTGTTTGATAAACATATTTGCTCAAGCACAGGCCCAAGTTATGGCAATTTCTACCATTTCAGGCCAAAAGTGCATTACTCCACCCCACCCAGAAGACGAGCAGTGCTATCCATCAGCTGGCCAATTACACCTTACTCCTCGAATGTCATCTGGAAATGTGTTCTGGCTCACTGCCACAGCTCAGTACAGCCAATGTGCAACAACGTGCAGAAACAGAACCTACAAAGAGTGTCTAAAAATGTCATACCTGATACAGACATATTACCTTAACAGTTTCACTGTGATTTGAAAAAAAACGGAGTTACGTTCGATGAATGACTCCAGCAGCCATGGTGGAAGCCACTGGGCACAGAAAACAGGCTTGCCTTCAGACTGGTGCCCTAGCTTGATGCTAACTACTCGTTCTATAACCTGGGTATTGTACTCTGCAGGTATTCAGGTAGTTTGGACATAATAAAATGCTCAAAAAAAAGATTGCAAGTAAAATAGAGTCAAATTCTCTAATGGCTATTTAATTCAGAACATGTAATAGCAAATGAAAAGTAGTTAAAATATGCAACCAACTTCAGAAAGGCCAAATGAAAAGCTATGCTCACACCAACAGCTACACTGTGATTTCTGAGATTTTCATGAAAGGTCTTGGAGAGTGAGGGAGAGCTAAGCTTCATAAAATAATAATCGGAACAAACCAGGATTTGAATATATATGTATTTTACCTAGGACTCCACCATTACAAAACACTTCAGCTTTACCTAACGCTGTGTAACTCCTACAGAAACTCCTGAGTTAGTTTCTTGTACTGCAGCAGATAGCCTCAGTTTTTCCCAACGTCACTTGCCGTTTTGGTCCCTACTTCTCTCCTTCACTAACTACAGAAGCCTAAAGCCTTAGGTATCAAGGAGTTATCCGACCTAGGTTTTAGGTGGAAAGAAACTCAGTATCCATCACGGATACACGTACGCTTAGTCATGCTGAAACGTTACAAGGCATTCAGTATGTAACACAAAAGCAGCTATCATCTGAAATAAGGTCCACACAAAAGAAAATCTTGTACCCAAGAACACAGAACAGCAAACTACCTCATTTTTCACACCAGATTACGCAAGCAGTTACAAATTCTAAAGGAAGTACGCTAAAAGGGTTACTTTGCACTAAAAGAGAAAGGATATGATTTTACAAGCCCAATATTATGTTTTCATTCATAAACTCTGGGAACAGGGCCAGACCTGACTACATACATTCGATTTGACCTTTCAGGAACATTTATTTCACTGCAGAACCTCCACACTAATAAGTTTGAATTACACCAGTAATGCCAGTCACAGACACCGCCTCCCAGCGCAGCGGCAGTTATTTATAAAAGCCTCCTGGGGCCATCACTGGAAACTTACCCGTCCTACAGATTACACCAATGAGCTTGGTTGTTTAAAGAAAGCGACAGTTTCAGATACTTGTGATGCAGTTCACTAAATTGTTTTAATTAGCGCAGAATCTTGCGATGACGGCAGCGACTGCGTCCCAGGAAATAACTCCACTTTTCTATGACTGGCAAGTCCAGCGATGCCCAAACTTTTCCGCCAAGGAGAACAGTAGCTTACCCTATTGACAGAAGGTGGCTGCACTAAAGCAAGATGAGGCCAAGCTACTCATGGACAGAAATTCAATAATTTCTGGTTACTATCTGCGCAGTACGTGCTCCACAGCAAGATGCATCCCACACCGGCATCCCTCGTCCTTGCAGCAGCCAGAAGCTCGCACACACCATTTTCCAACCGGGCATATGTTAGATATTTCGGGGTGTAAGTGACAGAGAACTGGATTAGAAGCCACGGAATTTAGTTTCAGATCCTTTCTCAGCTTTTGGCTTTTTTAGTACTTTCAAGATGTCACTTCAGCTGTGCCACGCTCTTTCCTAGCAATAAACAAATACAGCTCCTTCGCTTCACAGAGGTACGGAAAAAATAATTTTGTGAGTATGAGGTGTCCAATGTTATGACAGCAGAATCATACTAGCAATACATGTATTGTGTTATGCAAGAAAACATATAAAAAATTTAGAATGAAACCCTGGTGTACTCGAAGAAAGTGGGTTTACTACTCGCTTGAAGGGACAAGCAACTCATTCATCCAGAAACTAAGGAAGGCTCTGTTACAATAACTTCTAAGGGTATTTCAGACTCTAAAAACCTAAACCTTTGTATAACTTAACTTCTCTAATAATCGCTATTGTTTTCTTAAAGATGAGATCTTGTGACAATTGTTTTCCTGACAGCACTCCACTAGTAAAATCAATATAAAACTACCAGAAATTTGGAAACTATTTTTCTGGGTCACTCTTATTCTTCTCCATGTATTGCACGTTTCTTTTTAATAAATGGCCAACTTACAATAACCAAAACAGCACATACAGTTTATTAAACTTTTGAGCCATGCCATTTGCTAGTATGTCGGTAGATTCATTAAATACCTTGGCAAAATCAAATTTATTTATTTATTTTTTTAAAGGATATACTTGCTGGTGCTAAACTCAATCCACCACGTTTAAGGTGTAATTATGACCCTGAATGCTGCAAATTAAGATAGCATTCATTTGAATTGCCAAATTGCCAAAATGTACATCAAACACAAAGCAATTTTATACACACGCACCCCGTTACAGACCGCAATATAGGCTCCAGTCCTGTTTTATTGAAACCATTAGCAATTACCGGCTCCAATGGGAAATAGATGAGAGTTCCTATTATGTAAGACTGATGATGACTACATGGTGACTGAAGCACAGAAGATTCAGAACTGTGATTTCCTCCTTAGTCCTTTTGAAAATGATCTTTTTTCTGTTAGGGGTGGGAGGGCACATTACCTATTCCCTTTCTATTGCATGCACATCATGTTCCTCTATTAAGGACCTTTGGAGAATATTTCCAGATTTGTTTTTTAGACAATTTTTCCCAATTCTTTCCTCCCTTAGTAGCTCTCTTAAAAACATTTCTAAAACCACCTTTTCCCAACTGTACGGTGTTTAAAAGATCAGTTACTTTCTGTTCATAGTTTATGATTATTCTTGTTGAATCTGTTTTGAAGTCAAGTATACAATGAACTTCAGTATATATTCTCGATATATCGAACAAATAAATAGGATGAGAGGTTTTGACACGTTTGTCTGCTTTTATCTTACAAGTTTGATGGTATGTGATACACATAGCAGAGTCACATTATGGATCTCATTTAACACTCCACAATAAATCAGAAGAAATTTCTTCTTAGAGCATCAAACCAACACAAACAATAATCACTGTTAATATGCAATACCAGTTCTGTGCTTACTAACTTCAGTCTAGAAAGCTTATAAAGTTTTAAGATCCAAGACATGGAAAGAAAACGAACTATTTACAAAGAAATGTCCATTACTGAGAGCACTCATCCATTCATTTCAAAAGCCAGGGAAGCAACTACTGTGCTCCTGAGCTCGAGGGGAGAACCAAACCTCAAAGCCTACTCCTTGTGTTGGGTCAACAGCAACCTTATTCCTCCGAGCTTTGGCCAGGCAGATACAAAAACACTAGCTATACCACAGATATCTATGTTTATTCTATTTTGTCAAATTTTCCTGGAAAGCCTTTGATTGTACCAGTAGCACTGAAGCATATAGTCAATTTGGGAACAGAATCAAAAATGGAACAGGACAGTGCTACACAGCCTAGAATTCAATGATTACTCTGAATACTCCCACCAGAAGGTTTACTTTCACTTTTCAAACTTGCTCTGTACTTTCTTCTGTTCTTTGAATGCCTAATTGCATATATACCAAAAGCATTGAAAAAAAAAAATTCCATAGCAACTATTTCAAAGAATACAGCTCAGCAACTCATAATAGCAACAACAACAAAAAAAGTATGTAGATTAACCAAAGTCTTCATTTACATGGATGGATTTCTTTATCTATGCTTAAGTGGAAATATTAATGTTGATCGTGAACAATTTCACAGTAATACATTATTAAAATATGAAACTTTTTCCAAAAGAATTTCACATGATTGCTCAAGCAACTGATATTAACCTTCAAAAATAGACTGTCTGAAATTTGTGATTATAAAAGACATTTCAGATGATCTGCAAGAATTTGCTTTAATAGTTGAAATGTATAGTGACATCACATAAAGAATTTATACAGATTTTTAGCTAATTAAACAAGGATTTTCCATAGCAACAAAAGATCCAGAAGCAAAGCTTCTGATAAAAAAGCTAAAAATCTACATGTAGACTAATTGCATGTAGTTTCTTAATTTTTTTTCCCCATTTAGAATTTTTTTTCCCCAACACTTCCAGTAGATTATTTGTGTATATCTTTTTGTGATTTACACACCGCCATTTAGCTCTCTCTTGGCAAAACATTACAGCCAGTGTAATACATGCTATAAAATCATTCCTTCAGATAATCAAATATAAAGAATTATTAAACTGTGAACCTTGAACACCACGGATCAAGGTTCCGATTGTACTGTGACTAGAAGAACATTTAGCATAACCTGAGTCTCAAAATAGGTGATTTTTAGGCTCTTAACAGGAGAGTTGACAAAATGGTTGCTACTCCAAAATAAGCTCATTTACATGAAACTATTCACTTAAGACACACCTGGCTGTACTCTACTCTATTGCAAAATATATCAGGTTTTTTAACATAAAAGGTATACTCCTTGTCAGGAGAAAATTCCTATCCAGCAGTACAAAATATTGGTTTCCTACGAGGGGGTTTCTCTGACTTAGGAACGAGACGATGTTTCAACAGTGATGGGTGATACTGGTGGGAGGGGGATGGTTGGACCAGATGATCTTGGAGGGTTTTTCCAGCCTTAATGATTCTTTGATTCTCTCACCCAGGCTCGCTAGCAAAGCATCCGAGTAGCAGAGCACAACCTCCTCCCCAGACTTTTTGTCCTTGCAGAGGTAGCATTCCCCCACTCTCCTTTTACAGGAGTGCTAAATACAGCAAAACTTCATGAAATATATGGTTATTTTTTCAGATGAGGGTTTTCTTTAAAGACAACTAAAGGTACACAAAACAATGTGATTGTGTACCTCATGTTTCATATTGGCAAGTCCAAAAAAATTCTGGTTTCAAGACACTAAAGAGTAGTGATTTTTTTTTTTTTTTTATTACCTTCATTAACAGATGATCATACTGAAATACAAAGATATCTAAGCATCTGATGTTCTGGCAATGACTGAAGAAACAATTAGTTAATGTTGAAAGTGAAGTCTTTAATCAAATCCAAGACAGAGATGTTCTTATAACTCAATGACCGCAGAAACTGTTAGCTGCTTGATTAAAAGCACACAGACAAATGTGCTTACGGTTTCATAAATATTTCATACGTGCATTTAACTTAAGAGGCACAAGTAGGAACAGAGAAATGACTACGTATATCTCAACCCCTGCTTTGCGCTGCCTAATTGTTATGAAATAGTTTTACCTCATTAAAATGGAATGTATTAAACCCATAAAAGAAGTTCAAATAAACTTCAAGAGAAAACAAAAAGGATCGTAGAAATGAGAAAATGAGAGTTTGCAACATATCTATTTGAGAATGATCACAAAGTCAAAAAAAAAAATAAGTTATGGAGTGAAGCTTTACAATCAGGGAACTCAGGAAGAAGATGCTCCACAGTCTCCAGTGGTGCTGATTTCATCACGGATATAAAAAAAAAAAGCACACAGAACCAGAAAATCCAAATAAATCCCAAAGTATTAAAGTCCAAATGCTTTGAACTGTAAATTATTTCCATTAAAAAGTCTATAAATAATTATGGCATAAAGCAAAAAATAGAAAAATGTAAAAGAGAACAATAAAAGGACAAATATAGAAAGCGCAACTTACAATCTCCCTAAACGCATCAACCTCCCCAAAACAATCAGATACAGGAATGCATAAATTCATGTCAAAATTAAACAAAATCCTACTAACAAAACCTTCCACAAAATAGAAATAACTGGACACCAGCATAAACAGAGGCCTCCATGAAAGGCAACAATCAATGCGACCAAAGCCAAAAAGCTTGTTTATTTAAAACATCTCATTTCAACCAATGAATCAGTTAATTACTCTACAGTGAGAGGTCTCTTAAAATAAAACAAAACGTAAATGAGTTATTGAATGACAAAGGAAGTAATGAAATCCCATTTCCTACACTCCCCTCCTAAACTTATGCAGAGCATGAATGGACGAAAGACTTCCCTACAATTCAAATAGTCATTGATTTTCCCTACCTTTTTTAATTTAATCCTTAAGTATATTACAGCTTTCAACTGGCATCAACTCATTAATGGGGTCAGGAGGGGAGGAAGCAAGGACTAAAGAAAAACTTTTCCAACCTTACCCAAAAATGCTTATAAATTTGCTGTTGTTCAACTTCTCAGTGTAAGACTTTAATAAATGCATACTTTTACCTGCTGGAGACATTTATATGCTTCACCTGCTTTAGAACCCACATTGTAGATGGTCTGAATTATTAACTTTTAGATGCACTTCTGCATCTTCTATTCTGATGTCCCATCGTTTCAAGGGGGAGATGTTTGCTCTTCTGCAAAATCAACTACAGTGAGCACCAATGGAAGGAAGAGAGCAGATGGGTCTTTCTCAGCAGGCAGCTGAGAACATGCAGGTAAAAGCAGGAAGCTTTTTGTTTAGGCCCTCCCCACCAAAATACAGTGTCAGTATTTGTGATCAAGCTTCCCAATGTATGGATTTTACATGGGATCATCTAATGGTTTGGGTTGGAAGGGACCTCAGAGCTCCCCCAGCCCAGGCTGCCCCCAGCCCCATCCAGCCTGGCCTTGGGCACTGCCAGGGATGGGGCAGCCACAGCTCCTCAGGGCAGCCTGGGCCAAGGCCTCACTGCCCTCATAGCAAAGAATTTCTCCCTTATATCTAACCTAAATCTGCCCTCTTTCAGTTTAAAGCCATTCCCCCTTGTCCTATCACCGCCCCCCGACAAAGAGTCCCTCCCCAGCTTTCCTGTAGGCCCACTTTAAGTACATTCATCACATTTTGGCAGGAAATAAATCATTTTTTTCCCCAAATATTCTGCATTGGACAATCTAGCTATGGTCGTAAAGCCAGCTACAGTAAGGAAAAATACAGAAGAACTTCTCCAGAGGCAACTGAAATGTGACTGCTGTGGTTATGGCACTTCTAGTCAGACACGTACAAAGAACATCTGCCTCCAGGCAAGTACCACATTGCAGCTGTGTTTGCTCCATCTTACCCTGCTTCTTAACATAGTTCTGGACTGAAACCTCACTTTATGTAATTTCTGGAGTGAAACCTGACTTAATGTTCCTGAGAGAGAATTTTAAAATAATATAAAAAGGAGTATCTGTTAGCATGCTACCCTGTTACATTAAATTGAGCCTCCAACGTAAAATGAAAAAGATAAGCTGTGTCACTCAGTGACCTTCATACATAATCTGTAACATGAATTATTAAATCCGCATAGATCTCATCCATTTGAGCAAATTAACAAGATTCTATTGTATTCTGAAACAGAAATGGCATCAGAGATCAACTCCATTTCAGTGTTGTCACATAGCGTTCACGGGTTTTAATCACGTAACTTTTAGAACTTCTCATCAATACAAGGAACTTTTAGCTCACTAAGGTGAAAACTAATGAGCAAAACTAATTTAAATTTGCAAGTTCATCAGTTTATAATGAAACTTAGGATAAAAAACTTCTTTTTTTTAATGGCATGTCCTTGGTAACTAAAATTTTTCTTTCAGACAGTTTACACTGACCACCTTGTACAAGTTACCTAGAGGAAGCAAGAGAATGCTTTGTTCTAAAAATTCAATCAACAGTTTGGTAAAGTGAAAGAAACCTGTCAGATGAGTGAAATGAAGGGACGGAAGGACAAAATGCAGATTCAGAAGAATTACAGAAAAATGTTTCTCAATAAATATTTCCTTTTTTTTTTTTTTTTCTCCAGGAATACTTTGCAAAATCGTATTTTTATTTTTTTTTTGCCATAAAACAAGCATGAAATTTTACCCAAGCATCACTATACTTACTGTCCTCCAAACAAAACAGACAGACAGATAGGTACATTATAAATTTGCCTTGTATTCTTTGCAGGAGTTACCAAGGTCAGAACTGATAGTCCAGCTGCATCTTTTAGTGCTATGCAAATACTCTAGATCACAGTTGGTTTTATGGTTTTACTTCAGAAGTTATTTCATACATAACTTGCACACACTGCACAGAACAGCATTAACAAATTGGTAATTAAAAATAAAGAAAAATAAACCCAAATAGTACTCATTCACTACAAGCACCCTAATGAAAGCCAAACTGTTAAATGGGAGCAATTCACAGATGATGGAGCTGAAAAAGAGTTCTGCTCATGAAAGCAACCTTCTCAGGAGGTATAGAGAGAAAACTGGTTTTGTTTCAGTCTATTTGTTTAGTCCAATTCCACATCTTTTTCATTCAAAGTTCAGAAACTAACAGGTATTTGAAAATGCAGGAAAACTCTGTTCCTTCTATCCTTGGGCATTTAAAAACTAAATAAATTAGTGCAATAGCCTGAAGTCTCCATTTGTAAAACCTGAAAGGACATGATGAACACACACACAAAAAATGTTCCTAACTAGAGATAACATTTCCTATACCGATTTAAATGGTAAGAAAAGCAGTGTATGCATCCTGCAGATGCTTTTTTTTTTTTTAATAAGAACCATTAAAATGCCAATTTTCAGCAATTTAATTACAATTTTAAGTATGAATATTGGGTAGCTTCCTGTTTTGTTTATTTTTATTAGGAATTTAAATGAAGGATTGTATTTAAATGTAAATCAACTAGTCTTAAAGGTCACTGATCAAGAATCATCATCTGCCTCTTAGAAAAGTAACTGGAGGGGGGATAAAAAGGAAAAAAACATCAATTTCCTTATGATAATTCTTCCACATAAATGAGAAAAAAGACAAGGAAACTGCAGAACTGGAGCTATATACCATTTTTCCAACAGTGACCCATATTAGAGAGAATGAAATAGACTTTTGGAAAGAGAATGTGTGTGCCTGTTCTAATCACAAATTTTAAGATGTTGTTTCAGGGGAAAAAAAAAATCCTTCATTGTCATGATCTGTATAAGCTGACAGGTCTTTTCCCACTCTAATTGCTAGGACTTCAGGACTTGCAAATTATGCATTACCCCACAGCTAAACAGGGAAGAAGTGTTTAAGAGAGAGCTCCGCTGCCTAAAATGCCAGCAATAAAACACCAGAGAAGAAATGATCTCCTTTCAAATTTAAATTGTGTCTGCCAGCAGTGTGTTCTTACATTATACAGATACACTTGCTGTAGTCTTACACCCTTTTAAACTAATAATTAATATTCAAATACAGAACAACTCTTCTGCAGTCTAAGAATACTATTAATGTAATCAAAGTGAAATGAAAATGTTTCATTCATTATAAAGAAATACATGTCTACATATAAACATAGAGTTTAATAATAATGATACTATATCCATTTCCAGAGAAAGACTGATTTATTTGAGTAACAAAGAATATCCCTCCTAAATGAAACTTTGAAATTTTAAAGAACAAGTGCTGTGTTCATGAATTGTTTTCCTTATTTCCAAGCATTATTCTACAGTCCAGACTAGTATTTTAGGCTGTTTTCAACCTTCACTTTCTTCACAGAAGCAAAGAAATGTTTCGTGACATTGTAAATGCTGTTTTAACGCAGTCATTGAAACTAAAAATGGCATCTGCAACTTCTTACAAAAGATACTTGAGACAAGAGATGATCAATAAATTCAACTAAGTGGGATTTAGTTAAGCATCTTTCTCGCATATAGTATGTCCTATGCAAAGATGGAATAAAGTATCTCACTGCAGCCCTTGATTTCAGGTCCTCAAAAATGTGAGAGTTTGCCCACGTGGAATGCCATTAACTCTTTGCCTCGTATGATTTTGGTTGTTTTGCATTGTTGTTTCAGAGAGTAAGCAGCCACAGATTTTTAACAGCAATGATTCAGCGAATTCCTAAAGAACAACCCTGGGGAAGAAAAAGGAGATCTGTGAATCCAGCTTGCAAAAATATGAGATTCAATAGCTCCAAAGCTTGAGGCAGAAAAATCCACACTTCTCAAAGACAAAAATATACCCAAAAGAGATCTTTCCCACCCTCAAAAACAAAAAATACTCTCCTTTGAGAAGATTTTTCACAGGTTTGTAGATTCAGTTAAGGTGTGAGAGAGTCTGTGGGGGTTAAAAATAAATTAATACTGTCCAAGAACAAGTTCTCAGGACCTTGTACTCGCAATAAATACTCTCAGATCTTAAAACCGCATTTGCACCTCACGTGGAGCTCAATCTCTAACTTTGGTTCAAAAGAAAGGCTGAGTTAGTGGGAGACCAGGAGAATTGATTTGAGCTCTTTCACTTACTGGAATAAGGACACTGGCATTTATTACTAAGCACAGAGGTACATAAGCTTTTTCCAAATCCTCATCCCTATTCTCTCAATAGGGATGGGCCTCAAAGTAACGTTCCCAGCAGAGCAGAAATGAGAAACCCATGCAAACCCATGCATGTTTTAAAAAGAGCGTGCATTCCTAGACCGTGTTCTTCTCCAGTGCCAGGCTGCGATCCCGAGCATCTAACCCCAGCATGCAACAAGCATTTACCGAACGGCGACATAAGCCATGGAAATTCCTCCCACAGAGTCTAGAGAGGATGGCGCAGCAGAGGCTAACAACCTAAACAGCTGCTCTATTCAGCTTTTTCTTACCTCTAAAGGTGTAACTCTGTACAAAGGATCTTAATATTGCTGGCACTGCTTGCCTGCCTAACAACCAAAACCGATTTGTTTGTGCTATTCCCTTTTACTTTTCTTTTTTATGAGACCTAAGTCACCGGATTTTTTTAAGCTTTTATAAAACAGTTCCAGAGTAAATTCAGACACTGAGAAGTTCCAGTACTGAAATGTAATTCAATCCCAAAATTTCCATTTGTGAAACTCTGGGCCCCATACAAGAATAATCAGAACTGAAGGACGGATGACTAATTATTTTTTTCTTCATGAAAATCGTTATACATCTATAAACTACACATACTACAAAACTGATTTCTTCAATAAACAAACCAAGTGGAGAAAGAAAAAGCTGTCAGTGGAAAAACTGGTTAAAACGCCCTACATGAAAAACAAGGCGTTTTGTGTCAATACTGATAATTACATAAATGAAATAATGCTGGCAATAGTATCATAATTATGCACAGAAAAGGAATAGATTAAAGGGAATAAAATGATTTGAACATTACTTAGAAAAGCTGCTTTGTGAAAATACATACTTTTTAAATTTTGATGGTTTAGGCAGAAAGAAAAAAAAGATTGTCTTTCAGATTTCAGTTTCCAAAACCATCAGCTTCACATTCGTAGTCACATTAAATTTGGTATTTTACTAAAACAAACTCAAATGGCACCAAAATTTCCATAGCCCAAAACTTAATCCGAACCAAAACCCATTAGAAGCTCTTTCTTTTTCTTGAAGCGGAACTATTGATGTGCTGCTTAGAAATCTGAAAAGAGCTCCAAAATATCTTTTTTAATTCCAATTGCTAGTTCAAATTCCCTACACGCTGTCATCTCAGCAAGCACCCACCCAGCACAGCCCATCAGCCCACGGCTCTGCTGCCTGAGCAACACCCCTGGGCTGCTCCTCTCTCCCGACACTTCATCCCATCCCGGCTCTTTCACCATCTGACCCACCACCATTTCTTTATGCACCATGATGCTGGGGTAACTTTGGTCCTTGAGCATCCCAAGCTTCTGAAAATGGAAAGGTGATTTCTTTGCATGCTGCTGGTACCTCCCGGCCACAGCCAGGCCACCACCCCCATCCCAAGGCAGAGTGGGTGGCTGTGTGTCCTGGGCTGCTCCCACCGCACACACCGTGGACAAACAGTGCCTGCAGAGCAGTGGCAACATGCAGGCACTAAGCTCTGCCCAGGTGAAACTGCACACTGCAGCACCCACAGCAGCAATTTCTGTTCTTTATTTCATACGCTGCAGTGTGTGCCGTTACTAACCTGACCAACACTGGACTGGTGGAGGAAGAGATGGGAGGAAATTTCAGATACAGCTGAACTGGAACTGATCGAATAAACTTGCTAGTTTTGAACTCCTGCCTGCAATCAGAAATGGGATAAAACACTTCTCCGGTAGATACAATTCAGTAAACCTACACCAGACACCTTGAACTGCTCTTCGTGTTCTGTAACAGCACTGCTTCTTCAAACACGAAGCCTGCAATTTCATACCACGGGCAAAACTGCTACAGCAGTAGTGAAAGCAGCACAACTTAAATGGTTAGCAGGGTTTATTATAGCCAGAAAGGAAACAAATGAAATGAGGACAGTTCTGAATAAACCCGACAGAATTATTTCCTGTACCTAATAATAGGATCTGGGTTTTCCTTTACCAGTCTTGTAATGCCGATTCTCCAGAAAGGGAGCCAAGAAATTCCTCCTGCCTGTCTTGTCGGTTCCAGCTTTGCCTTTCCAGGTCCCAGATGAGATTCCTTAATCACTTAAGACTTCATGCCACATAAGGAAGTTTACTGTACAGATGGGAAACTCAGCATTTAGGCAAATCAGTCCTCTTCAATTCAAGAAACATTTCTTTTTATAAAGGAAGATTTAAAAGAATATTATATACTGTGCGTCTCTAGTGTTTTGCTTGTTTACTTGCTTTTTATATGTCCTAAGCACACTCTGTTCACTTCAAAATTAGAGTATTTGAGAACAGTTTTTAATACCACAATTTTCACCATGGAAGAGCTTGACTGTATATAGTTTACCTTGTAAATGGAAAAGTAACTCTCTTAAGCTTGCTGATTTGTGTATTAGTTCTAAAATCCTTTTTTTTTTAAGACAAATTTTGACCACAGAGGCATTTTCAGCCCCTTTAAGCTAACATTTCATTTCTAATAACTTTTTTTAAGTTTCTTCAACGATTCTAAATTTTTTAGTCTCTGAGAAATCTCAGAAGGGTGTCCTGTACTTGAAATCTTAACACAAATTACACATGGAGCATCCCACACTCCTGAGACAGGGTGGGGTTAATACCAAATATTAATTGAATACTTTCTACCTAATGGTTTTCTGCACTGATTTATAAGTGTAATTCAAAGTTAATCCATGTGTGTGCTTGAGGACAAAAAAAAAAAAAAAAAGATATTCACTGATGTGGTCATATGTTTCCTCAGTTTTTCACTAACACTATGAATGCAGCAATAAAGCACAGTTGATGTACATTACTGAAATTACTGGTTACTGTTTATATACATCTCTCCATTCAAATTGTGACTTTAATCACAACTGCCAGCCTTTCATCTATGCAGAAACATACTTAGCTTTGCAGGTAACCTGAAGAAAACTATCAAGCAATGAATTTTTCGCTTTTTCAGTGTATCCTCTATGTTAATCCAATAATTGATCCACACAAAATACAAAATACATTCAAAACCAGATGTACCATTTAAGAACACCTGCACATCAAGTTCTCACGTAGAGCAACTGGCAAAGGCTTACATCAGAGTTCAGGTGACCAATATAAATAATCACTTGAAAGGATGCTTCACCTTCTTTTTACTACGACTAATGAGCATTGATCGAATCAAACGCTTTAGCTACCTATTACAAATCCTTTCCAGCGCAAATGTCTGCCTGCCATCACCAGTTTATCTACCTGTCTCAAGAGAATCCATTTAGACATTGGTGTTCTTTCTCGCATAGAAGAGAATGTCAGCTTCTTGAGACTGGCAATCCATTACTTGAAATAAAATATTTTCCCAAGTACCTTATATTTTCTATAGAGAAAAAAAAAAGAGTGACATAAAGAAAAAGCAGGTAAAGTGATAAAAATGACAAACACCACAAAGAATAACACAGAACAATAAAAACAGTTCAGCCACAAAATCTGAGTTATTTGGTAAATTGGTCTCATTCAAGAAAACTGTTTCAATATTACAAAATGCAAAAGTATAAAGCAAGAAAAAAAAACACTGGCTACACTGAAGAGAGTGAGCATTTTGTGAAAAGTAATGACTTTTAATAGGTTTTAAGGGGCCTATGGAAAGCAACAGAACTGCTACACTGCATTTAGTCTTGATATTTAGATTTTAGAGCAACCACCAGATACTAGAGAGGTACAGAACAAAGTCACGTGGCTTCTATATCTTAGGCTTGAATAATCATATCCACAGCCAGAAGTTAAATTACTCTCCGTGCTGTTATATAGGTATTATTTTTGGACTTCCTTCCACATCATCTAATCCAAGTTATACGTAAACCTTCTGGATGTTTCACTCTTATTGCATTCTGATCCACTGATACACCTGAAGCTCAGCTTCCTCCCCTCCTCTTTGTGAGGGTACAGGATGTGAGATGCAGGATGATACTTTCTGTTAACAGCAATCTTATTCCATCAGAGGCACTCAGGAAACTATTACAAAGATATTTTAGCTTTATTTAGTCAGTGCTTTCTCCAAATTCTTCCACTAACTAAATCACCTTTCTGCATCATATTCCTCAACTTCACTTCCAAAGCTTTTTGAAACTTTACAACAGACACCTACTGGGCTGTAGTTTAATGAGCCTTTCCTTCTGCAGCAGTGCTGGTTTCAGTAGCTTTTACTTATTCTTCAACACCTCTTCCCATCTCCGAGCTGTGCTCCGAGTTTTGTTCACACAGGTATTTGTTCAGCTGAGTAATGAACCAAATGAAACCAAGCAAAATATCCAGGTTTAAAACAAAGCATTTTTAGAAAAGAAAGTTAATTTAGCACAGGTCAGCTGTGCACAAACAGTTTTAGTAGAGCTCAGGAGGTGGTGCAGAATGAGAACCACCAACAGCAGCTGATGAAGTTAGCCCTGGAGCTAAAGAATTACTGAAAATAAGCTGTCAGCATCAGGAAGTTGACTTCAGCTACAAACACCCCATAAAGCAGCTGACTGAATTGTTAAACACCTTCTTAGCACTTTCTCAAAAAGCTGTGTTTGACACCTGGGAGAAAACTCCTCCAAAGATCCCTCTCCTCAATGCTTTCTTCCACCTGCCCCTAATGAGTGGTGGAAAGGAAAAAATCAGCAGTGGTGGGGTGGGGACAGGTCACTGCCACCAGACCTTACCTTGCTATCGGTACGAACCCAGCCTGCGGTGGCATTCCACCTAAATCCAGCTGTTGTCTTTCATTTTAAATGGAGACCAAATCTATTTTCGTCCGGTATTTATACAGCACTTGGCACAAACTTTTGTCCAAGACTCGAAATCAAAGGTAATAAAATAAACCAGAATCAGGATCCCATTCCCTCCTAAAAATCATGAAAAACATCATTAACCCATACATACAACAACTACGAAGTGAAGTTCTCTTACTACTCTCCGTATTTTAGAAAACAGGAATTAAATCTGGAAACACTGGCATAGCGTGACCCACTATGGATCAAGTCCTTGCTATGCAGACACAGATCTATGAGATAAAGTAAGTATACAGAAAATCATGACAAAAATTTTTAAAAAGTGTTCAGAGATTGCTAATCAAACATTATTTATCTTATATCGAACGTTACAAGTCATTGAAAGAGTGTGTACCATTAGATACTGAACTTTAGAATGAACACTTCTAGAATTGTTGCCTTCTTGAAGTATACATATAGAATTAAAAGCAAAGTAATTATGAAGAAAAATAGCTTTTAGTCCATAAACTAGTCTTTTGTCATCATAGGAGGAACCCTAACCTGACACTTCCTTCTTACTGAACAGAAGAGCTGGGATTTTTCAGTACATCTTTTGCTAACTGCACGTCTTCCTGAACAGGCAGAAAGGCTGTCCGGAGAGCATTTTTCTGCAAGTAAAGTGTGATTGGTTCAACATGGACCTTCCACGTAATGTTCTTATAATGAGTAAATTACTAGGTGATATAAAACTAAAAAATGGCAAAACCATAATGAAAAGCTTAATATGCTTTTTACAGCAATGCTGAAGGAACTGATGCAATGTTTAAGTTGATCGTGCTTTTACTCACACCCTGAGGCAAACCAGCACAAAATGCAATGAACAGCATGATTTTATTAAATATATATATAAAATGAACAATTTTCTTCTGGGAAAACAACTGACTTGAAGGAATGCTCTAGCCTAGTGACTGCCATCTGACACCTGGTACTACAGGCTTTGCTATTCACACAGGATTTCCTATTACTGACTGAAGGTGAAAGAATCACGAACGCAGAGGGAGAAGGAAAAAAAAACAGTTAAGAAGCCAGGAGCACATGGATTTTAAACAGATGAGAAAAGTACAGCAACTTCATAGGAGCTGGTGGCAAGCCTGCTACACTTGGAAAGCTGTTTGAACATCCCCTCTGCAGAGCCTGCAAGAGGATGCTCAGGACATCCATCAACTTCAAGGAAATTTGCAGTTATCATGAACTAGAAAATCTATTGTTTGCAGCCATGTGTACATAGAAGCAGGACAGCATTTGCCTTGTGAAAGCATGCTGTGCAATGGTAGAGGGAATATATCCAGCTTTGCAGATGTAAATCTCTGTTCTAGAGAAAGGTAAAGCAAAGGGCTATCAGGCAAATATACAGAAGTAAGTTGAGTTATATGGCTTTGCCTCAGCTTCATGGAGGAAAAAGCCAGCTGACCCTCTTGAAAATTCAGAAAAATCCATATGCCAGAAGACAGGTAGAATTTAAACATGGGATCTTTCTAAATCTCTTACATAAACTGATCTGGAGAGCAGCGCTCGCTCCTTAAAATAGCCATTGCTCTACAACTTGACTTTTTGAACCAGCAGAGAGCTATAGACACACAGGGATACAGACTGCATGGTTCTAGTGAGAGAGATACATTGCTGGATATCTCAGTGAGAATCCTCAAAAGTCATTCATCTGGGAAAGACACAGCCACATCCATGTGGTCAAACTGCTGAAATCTGAGCTGCTTTCAGTTCTGCAGCTCCAAGTTCTGTAAAGAGCCATTTCAAAATCAGTATGAAACTTCAAAAAAAATATATATTCTTTTAGAATTGCAATTTCAAACAAACAAACAAACAAACAAAAAAAAATCAAACCTGAGCTTCTCTCTGTCCTGTATGAGGATACGGTAAAGAATTAGAATTGTTTCTGATGCTATTCTGGTGCTATTCTCAGAAGGAAACTAATTTCATCACTAATGGATCTCAGAAGAATCTGGCAATACAGAATGGAATAATGTCAGATACAAAAAATAAATTAATACATAAAATTTATTTTCCATACCTTCAAAGCCAGGACAAAAGATACAGGGTTATATTTAGCTATTTTTGCAAACTGTCCAAGTGATTACCATTACATTTTTCCCCTGACCATAGAAGAAACCAACACAGTCAACCTGTTTCTTTTTCAGTCTTCGTTACATCTTCCAGACTGACTGCAAGAAGAATCTCACTATACCTGAAAATCCCCTGAAGCTGAGGAGAGAGAAGGAAATGCCTTTTTTTCATTATTGGCATTAAAACATGAGGTAGCTTCTTGCATAAATCCATAAAAACTTGCAAATCATGATGGGAAACCAGCCTTTGCAGGCTACAGGAAATGCAAGAAGTAATCAGGTGGCAATGAAGTGCTAGTTCTTCAAAAAAAAAAAAAAAAATTTTGCTAACATCAGATTACTTTTTCTACGGAAGAACTTTTCATATGGAGTTTCCATCTTAATAGTGAATTTTTGATCAATGTATCTGAAAAAAATAGTATCTATGAAAATTAAGAGAACAAAGAAATACAGAAAAACTTGAAAATGGCAAAAGAAACTTTTCAGGTCATCAGGTAAATAAGCTACTACAAGCACCTTGGTGGAATACAGATAGTTTTCACATATAACGGGAAGTGTAGTTGGAAAAAAAAAAAGTGAAACTGTCACCTTACATGTCTTTTCAAACAAAATACTACATTAAGCATTTAATAACAACTGGCAAAATTCAGATGTCAATCCATCTGAATAATTATAAAAGAAGTTAAAATGAACCCAATTACGTCTCACCATGGGATGAAACCTAGCACTTACGTCAGCCATGGGAGAAAGAGAGAACACTAAGTGTGATTTAGCACAAAAAAAAAAAAAAAAAACACTCGATAATAGTGACCTGATTCAAGTCTTTGTATCTATTTCTTCCAAAACACCTTTAACTAACACTTCAGCCTCAGACACCTCTCCCACAAGCTGCTTCACAGTTAACAAGGATGCAGAGAATTTCCCTGGCTTCTCTGCTGAGCCTCCTGCTCTTTGACTCTCCCTCTCCCACCTCGCTTATACTCCTGCTGCCAACCCTCTGGAACGCTTCTTGCTTCCAACGGATCTGAAATAGATTCGTTATTAAGTTTTCACATCTTGAATATTTTTGCAGAATTATTTTTGGCTTGCATTATGATATTTTGGGCATTGAACACTTGAACATTATTTGGAAGATACCTCTTCAAAAATATCTACTAATTTAAAAATAGATTTTCTACTATTCTTATTTCTCATTCTGACTTTTCTTCATTTTCTGTTTTAATGAATATTATTTATTTTCCTTACTGCCTTGAATCACAGAAGTATAGAATCATTCAGGTTGGAAAAGACCTCTGAGATCATCTCATCCAACCTTTAACCTAATACTGAAGTCCATCACTAAACCATGCTGCCAAACTCTACATCGATACGTTTCTTGAAAACCTGCAGGGATGGTGACTCAACCACTTCCCTGGGCAGCCTGTTCTCATGGCACACAACACATTTTAGTTTTCCTTTTAATTTCCTTGTAAGCATGTCTTCCTTTATGCATATTTCCTTCTGAAAATTAAATACTATTATGGTTAATTTGGCTTTTGTCCTCACCTCTTTGTAACGTCTTTGGACACTTACTGTATATATGAACTGAGTTAGCTTGTTTACCTCACTGGATTTCTAAGCTTTCTGGAAAGGTAAAGCACAACCCCACATCATCCCTACATAACTCACAGAGCATCACTAGTCCCCAGACTGAACTCCTGGTACCACTCATCAAGCACACTGGTTGTATCAACATCCTTACATGAAACGTGAGCTTCAAGTTCTGTTATTTTGTATTTCGGACCAATAATATTTGTACAGAAACCTGTGCGTGCTATTTGGGCTCTTTCTCGACATTTTCCACTTCATATCTGCCAACTTCTTTCTCATCATATGAAATTACCAAGCTTATAGTATTTCAAAGAACAGTTCTGCAAAGATCCTAATATTCAGTTTTCTACTTCACAGCCCTCGGTTTCACCTCAGTACTTATTCTTCCCTCTGAAATCAGTCTGCATGTGGACCTTGAACTCCAAGCTGATCCTCAGTCATCCCAAGAGGTTGTCGGGACACTCCAAGAGGACTTCCACCTGCATCGCCTACAGGAAAGTCATCACACAGTCCTTACTGTGAAGGAATGAAAGAGTGAACCTGGTCTCCCAAGAGTCTGTGCTGTAATCCACAGTCATTTACATATTCATATATGACTTAGAAGAAAGGAGGTGAACAGTAAAGGCACTACTTGCTGATAGAAAAACAGTATTTAGAATACTGCAGTATATATCTTACCATATTTGGGGACTGGGGGCAAAGCTGCCAGATGAAACTATATTTTACACCACTGCAAAATATTGTATATGGGGAAAAGCAAGCCTACTTCACATGTAAAACGATTAAGTAAGCAACTGATGTTGAAGTCTCAGTTGGAAGCCATCTAAAAACCAGAGGTTCTGCACAGCTTCAGTCTGGATAGAAGAGGGGTGGGGGCAATACTAACATATCACTGCCCAAATTTGTTACAAATCTGCATTTTTAATCCTGTCTGTGCTTCCCGCAAATTTGTAGAGCCAATTGCAGTAGAATGTTTCAGAGATGAAGGCAGCAACATTAACGACAGAAGTTATGAAACATTAATGTAGCTGTCCTCAATTAAAAACGTTTGTCCAGATGCTACCCTCAGACTGAGGAAATCCATAAGCAGCTTGCTATTACAGGCTAGGATGGAACAGCCAGGGAAGAATCAACCCATACACATCCTCTTTGTTTTCCAACACCACTACGATAATAATACCAGATTTTGCTATTAAACATAGTGTTTATAGGCAAAATTATCAAAAAGAGTTGCAGAAATCAACATACATGTACAACATACATTTGGACTTGCGGAGGTTTCACACATTTTGTCAGATGAACTCATATTTCTGCTAAAATCCTGTATTCCAACTCTTTGACAAGCTACTTGGTAATCAAGGATCTTCATCGAGCTTTTGGGATTCACAGATAATTTTCAAACTTCTCAGGCATCCTAGTGTTTGACCTTAGGTTTGGGAATCAAAATTCCTTAAATATCACCAACAGAGGCAGCTCCAAAAATGTTTACGAACAGCTATGGCAGATACTCCCAGTCACAGTTCTACTAAATCCAATTACTCCTAATATTAGCAGGTCGACAAATATGAGAGACAGCACTTCACAAGTCTAATTAAAACTTTCCTAGCTTACACATGTTAAAAGCAAAAATATACAAAAAAAAAAATCCCCCGGAACACAGTAACAACAAACTACATGCTCTACTTCACAAAGCCGGATTTCATTCACAAATGTATCAGGTTTTATCCTCAACAGATGACTCATGCATATTTGTTCCTTTCAGTCTTCAAACAATCATTCAATAATTTGCTTATAAAAAGGAAGGAGGTTTTTGGTTGATTTTTTTTTTTTTTTTAATAAACTAGGAGCTATGAAAGAGAAAGTATCCAGAAAGTTTGGCCCAAATCTAGAGGGAAGTATCAACCAATTCTTGATAGTGACTGACTGAGATTACTGTTTCATTTATGTTATAAAAAAAAAAAAAAGGCAACAAAAATGTATTTTTAAAAACGTTTTTTAAAACAATACACTATTCTTGGCCAAAATGTAATGGAGAAGGCTGAAAACAGTAAAAAATTGAATTTACTCTCAGTCTTTCATCACAGTCTATTTTTTATGTTATTTGACAGGAAGCCACCCTAGCAGCTCCTAAAAAGTAAAAACATAACAAATCTTAGTTTTATTGCCCTCTTCATAGAAAGTTCTTCAAAAGCTCATGTTTCATCTGTCTTTCTACTCAACGTTCTTTTTTTTCACTTTAATGTTAGCTTTTTTAAACACAGAAGTATTTTAAACTGCCTTTGTGTTTCCCAGTTGCACATAATAGCATCTAACTTCTCTTTCATAAGTCAGAATTCCTTCTACTCATTTTTATTTCTTAACTGCAAGCCAGAAAAATACCTCAATTACTTTTTAATTCCTCATTCTGTACACAACAGAAATTTTTGAATTTCAAATCAAGCACAGAGGGGGAAATAAAGACAGTTTTAAGAAACAAGACAGCTTCTCACATTAACTGCGATTTCTGTATACGCTTTCTCTATTTTTTCTCAAAAGCACTCAAAGACCTATGATTTTACCTCTGCCGAGGCAGAAATAAAGTCTACAATTCCCTTAAATCATACCATAGGCTACAGACTTTATCAGCCATAACTATTCCTCAAACCTAACTGATTCCAATATCCACAGACCTCCTCTTCAGGGACCATTAGCAAAGGCAGTAAGACCATTTTTTGAAACTGAAGTAATATTTAACACCCACAGGAGCAGATAAGAGAAAGAGAGAATGAAAAATAAATAAGTGCAAAGAACAACAGACCTACACAAGTCCTACCAACCTGTGGTAACTGATGAGACTACTCTCTTTCTCCTGATCTTCAGCAAACTGAAAAATCACCTCCGCTTCCACAATCTCCAGAGAATGACTTCTCCACATCTCAGTGGAAGTGTCCTGTTGGTCTGCTTCCTCACAGAGCTGGGAAAATCAACTGATAAATTCGAGCACGAAATTATCATCTTCGCACATCGAGCACTTTCTGTATGTATGCTGCACCGTATTTTCTCAAAGGCTGCTTTTCTAAGCTACTCGGAATACAATGGAGACAGATTCATGCTTGCTCTTCCCCTACTTGTTTAAAAATAGTTTATGATCATACCCCATTCCAGCACCTTTTGGTGCAAAACCTGACTTCCACAAGATCTGTGTTTCCCCATCTCAAAAGCAGCCTCAGCTAAGGCAAGACACGGTAGATCAGCAGCAAGATAGAGAACTTGACATTTACGATCATTAAAACTTCTAATAGCCTGAACCAATTACCTGTTCTCAGCCCCCAGGTTAACAGTCTTTTAAAAACTGACAGTATTAAACTAAAGAAATAAAATTTTTAAAAAAAGAATACCAAAAAAAATTGTTTTTCTATACTTCATGTTATATGGATCTTTAGCTAAAGGAGAAAGATTGCTGTTTTCAAATAACATCTCTGTTTAAAATTGATCACAAGAGCTTATAATGTCCAGTGAGATTACTCTTTTTTCCCCCCTCTCCCCCACACCTTCTCTTTACCACTGTATGTTATGGAAAAGGCTGGTTTTGCTCCTCCTGTAGGTGCCACTGCTTGACCTCTAGACGCAAATTATTCAATACTGTTTCAAGCAGATAGCTCTCCAAAAAAGAGCCATGTGATTTGCAGGTTTCCAGGTAATAAAAATCCAATCTGAAAAGGCTCCAGTTTTCTTTGCCTCTGAATTCAGACTCAGAGACAGATGCTGCACAAGTCCAAATAAAGAGACTGGCCATGCTGTGGAAAAATCTAAATGTTTGCATCAAAACCATTTCAAACCATGTTATCTTAAATAATAATAATAATGAAAATAACAAGTTCCATTAAAATCCGGGAGGTGACAAAGCAGGAAGCAGAAATACGGGATCCCTTCGCCATACCAGAATTTTTATGAAACTGCACCAACATAACTCAGAGCACTGGACTGCGACAGCAAAGCTGTTGTGAAGCCAACAATAACAGAAAAACTGATTTGGTATCAACCCCACCTCAGCGAACCTCAGGTTGCTGTTACCAGCAAAAGGAGAACCATGGTCCCTGGGAAGGTGCCCTGCATCCCTCCTGTGAAGAGCGCTGATTCGGGCAGAAGGGCTACAAAACCCAGGGGTCGGCAGAAGCAAACCCTGCTGTGGACAGGTGATGCTCTTTCTTGGGGACAGGCAGCTGTTGGTAAGAATCTCTTTACAGATTCCTAGCCCCTGCTGGTGGATCTACAAGAAATTAGGTCATTCTTGGTTCCAGGTAGGAGATATCTTCATTGAAATAAAATCCTCTGCTTGCTGTCATAGCTAACAACACTCTTCAGATCCTCTTTTCACCACTGAGCATGCATTCCCCATAGCAGAATTAGGGATTTGGGAACAAGCCGCTGGATAAGCACAGTGGATCCACATCCCAGTTCCCTGGGGGTCTGAAGCCCAGCTCAGACAAGACTGTCACGGGGAAGACTGGCATCAAAAGCACAATCAAAAGACAGGGAGGATGGTGCAGTACATCTCGTAACCCATCCCTTCATTGCAATAGGGAAAAACAGAGAATTGAAGAAAAGAACATGCCAAAACCAGTGGACCAGGCAAAATCTCAGTTCTACTTTTAATGAAGCCAGGTCTGCTAAAAATGAAAGGGGAAAGGCCGTAACAGTTGTTCTTGAAGCCCTGGAGGAACAAAGTTTGCCTTGAAGAACAAAAGGGGAGGCTGCATCTGAACATTTTATCAAGGGAAACACTATAAGGAGCTCCTAAGTGTCTAAAACAAAGTTGCGAGTGTATTTAGCACTCAGTGCACAGAGAAAACAAATTAGTTCAGAGAAGATGGGAAAGAAAAATTACATCAATCCAGAGCCAGTATTTCTCCCCTGCATAAATAATCCAAGCTTGAACAGTTTTTCTCACATAAATAATGACATTTATAAGAAGCCTCAAGTAAGAAGGCTCTTATATCATTATTCACTTAAAAACCACTCCAAAAATTCAGACAAATCACTGCTTTCTAACTAAAAGAAAATAAAATGCACAGCTTGTGGTAATAAACAGCTCATTGTCATCATTTCAGAGAAAGTCATTTTTTCTCTTCACTTAAAAATAAATGTAGTGTGGACTTGTTTCCTATATTAACCAAAACACACCACATGAAAACAAAGGAAGTACCACTACGAGGTACCAAGGGTCCGGTTGTGATAGGGATAATCCCCAAAACAGAGGAGGTATTTTAGAACTGGTGCCCACCCGGTTTAAACTTCAGGGGCTGATCTGGAATGGCATGAACAAAACTGACGTTCTCAGCATCAGCATGAGGTCACCACGCTATTCGGTAGGTAGCAAAAACAAGGATCATGAAACCTGTGCAATTTAACCACTGGTGCTTACTTCAAGGGACAAACGCGACCCCACGTTCTGACGCTATGAGTGACAAGGAAACTCTCTTAAGACATCTTGTGGATACTAAAGGTGGAGTTAACATCTGTGTTTTAGTTTCAAGGGCTGTCCCAGGGTAACACAAGCTCCAATCTGTGCAGGTTGTTCAGCTCCCTCTCTCAGGGCAGGGCTTCCCACGCTGGATAAGCTCCATCTCCTGAGCTGGACAGACAAAAACAACAACAAAACACAAAAGCCTCTCAACTGGCCAATGATGGAGGGCAGTGTAGCTTCAGTACATCAAGCTGGCTTTATTATCCACAAATTAATCTAGAAATATGCTTTCTATAAAAGTAACTGCACAAAGACTGCTAATTATTTACAAAATTGAAGATAACGCAGCCCATTCCCCAATGGTTCCTAAAGCCGAGGAGTTGTGAAGCGTGGAGGAGAGGCCAACCTGATTTTTATTCATGTATTTCTGTGCTTATCTACACGGCAAACAGAATTATTTTTCTGTTTAGCCCTGTCAGGTTTTTCAGGTTTTAAAATAGCCGTTAATGAAATCACAAGCCTTCACCACAAAAAAAAAAAAAAAGCACTAACAAAAATAGCAAAGTGACAACAAATACTGGATTGGATCAACACTGAGAAAGTCTGTAGGAGAAAAAAAAAAAAAAGCATCTCCTTACATTCAGCGGTCTTGAAATGAAATGCAAGGAATAATAGATCACACTTTACTAAGGCCTCAACACAATGATAAGAATTTGCTAACACCGCTCCTGAAACTGTCTTTTCCTTTGGCTTAAGAACATAGCTTAGAATAAAACTGCTCAGCAATAGAACTGTTTAGTACTATAGCAACTATTATATCTGGAAATCACCTGAAGTGCTCATAATTTATTATAAAAAGCAATAAGGCTGTCTATTTTTCACTTTTTCACTGTATTGTGCAAAACTCAATTTTAACATATTCAAATATGTTAAACGTAGAAAACCCCTGCTACTACCAACACAGTTTTCATTAAGCTGTTTAGAATTATATAGACACACAGGTTTTGGACTGAAGCCTGTGCTAACATCTAGCATTAATAATAAACAAATACTTTATTTAACAGAAATAAAATGTGCACTCCCCATGACCACCACTTTCAACACTTTCTTTAACAGTGATTAAAGATGTGCAAGGACTGAACACGGCTGTGGCACTACTGCAATACAAGAAATTTACATTCTTCGCTTTCACCAAACTCATCTGTTTTATTTAGCGGAGTCCAAAAATGAAAACACAACAGCTGGTCTTCAGACACCTAAAGCTTCTTGGAGAAAACAAATAATGAAACCTTTCTGACAATGATCATCGCCCTCGGCATATCTTGCATTTGACCTTGTAATACTTTCAGCAGAACTCGCTGCATTTAGAAACACAAGCCCACAATGAATTTAGATACTTCATACACGATATTCTGCATACCAGCCATACAGACCTATAATACACATCATTTAAAGACTACATACCTAATTTTCCTTATCCACTTATCCAAGGGATCTCTGATATGTCAGTATTCTCACCAAATTTCACAATTTTTTAGTGTACCTTGCCACCCTAAGACTAACCAAGAATTGTGGCTCCTCCCATGGCATTCGTCCACCCATGTTAGCACCATTTGAGAGAAACCTAATGAAACACGTTAATATATTGAAATAAATCAATGCCACTTTTTGGCCACTCTGAGATGAGCTGAGGATGTTGGACAACAAGCAAGAAGCCAGGACAGACGCGGTACAGGGCCTGCACAAGACCCAGGACCTATCTGAAGAGCAAGCTGGATGACATAATGTATCTACAGTGGCGTGCTGCGAACTCATGTTAGCTAACCGAGTCCATCTGTAATGTTTTGCTCAACTGGCCCAACGTGACAGAACTAGTTTCTCACTTCAGAGGAAGAGCTATCTTTAGATCAAAACAGGAACACAAAATAGCTCATTAAAATGAAAGTTTGAGCAGAATGTATTACCTATTTGCAGCAGCTGACAAATCGGATGCAAAGAAGCCCTCATGTACTGGACACTTACTCTTACCTTTTTTTTTTTTTTTTTTTGTAATGTTGAAATGTTAAAAAATCCCGTTCACATAAATCTTGCTAGAGCATGTAGCAGGTACAATCCGTACTCGCAACAGCTCTGTGAGTTAGCACAGGTAAGCTTTCTAATTTTCCAGAGATCTAAGCAACTTATTACATATCATTATAATGCAACACAGGACTGGACTGAACTACATTTAACTCGGAAAACACAGACACCTTCCACAGCCAAAGGCAAAGCCAGCACCAGAAGCGTTGGGTTTCATTAATGCTTGCAACGTTAATGAAAATTATGTCATTGCTATTAAAAGGACCAAGGATTTCATCTTGCACGATCTGAACTCAAATGGGTCCTTTAGCTAAGACAACCTGCCTGCAACTCTGGAAGAGGCCCTCAGCAAAAACAAACCTTTCTGCTTTTTCAGTGAAAAGTCTCTCTCATGTTTTGCACATTTCACCAAATCGTAGAAACGTATTTCAGAAACATAGTTGGGGCACTTCATTGACTACAAAAGGTGTATTACATGAATGTAGCCATAGCGCTGAGATACAATATGGGTGTTCATTTTTTTTAATGCACAAAAGAAGTTCATCTACTCAGGACTATTTTTTTTTCTATTTACGTTATGTTCCTCTTATTTTTGATTTTAGTCCTTTCTAAAGTACATTTTATTATGAGTGATTTCAAATTTCCTCGCTTAAGTAATCATGATTTCATCCCAAATAAAATAAAAACTTTTTAACAAAGAACAGTAATAAAAGAGAAAAACCCAAGCCAGCGTAGCCAAGAGCTGAGCAGGCAATATCACAAGACCTCGGACACCCCGGTTCAAACTGCCCAAGTCAGACCACTAAGTTCAGGCACACCTGAAGAAAAGTGGTTAAACTACCAATATTTTACATCTTCGGGGAGCGTAGCTAATCCTAATCCTTACGGAGCAGTCTCACTCGCATCCTGTTCCAAGAAATACTTACCCATTGTGGATTAGATCCCAAACGTTGATCAGGAAAGGCTCCAGCCATCCCAAGTGCTGCAATGTCCTTATGAGACAACAGACCTTTCTTTGGACATCACAGCCCACAAAAGCAAGAGAATGAACCCCACACCGTCTCCAACACTTTTACAGTGCAGAGAGCACAAAAATAAGAGATCCTGATCTTTACATCATTATGGAAAATTGATTAAAATAAGAAAGTTACCTCTAGCATTTCCCCTTCCTCCTGATTGATCTTTTTATGGAAAAAAAAAAAATCAGCCAAGAAGCTGCTCTTGGGCTAAGCGATGTTTTTTGTTTGTTTCTTTTGGCTGGCTGTCAACCACCCATCAAAAATAAACTCATTAAGCTGACAGGAGACCCGAACACACTCATGTTTGTTGGTGCATCTCAGCATCATTTTCACAAACCCAAAAGCCATCAAACACTTAAAGTTAACCTGACTCCACCCTTAAGATGCAACCAAGTTAGAAAGGGTCTGTCAACCCGAAGACAGTCTCTCGCAGCATCTGAGAAAAGGGAACAAGTTTGGTGCCTGTCAAGCCAGAGCCGTCCTAAAACTAGCAGGAACCAAGGAGAACATGGAGTGCGGAGCCTCAAAAAAGAAACTACGTTCATGCCATCATTACAGCTCTCAACCTCATTCTGTTTGCAAGCCTGCTATTTTTGCATCCAAACCACAACAGTTTTCGTGTGTTAAATCTGTCCACACATCTATGATTTTCTTCTGCTGCCACCAAATTTGTAGCTTGCTGAATGCGTACCCAGCTTAAAGCGCACATGAAGGCAAGCAATCAGTGGTTTCTACTTAAAAGCAAAAAAAGAGGTCTACGAAGCTACTACAGTCACTCAGCTTTCTCAGCTACTTGAAGACATTAATTCTGAAGGCTTTTTAGCCACGTTTGCATTAAATGTATGCTTCTATATTACTCTGTCATGTTTGTTAGGTTATGCTGTAGTATTTGAGGTCTCTTGGGACCACACAATACCTCCAGCTGGCGCTCCAAGCAGATTCTGCAAGAAGAGAGCAGATAGTTTCTCTAGTCACAATAAGGAAATTTACATGATAATATAACAAATTAGAAAATGCTATTTCTTCCCTAGCCACTGAAGGTGAATACGGAACATACATACCCATTACATTTTCCAATTCTTAGCTGAATTCATAACCAAAAATATTGTTGCTACTGAATACCGATTTAGAACAAGGCAAGGCAAAAAGTAAAGCTGTAGAAGATGCTTTGGAAGCACACTCAGGTTATTTAAGAAGATGAGGAAAGCAGGCAGGGAAATGACAGTATTTACATACAGTTTGATGCTGTTTTCACATGAACACAACATGCGTAGAAGACATTCCTGCTCGGGACTTGGGCCCCGGCTGCTCCTCAGCACCCAGGAAGCATCGTGTGCAGTCGCCTTACACGGCCAATGACCCAAGGTTCCCAGGATTCAGGCCTGAATGCAAGGGCTTGAATCTATTTATTCCTACTCTATCCCTCCCCAGCCTCATCCTTCTTCATTCACGGACTTCCTGACAATTTATTTTTCTTAGAAGTATTTCTGCCTAGCATCTAAGCACTGGAAATGTAGATTACAGAGATAATAGATACGTTTAAAATTAGACTAAGCAGCTGTAATTCTGCATTTGCATTTCTGACTTGATTATAGTAAGCACTCAAGACTATTTGTATGAGAACCAGAAATGAGTTCATATGCTGTAATAAAAATACATGAATATTTCTCAGTTTGACCCCAATCAAAAATACAATAAAAAACCCAACACACACACACCAACCTGGGTAAAAAATGTCATTTGTTTCTTTCTAACTGATAATAAATCATAGCTGCTTCTTTGCAACTCTATCTCCACTTAAAAAAATCACCTGTGGATTTTAATTGCAAGAATTAACTTCACCAGTTTTCCTACATTTTTCAAATGGAGAAAGTGTCTTCCTACTTGCAGATCTAAACTGCTAAATTATTTCACACAGGACTGCTAATGCCAAGGAGCGATAGTAGAAACTTAGTCAAAAAAAGGAAAAATAAATGGCATTTCCGAAGCTCAATTTGTCTATGTTCAAGCACTGCTGGCCCTAAAATATGGAGATATGTTTTGATTATTATCTGTAAACAAACAGAAAAGAGAATCTTAAAATATGCAACCTTTCTACTTTTGATAGTTCTCACCTAAAACTGTAGTTGTTGCCCATTTTATACCTTTCCTTGAAGGTCTTAACAGTCTTTTGTTATTTAAAGAGTCAACTCTTAAAACCATTAGACAACCATATACGAAGAGTTTTGATAAATTCTCTGTCAAAATCAAGTGTAAATGAGTGTTTCTTCTACATAATGCTTTTCATTGTGTTGGAACATTTATTATCTATCCTTTTCTATTTTGGTAAAAATAAACATGGTGGCATGCGTTAAATCAACTGCAGCTTTTGCTTCCAGAACTTCAAGCATGAGGTTTAGTCCTCTCAAGAGGAATTATCTCCTGCAGATCCTTTGGTTTAATCTAACAAAATAATCAGCTGCTGTATCACACAACATGGGCCATAAACAAATTTCACCCACATGCATTAGCCCCATCTTGCTTACAGATGGGATATTGCATCCAGAGGGGGATATATGATGGTATAGATATGAACACACGAAGGATTGACCATGGGCAACTTACCACGGGTGATCATGTTTTGTATCAGAGAGAGAGACCATTCAGTTACCTGGCAGGGATGCCAACACTTAATGACACAGAACATCAACTCTGATCTCTATTTACTTAAATTTACACATTTATTCAATATTATCATTTACAAAAATTTCTAAGTTGACTCAAAAGCTAGAGAACACCACTAAAGAGGACATCCTACTTTACCAAGCAGTAAACAAGAAAACGTTTCTCAAACCAATGGAGCAGAAAACACAGAAACAAACCTCATCAGATCAATAGACTGCCCCAGATTATTCAAGCAAGTTAATTTGCAAATAATTTTTATGCCTCTTTTCAAGAGGTTTTGTTCGTGTTTTTCAATATGGTTTCATTGGAACAAGCACAGTTATTGCTACTATTATTATGATACTATAAGAGAAATAAAACCACTACCTACTGAAATTTTAGAACAAGACCAGTAGTATTTTTATTCCATAATCTAACTTGAAAGTTCAATCTTTAGGAGATTTTTGGAGTTTCTTTTGAAGTTTGAAAAGATTTAGAGTGCTGATCAAAACAGTTTCCTCAGCTATGCACACAGTGGACAAAGCTTCTCCATTTAAAACATAAGGAATAAAGTATTTCCCACTGATCGATTTCTTTTGAGTAAAACTTAGCGAATTGAGAGCTTCAGCTGCCTCTGCTGTGCGGAAAGTGGTTTTAAGGAAAAAATCTTTCCATTTCGATACACACTGAGATATAGAGGGGAGGTTTTGTTAGTAAATAATAGTGTTAAAAAATAAAGTTGATTAGTTGTAAAAAAGGACAAACTGATTAATCCATTTACAAGAAGCCGTAAGTAACTTAAAAGCTTAAGTCCCATTTGCAGAAGTCACCTGGGCAACTGGGAGCCTAGCTCAACACAAACCACTTCTGCTTTCTGCTTATTAAAGTGGACACAGAATCCACACTCCACTTAACGTTCAAGTTGTCTTCTAACTGCCTGGTATCCTTTAGACATTACAAAACATAGTCTTGTTTTGAAAATAACATAGCTTCAAAGAAAAGGACAAGGACACCGCAGAGCGAAATGTTAAGTAGTAATTACTACACCGGTGATAACAACAGATTGGATTATTTAAAAAATAGCTTTAAAATATAATGAATACAGAAATTCTTTTGTGTAACCACAAAAAATACTATTTTTCTTACCTCCCAAATGAAAACTCTGAGCTGTTCTTCCTGCGTTACAGAATTCAGCTTCCCTTAACCAAATAATTCTAACTACTTAAGTCTGTAAACTTGGGCAGTGTTGAAAATGGTCCTCCACTGTTCTCAGTACTAGAACACTAACGCAATGGGTGATGCAACTGAGGAGTGTAGCTAGCCAAAAAATATTCCAAAGGAGAAAACGCTGTCAGAAAATGCTGATTTAGCAGAGTTAAATACTTCAAAGAAAGGTATGCTTTTCCCCATGTGGGGGAAAAAAAAAACATTTTGCTGGAAATTCTAAACTTCACCTGCTTGTTCCAACCCAAAGGAAAACGCCATTCCAAAGCATGATAATTTTCCATAACATAAAAACCCTGACTTTCTGTAGTGGTAAATGATGGTCTCAAAAATTTCATGTCCAAGAGCAGGAAATCTTCTGTTATTCAGACATGTCTTCAACCTACTCTACCATTTAAAAACTTTCAAGAATGCCTTCTGGTATACAACCATCATTTGGAAGCAGATAGTTTAGGACTCTCTTTTTGGCTCATGCATGATGTTGAGGAAACCATTCATAAGCAATTTATAGGAAACCATTTATAAGCATTTTACATTTATAAGCAATGTATTGCTTTTATCCAGAAAGTGGAGTGTAGAGTGCAGAGCCTGCCCAACTGAAGATTCAATACAATAAAGTACTGTTAGCACTCCCTGAGATGTATTTAGAAAACATTCAATGGATAAGCTTTTTGGTAACAACAGTCGATACAGATCAGTAAAGCATACCCATATAATAACACAAAAAGAAATACAGGACTGCTGCTTCAAACTCCAGGAAACCAAAAACAGTCACAAGCAACTCCGTGTAATTCTGAAAATATTCTGGATTCTGAAAATTCTGAATTCCTCTAAGACAATAAGCTGGAATACAAGATTAACTTAGTTATTAACCACTTCTTTTAGTATGCCAAAACCTGGCTTCTGCCCTTTGCTATGTCTTCAACTAATTTGTTACTGCAGCATTAACCACTGTTGTCTCTTTTATGTTAAAATATTAACAGTTATTTTCCAACAATGTTCAAGGTCTTCTAGACTCAGCAGCAGTTTGACAACACTCATGTTCCTAGCACAGTTGATACAGCTGGTGGCTCTTACCCATCAGTAAGGGAACCCCACAGAGGGGCTGGAGTCTCGACAACTCAGCTTCCTGAAGAAGCCCGACACTTTGGAAGCCCTCCCTTGGAAAAGTTACTGGCAAACTGATAAACGCTAAAGTGTATGGAATTCCTCAAGAAAGCATAACAAATGCTGTGTTGATACAAAATAAACAAACAGGTTTATGTTAGTCAAGCAGCAGCCCTTAGCTAGCCTCTAAAATATAGCATTTTTGTGACTTCTGTTGTCCCCTCCAATCTGTTCTTATTATACCTTCTTCTTGCATCTTACCCCAAATTATTTTTTTGAGGGGGACAATTACTACAAACCTGAACCCCAAATGAGTTATGGCCAAGTATGCTAGTGTAATTACTCTCAGGTTCACGTTGCTCTTCTTTACTCCTCCATACATGCCCTGCACATTTTCAACTACATATTTATTGTACTTTATTATATCTGATACCAAAGTATGTCCTATGAAAAAAGGATGGAGGAAATAAATAAATAGCTTAGCTTCCTTTAGCCAAGTCCTGAAACATGCTGTATTAAAATCAAAAGCCTACTTTGCCCTGAAATACAATAACTTGTATACCTGTGTCATTATACAGAGAAAAAAAAAATCCCATACTCACATGTTCAAACAGCAAAACAGCATGTAATACCTAGAAGGCATTGTCATAACTGCTCTAATTTGGCAACAAAACACATTTCATTAAATGCTGTTATTAGAAGAAACCATACATAGCAAGAAGAAGAGTTTTAAGAGATCACAGATAGTTCTTGAATCAGTAAATGTAAAAATTGATGGCTGAGGCTGAAAACACTTCTTGGCAGAAGGGAAAAATAGCAGGGGGCTTTGTAAGAACAAAAGGCATCTCAGCCCTGACAAAGGTGTGCTACTGAACAGGGAAGACAATCTACACTAATAGTGCAGAAAGGTCAGATGCATTCAGTAAGTAGCTCTGCATTGGGAAGGAAATGAGATGACTTCTTTGTGTCTTGTGGGAATGATGAATTACTTCTTCAGTCCGTTACATGAACAATGTTAAAACAGCATCAGTCTGCAACGGTTTTGGTCAGCAAGACCAAAAAGGGTCACCATGGAGAAAGGTTCCCTCAGAAGTGTCTGAGGAGATGTCTACTCCACCGACACAGATTTTTAATAGGTCTGAAAATACCGGGGAAATTCCAGAAGCATGAAAGAATGCTAATGTTACAACCATGCTCTATAAAAAAAAAAAAGTGAGACAGTGTTTATAGCTATAGCCAGGTTAGAATGATGGCAGTCCTGAGCAAAATAATAAAAAACATGACCATCAGTATGCATGTATAAACTTTTATGGCACTTGGTATGGTATTCTGTGGTAGTCTGATTACAAAACAGCACCCAGTAACCAATTCTTAACCTGTTTAAGGGACATCTCGTAAAGAAATAGCTTTCAAGAATGCATTACAACATAACTCCCCAAAGGAATTCCCCAAACGTGGAGCCACTGCCATGAAACACTTTTTCAATTGCTTGTAAGTAGACATGATCACTTAGGACAAAAAAAAAAAAAATGCACAAGTTATAGATTGATAGAATGCTACACAACTGAAATAACTCAGTCGCAAAAAGCAGGCAGTAGTGTTTGGTATACTCAACATATGGTAGGCAAAAAACTCTTAAATAAAGCTACATCCAAAGTTACAAAGCTACAACCAAGAAACGTGCTCTACTTTACACTCTTCTGGAAAGAAACAGTCCTGCCAAGGGTTTGTGAGGGTGAATGTTAGCAGTAAAAATGAGACTAAACTACAGTGCTGCAGCCAAAGGGTTAATATGTAAATGTGATCTATAAACAGAAGAGTAATGCTAGCGAGGTAATATTTAAACTCACACAACACTCCTGAGACAAGGCACTGGCATGCTGCACCCAGCTCACATTTTCACAAAAGTGTTGAAAAAGTGGATTTGGAAAAAAAAAAAAAAAAAAGCCACAGCAATTGACTAGTAAGGAAAACGCTTGTAATGACAAATTAAAAAAAAAAAATAGTCTGTTTTTTTTCAAACAGAAAAGAGAGAGATTACAAGATTCTAGCAGATAAACACATCCATGGTAGGAAAATACTTTGAGTTCTTTAGCACAGAGGAGAAAGGCACAGCAGCAACCAGCGACCGGGAACCAGAGCCAAATAACTTAACAAGCAGCGGGTTCCCCACCTCTTACCGTCTTCCGATCAAAATTCCATTTTTTCCTGGTAAATGTGTTTCAGCCAAATGCAAGTTATTGCACTCAGAAGTAACTGGATAAAATCCAATTGACTATAACAGTCAAGAGGTCAGAGTAGAAGATCTAATTGCTTCCTTTGGCTTTAAAGTCTCAGTCTACGAATACTCCAGGTTTTCAGTTTCAAAGGCGTTTCAGTAGTAGCATGCATGTTTGGCATTAATATTAAAAAAGCGCTTTCAAAAATCTGCATAAATTAGGGCTGCATTTCCATGCAGGGCTCAAGTGACATGAGAGCTTTCCTGTTGAGGCTTTTGTCACCAGCAGAGCCCACTGATGGCATTACAGCTACCTTACCCACAGCTGAGGGGGTTTCTGCAGCAGCCTGTAAACAAAGCTTTACACAGTTAAGTGCAAAAGTTCACCCTCCAGGGCAGTACTTTTTCTCTTCTAGAAAGAATCCTCTTTGACCTGGAGTACAAGGAGCTTGCTACAATACATAATATTAATCATGGAAACAATAGGTAAAAGAGAAAAGGAGAAGCACTGCGAGAGCCACAAAGCCAACCGGCTCTGTTGTGTGCACCAGCAGCATCTGAGGCTGCTCCTATTGATGCTACTTCTCCACCTTGTGCTCCGGTACACACCGCAGTCGCTGCAATCTTGACAAGTTAACAGAATCAACATTTCTTAGGGAACACACGCCAAGGCAGAGGAGAACATGCAGGGGTTCACATTGTTAGGGCTGACAGTTTTGCTATTCAATCGGCTGCTGTAGTTTGCCACAATAACAGGGGCTTCCGAATGTTTATCCCCACGAACCACAAACTTCTAGCTCAGCAAACGGAAGCCTGAAAAGGCTGAAATTGCCTGAAACACGCTAACTACCACAGAGATGTACCACTGCACAGCTGAGGAGGCACGAAACCACCGAACCACGCCGAAAATCACCAGTGACACCTCCAAAAGCAAGCTGGCATCGCGCCGCCGGCCCGGCACCAGGGAGCACATCCAGCCCTTCACCCCACAGAGGAGCAGGTGCACGCTACACACTCCTCGGGATGAAATACGTTGAAGTTACTTCCCCGGGCACTGCCACAGCACGAACAAGGTCCGTCAGCAGGGACAGAGCCTCACTGCTCCCCACTGCCGCCTCCAAGCAAAACTTCTTCCACTCCATCAGCCTCCCAACGCTTCGAGGGACCGCCGCCTCGTCGCCAAAATCCGCCAAGCTTTTTTTCCATCCCCCCCGGCCCCGCTCCACGGACGGACAAAGCCGCCCCTTACGCCCTGCAAACTTTCCTCCGACAGGAGCTCCGGGTCACCCAACGGAGCCAGCGGGGGCTTCGGCAGGCCTAGAGGGCAGGGATGGAGCGGAGGCCGGCGACCACCGCCCCCTCCCCGCCGACCCTCAGGCGTGAGGAGCGCGGCGGTGGCCGCGCACGATGGGGACGCACCAGGGTAAAAGGCAGGAGGAGATCTCTGACGCCTGAAGAACGGAGAATAATAACAAATTGCTCTTAACACGGAGCTGGATTTCACCTCCAAGTGACGCTAGGTAAATAGATGGCGAAGCAAAGCAACACACCTTTGACCCTTTCTTTTCTTCCCTAAATATAATCCCCCTCTTCCCGTCATACGCGCAGCACCGAACGAGCATTAATTCGAATCCGTTCTTTAAAGAAGGGGGGATTATCTCTGTCTGCCAGCGGCTCTCCCCGGCTCTTTTCCCTCTCCAAAAATTAAAAATGCTCGTTAAGAATAAGAAAGGAAGGAAGGAAGCATTATTTCTGGTGGGTGTGAAACGTGGGGATGGGGAGAAGGAGTCTGGGGGATGGGGAGGAGTGGAGAAAGGTGGCTAAGGGGAGAAGAAAGGAAAGGAGGACCAGGAAGGGTGAGGGGAAGGCGATACAAGGGGGAAAGAGGATAAGGAAAGGAGGATGAAAGGAGCTCGGGGAGGGGGGGGGGGGGGATGAAAAGGAGGAAGGGATGAGGGGAAGAAAGGATGCTTTGCCCTGGCCTCACCTCAGCTCGGTGGGTGGGGGTGGGAGAACCTCTCGCCGCCTCCTCTTCCTCCTCCTCCTCCTCCTCCTCCTCCTCCACCACCTCCTCCTTCTCCACCTCCTCCCCAGCAGCGACGGCCACCGCCGGGCTGGGTGCGCGGCTCGGCTCCCTCACGCGGCCCCCGCCTCCCGCTCGGCTCCGGGGAGGACCCGGGAGCCGCCGCCGGCCTCCCCGCGGCAGCCACTCGGGGTGGAGGCTGCGCGCCTGCGCCTCCGCTGCTGCCTCCGGCGGGAGGCCGCGCCGGGCTCCGCCGCTCGGGGGGCGCCGGGGCTGTGGGTATGGAGACGGCGTGAGGGAAGGAGGGAGGGACGGGGGGAGGATGGAGGAGGAGGAGGAGGAGGAGGCACGGGGCTGGGGGTGTGAGGGGAGGGAGGCGCCCGAGGGAGGCCGGCAGGGGGAGGGCGAGGCGCAGGTGGGCGGTGGGGAGGATGGCGGGGGGGGGAGGGTGACAGAGGGGGGGAGGGTGGCCGAGGGATAACGGGGAGGATCGGCCTCTGAAGCCGGTTAAAGGGTTGCGGGAGGGGATGGGGGAGGCCGGGCGGCTGGCCATCTTGTGGGGTCGGGGCGGGGGAATGTCGGCCTCGGCCCCCCAGGGAGGGCGTTGGGAGCTGTGGAGGGGGGCAGCCGCCGGGCAGAGCCGGGGGAGAAGCGGGGCTGGGGGGGTTTGGGCGTAACATGGTCCTGCCCCGCTCCAGGTTCCTCTGAAAGGCAGGGAGAGGATGGTTGTCGTTGTACATCCAGGATGGACAGCAAGAACTTCACCTCTCCTTTTCTCCTAAACTAGAAAAACCTTTTCATGCAGCCTTCTTGCTACACGTGTGTCGCTCAGCCCTGCATTCACCACACCAAATACCAGGTTTTGTCCACCTCCACAAAGCATTGCTCTTCTTCCTCTTTCCTTCTTCACTAGTGTTGCCAGTTGTACCAAGTTTAAGCTGGTTTTGCCACCCTGCAACACCTTCTTCAGTTTCTCCCGTGTGGGACATGGGGGACATGTGCTGTCCCCGTCCTGATCCGGTGTCACTGTGCCTGGCGTCCTACAAGTCCTGGTGGCGAGCATCCCCTCAGAGATGGTGTTCCTGGAGGGACCTGGCCATTTTGAGGCAGCGTGACTCCCGCTGCCGTGTTCTTGCTCCTCTGAGCTTCTTGGGGTGTCCGTCTGCCTCCTGGGCTTCTACGTGAACCGACAGGCAACAAGGAAGGGAGCGAGATGAGGCCTTCCAGGATTTCTCCTCCTTTTGCCTGTTTTAGGCTTGGAGGGGATTTGCCAAAATAACTTCTCTGCCTCAGCCCATAAGCGAACCTCTGCAGGTAGCTGTCTGCCCTCAGGTAGAGGCGGTATTCACCAGTGGGTTTTCTTCCCTTCTCCCCAGGCTCAGAGAGGTATTGTCAGGCTGTACATTCAGTTTTCCAATAAATGAGGAAGGGAGCTGAACTGGAACCTCTATTCCGTTTATCAAGACGCAACAACAGAGTCCATGGGAGAGTCTGCAGCAGGGAAAAAAAAATCTTAGGCAAGAACTTATTGAAATACGGATTTAAATCTGATCATATTCATTATGGCTTACATACTTGGTACAGCCATATAACAAGTGTATGTCGGTATTATACAGAAATACTTTGAATTACTTTAACCTTCTCCCACTATCATTTAAGACTGACACACAACCAGTTCTGAGTGTATAAACAGAGATCATGCTAGGCTGGCCTGCCCTTGGTGATGATGTGTGAATTGTTGCTGTAAGCTAGGTCTTTCCTTTTTGTCTTTAGGAGGCTTTCAGGTTGCATAAAACTACTTTTCTAGGTACTGCTACTGTCTTTCCTATCATACCGAATTGAGCCATGTGATGTTAGGAAAACTTCACCTGCAGACCTTCCGTTTCTTGCCTTCATTTCTGTACTCTGTCTTTTAGATTGCTAATTCTCCTGGATAGGGGCAGTAAGTGGCTAGCCTATTGTAAATATTAATGGAAACAAGCAAGGTTGCCAAATAGAATATAGTAAATTATCTACTGCTTTATCACAGTGCCTTGCATCGCTAATTGAACGTCAGCTAAATGTATCTCCAGGCATTTGACTAAACTGAGCATGAGCTATAGTATACATGTAAGAAACACAAATAGTAAATAAGCATGGTTATGAAAAATACTAGAACCTCTTTCCTTCAGCAGTAACTAAGCTGCAAATATACCTCTTGTAAATTTGAACCAAAGGATTCGTTCAACTATCTGTGCATGTTTCAGTTTGAAGTGTGCCATTTTAAGAAATAAATCAGATTACTTACCTAGCCCAGATTATTTTTACCTAAGACAGAAGGCATGGATTGCTGGACTGTTGCTAAGAGGTCTGCCAGAATGTGATAAAGAAATCTGAAGATCTGGAAGAACCGTATGAACTTTTTTGTCATGGTCCTGAAAAGAAGGCACGTCCACTTTCTAAACATTTTTTTTTTCCTTTGGGCTCTTAACTGCATTTTGAAACTACCCTCCTCTTTTATCACTGTTAACTGCCTCTAAGAAAAGGAAGAAAACTGAGTTTGTTACCACTGTTTACTAAAAACTGGAGCAAGCTGCAAAGCTGCTCTGTAAATGAACGCAGCTCTTACAAGCCAAGGGAGGCCGACTGACAGCTCCTAACAAACACTTGCAACTGCCATGGGATCTCCCACTGCCAGCACTCAGCTACATATAGAAAAGAGACGTCATCAAACCATCAGGATTACTGTGCAGTTTGATTAGCAAGGCAGACAAAAAGATTATTTTGCTCGAGTGAAACGTGCCCCAATGTTCGGCAACTCGAGCAGACTTGAAAGCTACAGGTGGAACTTGGAATGCTTTAAGCTGCTTTTAGGCTCGGTTATCTTTATAGACAAACTAAGTAATAGATTGTTTCTTTAAAGTAGATTGTCGCCTGCCTATGCTGAAGGGAGATTGTCAGCAGCTCTGAGAGATATTTCAGTACCTTGTATTAATGAGACATTACCTTTCAGACTTGATTGAGTACACATAAATATAGAGCGAATGACTAAAATCATTCACCACCCCCGAACACATGTAGGTGCTTTTTGGGTAGGTATGTCATTTTTGGCACATTTGCTCGAACACTGGATCACAAATATTTCTTGTTTCTCCTCTGCAGCAGCATGCTGCTGTGCCACACGTTAGTATGAGCTGCACAATAAGCAGAAGTAAAACCTCCACATCCTGCAGGTCATTTAAATTGGATTCTGTATGAAGAGTCATCTGCAAGGTGGGTGCTGCCACTAAGAGTCTCTGGCCTGCCATGCCCTCTGCCTTCCCTTTTGACTGTTTTTTCTGGCTCAAAAGAATCTGTCAGTAAGAGCATCCAGGGACTTACCCTGACTTGTACCACTGGAGTAACCAGGAGGCAAGTAGCAGGTGCAGTTTGTTTAGGAAAAAAAAAAAAAACACAGGGGGTATGGCTAGGCACTTTTTTATGCTGGAGAGGATCGTGCAACTGCCTTTGCTCCTTTCAGAAAGCTGACTTGAAAAATTCAAAAGAAATACAAGAAAGAAAGCTGCTCTTTGCTCCTGTTGGAATAATGTGCGCTAGATCTATGACCACCATTGGAGACTATTATAAGGCCTTTTCTTTAAATGTTTACTTCTCAAAACCACAGGAATAGACTTTAAATTCTGTTAATATTTTATTTTGAACTTCATTTGATACCACCTGTTAGCAGAGCAGGAGTCTGTGTTTGTGGAGGTCTCTCATCCTTTAATTGCACGACAGGACAATGTGTGATAGGTACAGTACCCCTTCGTATTTCAAAGTGGCTTAGGGAAAGAAAGATTTAGAAATCTTGCATCTGTTCGGAGAATGTGCTGTAAACAATTCAAATGCCATAAAATCTCTCCCTTATAAAATGATGCATGTAACCTGTCTGGACAGTGGTAGCAACTAGGAAAAGAAATGGAACCAGGAAAACGTAACTCTTCAGGTCTTCAAGTCTCTTTGAATGACCAACTTTACTTCCTTAAAGCTACATGTAAGATGTGTTAATTATACATATAAGAGAAAAATTGTTTTTCCTGTCTTCCCTTGAAGCTCTTGGCTCCTACAGAAACCTTGAGCAAGCAGCTCTTAGGCAGAGAGCGCTGCTTTTCGCGTTGACCACCACCCTCTAGCTGTTTCCCATCTGTTGTTTGTAAACACCTCGTGTCTTGTGCTGCTGATGTTGTTAGCTCCTTGCAAAATAAGCTCTATTTTCTTGTGTTTGCACGCTGCTTCAAAGCAGCAGGAAAACTGGCCAGGACTGAATCCTATGCAGTGCCAGAATATATTTTTTTTCTTGCTGGGGATTTCAATTAGTGAAACTCACCAGAGATAAATTATGTTGTAAGCTATAGGACAACATAGCACATATATATACAGAGAATGTGTTCAGGTACCTTGCCTATGTGGGAGAACAACAGGACGAGCGAGAGAGACCAAAGGAGAGAGCTGGGCTGAGCTTCTAAGAGCGGGGACAGAAGGTGTTAGAGGACCTAGGCAGAAAGTGCACAGATAAAAATTGCAGGAAGTATTTTTGGCTCATTCCTCTGCAGAGCTAGCTGAAGTTCCTCTGGCATTGCTCAGTCCCTTTCTTTTCCTTACCAAAGAAAAGCTTAGGGAGAAAGATTAATATCTGAACCCTAATAACTGCCACAGAGGAAGAATCACTCCCTTCACAATTTTCAGTCTGAGGAACAGAAGGGTTGTTCTGTGCTGCCATGGCTTCCAAATGTGGTTCAGTAAGTATTCCTCCATTTAAGAAAACAGCCAGTGGACTTGCTTCACTTCAGGGAAATGACTGTCCTCAACCTTCTGCTCTTTCAATCATTGCATCCTGCTGTGCTGTCTCTACATATAAGGTGGGATGGAAGTCTGTCTGGTACTTGCTCATCCATGTGAAAATGGGATTCTTCTCCTGAATCATAGCCCTTCTCTGCAATGTCCTTTAAAAGTATTGGGCTAAATTTTGATTCTTACTCAGGCCTTATTATACAAACTCGTGTTGTCTTTATGAGACTTTTAGTAGACAAAACACGACAAAGAATATCTATATCCAACATCGCGTCTTGGTAATCTGGAGATAACTAGCTGTAGAACTGTTGTTCTACAAGAAAAAAAAAAATGGTTTTTAACCTTTGTTTGCTTATAAAGTCTGGTTTGCACTACTTTGAAGATTCTCAGTATTTAATTAAGATTTAAAACAGATACGTGTGATATATTACTTGCTAAACGCTTTTTATCAGAAGAAATGCTATTACTTATATATTTTCGATCTTGTGGGCACAAAGCCACGAGGAGATAGAATCAAGATTTGTTTTAGACACAGTGATGATTACAGAAAATATGTCCCGCATCCTAAAGTATGTAAAGTTTCTAATTTATTTATTTTTCTATTGACAGAAGCCCAAGATGATGCATCTCTCCATTTACACCTGCAGAAATCCACAAGAGACTTATAACTAAGACATAGCCTGAAGAAAGTTAATAAGGTTGCTAGTGGTCTGCATCACTAACGAAAAGGCTATGGATGATTCTAGTCTTTTCCTTCAGGCCTTGATGAAACCTGGAAATGTCAGAAAGTTGATTTTTCTGCAGGACCAGCAGCTATAAGTAAAAAAGAGCAGAAAAATTGAGGAAAAAAATAGAGAAAGCCACTGACAAGAACTGCTACTGGTTGTGACTAATCCGTTGCAAGCTTACATTTGCTTGCATCTTAATGGATCTTTTAACCTAATTTACTGAGTCTATTTCTTTTTAATTGACTTTCATAAAAGTTCAGGTATTTTTTCATGAAGTACACGAAGATCAGCTAGGAAAGCTATTATCATCTACTGTAGCAATACAGCAATGTGGAATTCAGTTTTTCTGATTAAAAATAGATGCATAAATCATAAGAAATAAACCTGAAGTATCTCACACCCTTTTACCCTGTCCTCACTTTTCAGTGACAGTTAAAGAATGATATAAAGAATTCCTTTTTGTGTTTGCCTGTTCGACATGACCAGTGCAAATAAATCACATAGGCTTAGGAAGACAGGCAATTATCTGTCAGCAGGCTCATTCATTTCTAGTCTGTAGGTGGATGTAGTTTCAAACAGAAGGAAGATGGCTTTCCGAAAATCCACGTGGACCTATTAATTGCGAAAGAAGTGTGTAGAATGCCCCGTGTAGAATGAGCGTGCTACATTTCAATAAAAATGTGATTTCTATATCAGAAATGCTATCCACATGCAAGTTGGATTATGCAGCGTATTACTTCTCAAGATGGCTGTACCTCTTGATCGATCAGGTCAAGAGTTACGTAAGGCCTTACCTGCACTACATAAAGCATACCTCAAGTGGGAACGATGCTGCAGGAATATTTACATTTTCAAAGCATTCTGCATTTTCAATGACAGTTGAACAAAGCATCCCTTAAAAACAGAAGGAAAACAATGATATTTTGTTAAATTAATGAACCTGTTCAAAAGTATGGAACAAACATCTAGCAAATTATAATGATCATAGGACTTGCAACAGTAGGTGGTGGGGAAAAAAAGACTACTGCTATCCTATTTTGGAAATTACTATGACAGGGTACTAGGTTCCATTCCATTTAAAGATTTCTTCATGCAAATTGTATGAGGCATTTTCTAAAAACTGAGTGGATTTCCATAATGGAATTTTGGCAAATTAAATCAAAACAGGTTGCTATGACAGTTCCTACAAATATTTCTATTTTAGCTTTATTTTGTATTATAAATATGTCAAGATGAAGTCATTCTTGTCAAAACAAAGTTATCTTTCCTTTTGGGAAAAATTTCCAGGCCTTTTCTCAATGCTCTAATTTTCCATATTCATCAAAGTCAAGATGAGGGCTAATTTCAAATGCTTTAAGATACATCTGCATAATCATAAACCCACATAAACATAGCTTTAGTCTTATAAACGAGTGATGTCATTACATACAGTATTGTTAGCTTAACTGACTTTCCTTACTGCTCTGTATAACAAGTGGCTGAAAAATAAAAGATATTTAACGTTAACAAAATGGTTTCTAGTGGTCTCTCAAGTCAATGGCGTAGACAGAGATCATTGCCAGAAAACATCAACAGTCCTAGGTTTTGTTCCAGTAGCACAATGCCATGTGAAATCCAAATGGAAGCAGGGAATTGCATCTGCTCCTCTGTAAATAAGAAACAGGTGGCCTCTTACTTAAGGTACAGACATAAAAACAGCACAGATTTATCTTACAGATTTTATTGATGAAATCTTAAAGAAGGAACTCGTTTAATATTGGTACCAGTAAGTCACTGCAAGTGTGAGCTGATTGAGATTACATCAAGAGTAAAGGAAATGTGTCTGTCTGCATCCACTCATATACAACAGGATGAAGTTGACCTAGAGTTTCTATGCAGAAAAGGATTTACCAAACGGGGAATTGGGTCCTCACATTCAAAAAGTATAGAAAGGAGCAGGTATTTCCTGGTTTTAGGGTTTTTTTGAGGTTAGAGTATAAGAAATACAGGTTGGAGACAGAGCTTCAAAAGATAGAGTATGCTTGTGTGAGGCAATAAACTAGATAAATTACTGTTAAAGGTGTTTAATTAAAATTTATAGATATACCTCCCTGAAATTAACCCAGGTGTGTCCTGTGTACATGTGTTAATCCTAGGTTTTAAAGCAAAGGGGTTTTTTTTGGATGTCTGTTGATTGTATCTCCTAAGACTGGCTGACATATGTGTTGGTTTATGACACACTCAAAATGTGATTCAAGTACTACAACAGGGCAGCAAGGTTTGCTTGAATTCTGCCAAGAAATTACAAATAGTTTGATTAATAGCATCATATTTTTGGTTCTCTGAAGTTGCTAACAAACAAGGAAAAGAGGAAGTCCCAAAGAAAGGAACAAAATTACCAGAGTGCATATTGAAGAAGGGAGACACAGTCAGAGGGTGTAACATACTGAAAAAGCAGGCAGAAAAGAGCTGATTTAAGATTGATGAGCTGAGGAACTGCAGAAGCTGGAGTTATCTGCATTTTTTCAGCACGTGTTGAAAGGCATTCTGCTTGAAGGGGTACAGTGCAGACTTCTTTCTTGGTCTTTTCCTCTCCAAACCTCAGAGATGGCTCAGAGATGTTAAGCAGCTGGGAATGGAAGAGGAAGATGATCCCATATAACTGTGTATGAGCTCTGACGTAGTGCTATGAAAAATGATTCTTATTACAAAATATTCAAGTATTCAAACTTTAGCTACCTCCACTCCCCCCCCCCACACACACAACAACAGTAATAGGACTTTCTGTAGTTGACTTGTAAGGAGCAATATATATTTATTTTATGCTTTTATTTTAAAGCTTCAGTGTGTTTTTTCCTGCCAGCAGGTATAAATGCATGTGTTTTGGGAGAGCTCTGAGTAATAGAAAGGAAAAGGGAAAGTGCTCCTGGTCACGATTTTTTTTTTTTTTTTTTATAAAGCTGATGAGAAAACAAGTGCTTTATGTGAGGGCTCTGGCTCTGTTAAAAGACATTTGGCTTGAGGATGCTATATTGTTGGCACATGCATTTAGGTGTGTCTGTTGTTAAACTATTTGTACTTTGCACCAAAAAGCAGCATGCATCAGATGCTTTCTATTATACATCTATCTTCGCTAACTCAAACATGGCAGCACGTCCTGGGAATATACAGGTAAATTGGTTCTGTGAACTCCTATTTCCAAAGAAGCCTTCTGCTATCACTGAGAGCCATCCTGCATTCATTCACTCAGGTCTGAGATGTGTTATGCACGCTGACCTGGTTTCTCCACAACTTGTTTGAACACTCCACAGGTATAAATTTACATAGTGATAGGAAGGACGTGAGTACCGAGCATTTCTGTAATTGCTGCGCTAGCAATGGACACATATGAAGGAGCCCAGTCAGAAATATACCCATCATAACAGCAAATAAAAAAATGTGTAAGTGTGGAAAGGAAAAAAAAAGCTTACTATTCAGCATCTGATACTCCAAAAGTAGGTGGTCAGTACAGGCCATCACATGAATGGTGCTCAAGCTGTTCATTACTGATACGCTTAACCTACAGTAAAAAGCTGCCTATGTAGTTAAAATCTGTGATTTATTCAACTCTGTAAACACGTTTTTAAAAGCTTACATATTTTTTTAAGGAAAAGGCATGCAAACAATCACAAAAGATGAGCATTTTAAAAAAATAAACATGGGTGTCAGGCCATGAGACATTTAGAATATTAATTATGCTGCCTTAATGTAGTGAATATATACTTTCATTATTTGTTGAGTGGCCGAACATACTGTGAGTGTCTTTTATAGTGTATAATAATATATACTATACCCACTTTTATTTATGTTAATGACAAAATATCCTGAACTCTTTCTGTCTTCAGTGCTGCTGAAGTGTGATGATGATGTATACTGGCTCTTTGCTCTGCCTCCGTATGAAACTCCCTCCGTCACATTACAGGAACGCCAGGGAGCCTCCGATGACGGGGAGGCTGCCAGGTTGCTGCCCACAAGGCAAGATATTGCAGGAACAAAGGAACAGCACGATCTGGTCTGGCCATAACGAAGCACCTCATGCTAATAACGGTGGTAAAAAGGGAAGGAATGAGCAAAGGTTGTTACCAAAAGATCCTCCGTTTGTTCAGTTAAGATCTTAATTGGCGCACCTTTTATTAGTAGCAGGGGATTATAAGGATGTAAATTACAAGGCAGTTGAGTTATAGCTGCATGGATGTCAGATCTGAGCTGAAATTATAACATCCAGAGCATATATGCTTTAATACTACCATGTTATTATGCATCTCACTTCTCCCACCCAGAGTTTTCTGTAACGTTATATGCAAACAGTATGTTTGTGAAAGAACATTTTCTTAGTAAGTGAACGTTTAGGTATTCCAATACATTCGAATATGCCGTTTTTATAACAATCTTTCCTTTTCTTTGTAAGGTGACAGCAGATATCACTTGAAAAATTGCCTAATCTCTCTCTGTTTTATCTCCAGATTCTCTCTGAGTACTGTATCATTATAAATTATAATGAAACTCAAAAAGTGACCAGAATAGTAATTGAAAGAACATTTGGCATCTTAAATATGAGAGTTAGATGCTTAGATAAATGTGGTAGAACAGAACTAAACTGCCCTCAAGAAAGTTCAGAGCAGTTCTGGCTGGCGTACGTTATGTAATACAGCCATTAAATATGGTTCATTTGTGGAGACGAAAAGGAAGCAATTTAATGAGTCTATCCAAATTACTGAAGTAAATGATCCTAATGATGTACACTTGGAAAATTATCTCACGATAGGGTAGCGGAAATTAAAAATAAGATGCTAGCTCTCTGGAACCGAAATGTAACCTAAAGTAGAACTGAAAGCCTTTCTTCTGAAGCAGTGCAACGGCAACAGAGTGCTTAGACTTGGGAGTGCAGCACGGGAGAGGAAGATGCTGTTTCTCGCTGTAATGCAGACCTCCTGCACGTTGACTCATATGTGCCTTCTGAACCTTCCCGTCTTTACATTCAACCTAGAACAATCTTAGTGTCAGCCAAATACGAGTGAGAAATAAAGTCTTTCCAGCGCTAAAGGAAAGCAGACTACAGACCAGTAGACTCAGGTAACGAATGGATTCTATTTTCTTTACTCCTCATGCCAAATAACAGGAATGGGGACTGCTCCTCTTCCCTTCACCTCCTGCAGTGTACTTAGCAAGCCTGAAGACTAACAAATGCTACAAAATTAGGTTCCTCTTTTTTTTTTTTTTAACCCATCTCCACAGCTCCCCAGCCCGTGTGGTTTTGTGTGCACGTGCACGGGTCCGGCTGACAGGCAGTTCAACAGTTACGGCAGCTCTTCCAGCTTTGTGCCCACTCCTTGAAGCAGGAACCATGGGTTTGAAATCCATCGGACAGCCTGGATGTCCCAGACCTTCCTGATGGCCCTTAGCGGCTTGGCTCTGCCCCGTCACTGGGAGGAAAGGGGCTGTGAGTGATTTTTGTGCCACCCATCCTGTGCAGGAACGTACCTGTCAGCTCAGGCTCCTCAGGTGATCTGAAGGGATCCTTGTGAGCTGCATGTGGCCTCGGGTTGCAAATAGCCTCTGATGCAACCGTGATGCTTGTGCTTTGTGCAGCGTAAGAGATGCAGGTGGTTTAGTGAGTTCCCTGGGGGAGCTTCCTAGGCACCAAAGTATTAGGGTACAGCGATATCCCACTGTGGGAGCTGGGTCTTATAATAAATCAAGTAATCAAGTAAACACCTTATATACTCCTTCCTTTTCTTTTTTTTTTTTTTTTTTCTTCTACAATGCTACAGGGCAATCACTCTTGCCCCCACAAAAACCAGTACTAATCTCAATGGTGAACATAATTTTTTGCTCTACAAATTTAAACAGGGAGGGAAAAAGTTTTCAGCCTTAGCCTCTGTATATTTACAAAAATCAACTCAAAATTACTTACAGGACCCTAAGATTGTAGACAAGATATAGACAAGATATAGCTTTTCTAGGCAAATTCTTGTTAAGAGGACCCCAATATTCAGTTCTTTATGCATAAAGTGTAATAAGCTGTTCCGTAAATAGTGATGAAGACATCTCTTTCTATGGATTTCTGTCCTACATTTTCTATATATAGCTCTCAAAATCTGACAGTATCTCCAGCTTTCACCGTGTCCAGGTTTTTGACCCCCTTGTTGCAGGAAATAGCACATGCTACTTAAAGCTGTGCTCGTGCCAGTTCTCCTGCTAATACACATACGCTGTCAAACCAGCTGGCTGTTGGCAAACAGCAGAGGCAAATGTCAAGCTCTCGTCTGCCCCCCTGCTATAAGGGCAGCACAAAACTATTTTCCTGGAAACAGCACAGTGTAATTCTCATCCACAGATCCAGTTTTGTTTAGATAATTTACAGTAGTGCAGAAAGCAAACAGCAATAAGGGGGTCAGTCACATATACAGAAAGAAGTGACCTGCACTTAATTTCTCAAGAGAAATTTAAATTTCATGTTTTTAATTAAGTTTTCCCAACTTAATCCAAGTGATGTTGCACAAGAACTGACGAACGGCCTTCAGAGCTAACGTGTTTTGTTTTTCCTCCATCTATAAAAATGTATTTATTTCTTACTAATGAGAAACAAAGGGCCAAATCATCAGATGGTAGAAAGCTGCATTACTCCATTCAACTAAAAAGAGATCAATTTGTACCAGATTTATATCTGGCACTTGTTAGGTTTGGTCTACTTACATGCCTCTAGGGTTGAAAGGAAAAGAAATCCTCCTACGTGATTTTGTCAGAACTGTCTTGTGAGGGATCAGTTTGACCTCCTCCTCCTCCAGCGTTCACATTTTGGGCTTTTTTTAGCCAAACCAGGGCCATCAGCAAAGTGAGCGGGTGATGGCACAGTGGGGGAGTTGTGCTCTGACGTTTTGGGGGGTCATGAACAGCTGCAGGATGAGTAAGGACAGACATTAACGCAGGATTAATCTTGGTTCATAAACCTGGGATAAAAAGCATTTTGCAAGTGTTTGTTGTAGGAAAAGTGAGTGAGGAACGTTCTTGATGTGGACTGCATGGGCTGTACAAGATGCTCAGAATAAATGCAGCTGTTGAGCAACTAGTGACACTGCATGGAAAGAGCTTTAGCAGGGGAACAAAAGCAATACTGTTTTATCTTAACTGCTGATTAGAGTCTGTAAGTGCTGTATCTACAAAATTATGCACATTTTAAACAAAAATCTGCAAGATGTCACAAGCAAGGAAAACAAGTCATGGGGTACAATGCAAGGCTTTTCTCCAAGGCATTGGTGTTCAGTCAGTCTGCTGCTACTGTCCCTCTCTCACAGTGAGTACAGCGTCATGGAGTTGTGGGCTTACTGCATTGTGCCAAACATAAGGCAGCTGTTTAACACTTTACTGCGCTCAGCCGAGCCATGAGAAATACCAAGTCTGCAGTAAATAGGAGGTTATTTAGCTGATACTACCTCCCAATGATAGGTTGATTCTGAAATAACTCACCATACCAAATGTCCCCTCCGAACACGAAGAAACAAAAACAGAAGACCAAAGATAAAAAATTAAAACCAGAATGCCATAGGGAGAATAATTAGTGATCGTGAAATACTGTTAAAGAAAGTCACTCAGTGGAAAGGATTTAGTATAACAAAAATCAGTAATACTTATACACAGGATAGTATGTAACAGATAAGGAGATCTGAAGAAACTCTGGATAGAGCTTCGCTAAGCATTAAATGATGAAACATCTGTACGTTCCATCCATCACTGATTATGTGAAAGAACATTTGATTCTGCAAATTATAGAGACCTAACCTTCCAACCTTCACAGAAGAAAAAAAAAAAAAAGAAAAAAAAGAAGTAGTAGAAGAAGAAAAGGAACAGGTTATAAACCTTGAAAATATCCAATTTTCCATCAGTGTACACAGAAGCAAAATGAGGCATGCTTCTGAATAAGGGTGGTTCTGAATAGCTGGCCATTAAAAATATATCAGTTGCTTTCCCCTGGAATGAACAGTTTTCAAATATACTGAGAAGAACTTTTTGTTTGATTGCTTTTGGTTTCTTAATATTTAAATAATATTAATATATAAATAAAATTTATATATATAATTTATGTAATATAAAACTCCAGATTCATAACTGTATGCACAAAGGACTTCAGATCTATATTGCCAAACTTGAAGCTGTTTTTACAGTTTTAGTCTGAACTTCTACCCCAAACTATATATTTTTCCTTGCTAAAGTTCATGAAGAACCATCCATAACACTGACCCTCAGTGAAATCTCTTCTGTTCTTATCCATTTCAAATTTCTCTGTTCGTGATCATTAACTTTTTTGTTATTATTACGCCCTTAGAAAAAAATATCTTTATTACTCTTCCACAAAAACAATGAGATTAAAACATCTGGCAAGAGTACCCTCACTAGGATAGGTAAATAGCAGTAATCCTGAATTTTTGGCTATTCCACAGACAAATCTCTGAACCTCATCCAAATGGTCGTTCTAGCCCAAGTATTTCATTCCTTGGTCTATACTGTAAGGTACTGTTCAGATGTAAAAGTCTTACAAGTTGAGTCTTACAAGTTGCACCGTAATATTTCTTCAGGTGTTTGCCCTTGCCCTGTTAAATAAATAAGCCAACACTGGTCAAGTTTGATTCTCTTTCATTTTTGGATGGTTTAAGTCAGTTTAACTTGCATCTGCATACAGGGACAGTTAACCATCAATCCGGCATACATGATTACATGCTAAGAAGTTGGTAACTTCACCCTGAAGCTCTACTCTAGATGGCTGAGAAAATAAATAATTAATGCCATTTTCCGTGGAAATGGAAACTTTTTAATTGAATACTTACACAAGCCAAGATTTTATGTGGCAGAATCGAGAAAGAAGCCTAATGCTAATAAATATAACAGTTAGAGTACATCAGCAGAACATCTATTAAATGTGTCTGTATAACACGCTGCCCTAAAGAGCGTCTTCAAGATTGAAAGTCTGATTAGTCTTTACTCAATCTGACATGAAGCTGGGGCACCTGGAATTGCTTTTTCATCTGAATAAAGACTATGGTACAACAGCAGTGTTGTAGAGAAGGCATTTTGGGGAAGTGTTGGGAAAATGTCACCTCAGAGAGATTCCTGATTATTTTTTCCAGTTCTACAGTGTAAGAAGTTCAAGGCAAAAGTTATTTTCAGAACCTGAATCAGGTTGTAGAATTTCCAAAATGCAGGACTAAGCATGAAATGTCATTCACTCAAACCACCATCATCAGAGAGTTTCTAATTACATCCCTGACTAATTACATTACTGTATACCTTTTTAAGTAGTGGTTTTAAAATTACAACACTTGGCTCAGAATTGATTCCTTATTTTTAGGCAATTCTTCCTATCAGCTTGAACCAACGGTGCTTAATCAGATGATAAGTTTTCACATAGAATTGCTGATTATAGTCCCAAACCTACAAAGTGCTGCAGGTGAGAGGGAACTGGGAGAGGGGGAAAAAGAAATGGGATGACTTCATTCTGTGCTTGAGCTAGGAATAATTACTGCAGTTATTCTATATGATATCCTGTGTCCTTCATATACTTCATGTCCTTTTTGTGATATTAAGAAAGGACACTGTATATCTTAACGGAAAGGAGGCCAGAAGTTTGAGATTGCTGTTCTCCACCAGCATTTCTGCTGCTGAACAGGACATTCCCATAGAGCTAGGGAGTCCTGAGTCAGCAGAACATCATGTACTTTTGTTGGTGAACATAGAAGGTCTAATGCCATGCCATTACCTTTTGTTTCATAAACAGTTAATTTGACTACGATGACCCAAAGAAGCTACCCATCAGTCTAGAAGCCTACTATAACTCTATAGGGATCATTTCCCACATACAGCCCATGAAGGACAGCAGAGCATGAATGGCTTTGGCTAGATATGACCTCTGGTAGCAAGCCCTGACACAATGGGAATATTGTCTCTCCAAATGCCAGGAGATATATGTATATATATCTATATACATATCTATCTATCTATCTATCTATATATATGTATATATAAAAATATATGGTTGATGGTTGGACCAGATAATCTTGAAGGTCTTTTCCAACCTTTATGATTCTATATGCATATATGCACACACATACATACACTATCCATTTTTTAATGACTGCACTAGATGCATGGATAGATAGTGGGTGGCTCCTTGACTGGATGCTTTGTTTTGTCTTCTATGCACATCTTCCAACAGCAGCCATGTGCAGTCAACTCAGTACTCCTCAAGTACACTTGTGACCAAGTGGGTTTGGCTTTGAAAGCCATTTAAAGCATACTAAATAGTGAATTTTCCTATCCAAAGCTTCTCAAGCACTTTTCAGACCTTTAAGCTGTCACGTTAGCTAAATTTTCTGTTGTTGTCTTGCCAAAGGTTTACAATAATAGATATAGATAAATTCTTTAAGGAATATATCATCTCTTGCCAAGATTCTTGGCAATGTTTATGCTCTTGTTAATAGTTTTGTTCTTTTACATTAAACAACCCTTAAGTGCTTCCTCTTGGGTATATAAACACCATTATTTTATTCATGTGAGTATTTCTGCTCAGTGTAGTTCTTGTGAGATACCTCTTTTGAGTTTAAACATGGAAAGAACAGGATAGGTAGGTGATTTCCGCCCATTACTGGTATTTGTTTTGGAATATATCCGGAAAGGCTGTACTGAAGTCCAGATTTCTTTGTGACAGGTGTTGTACAAACTCTAAATGGAGATGTTATTGCCCAGAAAACTTTCCAGATTAAAGCACAAGATGTGAAGACTGAATTTGCACAGAAATATACATAGCAAAGAAGTATTGCAATGTTGTCTGTTCCACCTATGCTTCTGAGTATGAGAAGTTTTTCCTATCAAGTCTTTTTGATGAAAATGAAAGGAAACTGAATCATGTCAATGAAAATATGCACTTACTATTTGAAAAATGGAGAAGCTGGAAAATATTGTTTTTAAATAAAAATGTTTCATAAAAAAAATAAAAATCAATTCCACTATAATGCAAATGGAGTTTAAGAAACAATTTGAATTACTTCATCTAGGGTCAAATGTTTTTTTCCAATTCTAAATAACTTCATCTTTCTTCTCATTTTTTGCCAGCCTGACTAGAAATGAAAGTAAAATGAATGATCAAAAAATTGATTTTTTTCTTTCATTTCAGTCAGCAGACAATAAGAAGAATGAAATCAGGTTTTCATGTATTTCTAGCATGTTTGCTGTTGCTAATGCGAGGGAAAATGCTGGAGGTAAGAAGCAAAGAGAAGAATTGGTCTGTAATGACATGAGTAGGTTTTGTGAAAGATGAGCTGTAAGTTGGGATCTGAAGAAAGATAAGGTTATAGATGTTTGGATTTTAGTGTGGAGCATTTCCAGTGTCAAACAGGAGCACAAGGGAAAGAATGGAGCTATATAGATGATAAATTGACAGCTGTACAGCAAAGTTTGAGAATATTGCCAAAGGTCAGTGTCATAACAGATTAATGGGTCGAACAGGCTAGAGCTGGGGAATGAAGGGGATTGCCTTTAAAGGCAAGAAGATATTATTTGATATAGAAACGCACGTGGAGCTAGCATCTGAGTTACTCTAATACTTAGCCAGCTCCTTCATACAAGAAATACTAAATGTTGTGGATTCAAACACTATTTGTTTTCCTCAGTTATTCCAGCAGTTTTGCTGTCAAATAAACCCCAGTGTCGTTAGGCTTGGTTGGTATAAGGCATACAGGCAACCAGCTTTTCTATGTAGGGTTTTGTTTGTTTCTTTTTTTTTTATTATTATTTTTTTTATTTTTTTTTTTTTCCCCTCCAGAAAGGAGAAAAAATAATTTAAAAGATCATATTTCCAGGACTGTTTCTATGGTTCTAGAAATGTACTGTGTAATCTGTGTTATTTCCCATTACCACCAAGGTCACACCTATCTGGCACAGAGCCTAGATTAGATGTGATTTTACATCACATATTTCAGCTGTCCACTGTAAAACATTGTTTTGCTATTGTGTTATAGTGTTTAAGAACCATGCTCACCCCCAGATAATTTATTTATCTTTATTACGCTAAGTTTATATATTGATCTTTACTACAGTAGCATCTAACAGCATGTTCAGCATCTGTGCTCTCTCATGCAGGACCCTGCACAGCCATGAGAGAAGAACAAAGTTTAGGTGATATATCATATATACAAGAATATATCCATTTATATATATAATTCTATGTAGAGATAATTTAGAATTATATATATAATATAAAATTATATATATATATATAATATTTATATATATAATATAAAATTATATATGCATAAAAAGAAGGATTTTTTTTTTTGTCCTGAGATCCCATTGACTGTAACACGTAGGGGGAAGAAAAACAGTAGCATTTTTATTTCACTTTCAAAAGTCCCTCCGCCCTCCCCCTCCCCTCCACTTTAAACTTCTGGGGAATTTGTCAGAAATTTCCTACCTATTTTACTTCTCTGCATCCCTTCCCTCCCCACCCCCTCCCCTCAAGTATTCTCACACTTCTTTGAGTTTGGAAGGATATCAAAGCACTAGAGTCCTCATGCTACTTTCATTGGGCCTTTCCATGAAGAAAAATATAGTCAAACATAATAGATGTAGAAGAAAAATTAAGTACTACTTCTCAGAAGAACATATAAAAAGTGAGCCTATATATGTATAGACTCACTCAATAACTGACTGGATACATATTTTTATTTTAGTATTTGCAGGAAGATGGATCCCAGCCCATTAAAACTGAGATTTCCAGGCACACTGATGTATCATCTGTCAAGGTAAGGGTACTAAGAACCTCTAGCTGACTGATATGATGGATTTTCGTTTTCTTACTCGCTTTTAGAAGAAAGTGTGGAGCTGAACAGCTGGTAACATTTGCTAAAAGATTATGGTGCTGAGATTCCGATTTAAATTTGACTTCTTGGCCATAAACACATGAACAACACATGAAATGTTCCTATTTCTTAGCATATGTTTTGAGAATTACTTCAACTGCTTCTTATATAAAAGCCATAGAGAATTAAAGAGCAAAGTGGTGTCCATATGAAGAAAAAAAAAAAAAAAGGATCAAATCTTGTATTTCCTGTAAAAGGAAGTCATGCACAATCTTTTCTTTAGGGTAGCTGCTACCACCTTCTGTAAGACTGTTGAAACACATGTAAATGAGAAGGAAGGTTAAAAAAAAAAAGTTGTTAATGTAGTAAGCCTTTTCCCCAGAATTGTCCCCTTTAGGCTTAGAGCTACAAAAGCCTTTCCTTGTATAAGTGACAGAGTAACCAAGTCAAAATCTCTCTGACTACTCTTCCATATGATGCAGCTTGGAAATATTTTAGCAGTGATGTGAAACTAGCCCATATGCTGCCACAAATACTGCTAGCACTTCTCATATGTGCAAGTAAAGAGAGTAGATTGTGGTATTCACAGTCTCTGACCAATCAGTATGTAAACTGTACTAGCTATTTTGGTAAATTTAAGGGGCAGATATTTGCTCACTAAAACGGTACCAAGACCACTATATCCATTTAATTAAAGGCAAATAAATCATAATATTTTCCAAGCTTTGTCATCAGAAGCTGGCTATGAAGCTGCCATCCAGAGGTGAAAAGCTGAACTAGAATGCAGAAACTAATCAAAATATGTACAAGGAAGATATTTCGTGTTTTTCTATGAGGAATCTTTGCAAGTGTAATGTGAACACAATCAATCAGAAGTCTCTGAAAAGAAATCTGCATTTTAGCTGTACTGCATTATAGAACTGTGATAAGCAATCAGATGGCATCCCTACGCTACTTATCAGTGAGAGCTTTGAGTTATAAGAAATAACCACGGTGAATGGCTGGTTTCAGAGAGTAGTCTGAATCAGTTGACAAGATGGTCCAACTTAAGCTACTTGGTTCACTAAAACAAGGTAAATGCCACAGAAGGACAGAAAATATGTCAGAGATATCAGATCTGGGACCACACCATGCAGTGACTAGAAGAGTACTTGGATCCATAGAGATCTGGAATCCTTCTTTATGGTTAAAACCTAAACAGGATTGATTTATTTAGTTTATCTGAGAACAGATTATGATTAAGTCACCTTCTAATCTATAAAGTAGGAACATGGAGAGGAGACTTCTGATAATGGAAAGCTCTTCAATCAAGCTGACAAAAGCATAGCAGAAGCCAGTGGGCAAAACCATTTAAATCATTTTGGAAATAAAACACACATTTTTAAGCCACCGGTGTTCTGTGTAACAAATTACTAAAGCATGGTATTGATTCCCCCATCATTTTAAGTCTTAATGTTGGGATGCTTTTCTAGAAGAGCCCCAACACTGCCAGAAGTTATAGCCTTGATGCAAGAAGTGCTCAGGGAAAGCTTATATATTATGAACTGTACCAAAGGTTAGACTAGGTGAATGTAATTGTCTCTTCTGAGTTTATAATCTATAAATCTTCAATGTTAGGCCACAGTTTATGCACTTTTGTAGCTGGTGTGATAAGTTGCATTGTCCTTTGGGGAAAATTAAAACAGATAATTCTATTGTTTTCTTTCCCTTTTCATTTCACGGCATCTTCCTATCTAGCTGGCTTGTTTGTGCCTGCTGAAAAGGAGTGTTGGTATCATTCAGCGCTTCACAAACATGTGGCATATGTTCCCAGGGCTTCATTTTATACACTACAGTTCACCGACTCTGAGAGTTAATATCTTCTGTCCTTCAGTCTCCCACGCACGTCAGTTTTTCTTATTTTTTTTCCCCCCTCTCCCTGATCATCCTTGATATTTTTGAGAAAGTCAACAGAAAACTTCCTGCAAAGCAAATGGTACCTAAATACTCTAATACGCTTCTTTTCTGTCATGTTTTGGGTCATGTCTGCATATATTGCCTTCATCTGAAATTGTGGATGCTGTTTTAAAAGTTAGCCTCAAGTGGGAGCAATCTGTGTGGGCATATTTGAGGATGTCGCTACGAAGGAAATATGTTGACAATCAGATCAGTTTATTGAGCAGCAGGCAAGAGTTTAACAGGGCTTACTAATTGTTAATCACAACTTGAAAGGGAGAAGTGGGAAAACTTGATTAAATACCTGCTGTACCTGCAGCTATATCTCCTTGCATTATGATTTTCTGAAGTTTAACAGGCAGAGTAGCACCAAACTGGTAATGATATCTTGCCTTGCAAAATACTCCCCAGCTGCTAGCTATCTTCCCTCTGTAGAATTTTAGGCAAACATTTTCTGGTGATTAAGAGAGAAAGATGTGTGGAAATCTACTCATCAGTAGTTTACAATTGTTTCATTTGGTAAGTAAAATTAAGATAGACTATTTACATACAGCAAAGCAAGTGTAGATATCCAGTCAAAGGGGTGTTTGTGGAGGGTGTCTTAAGTTGTACTCATATATTATAAACTATATTGAGCAGAGGTTTGACAGAAGTCCTCAGTGCTAGTGATTGGAATTGGTGAGAAGTGATTTTTTAAATGGATAATTCAGGAACTGGCAGTAATTTGAACAGTTCTGCTGGCTGGGACTGACTCACTCCAACACAGTAAAGACTTGATTGTTAGAAGTACTTTCACTCACATTACAATCCTGACTACCTGAAATCATCCCATACGTAATGGCCCACTTTGTAAGGACAGGAAGCATTAAACAGATTGGCCAATCCAGTGCAAATAGCCATACTAAAATTTATTGAAAACCTGTTCACTAAATGGCATTTCCTGCAGTTAAATTCAGCAGGCTTTGGTCTCTGCGTACCGAGACTCCATGTACCTTCAACTCAATAATATGATTCAGTAAAATTTCCTTGGAAGATTGAACTATTAGATACTTTGGAGCAAGGACTACATAAAAGCAGAAGCAACAACAGAATTCTTGTTCTACAAAGATGAGGGAGACCAGTACACTAACAGAATGATTCATTCTCCTTAACTTTAGCCATCCAATAGGTAGGTGTTGAATCAAAGTTAGTCATCCCTTTTTTGTCACTTGTGGAGGAAGATGCGTCCTTCCTGCTTTAGTGAGCTACTTTGGGATTTGCTCTTTAAAGACTTCCCTCTCACATCGCTAGTAGAGGACGCCCAGAGTAGCCATGAGAAAGCTACATCTTCCAACATAAATTTAGACAAGAAGGCTCATCCTAAGGCCCACTCTGTGCTGAAACCAAGGATGTGTGGTTCAGTTTGTTCTTTGAGACGATAAGGGTACATTGTATTCAGCGCATGTGCAAGTTTCAAGTATCATAATTACATAGAAGAGAAAGGAAAGGAGAGCCAGAGGCAAACTAAAATTAAGTTAACCACAAGACCTCAAGAATCACAGTTGCTTCTTCAGCCTATAGGAAAACTAAGAGCTCAAACCTCATCTCGAGGAAAAAATGGTTTCCAAAGAGGGGATTCAACCAGCATGCTTGTTGGGGATTAAAAAAAAAAAAAATAAAGTACAATAAAACAGTGAAAAAGATTTGGATTGGCTTTTCTCTTTTTAACAGCTCTGTGGTTCATAATGATTTACTGCACAGTTTGTATTGATTTACAATTATTAGACGTTTATTGTAATTTATGTTGATAAAGCAATAAGAGTACTGAAAATATTTATTAAATACGAGAAACTTGGTAGCACTTGTGCATTAATCATAGAGTTGATCATCTACAATACATGCACTAATAAACCATTAGTGAATATTTAACCTGCAACAGCACAGTAAGTTGATAGATTACCTCCTTTGGGAATGGACAGCCTTGGTGGAAGTTTAGAATTATTTTGCTTGCGACACATCACAGGATTTAAGAGTAGGAAGCAATTTTTACCCTGTGACTTTCTTTTTTAGTGTCTGAGTTCCTTAAGAAAAGAGATCTAGAACTAATTTTTTCTTCTTGTTGACTTAAACATTAGCAACCTGGAGTTTTGAAAAAATCTCAGGGATATTTATAAGAGTGAGTCAGATACTCTATTGTATAATGTAATCAGGTGGCTTTGCTGATTGTAATGCAGAAAGCATAATAAAACTTCAGTATGAGAACAACTGCATGAGAAAAGCCAGAAAGGACTAAGGCTTCTCAGCTTTTAGAGGCGTCAGAGACTAGATCTATTAAGGGTCGGTTTGGCACTTGTGTAAGTGTCCTGATTAATCAGAAATTAAGTGTTCATTTGTTCAGCAAATGGTACAGAAGACTGGGCTTGGTTTTCTCACCAGATGAGCTAGTTTCTTGCTAGGCAGATCTCCAGATTAGGGGACACTCATGCTTGCCCTTGTCCTTGAAAGGGTGCTGGAAGTGTCCCTGCCTAAAGAGGAGTTAATTCGTTAAGGCCTCCTGGTTGATTTGGTCTCTGCTTCAACTCATTTTAATTCTCATTCCACTGATTGTTTCCTTTCAGGAAGGACGTTTGTAGAAAGGTTGTCAGCTTCTTGGAAGGACACACCACCAAAGCCAAGCACAAGCCTAGCCCACTTTTCCAAATGAAATGAGCTGTAAACAGCTGCAGACAAATCTTGGCTTCGTTCACATGAATGGGAGTTTTGCCGTCAGTGAAGACCAGAATTTGCCCCTAAGCAAAATGTTTAAGCTCTGACTGACATACATATTACAAGCGTTAAAAAAATGGTTGGTTTTAAGCTAGGCATAAGGAAAGAAAGAAATGGGCTATTACAAACCATACTCGGTAATAGTGGGCCATATAATAAAAAGCCAACTGTAGCAGCAAACTGCTGTTATCAGGGGAGCATGGTACAGGATGTGAAACATTAAGCTTTATAGATATGTAAACTCACTACACACAAAAGTTAGACTTATAATTACCAGAGGAAATTATAACATTATGGCAGATACTGAGGACATCTATGATGCATTTATTACAAAGAAATTTGTGTGAATTGCAAAGGCTTCATTTAAACTATTATAATTAAAAGTCTTCCAAGACTTCCATTAGCATCTCCCCACACACACTCTTGCCTGCTTTTTGGATGGGCTGCAAAAACACACCATGTACTAAAAATTTCTCCTGCAAATTCTTAATCTGTGAACTATTAATATTTCTTTTAGTTTAGCCTGCATGCTATTTACGAGTGAGAATTGACTGCCGTTGTAAATGGAGGTGTTACAGACAGTTATTCCATTATACAGAAGGATCGCTTTTGTTATTCCCCCACCACCACCCCAGTTAAAACTGCCAAACTATACTGCTTACTCACAGTAATGACTCTTCGCGAGGGTTTTTATTTCCCCAACCACAATATTGATACACAATATATTCATTTCTTAGGAGGTATTCATGGCATACACTGTAACAGTCCATCTGTTACTAACACCCTGCTATGCATAATTTTTAGACTGCGTGGCTTAGGGGTAAGAATGGTTATTTTGTTTGAACCATACCTATCATTTGCTTAGCACAATGGGCATGCAGGCAGGAGAAGGCAGCCTGGATGATGTGCTTGTAGGTGCTGCTGAAGTGGATGGTTGAATATCATCAATACTAGGTGCTACAGCACTATATGCAACAATATAATCAAGCATACCTGTAGATCAGTGCAACTGTTAGACAAAGGTCTGGTCTTAAAATAAAGAAACTATAATCAGAATGTCTCTGCAAGGACCGTGTTCATAGATGTCACTGATGACAGAGGTGTAACCTGTCCGTCTCAGAATCCTAGAATCATTAAGGTTGGAGAAGACCTTCAAGATCATCTGGTCGAACCACTCCCTGCCACCACTGTTACCCACTGAACCACGTCCCCAAGCACCACATCCAACCTGTCCCTGAACACCCCCAGGATAGTGACTCCACCACCTCCCTGGGCACCCTGTCCACACACCTGACTGCTCTTTCTGAGAAGAAATGTCTCCTCATTTCCAGCCTAAACCTCCCCCGGCCCAACTTGAGGCCATTCCCTCTGGTCCTATCACTGGTCACCTGTGAGAAGAGGCCGACCCCCAGCTCCCCACAGCTTCCTTTCAGGTAGTTGTAGAGAGCAATAAGGTCTGCCCTGAGCCTCCTCTTCTCCAGACCAAACACCCCCAGTTCCCTCAGCCCCTCCTCACAGCACTTGTGTCCCAGGCCCTTCACCAGCTTCATAGCCCTTCTCTGGACATGCTCCAGGGCCTTGGTGTCCTTCTTGTAGTGAGGGGCCCAAAACTGAACACAGCACTCAAGGCATGGCCAAAATATACCATGAACATACCATGTCCATTAACAGTGGCTCCCAAACATTTTCCACACCAGGTTTGTGTTCATGGTTCCTCTTATTGTCTCACTCAGACATTCACATGTACACTCCTGCAGTTGTTCAATGTAAAGACAGCAAGGGAGCTGTCTTGAGCATGAGGAACAAAGACTTCTGACACTTTTTTTTAATTAGTAAGTAAAAGCTACAAAAAAGAAGCTGCCAAAGGCTTCCCCATGCACACCCAGAAGGACCACATATCCATTTATGTCTCTGGGTATTCTGGGAGGTGGTGGCGAGAAGAGACCTTATTACATACATGCAGTGACTTTCTCTGTGGTGGAATTTAAAAAAAGGAAACAAAAGTTAATCCAGTATGTGCATCGATATGGTACGTTTTAGACACAAATACTGCTTGCCCTCCATGTTTTAACGAGTTCCAGGTGGAAGTTCTATAGCCTCAGTGATTCAGCAATATCTGGAGATAGCACAAACCCATCAAAGGTGCAGGAATTATCCCAATCCTTCCTTTATGTCGCCAGCAGAATATGCAGCTAGCAAATCCCAAAGCCTCCCTCCAGCATTTCTCTGTTGGATTCACATAACATGTCAAAGAAATGATTTTTCTCTTTGATTACTGCAGTAAAATAAAAAGCACTGAAAAAGCAACTACTCAAAAACTTACGTCGCAGTTACATGACACATCCAGCTCCCTGCAAAAGGCATAGTAATGAGGGAGTCAAAGCTGTACCTCCAGCCACAAGCAAGCTCTTTCACTACAGCTCTTCATTATTACAATGCCATTTTGAGACCCTTGCAGTAGGAAAGTAAGAAAGGGCATGTCAGCCATCAGCTTCATAGACCAGTAGGCTAAGAGACATGAACTCCAGCTTTAATGCACTTTGACTCTGCCGAAGTTCTCTTTGTTGGTTGAGCTGCAGAGAATGGAGAACATTTTTCTATCCCATTGATATTTTCTGTCTCCTTCTGTCTGGAAGTAGTATACGATAGTTAAATCAGGAAATGGAGATGAGGCTTTTGAGGTCTAAGATCTGGTTATTGTCTTCTTAAGAAATCATAGGCAGGTTTTTTTTTTTTTTCCTTAAGTGTATTTAGGTACTTAAATCTTACTAAAGCAATTTGGAATTACGCATCTAAATACCTTTCAGAAGCTTACAGATTCATTTCATGTTCAGGTGCTGCTTCTTTTAAGTTTCTAAGACAACAAGGAACATCTGTGTTAGAGGCTTTATTTTCAGCACTGCCAATTATGTGCTGTTCCCATTAGAGTCAACGAGAGGTGTGGGCTTTTACTTCCCTTGAAAAAGAACATTATCAAGTGAAACAGGGCACTTTGTTCCAGCCTTCTCACTTGATTCAGCACTTCACAGGTGCAGGGTGGTGAAGATGTGAGCACACCTTTGGAAGAGCTGAGAATTAGGAAAGCAGTGGGAGTTCGTCTTGTGCACTAAGAGCAATACTGCAGCTGTTTGATTACTCTGGTTGTACAACAGGACTATACAAAGGAAAGGTGGAACGAGCACATGCCAACCCTGAGAGCTCCCTGACCTCCCAAAAGGTGCAGGCTCAGCTGTGCAAGACTGTAACTACAAAGAAAAGCCCTTAAAGGTCTCCTATATCCTCTTCTTATGTTTCCATAATAGGTAACAACTTTGTTATTAGGGTGACATTTTCAATATCACAAGACATTCAAGGTCAAGACTCAGCAAGAACTTCTTTACTGATGGAGCATTGGCACGGGTTGCCATAAAAGGTTGTGCAGATGTCCTGGAATATCTCCAGAAGCCACCTGGTCGTGGGCCCAGGCATCCTGTTCTGGGTATCCCTTCTTGAGCAGGGGTCAGACCAAGCGATCTCCAAAGGTCCCTTCCCACCTCAAGGAGTCTGTGGTCACGATCTCAGTATCCCCCATCCAACATTTCCTATTTTCCTTCCTCCTCCCAGCTACTGTTGCTGCTACTTGGCTAGCTCCACACCCCATTGAGTGGCTATTTTTAATCTCTTTGCACTAAGGAACAAGTACAGGATTCAAATTCACAGATAAAAAAATAGGGAGGGGATTTAAATCATCTGGGAAATTCAGAGATTGGAAATGCCTGTTTCTGGAAAAGGGAAACTGATGGGTCTTACTGAGTAAAAAGCGTTCACCTCTGTTTTCTCACCCCTATTGCCCATCAAATAGGCCTGCACCTACATTTACCTGGGGAGGGGGTAGTGTTTTCTACTCATGGTTTTCTTCAAAGAGCTTGTTACAAGTCAAAGATTAGCTCGTGTTGTAGCCCAGACATCTCCCTGCAAGTAATACAATCAGTAGAGCATAAAACTATGTTTTACTGCTTGAGGTGCACTCAGGTACTGGGGAAACAGCACAAAAATACACTGCTTTTAACAAGACAGTGAAATAACTTGGTTTTCTCATTTGGCAGGGAGATTCATTTACCTACAGCCCCTGGATCCCAGGTATTCAATAGAATAGGTTCCTCAATAAAACTATTTGTTCTATCAAAGCTCAATAGATTGAATTCTTTAGGAGATAGCCTCCATTCACATATATGAGAGGTTACACCAGATTTCTAGTTTGGAGATTTTTTTTTGTTGTTTTAGTTGAATTTATGAAATATAATATGCCTATTTTGAATCAACGGTGAAGTTCCCAATGGGAACCGATCTGACTAGCGTTATGCCCTGCAAAGTGCCTCAAATTAGTTCAGTCACCGGTAGCGCGAGCAGTTGGGATTTAACATAGAGCATTAGCAGAAGAGAGCATCTGATGAAACATCATTCAGAATAGGAAATAATTACAGTATTACCAATTCTTTATGGCTGTGGGATGCTTTCTAATTAATTATTCAGGAAAAAGGAAGAATAAAACTGCTGGTTCTCATTGCAACTACAGAACAAAGTTACTTAATGAGCCACCGTAAAACACAAACAAGTTCAGCTGGCATTATGCAGATAAACACAGAGAACTTTTTCAAGATAATAGTTTTTTAAAAAAGGGACATACTTCAGAAGTTATAACAACATTACCTCACAGTCCAGCTGTTTGCATTGTACTTCCAGCTTCATTGAAACAACGCCAAAATAAAGTAAATTTGAATATTATCTGCAGAGAAGTTCTCTGTGGAATAATCACCAGAATGCTTTTCATTATAACACAATTATATCATCAGCTTCTAATGATCAGAATGCAGAGCAGCTGATTATTTTCATAATGCAATTACTTCATAACAAACATTTCAGAAAACTCAGCTGCCTGCAAACAGTTCTCTCCAAATACCTCGTTTGTCTGATTAATCGTATGACGGGAACTCCCCGCTCTTGCCCCTTTCTAAATGCTCACCTGTTTTCACTGTGCTTCCATGCTAACGTGGTCATTACAACAATAAACACTCGGGAGGAAGGGGGGAGACAGGTTGTTTATCTAAATATACAGACTGATGCTAATGGGCAGATTTTCAAAGCGAGGCAAATGTAATTCTTCATAGATATTTGCCCTTGCCATTCCTAATGCGCGCAAACCCCAAGGTATGCATATAAATCAGGTTTTTGTGCAGGGGTTTTATTAGCTTACAAGCACAGATAGCTGATGTGATGCTCAATTGTATACACACCCAAATGCTTGATATGTCTAGTGGGTATTTTTATATACAGAGATTTCCAAATAGCTGACTTTAACCCTCTGGTCCTTGCTGTCAATACAAATCTCTACGGTTTTTGCTAATAACTGCTGTCTTTCATGTATATTTTAAAATAACTCTAATCCTAGTGGAACTAACCGCATAAGAAAATATAAAAGGCTGCAGTATTTGATTGTTCAGCAAGATCATTTATACATACATGCTGGAATAAAAATAATTAGCACTTCTAGAGCCTTTCAGCCAAGGATCTAAACCCCTATTTATAAAAATGAGCGATTCTTACATTTAATCCATCCCTTTTGCAAAAAACACTGTCTTAAATAGAGAAGGCACATTTAGGGCATTAACCAGTTTCACTATCGAGGCAATTTTTTTTTTAAAGGTGTTTTGCTAAAGTTCACAAGTCTTAAACGAGAGGGCCAGGAATAGGATTGCATCTCCAGACTCCTCATCCCTCTCCCCGATAGATAAACATGTTACATCTAGGGATCAATAACATTCTCAGAAGGTGAGAAGTTACGAAAGCAAAGATTTCAGGCAAGTCTACTGAAACCCAGACATAATAAGCATGATATTTAGTTGAAAAGGGCTCTGAATTAAATGCGCATATGAGAAACTGGCTGAGATTTTCCAAAAATATTTATTGTAACAATTATAACGGTAATAACAATGCTATTAGAGATAAGACCCCTATTGTAAATGCCTGTGTCATTTTGGGTGGATAATTTATTCATTTTAATTTCCTGATACTGAAAGTATGCAGATTATCAGCCGTACTCAAACGAATTTCTTCACAATTTGGAACGGGGAGAAAGTAGTAAAATTGCAGCTACTTATGGTTAAAATCTAATTACAGTTAAAGAATCCCCTCTGCCTAACATTTTATTCCACATTGGCTCAAGTGACGTCTTCCACACCTGGATTTCTCTACAGCTATTAGCACTTCCGCATTTTAATTGTGTTAGGTAAGTTACGAATGGGAAGCCTAGGCTAGGTTTTTGAATAGAACCTTACACTGAATGCATTTTTACTGTTTTCTATTTGAAGAAGAAAATAAAATGCCAGTGATAAAAATTCCTGCCTGTGCTTTATTGAAAGAAGTATGGATCTCACTTAGGAAAAATGATTTGTTTTAAAACAGTTTTCCCCTTTCTCCCTGAACATTTTGAGAAATTGCTTGTCAATATCTAGTACAGATTTCCTTTGCATTCCACAAAATCCCCTTCAATATGTGCCACATGGTTCTGCCCAGTGGGAGACATCACATCAGGAGCATAAAAACAAATCAACGGCAGGTTTTGTCTGCCGCTCTGACTCTGATCCAATGTGTTAAACTAGTTGAACTGGCTCTTTACACACATTCAGTTATAGATTGGGAGAACTTCTGTAAAAGGGTTTATCTAAAGCCAACATAATAGGAAAAAAAAAAATGGAAAAACACTTGAGAATAAACGAAACAAAAGCCAAACTGAGTTCAGAGGGAGCTTTTGTCTGGGCTGTAGTGTACGTATATGCTTTCTGGGTGGATTTTAATGGGTCGTGAGGGTGCAGGAAAGCATTTTAGGGAGCTCTAACTGAAGCTGGGGGTGTTCATAACTTTAGCTGGGGAAGATACAAGCCTTCAGTCCTCAGTGCCTCCACTGCCTGGTTTCAGGCGTGCATCAGGAGCTTTGCATATGCAAAACACATCCTGGTGAGTCAGTAGGACACGAGCATCTTCTTAAACCAGGCTGCCTCTGACCGAGCAGTAGGCAAGATGCTGCCTTTTCCCTCCGTATACTGGCAAGCAGATTTGGTAAATATAGAGATAACTTCTTAAGGATTCTCCTTCTTGGGATTCTCCTTCTCAACTGCTCGTATTCCTAGCAGCTCTGCGAGGCTGTTAGTTAGTTGAACGCCTTCCCATTTTCTTCAGCACTTTAAATCAAGCCATTTTCTGTTAGTCATTTTTTACACTGTATTTTAAACACATTGTCACCGAGGCTTTGGCTGAATTCTTAAGAGAAAACCTGCATTTGTGACAAATAAAGACCTTAGACGATTTTGGAAACACTTGGATAAAAATGACCTATTTTTTGAATAGCTAGCAGAGCAAATTTTTCATAACATTTAAAGGGACAAAAAAGTCTTTTAGACCTTCTCAAAATAGCAGAGGAAACATTTTGATATAATGTAGTAGGAACTTCACATTCTACTTAACTAGCCAACACACAGTCATAGAAAGTGTCGATATCCTTCAGCGGGAGCTGTATGTGGACGCTGTTTAATGAAGCATGTCACTGCTTGTGTACCAGGGAAACAACACCCTGCACAGATCTTTCTCTCTTTTCACTCAACTGGACTTTTGCCACTGGTTTCAAAGACAGCATGTTAGCCCATAATTAGAGAAAGCCCAGCAAAACCAGAAAAATAGGTCATCGTGTTCAAAACAACTACGATTTGATGCTCCTGGCCAGTTATTTTCATATGCTGTGATTAATTTAAATTAATTTAATTTAGCTTGTTTTAATAATTGCATAACTTTTATCCGGATGCCCATGCCAGATGGCTCAACCAGCCTGAAAACAGGAAAGATGCTGTAATCGTGGCAGTGTAATAACATTTATTTACTACAAGTCTGACTGTCTCTGTTGCTCTTGCTTTGTGTGCTTTGCAGGATATTTCTTCAATGAATTTCCCTTTTATTCCAGAGCATTTTTTTCCTCTCTGAAATTATTTGAGTAATTTTATTTTAAATGCAGTTTTCCCTTTTATGTTCCTTGTGATATGTCTGTCAGGCTGACCATCTCCAGATTCTGCTTCCATGCCACTGCAAATCATCAGCATTACTTCAGGGTTAAACTGGTGTCAGGCTCCATTCTGCCAACTGTAATCGTTGCCTGTGTGATTTCTATGTTTCAGGAATTCTCTCTTAACGCTCATGTTAGGAGATTAATACATCTGCAGGTTGTTAATTCCCCTGTACAAAACTGTGGATATATTCTGCCTTCGAGTTCTTACACAAAATCTTTCATCTTAGAGGTGGAAAACCAAGAACTTGCTGCTTCTGCTTGAGTCTGCTCTGCTGTTACATTTCCTTTGACTTGTTTCCGCTTATTAAATTTACGCTTGCATGTGGTAGGAAGCAAAAGTCATTTTAACCTTTGATGTAAGCTTAATGACTTTTAATGATCCTCTTCTCTCTTCTGCAAGTGTGAGTCCCATTTGCTTACGTGCATCCCAGAACACAGGCTAAAATTCCCCCCCGTGATTTTTGAGACTGAACAAAGATATAAGAAAATAACACTGGATTAGCTTGTTTGGAGGGAAACATCTGAATGTTGGAGCAATTTTGGTGCATTCAGGTTAGTTTCTCTTCATCACTGCTTTGTTGCACTTACTGCGCTGCAGATCATCTGCCCTGGCAGTTTGCTAACCCACCTGGATGCTCTCAGGCAGATGCCAGTCCTTCCTCTGCCTGAGAGCACATTTGTGCAAATTGCTGATGGTGCTGGTCTGCTTTATATCCATTCTTTGCAGGCAAGGTAGGCATGCCCACGATTCCTGCTCTCAAACAGGTCACGAGCAAAATTCTTGACAGCTTCAGTTGGAACACGACCAGGAGCCCAGTACTCTGAGCAAAATGCTGACTCTATCAAGCTTTGTACAGAATATGGATTTTCCACAAAAATCAAACCCTGCTACTAGTTTGCTATACTTACGGAGGAGAGTGATAAATACATATCATTGAGTATGCTGATGAATGTGTGTGCAAAACTTCTCTCTAAATAAAATAAATGCATTGATATGCACTTTTTGGATCATTTGATGCTGTCACACCCATCCATGTGCTAACAGGGATCCATGTGCTTTTGCCAAGCGCATGTCAACCGGCCCTGTAGAAATATTTTATTTATTTATACTGTTTCTATATGTCACATTGTTAATCAAATAACTTATAATTTTTCTGAAGCTCTTTAGGTAATGGGAATAGTTTTCATTGCAGAAGTGAACCAATATTCTCCTTAGGAGAAGTGAAGTCACTGATTTGAGGAGAGAATTCATTAGCATGGATCAAAACCTATTTTCACTGAAATCAGATCAGTGGGAAATTAGCTATGCATGATCAGGGCCCCACATTCTAATTGCAATTAATCAGTTATCCGGTGTATTTGGCTGCTCTTTTTCTATTCACAAATGATTTGCAAATCACACTGATTTTCTTGCATACTTATTTCTTATTTGTAATTGTTCAATGACTAATTTAAGCAAACACATTTCATCTGAAGATGTGTTCATGCACTATTTAGTTAGATTTCAGAGGGTTTTTTTTGCTGGTTCTGAATGAGACATGCTAGTCTCCTTCCTTTGAATAGATGTCTGGAAATTTTAAAGTGGGGATGATTCAAAAAGAAATTATCATAATTCATTTGGCACACTCATCTTGTGTTTGTTGACCAAACAAAATGTATACAGATTTTAATTTTCCTTCCCTAGTCACAAAATTATCTATTAAAAGCCATGGGGAAAAGAAAGATGAAAAACGAAGAAGACGATAGCCAGGAATAATGGTGTGCCTTTATTTTTTCTGATTGACAAAAACAATGCTGCAAAATGCTGGGCGATGTGAAAAATATCACTCTTCTAGAAATCATGGTTTTGTAAAAGTATAATCAGTAAGGTCTAATTGGAGGATCATGAATGATGAACAACAAATAATAATATAATATCGTACACATGAACATACAGGTGCAGCACAGCTCTTCATTGGGCAAATACCTGATTGTGGAGTTTTTAGTGATAAAAGGGGATACAGGCATGGCTGAATTGAACAACCATTCATATTCTAAATGGATTTTTGTGAATGCTGATTTTACAGCAGTTAAGCAGCTCTAGACTCGCTCTCTTGGGAATGGTTAAATTAGGATACAATCCAATGCTTATTTAGTGTCAATGGAAGAAGTCCCCTTGATATGAATGAACTCGGGTCAAGAAAGGAAATAATGAAATGCAAAACTGCAGAATTAGTAGTATGGGAGGCAACTGAGGCAACTGTTAGGTCATGTAAAGCCAGCCCATAGATGGGCTCTTGTTTTTATTTGCATAAGCCCCAGTTTGCTAAACACAGCTCTGAACGGCTGCTGATGCCAGGGGACTGGCATCCTGTGAACGTTTTATAGGGTACGAAGCAAAGACCTTGAGGCTTCACAAATCCACAGAGCTAAATTCTGTACCTTATCTGCATCCAGTTTACTCCATGTAGCATGTCATCTAATCTATCATTCTTGGCATTTTCACAGTTTTTATTTAAGTCTTTCAGGAAAAATTAAAAAAGGAACTTTCCAAACATCTTTTAAGAGATACCGAGTTTAATTTGTCTTTACGGTGTCCCAAGATGATTAATTTATTTGCTTCTCTAAGTGTTCTTTGTATCTCAGACTTCTGTTATACTGAATGTTTAGTGTTACCTCTTTGTTGCCTGATAGTGCACCTGCTTCTAATTATATGCAGATGATGTACAACCACATTTTTAGAGGGATTCAAATGACAATATTTCTGTGACTTTCTTTCTGACCTAAAGCTCTGGTTTAGTACAGGTATTAACAAAGCTGAAATCACTTAATCATGTGTCTTGTATACCCTACCTTAGGCATTGTGGGGAAAAGAAAAAAAAAAAAAACCTCTTAATTATGACTTTGGTCACTACCAGGGGAAGATTGCATGAATATTTTAATTTTAAGTGATTTGAAATCACAGTGGCATTTTCTTTTTGATAATTTTCACTCTCACAGATAACCATACCAGCAGATTTTTGGAAATCAACTTAGAAATTAGTAACAGCCTCATGAAACTTAATTCTATGATTTACAGCCATCCAGAAAGTGTTTTTAAGTATATATAATAATCTCGTTGAGCATCGCTGAGTCTTTGAATATGGAATCATTACAATCAAACGTTGACTAATGAGCCATAGAAAATATTCAGCTACTTGTACAAATAATGTTTTCCAAAAGAATATATAACATGGATAACTCAAAAAAGAGAAATAGGTAGAATTCAGCAAATACATTTTATTATAACTATTATTATGTGTCCCATTTCAGTAGCTAAGTATTTTCCGCATGTTGGTAGCATGTATAAACCAGAACATGTCAAAATGCGCGTTTGCACAGGGCGTTTACTCATTGTGCATACAGTATTACCGCTGCTACTTTCAGAGCAGAGATGCATCAATCCTAAAAATACCTCCTCATTCTCTCCTACTGCCAGGTGTCTTCATCTGCATGCTGCCAGATCTGCAGGCGGATTGCCAGGATGCTATGTCACGCCAGGAAACACTGCATTTCCACCGGCCGGCTCAATCTTGACAAGTAGAGATTAATGGCTCCTTCAAGTCCCTTTTTGATTTACATAAACCATTTTGGAGTGACATGATTAAAGATGGCAGCGCAGCAGAAACTGCAAACAAGCTGTTGTTACTAAATAGCTGTGCAGGATCTGAGAGCAGCAATTAAAACATTCTGTTGGTAATAGCATATGCAGACTGGCAAAAGCAAACCATTCCAGGTACAGAACAACAAATTTACTAACAAACCCAAACTATCTGCTGCACTGGTTTTGGCACCATTTATTTACCCTTTATCTATTAGCTGACACAGAAAGATAATTTTGTGTCTCCGCTGTTCTAGACGTGAGAGAGGACTTCCCCTGCTACATTCAAATCACATGCAAAGACGTGCGCAGACCTGTGCTATAAGAATGTCTGGCTTGAAAGAAGAGGGAAATGCCTGTTTCATTGCATAGTGGTTTCCATCCTTTCATGTCAGTTGGTAAAAACACTTGCAAACCTCTGGGAGGGAGCTTTAGTTTGAGTGATTCCTAAATGACACTTGCCATATCTGCCCTTCCATTACATTCTCTGTCTCGTTCACTTATCACAAAGTGTAACTGAGGCTCTGGAGCTATTTATTATCATTTGCAGTGGAACACAACTGACCTTGTGTTTGGAGAAAACTTCTTTTGACCCATCCACCTTAAAGGAAGAAAGCACCAACCTCCAATCAGTTTAAAATGGTGAAACAGAGGGAGAAATACAATAGTAATGATGAAGTGGGTATAAGGATACTTAGGCTGCATTTTAATTCAGTCGTGGTGCTGTTTGCATCTAATAACATTCCTCTCAGGAAATTTTTTAAGTTGACCTCTTCAAAGTAAATCACGGCGTGATTCACTATATGCCACACAGCCAGTTTTCATAATCACAGTGTGTGAGATAAAGTAAAATTGCAGTGAGGCATGCAACTAGAGGACAATTGCGAACTATGATCCCACTAAGAACGAGCAGAGAAATTCAATTAACGTTCCACTTTAAGAAGAATCAGTGAGGATGTCACTGTATTTGTTCAGAATAGGAAATGGCATTCAGGATTTGGGCATTCAGCTCCTAGCACTGCTACCATCCCTCTGGAGGTGACTTTGCTAATGAAAAGACCTCATTTCTTCTACAGTTGTGGCTTTCTGTGATGATCAGTGGCCACCTCTGCATGCTGAGCATCGTGATACCATCAGGGCAGATCTTTAGGGTAAAATACTTGTTGCTGAGCACCCACCGTCCAGGCTGTGTATGTTTCAGGTGGTTTTATGCTGGCATAGCACTAGTCCTCCAAACATAACGTCCAGCAGCTGCTCCAAGGCCAGTCCATTGTATGAATTAATATGTGCTAAGTGGGAGTGAGTCATTTCCAAATCAAGTGGTTATCCAAATTAAACATGCGACATCTTTGGACGTGACTTGAGAGCCAAGAGAAGCAGATACCATCCATGGATTATGAAACATCCCTTCATGTGGCAATATTTAAATGATGTACAAAGTACATTTTTTGGCTCTGTAAACTGTGGGTGAATTCCATGCTCGTGATCTGGGAAGACACGAGTTTTAATGCTGAGTTTTATACTCTAAGATGATTTGGAAAAAAAAAAAAAAAAAGAAAAAAAAAAAAAGAAACCCACTTCAAAGAAGAAACAGCTTTTAAATCCTTCTTAACTTAAGCTCCACTTCCTTCTTCCCAGTCTTAACGCCGTTTTATTTACTTTTTAGATAGGGATCCACTTATAGGATGATATTGGATGGTTGCCTTATAAAGGCTCTGTTGAAACTATATTTGCTTAGTGCATATGGCATGTTATGAGGCTTAAGACAATTTTAAAGAAAAAAAAAATCAACTGCAGTTGCTGATATTTTCAGCCGTATGGTCCTAATTTCCCCAGATTCAAGGATCAAAACGCAGAGGGAGAGAATGCTGAAATAGCAGACTAATTTATAAATTTTATAACAGCAAATACGAGACAGAAAACAGACTCTTACCCACTAGTGGTGTGAGTGCAGGCAAGACAAATAAACAGAAATTGAATACAATTTATCCTAGTGAAATTGCATAGGCAAAAGGGAAGGGGAAGGCATTGATCCTTCCTTTCTCGTCATATTGATCCCTACCCAGCTATCAGTTTTCACCTCGATGGGAATTCCTGAATGATGTTTCTTGCAAGGGAAGGGATATCCTTGCCTCCTTACTGGGTAGCTTGAATTGACTGCAACTGGGACTGCTGGCACACAGGTTTTCTTCACATTAAAATCAGACTTTTTCCCACTAAGTTGCTGTGGGAAATACACATACAGGCCTGTGGGAGTACAGTCAAACTCCAGAAAAAGAAATGAAAACAACATCATAGTTATTTATAGGGAAGTTCCTGATGAGTCTGGAGTCATGAGTTGGACTGACTCACTATCTTATACCTTTTTCATGTCTTTGCTAAGTTTCTACTGCCTCATGTCTGTGCCTCTCATTATCTACATCTGTGACAGATGGTAAAGATGTTTGATTTGTTCTTGTATAATTTACTCTATTTGCAGATGATGGGGAAGGAAGATTCTCCTGGGGACCAAGAGTACAGTTTTTCAAAGCAGGAAAATAGCTAAGTTGGAAGTCAGTACTGGAGGAAGGGTCCTATCCTGCATGGACATCAGGAGCAAGCAGTTTTAGTCTTCACTGTCAACTCTCTCACCTAGCAGATTGAAGATTTCCCTATGTATAGAGCTTTCTTGTTCTAGTAAAACATTTTGGTGTTGGAATTAAACATAGCACTTTATATTAGACATTGCACTTAGAAATCTTTGGGGTCTCTACTTGTAAATGAGCATGACCAAAACGTGTCCATGCTTGGAAACAAGATGAGTTTCTGCTCAAATTTGTAGATACCCCTCGCCACCCCTTTGGAAAGGAGAACATCAACTTTCCGATTTGCTTGAGGTTCTGTCTTTGTACTCCTTTCAAGGTAAGAACTGCAAAAGACACACAAGGGAAAATCAATATCCTTTGCCATTTTTTCGTACTCATTTTCCTTGTAGTTTGGTTACATTCCTGTTTTTTTTAGCTTGATTTCAAAGTGCTTTCTCAGAGTGATCCTGGAAAATAAAGCTCTGGTCTTAAGTCACCAGATTTCTGTGGACTTCAGGGGAGCTGTAATTTTGGAAGTGGCATATCTGGTCTTCTGATGGTAAGCACCGTTAACACTATGTGAGATGGAGACAGGACTTTTACCTATTATCACACCCCTGAATCCTGAGAAGACAAACCACAGAACCACAAGAAGGTCAGCCACTATATGCCTAGCTGGCCAAAAGACATTTTATCTTTAGTTTTAACAGCAATGTCAGCTGATGTCCAGAGAATGTGCAGCATCTCCATAGCAGCCAGTGACATGAGATAGAAGAATTTAGAAGACAAACAGAATGGGAACACAAGACTGCAGAAAATACCCTGATACATGAAGACAGCCTGATCTGCACAAGTGACTCTTCATAACACAAAAATTCTCCCACGGGAAAATTAGAGGGAATGCAAAATGATGGAATGAAAATCTACAAACACACCTGCATACACAGCCTTGAATGCACACTGGCCCCGCACTCTCCATTTTCTTGGAGTGTATATTCATTTACTGTTGTGCAAAATGTAGATAAAATGTTAGCAAACAAGGATGACACCGAGTCATCCCTGAAAATATGCCCAATTTGACCACTCCCATATTGAATCAATATCACTCTCTCTTATTGATCCCCTCTTGCTGGGGAAGACAATTAAAGCATTGCTGATACCTTGCAAAATAATAACAATGCCAAGACTGCCCCAGAACCAGCAGCTGGAAAAAATCAACTTGTTGCTTTGAGGTGAGTTTTTATATTTTTTATTATATTTTAAACTATGATTCTTACAGAGAGAAAGAAAAATCATGAGGAACATAAGAAGCCACTATAACTTCCAGCACTTTGATGTTGCAATCTGTAGTACTACATACTCAAACATACCCTTAAACATTTCAAATTATTGGCCTTCTACCTATTCTTGTCAAAGTGGTTGTGCACCATTCAGCTCTCATTAAAAGCAAAATATCTTTCATCACAAGCTTTTTAACACTTTAACTTTGAATTGAGGAAATCTTTAAATGCAATCAGCACAGAACCATTTTTTACCAGGGCTTTCTTATCACTAATTCTTCTTTGTGTTCTTTAACGTGATGGTTATGTATCTCAAAAGAACAGCATGGTGAATGCTTGGCTGCCACTAGCTGTGATTGTATTTTAGGCAGGAATGGTTAGCATGAAGAACTTCATTCAGTGTAGAAAATAAATAAATTCCCACATGCATTTCAGTGCCTGGCAGAAATCATCTTTCTATTTACAACTGAATGACCTGAATTACCTTTTTATGTATATAGATGAACCAAGACTCAGCAGGTAATCAAAAGACCATTGCACAATTTTAGATGCCGATCTGTGAAGTAGAATGGCAAGAAGTCCAGAATTTTGATTAGTGGAAAATTCAGGTTTCGAAATACATTTTCCAGTCCGATGCAGAACAGAACTAAAATTTTGCAAATGTGTTTTCAGTTACAACTCGAAAACAAGCCCTTGCCTCTCCTAGAATACACTGATGGTCTTGTGTCTAGAGCCCTATGCTGAGCTGCGGAATTACTGGAGTCAAACTCTAGTCTTCTCAAATGAGATAGAAATAAGTGTTCCTGGGCATTCACCATCTCCTGGATTGTTCTGTTATTATCCTATGTTGGCCTTTCTCATGCTTTAAAAGATGAATACCAAGAAAAATTGCATTTGGAGGGGGAATTTTTTCACTAAAGTCAATGCATCCCTTGTCTCCTTGGAAAAGTTTTCATTTGGACAAATGATTTAAAATTTTGTGTGCATGTCTGTGTGAAGGTGCCCTTTTCCTTTTCCCCTTTGTTTGTGCATTCTGCATTCCACTAACCTGGTGTGAGCATCATTTTGGGCTTCTGCTGGCAGAGCAGCATGTCTTCCATCGGAGAGAGAGCGCTCACACACTGCCCAGCAAGACTCACTAACAACTACAGCCCCTGGACCTTCATGAAATGTGCCCATTCTGACAAGATTTGGTATCATTTTATGCAAAATCCATATTTAATTTTTATTTTTTATTTTTTACATTTTATTACAGCACATTCAATCCCGTCATCAGCCATTGGTGGTCTGCATCACATGAACTTTATAGAGTGCCTTCCACTTTTGCTTTTCAATTGTGAAAACCCACCCAAGATGTGCTGTTTCACTACTTGGAGCTCTATGTCATAGGAGTTAAAGTGCATATTGAAAGTGAATTGTTTTTTTACTTTGAATAGGAGTAAAGTCATAGATGCGGTAGAGAAGAAATAATAAATTTGCTTTCTGGAACAAATAGCATCTCTCATGGTTTCCAGCAATAAAATCAGGAAGAAAGGCCTGAAGACATGAACATTTAAACAAACAAGCCGAAGAACTTAAAGAAGAAAAGACAGTGGGAGCTCTGAAAATACTTGCCAACTTTCCAAGAAAGCCTCCTTTGTTTGTTTGGGTTGTTTTTGTACAGGAAGGGGGTAGGGAGAAAGAAAGCATTTTAAATAAGAGCTCCCTAACCACATAAGTTGAGGTGGAAGACTATGCTTTCATGTTGGTTACATGCAGAGAAATAATTATTTTAAATTTTTAAAGGGGAAGCTGTTTAAAAATAAATGGGGGGCAGAAAAACAAAGTGTAATAACAACCTAACTGGAAAACCTCTGAAATGTGAAGCTTTGGGGAAGAATAAACAATCAAAAATAGGTCACTGCAAGATGCTTCCCTACCTTTAAGAAAAGTTCATCAGGAAGAAGATGCCCAAATCTCTTCTTACTCATGCCCTATGCACTCATTCGTATCCAGAGACTCAATCAAGCACATCCACAAATCTACATGCCTTTGTCTTCAAGGCTACATGAGTTAAGGAGGCTGTGCTTTATTGCCGGCGATGTATCTCTTTCCTCCTTACTCTTGTGATAACCAAAAACCCACATGCAACCTTTTGTCTTGCATGTAGGTGTGTCTTCCTAAACCAGATGTTTGAAGAAGGAGAAGAGTATAAATATATTGCGCATTCTATTTTTCCCCTAATTCTTTCTTTGTTTCATTTATGACCCTTTTGCAGGTTTATGCAAAAAGTTAATCCAACAGATGTTCAACGAAGACATTTCCGTTGGAGAAAGTGCCTGTCATAAAACTGATTTTTTTCACATCTAATATATTCTTTTAAAATCTCTGCACTTTATTTGGAAGCTAAGAAAAATGGACCAAGCTCCCCTACAATATTTCTTTAACACTGGTGGAGTGACACCACTCCTTTGATGTGTTATGTTATTTGATATTTATCCACAGACTCCGCTGTCAAATGCCAGCATTCTTTCTAGAAAAAACACTATTCAAGTTAAGAATTCACATCATCATTTAATTATTAATTTTGCTTTAATTGGCTGTCATAAATTCATTTGCCCTTTTATCTGCAACAATGATTCTGTGGAATTGTTATGACTGTCTGCAAGTATGAGTAATGAGTTTGACTTCAATGCAAAGATGTTAGAACAGTGTTGCTGTTACAGCTGAGGTGACTGAAGAATTTGTGTTGTAGTGGTAGTGGGAGGATGGAGAAGTCTCAGTTTTCCAGCATCTCACAGCATGATTATTTCACACCAGAGAACAGATAGGTGTAGACCAGCCAGCCCGAATGCTGACTGCAGTCTCCACAAACATATGTTCTTGTAAATGAAAATTAACTGAAAGTAAAGAAAAAAAGAACAGAGTTGCTAAAAGGTGCTGCCTGTAAAAAAAAAGACAGGTCAAGTTAATTGGCAGGTCAGGTAAAGTGAGAGGTTGCTGGGCATCGTTGAGCTCTCTGGCTGAGTCACAAATCTGAGATGGCCTAATGCGACATAATTCTGATACACACTACAGATCTGTCAGGTCATGCTTTATAAAAGGTGCATACTATTTTCTGAGTGTGGGGCCATAGCACAGTGGAATTAAAGTGAAGAGCTCTTCAGATCGCACTGCTTTGTTCTCAGAGTCCAGTCCCCTGGCGTGAGTGGTCTGGCAATAGATGAGTAAGATGAGCAAAGTTTCACATCTCTTCCATCACTCCGCCACCTCACAAGACACAAACTCCTCCACCAAACACCCTATAACACAGATACTTGCACAAAATGCCAAAAGCTACAAACCTATATGGAGGCATGTAAAAATAAGTCTTTGCAACACTCATATATATATATGTGTAAATAAGGTTATATATATATATATATATGATTATATATATATATATTCTGTAAAAGTATATTATTTTCTAATTTCTCTATTAAGTTTTCCACTGGAAAATGCAGGCAATGAACAGAATGGTGTGTCTCAGACTTTACTAGCACCAGCCACTGAGTTCTGTATGAGCAAGTTGGCGGCAGATTTGATCCAGGTCAGTAGTTAGAGCAAGAACATCCAATGGAATTACATAACTTGGCATGCTCCTTCCTTTTCCAGTCTCCTGCAAATTCAGTGTACCTTACTCCTAGCGACTTGAAAGTAAAGTCTTCAGGGGAAGATTTAGCTTTTACTTTGGATTTTCTACAACCAGCTCTGAAATAACCTCACCTCCTTTCACCACGTCCCACGTATTCCACTTGAAGGAGGTCAGAAGCTCTTTTTGTACGCCGCAAGCTTTTGCTTGCATGGATCCCACCAAGCTGAGGGGCAGACGATGCTTGGCTCTGTCTGCAAGGAGGCATCACGCTTGCTGCTGCAGAGATTGCTCTTCTGTCTCCAAGGAAACAGGCAGGGAGAGACGCTTTCACTCCCCAGACGCTGCCCGCTGCCAAGGGGAGCACACTCACTCCTCAGGGCACTGAGCCTGGATTTTCCCATTCTTTCACTGACATTGCTCCTGAGATTGGGTGACCTTGGGCTGAGTCATTCCCCCCTCTCACTGTTTGCCTTTTCTAATTTTTAACTCACTCAGGAGACTTGCTTCCTGCATTTATTATTATTTTTATTATGATATTGCAATCTTAAAATTTTCAAAACACTGAGATTTTATGACATTCCGAAGTACTTCTGCTACCACTTTTTGCAAAATTAAAAGGAAGGTAAAATCTACTCAAATGTCTGTGCTGGCTGTCTTCAAAAAGCACCCCTGGTGTCCTAAGTGAATAAATAGATCTAAATGCCAGAGGAATTTGAGGAAAGAATGAAACTCCATCCTAATACAGGATTTACCTTTCTTGCACCAAACAGTAGTGAAAAAGTTCTCAGTTGCTTTGTGCATCTGCATGTAGGGGGTGGCGGATGTTACCATTATATTCCATTTCACCATATTTATAGGTTGTTTTTAATTTCCTCTTGAAATGAGAGGGTCGGCGTGACACCCAGAAAGATTCATAGGGTATTGGATCCAAAGACATCTCATCCCGTGTGCTGAGCAATGTCTCTTGCACTGGTTATCTCCAGCCTTTTGGTCTCACCTTGTAAAACCTTGATTCATCACCCAGAAGATGGAGAGGGTCCTTGGACCAAAGGGACAAAAAAAGAATTAATTAGTGCTCAAAAGGTGCTTGCAAGAATGCAAAATGTTTGGATTAATGGAAAAAAAAAATCAATTCAATATAGAAAATACTAAATACCTCAGGCAGAATTGTGAGCATCTGTTGGGGTATATCTTCTGGTTCAGCCTTTTCCCCTCTGTATTTCTATTCAATGTTGCAATGCATGGGTAGGAATCCATTTTCAGATGTCCCCACTAATTATAACTGCCACTATTTTTGGACACCAATTGCCTTCACAGGGCTATGAGTATCTGCAGGCTTCACTGATTTCAACCAAATTTGTTGGCACTGAGTACCCTTGGTAGTTGGCAGCCTTGTATGTGGACCAAGTTTTTTTTTTTTTTTTTTTTTCCTAGATTACTATAGTTTTAATGATTTAGTCAAGGAAACATAGAAGTGATGTTGTTACAGAGCAGGAAAAAGAATCCAGGGTCCAAACTCCCTGATTTAATCTCAGAGAAGCATTTTTACGAAGTATTTCTAGCAACATAGCACATTTTCCATTTTATTAAAAGGAGAGGCAGCATATTTTCATTACCAGAAGTAAAACTTTTCAAATGAAAAAGAAGCCATGAATGCACACCCTTCTCTCCCCCAAATTCTCGTCATTTAATGGAAGCCTTACATAACCTAACTCTCCTATACTACTGATATCAGACTTTATTCTTTAGTAATTACTGGATGTGCACACAGTCATTAAGCATTAGTGCTTTTTCATCTCTCTGAAGGATTGAAATTTCCATGTCTAGCATAAGCAGTATTCTTTCCCTTTGACTCATTTAAACTCAAAGCGTTTTGCACTCAGAGCAAGTGCAATAATTTAAACAAAGTGCTTTTTCTCAGCAAAGTCTCGGAGTCGCTAGTAATGACAGCCTCAGAAATGTGAGCTGTCTCGAGCACTTGCAGTGGCAGCGGCTCACATTAGCATCCTGTGGTCAGTCACATTTGCCTGCATTTGCTCTCTTTAATTTAGCCTTACATCACCTCCTCATGGGAGCCTACGGGCGACTTCAGCTGCAAGTCGCCCACCAGCAGTTGAAAGCTGCTCATCTCCATCAAAACCTCCATCCTACTTAACCTCTGTGTGTTCGGAGAGCTGGAGAACAGGAAGCAATGATTCACAGCATGAAAAATGGGGTTTTGGGTAGCTGTGCAAATGAACTTAAGTTTACATTGATTTATTTGTGGTATTTTTTTTTTTTTTTTCTTCTTCGCATTGTGTCAAGCTTCCTTCAGGTGCAATATGTCATTTTTGTCACTTCTCTCCAGGCCAGACTTAGCTGCTCTCATTCCCATTACGACATACGTTTTGCAACTGATTTTAGAGGATCTAAAGAATAAAGCACTGCTCACTGCAAGGAAGAGGGGCTGAATGACACCTGCAAATGCTCATTCACTTAAATCCTGCATCAGTTCATCAGTAGACGGAAAGCCTCAGGGACAATACCGTAAGCCTCAGTGCTGTCTCTGCCAGCTGCAGATTTTCCAACCTTAAACAGATTTGTAGCAATCAGCAGTTCCCAATTTCCAGAGGGATACAGCTACATGTTCCTGGATCATTGCTGATTTTTCATCCAAAAGCTCTTCTCCCCCATCAAAAAATGCCAGGGCAAAACCTCGTGCAATTGAAGGACTGCCTCATTTTTCAGGTTCCCTAGAGCCTGCCCCACATCTATCAGCCCGTTATCTTGGCTGCCCAGCATGATGAGCCTGCTCTGAAAAGCAAGACCAAAAGTAAAGCATAAAAAAATGTAAAAAGGGGGGGATGGGAAATAGGATGTTGGACAGATGGACTATCCCTCCCAAAAAGTGATGCTTCAGAATTTTAATGCAGGAGAATCATATATGCTAAAAAGCTTTTAGACTTGGTTTGTATTCTATTTTTTTTTCCCTTGTGGATATAACATCTCCGTTGAAAAGTGGCTGGTTTAAAAAAGCCTCTTCTAAAAAAAAAAAACAAAAATATGTCCTTAGAAATTATTGACTTTTGCAATGTGGCCTATATTTTTACTGCAAATATTTTTAGTGCAAATACAAGGCCAATTTATTACAGCAAAATACATGACACTGCAAACACATAAGGACGTGAAAAGAAAAAGTATGTATTAATTCCACACAACAAAATGGAAGCCATTTCAATTTGCAGGAAAATAAATTTCCTGTGTTTTTACCTGTTACATCCGGACATGTTGAACAACTGGAATATATAAGTTCTGAAACATTTTTGGAGTTACAAAGCCCAGTAAGAAGTCAGGGCTACCAAGTTTCATAATGTTTGATTTGTCTGATTTTTATATGATATTAAGATTATCCAAATAAAAACAGCACTTCTGAATTGTTCATTTTTAATAGTCCTAGAGTGTACACAGTGAATTATAAACCCCCTAAAGTAGCTGAAAGAATATAAAAGGCAAAAGTAGATACTAGCTCATACAGGTATCTAAAGTCGTAAGCATTAGTTGGAGCTTTATTTGACTTGCAGATAAAAAGAAAGTCAGCAAGTCCAAAATATGCACAAATACAGGAAAAAAATCTTCCCATAGGCTACAGGAATGTCATCAAAACCCTTTCCGTTTCAGGCAACTAATTGATCACCACTGCATTTTGGTAAAACCTACATCCAGTATGCAGCAACTGGCAGGAGAGCCTCAAGACCCTGGAGAATATGACTCCTGATGTAGATGACTCCACTGCTTATGCTGGAGGGCAGATCCCCATAAGGAACGGAAACTCAAAGAAGGATTTGTGTGAAACTGAAGAACATAGCTCCCAAACTACAATCTATACAATTCCCAGCTCTGTTTCTAACCTTGCTTAAAAGCATCTCAAACATGCAGGTCTTCATACAGATCCATCTGGTCTCTAATAAAGAATTTAACATGTTTTCAACTTAAGTTTGAATAGAGTCAAGGAATGGTGTGGACTTCAAGCTAACAAATACATTCATAAGATAACCAAGGATATTTATGGTTATGATATTTATGGTTATGATCTTTACCTTAAAATACAGTAGCTTACTGGACTGTGCATTCACTCAAGAAGTATGGGTCTTGAGCTAAAATCAGCCTCCAGCTTGAGAACTTTCAATCTTATTTATCCCACCTTACTGAAGAAGGCAAAAAACACCAGCTGACATACGTGGATCATATATGCGATCACGTGGGAACACTATGGGCTAGATACTTGGCAATATTTTATTTGAAGCTGCTACTTAAAACCCAAAGAGTAGGTTGTAAAACTACTCTTTACAACCAAGAATGCAGAAGTTAAGATGCCAGGAAAGATAATCATGCAAAAAAAGGAGGTGACTGAAAATTTTTCCTCTCAGGTCATATAAAAAGCTAATTCTGGGTTCTCTCTCCATTATCTGGACAGTTTAAGTGTGTTATATGATGGCTGTTAAACTAGAGAAACTGTCCCAGCAAAACAACTAGAAACACAAACATTCCTATATCAAATGAAGCACTATGTAAGAGAGATGTGTTTATGCCATTTTTTTCTCTCTCTCATATATGCATGAATAGTAGCATGAAAAATGAAGTACCATGCACCCAGAATAGCCTAGAGTCAAGAAAGATTGAAATTGTGCTTTGTGAGGAGAAAGATGTGGGCTGAAACACTTTCAGACTGAAAGGGGCACTGAGCTAAGTCTTTTGCTTTCACGTTGAGTTCTTCAGCTACCACTACACAATACAAAAGGTAGAATCATAGAATGGTTTGGGTTGGAAGGGACCTTAAAGACCATCTAGTTCCAACCCCTCTGCCATGGATAGAGGTACCTCCCACTAGATCAGGTTGCTCAAAACCCTACCGACCTGGCCTTGAACACTTCCAGGGATGGGTAGTGCCACAGTGCAGTTTTAAAGGACAGCAATGAACTCTGAACATATTTTTCAGAGAGGTTAAATATTTGTGCATTTTTAATGCATGGTTTTGGCATATGCATGTAGCTCTGGGATTTGTACAGGACATAATCCTATAATGCATCAGGTTTATTCTGTCTCCTAACAAGTCTGTACAAACTGAGGCACCTTTCTGGATGAATAGTACTGACTCCCTAAGGCTGAACTGCACAGAGTTGTCAAAATATGAAGACAGTGAAGAAGGCTTTAGACAGAACCAAACCCATGTTTACAATGTAGCAGAAATGCTATAGAAACCATGCATTAGCTCATCATGTGAAAGCTTTGAAGACAAACAGACAAGCAATGCATTAAGCTTGGAGCTGCCAAATGACCTGTTCAGTGGGCAGAGTAATCTCTCTGTGGTCCTCCCTTTCCCTGAACTGCAGGGAACTGGCACAAGACTGAGGGACTTGCAAGACCAAGACAAAAAATGTACCGAATACTAGAAAACAGGGTCCAATTTACTCTCTTTACCCTAGAGCAGGCAGAAGCTGAACTCTGGGATCTTTGTTGCTGCTGAATTGCAAAGCCAGGGTATGGATACAAAAGGTTGGGCACCTCCACCTGTGCATCAGCTGTTCAGCACCAACTCTCCCTGCAGTGGTGCATATGGTGCATGTAATACTTCTAATGCAGTGATACTTCAGCTTAAATGCAAATCTCTCAGGTGGGAACCAGAGATTTATGGATTGCGTGAGACTTCTGTTGGAAAATCTATTGCTAAGAAAGAGATTTATGGCCCACTGACTCATTTTTGTTAAAGATGTTCTGTTTTTAATGGTATTTAGATTTAATCTCAGTGAGTTTAATTTTGTTTTGATACTTGTAGGATATCTCCCAAATGATTATCAAAGGGCATGTTTATTTTTTATTTTGTGTTATCCTTCTTCTTTGCAGTATGGGTAATGGGAGTAGCATAATTATTTTGCCCATTTGCCCTGTCCGGGCGGCTGGGACAACTCTAGGTTTTGATCATTTTACTAGCTTTCAATGTGTCCATTTGTTTAACATTTCTTATGCTGAAAGCAATTAATATTGTATTAGACTCAGTGCTGTGACAGGTTCACTAGGTCAGCGGTGAGACATTATTGTATCAGATTGCAATATAATACTAAACTGCTTTTGCTTAATCATGTTTTATCTTCAGAGGGGCAAATGCTCTCAATTTCTCAATTTTTTTTCAACTATAACAGGTTCAAAAAATGCCAACACTGCTCTGAAAATACATAAAAATGTAATGCCTCATTTCAGAACTACAAGGTAACAAATCAGATTTTTGCTCTAGAAAAATGGCTACAAGAAATACACAGAGTAAATGAAACCAATGACTGTATACATTTATTTCTAAAGCAGCTTCATTGCTGCACTTTGACATAAGCATAATTAATTGTAACCTTGTGCAATAGAGCAGGACAAATACAGAGGAGAAAAATATTTCAAACATTTGTGCAAATAAAAGACTGACCAGTTTGTTGCTGAGGTTTTGTTCAAGAATATTCAGGTGAATGCACTGATACTTTTCACAATGAGGGCAGAAAACAAAAGCTTCCCCATTACTGTAAGCATGCCAGAATAGTCTAAATGGGATTGCTCTCACAAACATTTTGGAAAGCTCCCTTTTCAAAAAAAAACACTATGCTAGTGGATTATATACTGTTGTGGCCGTGTCTCATTCTTGCATGTGATTAGATTTAGTGGATCACTGAAAATGATTTTGGCACATGCAGAAGTTGTGCCCTCACTGCACCATGAGATGGTCAAAGAGAGAACAAAGAGAAATATAATGGCAATCTGAGAATGTTTACACATGGACAGTCATTTTTGTTCCTAATGTTAGAGGCTGGGAACTTCCAAAACCTGGAGGGTTGATTCAGTTTGCCAAAAACGAATGATTTATCACAGAATCACAGAATGGTTAAGGTTGGAAGGGATATCTGGAAGTAATATGGTTCAAGCCCCACCCCTGCTCAAGCTGGGCCACCTTGAGCATGGTGAGGCCTCACCAATGAAGAGTATAGGGGAAGGATAATCTGCCTTGATGTGCAGGCAACACTTTGCCTAATGCAGCCAAGAATCATAGAATCACAGAATATCCTGAGTTGGAAGGGACCCACCAGGATCACCAAGTTCAATTCCTGGCTCCATACAGAACCATGTGTCTGAGAGCACTGTCCAAATGCTTCTTGAACTCCGTCAGCTTGGTGCTGTGATCACTGCCCCGGGGATTCTGTCCCAGTGCCCGACCACCTCTGGGTGCAGAACCTTTCCCTAACACCCAGCCTGACCCTCCCCTGTCCCAGCTCCATGCCGTTCCCTCGGGTCCTGTCGCTGTCCCCAGAGAGCAGAGCTCAGCGCCTGCCCCTCCGCTCCCCTCGTGAGGGAGCTGCAGGCCGCCATGAGGCCTCCCCTCGGCCTGCTCTGCTCTGGGCTGAACTCTCAAGTGACTTCAGCTACTCCTCATACTCCTTTCCCTCTAGACCCTTCACCATCTTTGTAGTGCTTCTTTGGACACTCTTTAATATTTTTATGTCCTTTTTATCCTTTGGTGGCCAAAACTGCACACAGTACTCAAGGTGAGGCCTCCCCAGCACAGAGTGGGACAACCACTTCCCTCGGCCAGCTAGCAATGCTATGCCTGATGCAATCCAGGAAAAAGTTGGCCCTTTTGCCTGCCATGGCACACATGTTCAGCTTGCTATCAACCAGAACCCTCAGATCCCTTTCTGTGGGGCTGCTTTCCATTAGCTTTCTTAGCAGCAAGGGCACACTGCTGACTCGTGTTCAACTTGGTGCCCACCAAGACCCTTAGGTCCTTTTCTGCAGAACTGCTTTCCTGTTGGATGACCCCCAACATGTCCTGGTGTTAGGGGTTGTTCCTCCCAAGGTGCAGGACTCTGCATTTCTCCGTGTTGAACTTCATGAGATTTTTGTCAGCGCACCTCTCCGTCCTGTCAAGGTCCCTCTAGATGGCTGTATGGTCCTCTGGTGTGTCATCCACTCTTCTCAGTTTTGTGTCACCCACAAATTCACTGAATAAGTTATTTTCATGACTTACTCATACTAAATAAGTTATATTCATAACTCATAAGGAAATCTGGGAAAAAAAAAAAGATTTTCTTAGTATAGACATATGCCATAGTGATATATCCTATAGAGGTATGCCATGGATAATGTTATGTTTTCTTCAAGGAAGATAAGTCTAGAAGTAGAAAAGTCTTCCTACAAAAGGCAATTTGGTATCAGACCATGGAAGAAGTTGGATTCTTCATCGCTATATTTTAGAGAAATGGTTAGACCAGTGTTTAGCAGGGATTGTCAATACAACATGCAATCTATCTCCAGAGCACTGGGTTTACCTCTGTGAGTGGATTCTATAGGAAGATCCATATCATATTTTTCATATAGGATTTTAATATATAGGAGATATAACTGGATTCAGGAGGGAGTGGGAGCATGGCTTTCAAACCGAAGTAAGACTGACACTGTAGCATATCGCTTTTGAATATGCAGTGCTTGTGCCAACTCTGAATGCCTCATGGAGTCTAGATACTGCACAGAAAGCTCTCATCCAGTTTATTATAGCTGTATGGCAGTTTGGTGGATGCTATATCTTAAGAGCAAGAACTGAGGCATTTACAAATGGTTGACTGCAAGCATAAGTTTGTCCATTTGAAATTAAAGCTAAAGGTATGAAGGTTGTTTGCAAAAACAGAGTGATTTATCTTGATCACTTTATCAGGAAGGAAGATAAGCCTACTGATACAAAAGGGTATATTAAAGAATTTAAGGAATTTTCTAGCAGCCTACTCTTGTTGTTACAGATCTGTTGGTTACTTTAACAAGCTAGCAGGACTATTGCATAGTGATTAGTGAATGAAAGTAAATTATTATCTCCATCCACCAAATCATAGCCAGATAGGCTATTAATAAAATTCACTCTGCCATTTCTCTGAGTACTTACAACAGTATTCATGACTCACACTGATTAAAAAAAAATGCAATCAAGAAATCTGAAGCTATAAACTGACTAGCAGCCTCTTTTATCCCCCTTCCTTTTTTCCTTTCTCTTCCTCTCATATGGCAAAAGGCAATGGCAAATTTATACCACTAAGCTAGCACTATGAGATGCTACATGCGTAAGTAATGGCAATTGTCTGTTTTGTCACGTAAATAAGCCAGAGGGCAGAGAAATATCTCCAGGTTGCTAGCAATCTAGAGGAGAAAGAAGGAGAGCAAAGGTTAATAAAGTATGGTCCGTATGTTATTTGGCTCATATATCACCAAAATAGTTGGAGGACAGCAGTTTTCCAGCTATCTTTCATGAAGGCTGTCTCTAACTTTGAAGCCAACCTTACTGAGCAAAACCTTTACTTTCTATTTAAAGATGGCCTTCAATACCTTATTTATGTCCTCCTTTAATGTCTCATTGTACTTAGTCATTAGGTAACTGCTGCTTTCAACTGCTGCTTCTAACTATATGTACAGGATACTCTCATGGTGACTGCTTGATCCTCATGCTGACCTTGAGCTGAAAAACAATTTACAAGATGGATGCAAATTGACATTGCACAAGAGCTATGGAATTCAACAAGAGAAACATGCAGCATTTCAGAAACATTTTTTTTTTCCATTTTCAGATACTGCCAACTGCAAAGCACTGTGACCATTATACTATATGCTAAGAGGTAGACACCCAACCTAATGTTATAGAGTAAACCCAAGTCTTAACTCACAGTTTGAAAGGCCCTATATGTGATGTCCTTTACTCCATAGATGCTGTAACTGTTGAATGAATAATCTCATACAAATAATATAGAAATGCTACAGAGTCAGCTGAGGTAATGAGAAGATGCTGGAAATGCAGGCCTTCCTGAGAAGCAAAGGAAAGTGTAATGAACTGGAAACATTTAGCAAAACCCTCCACAACATGTCTCTCCTGAATAGATGAATTACAGATTCTTTGGGGCAGAAACTATTTCTTATTAAGCCTCTGGGAAACTAATGCTTTGACCGTGATGCAAATAAGTTTATCTGAATTAGTCAGCTTCTTGAATTGCTTGGGCAAATATTCACTCTTGGGACAGTCAATTTTTATCAGTTTTCAGTGATGTAGGTCATAATAAAAAAATAATTAAAAAAAATCTAACTCAAGATGGTAGACCAGCAAGTGCATTTTACCGTGAGTTATGGACCATTCTCTCAAAAAAGATACTGTCTGTAAAATCACCGTGGTCGGAGGAGACCTCAGGAGGTCTCTAGTCCAACCTCCTACTTGAAGCAAGGTCAGCTGTGAGATCAGACTAGATTGTTTAGGGCTTTGCCCGTTCAGCTCTTGAAAGCCTTCAGGGACAGCGTGTAGCCATATTCAGGCTCTTTACCTGTTACACACACAAAATAAAACGTGTTCATTTGAATTAAGGTGGTTTAGGTCAACATTTTTACCTTGTATTTGCAATGTATCAGCATGCAAGAGACCAGTGACTGTAGTTTATCTGTTAAATGGAACTGCATTAACAACAATAACTTTACTACTTGTGATATTTCTAGAGGGACCTGCCTGTACAAACAGTATTTACTGAGGAGAATGTTGACCCAGCTCAGAGGAGACTCAGCTCAGAGCTTCTAGGTTCTACTGGAAAAAATAGGAAATGGACATAATAATAATTGAAGTAAATAATAAGCATAGCTGTATTGGGTTTACATGGCAAAGCTTTGGTAGCAGGGGGCTGCAGGGGTGGCCTCTGTGAGAGAGTCCAGAAGCTGCCCCATGTTAGAAAAGAGCCACTTCCAACTAGCTCCCAAAGGGACCCTCTGCTGGCCAGAGCCGAGCCAGTGAGGGATGTTATTTGCATCTCTGTGGGAACATATTTAAGAAAGTGGAAAAAAAAATCCTGAGCAGCAGCTCAGAGAGAAGTCTGAGAACCAGCCCTGCAGCCCCCAAGGTGAGTGCAGCAGGAGGCAGGAGGTGCTCCAGGCACGCAGCAGCAGTTCCCCTGCGGCCTGTGGAGAGGCCCCTGGTGGAGCAGGCTGTCCCCCTGCAGCCCACGGGTCCCACACGGAGCAGATCTCCACGCTGCAGCCCGTGGAGGAGCCCCCGGTGGAGCAGGTGGATGTGGCCTGGAGGAGGCTGCGGCCCATGGAGAGCCCCCGCAGGAGCAGGCCCAGGGCCAGAGCTGCAGCCTGTGGAGAGGAGCCCTCGCAGGAGCAGGGGCCTGGGGGGAGCTGCCGCCCGTGGGGGACCCGTGCTGGAGCAGTTTGCTCCTGGGGGATGGACCCCGTGGTACGGAGCCATGTGGGAGCAGTTCTTGAAGAGCTGCTGCCTGTGAGAGGGACCCCACGTGGAGCAGGGACATGGAGTGACCGTGAAGGAGCGGTGGCACGAAGCATCAGGGACTGAACACAGACCCCATTCCCTGTTCCCCTGTGCTGCTTTGGGGGGAAGAGGTGGAAGAGGGTGGATGGGGGAAAGGTGTTTTTAGTTTACTTTAAGTGTCTCGCTGCTCTAGTCTCTTAGTAATAGGCAATCAGTCATATTAATCTCCCTACGCTGAGTCTGTTTTGCCCATGACAATAACTGGTGAGTGATCTCCCTGTCCTTAGCTCAACCCTTGCACCCTTTTCATTGTATTTTCTTCCCCTTTTTCTTTGAGGAGGGGGAGTGAGAGAGCGGCTGTGGTGGAGCTCAGCTGCATAGCAGGGTCAAACCACCATAACAGCATAAGCTAGAATCAGGTTCTTATTCAGTAACCTTTATAAATTTAGTTCTGCCTTACTTAAAGTACAGTTGCAGAGTAGCTTTAATGTTTAACATTACATATTTAATATAATATAGATTATATTGGTGACAGCAGCCACTTTTTTCATGGAGGTGGGCTAATAACTATTGAATGTACCAAAATACTACTACTAGCTATACATATGGGAGTTGCTAGAATATGGAGATGGAGAAAGCATGCATCTGAAGGAAGAGATGGCTAGCAATGTATTTCTGGATTGTGTACATTTTTAAGGTGAGGTAGGTCTCTCTAAAGAAAGAAAACAATGTATTACCTACATCTATTTGGGGCATTTCTAAGAAATTATATTTTCTTTGATAAAATGCAGTCTCATCAAAACTTTTTTTTTTTTTTTTTTTTTTTCCAAAGCCTTTGGGTGTAGGCAGAATTTCTTGTCAAACTGAAGAACAGGGATAAGGGACACAGGGACACTGTCTGCTGTTCCAAAGGAGCCATTAGTTTAGAGGAAAAGAGATTTTGGGCACTTCATTCCTAATACAAGAAGGTAAACCTTTGTGGTCCAGGTGCTATAAAGTAACAACATGCACCACAGCTTTTTTCCTATTTTCTATGTTCTTTGTTTGTACCAGGGGGTTCAGGAGGAACCTGAGCTCCAGCTGTTCCTCCTTGAGAATGTGTCTGAATCACTCAAGTGTTGTTAACATGAACTCTTCTGAAAATCTGTTGGATTTTACTATACATGAAATAGAGTGAGCATATTAGAACTTATTTTTCAGTTTCCTTTCCACTTTACCTTTCCACTCTCCTAGCAAGCAGACTTACTGGGAGGTATATCTGTCCTTCTTTCTCTCTAGTTCTTCACACCGGGAGGTATATCTTTCCTTCTTTCTCTCTAGTTCTTCACAATTAATATTGTTTTGAAGTTCATCTCTACATACGCAGGAAGTGTTCTTCAAATCACACACATTTTTGCAAAGACAGAAAAACTGCTTCATGCCCTGCTCTGATTTTAACTGGTTGGTACCTCAGTTTTGATCCCATTGTTGCTCTCTGCTCATAAATCTTGTTTAGTCAATGGGATTTTTCTGCCTGAAGGAATGCATGATCAACGGCACAGAGAAGCATAAAATAGATTTTTGTGCTTCAGATCCTTAAAATGTTTTTGTCAGGAAATAATTCCCAAAGCAGTATTTGGCTTGTATTTCTTTTCCTTCACTGAACTTTTTTTCTTATGCTTTTTGCTTGCTGAAGGATATGAGCTTTGCTCTCATTTATCAAGTCCCAGTCTAAATTTTACCTTCCCTCTATTTTCTGAGTTTATTTATTACAACATCCTTATTTTAACGTTTATTTTAACATTTACTTTAACACCTTTGTTTTAACATTTTTAGCATGACGCATTGTCTTGAAAGAAGTTTTTTCTAGAGTAACACCAATTCAGTTATCATTGGTTCAGGTAGCTTAATCCTAAAGCAATCCAGCACAAAAACGTAACATAGCGCATTGAAACAATACAGCAGTAGGCCAAAAAACTATGAGTAATGCAATATGGTAATAATGTACAGTAGCTTGTAGTGCAAAATTCTGTTAGTGTGCTCTTCTGCTGATGTACCTGTATGTGTGCTAGCTATGATACATCTCCACGTGATACATCCATTGAAGATGGAGCAAAATTATCTAGGATATACAAGACAAATTGGAGAATCTTCAGTGCTAAAACCAGAGAAATCTTTAATGCATATGATATGCATTCAATAACCTGTATTTTTCCTTCAAATGTCTGCCATTCAGTTTGTATCTATTTGGTTGGTTTTGTTTCTTCTTCATGTTAACATGAATTTAACATGACAGTTATTTTGAAAGTGGTTAAGTTCTTGAAGTCTTTTTTTTTTTTTTTTAAGTGAGTTCTGTCAGTTTTTCTTTTAGATAGTGGCCAACCCCAAAATGTGAAGTGTATGAGAGGGGAAACATCTTTTCAATACATATGTTTGGGTTGCTTATTTTAATGTTACCCTCACCTATACAATTTCTGTTTTAAAGATGGTGCATTTTTTCTGAATCCTTTCTATTTTCAGTAAATTACTTCTGAAGTGGGTGACCACAATGGGGCATAACGTTCAAGGTGAGTGCACACCATGCACGGCCATTGCTTTAGAATGCTTCCAGCCTTTCGTTGTAATCCCCTCTTAATACATCTTGACATTTTGTTTGCTTCTTGATCACTGCTGTGCACTGAGCAGATGTTTTCATGGAGCTGTCCTTAGCGAAAGCAAGATCTTTTTCTTGAGTAATTGCAGTTAATTTATAACTCAGCTATGCGTATGAACAGGTGAATTGTCCTTTACAGTGTGTATCACCTTGAATTTGTCTGCAGTGAACTTCATCTGTCATGAAAGTTGTGCAGACAGTTTAGTCTGGCCATCTAGAATTCTCCAAAGTCTTATTTAGTCTTAGCTGTTCTAAAGTATGTGACATAAAATACACTTTTCCTGGCAAAAAATTGTTTTGCTGCTAAAGGCCTTGTTCCAGATTATTAACAATATTTATTGCTATTTGTCTCAGCTACTGCTGGGACTAAGCAAGATATTTTCCAAGTCAAAATGAAAGCAAGAGCTATCCTCCAAGGAGTTCAGCTATTAAACACAGTTTTGAGACAAGAGATCCACAGCCTAACTGGAATATTCAGGATGTTCATTATCTACACCTTCTTTAAAATAAAATAAAATAAAATCATAGAATCATGGAATCATTAAGGTTGAAAAAGACCTTCAAGATCATTTGGTTAAAATAAAATAAAATAAAACAAGAGGTAAGTATGCTATAATTTGTAATAACTTTTGGGAAAACAAGCAAACAAACAAACTGTTCCCAGACACTTTTCTGACTACTCAGTGAACATAGTTATTATCCCTGTAGGCAACATAATACAATTTCATTCCTGTTGTGTATTCCTGTGACAATTGTCCTTCTTTGATAAAATATGACTATCAAATCTGACCCTTTTTTATCTTTCTACCAGTTTTTAACCCCAGGCAGAACTTTAACCAATGACAGATTAGTTTCTTAAGGAGATTCTTGTAAGGAATGCTGTTAAAAGCTTTTTAATAAATAATGTTAACTGGATCTCCTCTAACCACTATTTTAACAACATCCTCAGGCTCAGATTCAGCAGTCAATCCATATTTAGCTGAACACTTCATCACAAACTAAAAATTAAACACGTGCCACAGTGTTTTGCTGAAGAGAGATGGACTTAAGCATGTTTTCAGCTTTGCTGCACGGGGGACTTACAGAGCAGATTAAGCAGAAGCTGAAGCTTTCACATTCAAAGTACTGTTTATATTGTTATCTTAACCTCTCAGCCTTTAATTTTTTTTTTTTTGTCACAACCACCTGCTATGGATGTAATACATAGATTGATTGTAATCCTCCTGGGATATTGACTTCTTTGCTTTGCTACCTGCCTGTCTGACACCTAGTTCAAGAAAACACCCATCCCCACTTGGGTTTTCTAGATGATATGTTGGAGAAATCCATTCTAGTACTGCAAGTAGGCTGGTAGGTAGTAGCCTTTCCAGTAATTTGGAAAGGCACAGAACCCAAGTCTGTGTTTGATTAATGTTTTTAACTCTAACATCTTCTGGAATTGACATAGCCACATCCCACTCTTATTTAGCCTCAGTGGAGAAGTGTCCTTGCATTTTGCCTGAAAATGAGATTAAAAGTGTTCCTTCTTCCCAGTGAGAGAAAGTTTCAATATCTCTGTTGTGCTTGTCTAACATTCCTGATAGCCCACAGATCACCCAACCATCTTTCAGCTGTAATCCCATCTCTTCCTTCTTTCCCCATTTAATGCCGTGCTGATATTCTGAAAATTATTTCAATGTCTGGCAACTCAGAAGATTGATGTAGATCAGGGTTCTCAATTTCCCCCATCATCAACTTGGCAACGATAACTAAACAGAAGAGCCTTTTACAGCACTGAATGAAGAATAAATCTATAAAAATTTAATTAACCTCTGAAGAGCTTATTGAATCCTAACTGAGTTTAATCACAGTTTTTTTAAGTTAGGAAATGTTTGGCATGTTTTTGCCTGCTGTAAAATAGTTTGAATTGCTTACATAAACAACCCAAATTTGTAAAATTAATAAATGCTGCTATTAGGATTTACTGGCTTAGGAATTTCCACCTTGTGTACAAACAAAAAACATTTCTACTATAAATACAGCTTCTATATATTTTCCTAAAATACAGACAACTAAATAAGAAGAAAAACCAAAGAAGCTGACATGAATCAATGCATGGAAACAAAACAGCAACATACATTATTTTCTTCTGACTGGGCTTAACATGGCCTGTGTTCTTTTGCTCCCACAGATGTCATCGTGAGTTATGTCAGTTCATGCTGAAAGAGTGGACTGAAAATGAGCTGGTCTGGACTGATCCATCCCCTTACTCTATCTCAAGAGGATTAAGTTAAAAACTTTTAGTCTGGAACTAAAGACCTACCAAATCTACCCTTGTAATTTATAGTTTTTATGGCTGTCACATCTCCATTTCAACATCATTGATCAAAACTCCATTGAGCAAAGTAATATGTGCAAAGGCTGGGGGGGGGGGGGGGGGTGGGGGGGTGGGATCAGATGTTTTGGCATTGAGAGATTAACTCTGAGAATAAAAGGAGACAAGTGAGTCAGAGGGAAGTACAAGGAAGGAACGAAACTGGTGGTCAACCTGGCAGAACAGGCAGCATGGCTCTATTAAGCTGCTGGAGAGGGTTTAGGGGGCAGCTCCTGGCTGTGGGAACACATAGACCAACATCACAGCTGATGGGTCTGAATAAAAGGCAGAGGAGCCCACCGAGAGAGAAAAACGAAGAAACAGGAGGGTGTGGAGGAAAGATGAAGAAACCTGTCTTAATTATGTTGAGTTTGGCTTGACAGCTGAAGAACCGTGAGGCCAAGATGTTAGCATGAACAGGAAGAGTCAGTTTTGTAAGAGGAAGATTGATTTATGATTCATTTGCATAGGAATGGACACCTAATTTGTGTTTGTGAATATGATTACTCTCCAAGGAAGTTAGAAGGAGGAAAAGAGGAAGGAGAAGAAATAGAAACCAAATATGAGATGTTTGTAATGGGGTCTTTTTTTTTTTTTTTTGTTCATCTCACACATCTCACATTTTTCTCCTGTAACTTGTCTGCCTTCTCTGGAAACGACTGTTCAGTAAGAGGCTCTCCATCCCCTGACCCATGTAGTGCTATTCAAGAGGAAGTTATCTCTGTGTATTCTCATCCTTACTCTACAGGGTATAGAGGGAATTAGCAACGATTATCATGCAGTACCTTGTTAGGGATACCTGGCTGAGGCAGCCACAGAAAAAGTCAGTGTTGTCCTTCTGCAGGTCTCTGCTGCCTTTGGCTGTCTGGGGTATGGCAGGCTGCATTTTTTTTTCCACATTCAAACGACAAGAAGCATAAGGGTGAAACACACTTTTCTACTTTCATTCTGACCCTTTACCCCAGCTGCAAGTGGAATGCAACAATTTCTATGCATTGGTGCCTCTTTTAACAGAGTAGAAGGAACTTCTAGGATTTGCTTTTCTTCCTTTGCAATTAAATCCTTGTCCAAGTGTTTTTTCCCCACTTCTAGAAGCACACAAGAAGAATACTAGCTCGCCCCACAATGCTGACAGAACATCTGAAGCTCGTGCAACAGTCTAGTGCTTTAAAAAAGTCTCGTGAAGAAGCCACAGGATCATGACCAAGTAATCCTAACGCAAATATTACAACTTCCATCGAGTCCCTCTGTGGTACTTAGTTCTCTAATTCTCCCTCCTTCATCAATCCAAGAACCACTGGGTTAAAAGGGACCCCAGCTGAGGGCTTAGTCCATTTTCCTGTCATGGTACTAGCCAAAAGCCTGATACCATGTCAGGTACAACAGCCAAAATAGCAATGCAAGAACAACAGACGGTCAGGTTTATTCAGTACCATTCAGTGTTGTCATCCTAAAGGACAAAATAAGGCATTTTTCCATGAGAAAAACAAACAAAAAAAAACAACAAAAAAAAGGAAATGCATTTTTCCCTCCCCTCCTCAGGGCTTTGAGCGAGCACAAAGTTTTTAGTCTTGCAGGTGGTTTGAGGGTACAAGCTCCTCAGTAAGTTCTGGCCCAGAGGCTCTTGTAGACAGTTTCTGCATCTGTTACCCACCCTTCTCAGCTCTCCCTTTCTCTCTTCTTTCTCTTTGTAGCTGTCTCTCTTATGATGTATTAATCTCTTTATCACTTTACTTTTCTGCAGACATTTTAGCTTCTCTTCCTGATTTCTATGAGTAGCATGTTTAATAAGTCTGAGGAGTGAAGTAAGGATATATGTTATCATTTTTTTTTTCACCATTAAAAAGACTACTTTTTTAATGAACTCAGCTTTTTGACTAAGATAGATTGATCATAAATTTTCTACTTGTTTAAAGAAAAAATAAGACATATTTGTTTTACATTCATGAACTCACTTGTTATCTTCAAGACTTAGGATGTAGTCTCAGAATAACTAAAAGACCATGTAAATCTCCAGAGTAAATATCATGGCTGAAATGTTCATTTCTTTGTCACACACCGACTTTCTTCAATACAGTGAAAGGTCAGGCGTGCAGTAAATTCACTGAGGCCAGGACAGTGTCCTTATAAATCTAACCGTCTTTCTGTCAAAGTACAAGATACTTGATTGCTTTTTTTTTTTTCCTAATTTTTTAATCTCTTCATGAAAAGATATCAAATTACTAAAAGACACCCAGCCTCCTCATGCCCTGATTAATACTATTCTGAAAAGTAAGAACAAAACAAACCCCACAACCTTTTTGAAGAGAAGCATCTCTCTGCACACACTTGATTTGCTGCAGAGACAGGAGAAGGACAAATGTGACAAATGATATCATGTTGATCAGTGTGGTACTGGGAAGTGTTCACGTATTATCGAGATGATCTCATTGACAGCATCTACATAAATCATTCTGAAATGGAAGAAAAGTGATCTTGGACTAGTCCTAAATGTTCAAGGCTACTTAAGAAACGTTAACATTTTTTCCCCATTCTAACTTCAAAATAATTGTTTCTAGAGCTGTTTTTAAAATCACGCAGTGTTTCTCTTCTAAGTCTCCTCAAAAATAGAAACTTTTCAATGATGAAATACCTTATTTCAGATCACCAGCTGGCAAAAGTCAACCAGTCTCTGTTATATACCTATTTGCACCATCTGAGATTCTAATCAGAGATATTTTCCTGACAGTGTGTAGTGAATGGGCATTCAGATGAAACAGTAAGAGTAACCTGGAAGCTACAGAACCCTCTAAAACTATTTACAGCTAGAACAAAATGCATGATAAATGCTTCTATTTGTAGAAGCTCTTCACTTTTGGATAACTGTGGGGAAGAGGGAAGCAGGACTGCCCACACTTGAAGTGATGTGCTTTGGCTACCATTAGTCCAGCTAGAAACAAGAGGTAGGGGAAATATGAGCAGCTGTTTAAAAAACAGGAAAATAAAATAAAACAATGTTTTCCATAGTTGGAGGACACCACACATTATGAATCCCGTAGTTTGGGATCTAGGTGCAAATGCCGCACCTGTTAAGGAGCAGGGGATTTTCATTTTGTGATGGCAAAATTCCCGTACTTGCTTATGGACTCAATGAATCATAAGTTATTGGATTTTCAGCTTGCATAGAAACACTATTGTTCATTTTGCATCCAGCTGAGAACACCCTAAGCTCAGGCAAGAAAAATACCGTGTTTAGACAAACTAGAAATTTTACATATTTATATTTAAGATAATATATTGACTGCTCGAAGCCATTCAGAGACTTTGAAAGTTGGAAGGAACTCAGAAAAGGAAATAGACTAAAGGGTATGGTGCAGGTGAGGAAGGCATAAAAATGCAATTTATCATCTGCTTATGAAGTTTATTACATGAATATCAACACCAGGTGGGTTTTTAAATGAGATGTGCATATACTCCTCAGCCTTTCCAGCAAAATATCATCAACCTTCACAGCAGTTTAGCACTGGATGCAAGTGCATTAGTATATAGGATACTGGCACTTCTCAGTATATAAAATATATATACTCACATTTTGCAGTAATGGTCATTACCATGGGCTATAGGGCAAATAGGTTTCAATTGGTCTTTTAAAATTCTATTTTAAATACTGCCAGGAAATGACGAATGTGCTATCTAGTTGCAGGGAGAGCTTGAGAAAGGGAAATGTATTATCTAAATGTGCATTTAGCTCAGAAAGGGCATTGAATACTCCTAGAAATTGTGAGCAATGCCATGAGATTAGCTCACTACAGGTTGTCAAGGACTTGTCAATTTATTATGTTTAATTATATATATCTTATTTTATAATTACACTTCATTAGCAGCTTTGGTTGTCCTATTGTCAAGGCATTTTAATGACTCCCATTTCCAGATAAACCATAACCAAATACAAACAACCTATTAAGATGATTATCCTTGCTAGTAGAAAGCGATTTAGCTCAAAACATTTTTTAAAAGGCTACTAATTATTTATTCTTTTCTGCTTACTTTTATAGGGCTTTGTTTTGTTGGCTGAGAGTAAAGGTATTTTCAGTGCTGGCTCTTAGCCAAGGAAAGGGAAAAGCTGCAGGGTTAAAAGGGGAGAGAACCTCGGTCATTGATCTGCAGCCTCCAGGAGTATAAAAGCATAACAGTTATCTATCACTTTGTTCTGCATTCCCCAGCTAGGAAAAATAGCCATTACTAAGAACACGGATTGCCATAGCTGGTGATAGGTATCGAGTATAACCATTGCTGTCAGTGACCTTTCATTACTAAAAATGGGATTCCTTTCCAAGATAAATTTAATTTCATTTTCTTGTATGTTGGAACATTTCCCAATTTCCCTTTGTTACTCAAAGCTCAATAACTCAGGATTCACAGGTTTCATTCTACTGCTTCATAGTTACTTTTTTATGGAGAAAGGCACTTTTACTATTAGAAGCTTTATTCATGAGTTAAGTGTTTAGTGTTTGTTCCATATATAAATGCTGGAGAGAGGCAGATACTTAGCTTGGATGCTTTGCCCTTTGGAGTCCCCATGGGACATAAAACGTGCATTAGGCTATAAGTTAAGAGGAGTAAGTATCTTTTTTATAACGGCTTATCAAAAGGTCCCCTTTAGGACCAGGATCCTGCTAAGCTAAATATGGTATAAACACACTGGCTTTGATTACTCAAAGAAGATACAAAGGTGTAGAAATCTGAAATGGCATTACTTGGGTCATCAGTTGAAATCTTTTGTTTTGATCTCAAGAATATCCTCTCTCTTCCCCCCTTGGATTTTCTTTACAAGTCACTGGAGGGAAAACAAGAATGGAGTGCATAAACGTACCCATTAGCACCAAGAGGAGACTCCAAATCTTGCTCTGCTCTGAAACCTCTGCAAAGGAACTCTCTGGGTAGAGAAGTAAAAACAGCATTTGCATCAAAAATTAGGGAGTCATTAATTAGCACTTTGTTTATATTATGGTGGTTCTTTACCTGTATGTACTAGGTCCCATGCAAATGCACAGGACTCAAGTCACATCCTCAGATGGCGGATGTTATTATAGTTTTAAATGGGTGCTGGATTTTTACTTCACAGGAATTACTTTGGTTGACACCAGATGTAAATGTGATTTACATTTTCCTAGCTAGCATTTTCATCAGGAGGTATCTCATACCTGTTCAAATGATTCTGAGGTTATAAAATAGACGCACTGGGAGCACATCTGTTCTACATGGAGAAAGGATGGGATAGAAACTTCAAGCAATGTGAATGATAAAGAATGTATCAGTATTGTGTTGGCTATCCATGGAAACTTTGCCATTCAATAGAACATCACTGTTAAAAACAATTGTCTATATGTGAGACTAGTATGGGTTTAGCTAACCCACGTTCTTACAGAAGAGTCATGAATAGAAAACTCAAAATGAAAAATGGCAGTGTTCTGGCTGCATCATTCAAGTGTTTGGGAGGCTCTTGCATTTTGTTAAAGGTAGTAACATGCAGCTCTTCTAGTTGACTGGAGCTTTTCCACTGGCAACATGGTGACTGGGAGCCAGTAGCGTGGAGTGACTGGGAGTCAAAAGCGTTGAGAGACTGTAATGGGAAGGAGGGAGAATTTAAAGTGAAGTCCAGGTGGGATTGTTGCATGGTTCTTGAGTGAGGCTTAGATATTTATAAAACATAACTGGGAGCTGTGCCATAGCAAGCATAAAGTGGCACAGAGGAACGAGTAGTGCTTGAGGTTTATTTTAATGATGTCTTCCCTGCACCATTCTCTGTAGCAGAATTTTGGATGTGAAGAAATAAGATCACTCTCTGTAGTGATGTTGGGAGACCCAGCTGAGAGGAGCTACTGGAAGAAAGAAGGATCTCTGTCTCTGAACAAACTGATCCCTATAGCACTGCTCTCTTCCTTTGCACATTGTGAAATCTAAGTCAGATCTTCCTCAGGATGAATTCCTTGAATTTAGGCCTCAAGGTCATAGAAATTGAGATGTAACCATGATTTGGAGCCACACTGGGGCATGTGCATATTCTCATTTAAGTAGGTTCCCAGCCTGATTCCAACACCCAACAGTGACCTTTCAGGAGCAGGGACGTGTCACGGGCCATAAATTCTTTAAGGGAAGCCTGTGCATGCTAGTGTACAGCCAGATTCTCATCCATGTGCTCTGGATGCCCTTCAGCTCACAAGGAACTAGTGATTAATGAGGCCCCAAGCATAAGGTGTCTCTTCTGAACCCGTGTTACTAGAGGGCAACACTTCTGTCCAAGGTCTTAGTGTGCTCCTCTGTCCTCCCCTTAGCTCCTGTAACACCAGGGGTCCAGAGCAAGAGCCTCAGTTACAAGCAGGCAAAATATCATGGGATATGATAGAGCAGGGCAAGCTTTCAGGAAGGTGGAGAGCAGCAGAAAATTGCAGGATAAAATTGGGGTCATCGTGGACCTGCTTTGCAAACATGCAGCCACTACTTGATACAGTCTCCTATTAAATAATGATGACTCACTCTCCAGACAGTAATTTATTTATATGCCTGCTTTAATGCTTTGCAAATCACTGCTTAAAAAATGCCCAGCTGGAAGACAGGAAGGCTTGGGAGACGAGAGAATCAGCTTGATAGAGAATCAGATTAAATAAAAATGACATGGAATTTGACAGTGAGTGCACGTGGCTGGAAATAAAAAAAACATAGCCAACCCCAAAGCAGAAATGCAGCCTCATTGCTGGGACTGGTTGCCATAGCTTGAGAAACCAAGTTTTTACTGTATCTACTGGAACAACAACAAAAAAAAAAAAAAAAAGATAGGAAGAAGAAAAGAAACGTTGACTTATTTTCAGTTACAGCATTTCTTCCACTGAAACATCCAATAAGTTTATAGTTTTTCAAGGCAGAAGAGACTACTGGCTTGACAAGCTTATGGTTTCTAAATCCGGAATGGACTAACATAGTCTGACCTTTGAAAAATATGGCTATGCCTTGTAAGGGCAGAACAGCGGAACCAGTAAGAGAAAGAAGAAACCTTTAAAGTGTAACAAATGTCACAGAAATGTGTAAGGCTCTTGGATGGAAAATTAGCATAGGGACCACAGGGGACGCTTCTGTGCTTGTTGGAGCAGGTACAACAGTCTGGGGTTGGTATCTGGATTGGAAACAAGACAAGGACAAGTGGATGAGACAAGGGCAAGATCCCTATTTGATTTCTAGGCCACATTTCTCACACGGAGGATTTGCCTTGCCCACGTCCCTTGGTTCCCCTAAAAGTGTGCAGAGGGCAATGCCTGCCTTTGTAAAATAGATTCAGCTTCATAGACATTAACTGCTTTATGAAGGGCCAATGTGGGGGCTTCCAAGGGACCGACTGTTTCAAAGGCAATGGGACAATCAAACATACTGTAGGTGCATTTGAAAATCTCCTCTAATTGCAATGAATTTGAAAACAATTCATCTGATGTCCCCAGTCACTGCCCCAGGTAGTTCCCTCGTTCCCTTTGTGCCTGTGACTTTCTGGAAGTTACTCCAGTAGCTGCGTGGCTTGGAACAGCACAGCTGCCCTTGGCATTTTCGGTGTGATGCTTATTAACTTTAATACATACTGCTTTTATTGACACTACTTCCATATCTATCCACCTGCCGTTCCCTGTGCCTGGATGCACAACCTGCAATCTGAGCTGCCCTCACTGTTCTGAGCTGGTGCTTAAAACCCAGACATGGATTTTATTGTTTGCTGGAAAGCAAGAGCTCGGCCAGCTACATTCGCTCTCTTCATAAGCTGAATTACAGTTGCTCCGACGACGTGGTCAAACAGCAGTGTTGCCCATTGTTGCTCCTGAAAAGGAGTCAGATGCTTCATTGCAGATTTAAAGGTAACCAAGGTCACGCCTGCATGGCTGGTGCAGACAGTCCCAGCCTCCCCTGCCCAGGCTCTTAGCTGCCTGGATTTGAGCCAGCTCCTGTCAGGAAGCCATAAAGCCCCATAAGTCTGACACGGTTAGCCCTCTCCAGAAGTACTAATGCACTAATGTGATTATGCAACTTCGGGGCTGGAGTGCAGCAAGAGAAAGGTCTTGGTGCGCATAGATATAGTAATGCCTTTTCCTTCAAACATCCACATACCGATGGTTTGTGCTTTCCAGGAAGCTACTATAAAAGTCTGAACCCATATATTTTATCCCCTCTCCCAGCCAATGACATACTAAAACCTGCTGTCCTCTGCACATACTTTTTTTTTCTTAGGGTTGTCCTGTACTCATTCAAAGATGCAGAGGTCCTTTGGGGGGAGGCCAGATGCAAGTGGAAAAAACGTCGTGTTATTGTCAGAATTCTCTTCATTCCAGATAATAAAGGAGCGTAGAATGGTGTATTTTTAATGTTGTCATGAGGAACACATTAATAAATCAAAGCGTCTTGGGATAAATCCAGATGTGCAAAACCAACCTGAACTCTTGCCACAACTTGTTCTCATCTGACCCATTTGCCCATGGATATATGTTCATCTGAGATGAGAATCACATTGCCTATCTTCAGCCTTTGCAAAATTAGACATCCTAAGGTGGCATGCATTTTTAAGGATAAGATGAATGCACCTCTGGCATCGCCTAACGTAACTATCTATGAAATGACTCTGGTTTAGGCAGGCACTGGTAATGCCAGTCCCTGGGCACAGACATGACTTGGTGATCTGATGTGCAACTTGAATTCAGATGTTTTTACTGTTAACTTTAATTCAAACACTGTTGCTTGTGAAGAAAATGAATGGGGAAATTTAGAGGAAAACATATAGCAGCCAAGGGTCTTCGTACATCAGTTCTTTGTTCAGGTGACTCTAAGATTCACTTTGTTATTTGTGCTGAGCTTTGGCTGTGACCTTTGGTGACAGAGAAACATTCACTGTGCTAACTGCTGCACAAAACCTGTAGCTGCTTTTATACTTTGGAATCAGTCAGAGCTCCATCAGGTCTGTGCTTTTATGCATGCAATGATCTATCCCAGACCACAGCATAATTCAATTAATGCTGCATTTCTGTTTAGTGCGTCCACCAGCAATTCTCATAAAATCCCTTCCATCAGCTGGTCATAAAGTGCTCATCAATAAATCCTAGCCTAGTGGCTGCTTGATAAAGTAGAAATACATCTAGATTTGGGGCTGAAGCATATCTTTAAGGCACTGCCCATGGAAGGCAGGGCAGTATGTGGAGGCAGAGCGCCATAAGAGGAGGTCTGCAAGCACTGCAGCCAAGAGGGAGATCCCTCCAGGAGGTCTAGGACAAGGAAGGTGACCGTACCCTTGGGAACTCCAAGCACAGATAGAAACAGAGGCTCTCTACGGAGGGGCTGCATCTGGCTTTGTGGCTTCTGTACAAACACACACATTCAAGACTCTCATGGCATCCACCTAGCTGTGACCTTTCAAGTTGCAATTCAATTGCTCTCGTTGTGATTATTGCATTGGGTGCTGTTAGCTTCAATTTGTCTGCTTTTCTGCGTGTTGCTATCTTTCTATTTTTCCCCCACTGTTCTTCTCTTTGTCTGGATGGCTGTTGAGGGCATTCAGTTCCACTTAGTTTTGAGCTCACTGAAATACTTTTTGACACACAGAAAAAAATCTAGGTTAGGGATTTTGTTCTCTGTCCTTTCTCTGAGGTATGTGTATTTGCTCGCATACCACTGCAAGAACCATAGGTAGGCTTTACTCCTCAAGAGAGAGGGAGGAAGAATGTTTTGATCCTCAGATGCTTTGCAATTTCATAATCTTTTTGTGCAACACATTCAAAATTTAACAGCAAGAAAAATTAGAATATGCGTAGGATGGATTATACACCACAGCAGTGAGTCCGTGTAATTTTCCATCTTAAACATGACCTTCAGTGCGGCTTAATTTTGATTTTTGTTTTTCCTTCCCTTTGCTCCAGGATGCATATCAACACCACGGTGCTGCTCAATTCCTGCTTGCCAAGACTGCTTTCAAATGGGCCTGCAGTCAGGACGCTGAAGTTTGTGGAATTACTGCTGTGGAAGACTACAGTGAAGAGGGAATTGCAGCTCGTTTTCCTAGGCTCCCCTCTGGATGTTTTCTCAAGAAACACGCTCACTTGGGAAGCTCTTTAGTGGATACCTGCTAGTATGCTTATGCTGTATGACCCAAATTTGTGCACAAATATGATGCAAATTAAAATAAATTGGCTGTTTGCTGAATTAGACTGAGGAACTAGCTGCTTTTCAAAAGGAGAAAAAAAAAAAAAAAAGAAAAAGAATAAGAATAAGTAACCTGTTGCAATGGAAAGTGATTTTCAGAAAAGAAAAGACTTGAGTTGTGAAAAGCACTCTCCTGTTTCCACAGCATGTCAGGGTCCTTTCATACACAGACTACTCCTTTTTTTTTTTTTTTTTAAAAAAAAAAAAAAGTCTTTGATAGATATTTCTTTCTTTCATCTCTCTTATCTCTGCTTAAATGCAACCTAGTAAAGCCCAGAATGGTCAGGTAGGTTCTTCTCTATGCTATGAAAATCCCAGCTGGCAAGCTTTAGGCCAGGTCACCTGTTTGCTTTCAGTCCCTGCCTTAAACTCCATCTTCCTCATTTTCCTCATCTGCCTGGAGTCTTCTGTGTACAAAATCTGACATTAAAACTATGCAATTCCTGCCACAAGGATTAAGCGTCTGCTATCACATGTTCTACTGGTCCAACCCTCATCTTGAGCACAGCAGCACCAACAGCAAATGAAAACGCATCATTTTCCTGACCTTTTTGTATTCTCAGTTGTCATTTAATCCCCACCCCATCCACCACCTCCCGAAGACAGAAAACACTATGGCAAAAAGGGACTTTTATTTTTACTATTTTGATTGATTTGATATTTTTGTGAATCATTTCCAAGATTTCACAGACCATCTTGTCTTGTTAGGAAAAAAATGTAACTCGGGTTAGCTGGGAGGTAATACATAAGGCTCAGTGGCGTATGTCATTCTGATAATCAGAAGCTATACAGCCTCGTGGGATGTGTCTCCCTTAGCCAACCAGGTTTGGCAAATACCATATTGGTTGACACCCTATCAGGAGACATTATTCTCAGCTTGCCTGGTCCCACTCTTCTCTTGCAGGCTAGCTCCTTGAATTTGCAAGTGCCAGGTTGCAAACCCCATTGGTTTTGATAGCGAATTTGAATCTGTTGCTGCTGAGGAATGAATATGTCTGTATTTGTCATACTGACCTGCGCTCCCTTGACATAACAGGAGCTTAAAGAGGAAAACACTTTATTCTAGGAAGACAAAGCTTTTGTTTTCCTTTTCTTCTTCTTTATTTATTTTTTTTAAATCTTTTTCTTGTGTTTATTTATTTGTTAGAATACTGCTTGAATATATAACATTTATAACATTGTTACAGAAGGAAGCATAGCTAAATCAAGTAAAATTTTAGATTTTGCTTTCTTAGCTACTCTACTACATTGGAAATTTAAAGACTGTCTATTTGCCCCAGTCCCAATCTTTATTCTCAGACTAGATTATCAGCGGAATCTCTCTTTCTTACCCGCATCTCATTTTAGTTTCCTTCTTTTACCAAACAGGAATGTTATATTAAATTTTAAATATTCTTATTGAACAGGAGTGGCCAGAACTGTATGCACAGCCCCAGATGAGAAAACAATTCTAGTTTGGACAGCAGAATTAGTACTTTTCAATATCTATTTGATGTATTCCACTTGATATCCCTTAGAATCATATTTGTCTTTTCCATGGCAATGCCATGTCGATGGCTCACAGCCATACTCTGACTAATATACCATAGTATAGTTTTCTATCAGCTGTTTGCACCGTAAAGCTTGCAGCTTTACTAGATAAATTGTTCTTAGTCTCCAAATGTGTGACCTTAGAAGTATTAAATCTCATCACATCTCTCTTATTTCAGTTCCCATTCAACTATTTCAGTAGATTTCAGTCCTCTGTATTAGTGATGCCTCCCAGTTTTTGTCATGTGTTTAATTAACATCCTCTGACTTTGGGGTGTTTATTAGTGAAAACAATAAATAAGATCATTCCCAGCACCCAATCGTCATCAAAAAACCTCTTTCCTTCTCCTTCAGGCTGGCTCACTGACATCCTCTTAATTGCTTCTCATCCTCTTGTTTACTTTATAGCTACAATTTCTCCTTTGTTCTTCCACTGAAATAGACACATCTTACTAATAATTTCACTTACATCTAAAGGGCCCAATTTGACAACTAAATCAGTAGTTTCCAAAGGACAAATGTATGCTAAAAGCAACTATTTTCCATGTCAGTGGCAAAGGAGAAAATGTTTTTCCCTTTATAATATCAAGGTTCATAACCAATGATATACGCCATGAAGTATCCTATCACCTTGGAAAAGATGACATATATTTTGAGCAGCAGGTTGGTCTACACAGTCTCCTGACATTCCCTTCCCAAATAACTTTTTATGTGATAAAAAAACATATTTGAATGGCGTGGGCTGCACAGTCTCCAGCCTTTCTCTAGGCTGGACAAAGCCCCTTGTCACCTACTTTGATGTTAGAGCTGCCTTGCTTTTAGCAGAGGCTCCAGAGGGGCCTTCCAACTTGATTTTTCTTTTGACTCTACGATCCCATATCTTACTTTACTTCATCTGCCCCAAAAATAAATATCTATGTGCCACGTTACCTATATCATCAACAGAAAGACATTTCTCCGAAGGCAAAGCTTCCTATATGTACATTGTCAGTTGGAATGAACTGGCTCACTCTTCATTAACTCCACAGGGGATGCTTATAAGTGCCCAGCTTGGATTATCTGTGACGTTACGTGGTTAAGACTGATGAAATGAATCCTGCCTCAAATGTGGCCCGCTGTACCAAATGTTTCACAAATTGCTAAGATAAAAATGATGTCGTAGAATGAATTTTGATTACAGTTACGTCCATGTAAAATTTCACTAACATCACTTGACTGCCTTTTTTTTTTTGTTGGATATGTTTTTTTTTTACTTCAAGAACTGAGTATGTGAAAAAAGAGAAGGGTCTCTGGATGTCTTATGGTTTTCTTTTTTTTTTTTTCTTTTTTTTTTTCTTCTTTTTTCTGCAATATCATTTGATATGAGAAACATCTCTCACTACTCTGTCTAGAATTGTTAGGAAAAAAGCTTTCTGCATGTACACGTTCAGAGAACATAAAATAAAGCTGTCTAAATTGTTAGGAACAAACCTCAAGATCCTCACATACACCCAAACAAACCACCATGTGCATGTAACATACCGCACTGTCTGCACTCTCTCCCAGCCTATAAATAGTGACTGTGGAGGAAAACATCGCCTAGGGATAGAGGGTTACTGAGATTATGATGCAATGCCTGGAGCCGAAGGTTGAAATTTCTGTGTGTAACACTGAGATGACTTTTTTTTTTTTTTTTTCCCTGTCCTGAGGGTAATATTTCACTCTGCAGTTGCTCAAATCAAAAATAAAATAAAATAAAATGCCAAAGAGATATGATGAAGAGTTCCCCTGCATTTTTTTTTTTTCCCACACACAAACATGCATTGCCAACATGGTTTCATCTGTTTTGGTTTTAAACACCATACTTATGAATAATGTGCAGGTTGAATGTGTTCTATGTATATAATAGAAAATAATCAGAAGAAAAAATGGTAACACTATAAAGTCCAAAGATGTGAAACTCATGAAATGCCACAGTTAAGGCTGTTCATGCAACTTGACCTTGGCTTTCCCGTGGCTTTCTCCAGGGTTGCAATCATTGAATGCTATTTTTCAAAGGCATATGTTCCAATTGTGCTGTTTCAATCTGTTGCTTTGTGCCCCACTAGAAGGTATCACATTTCCCAAAAGCTCCTACTCCAAAAGCTTATTTTCACTTCGAGTCCTCAGATCTTTCATCCCTCTTGTCCCCCACTTCTGCCTTTCTCGAAAAAAAAATAATAAATAAATGGAGAAACCAACCAATGAAAGTAAGACCTAAGCGTGCCTTGCAAAATTTCTTACCATGAAAAGTAGGAGATCCAGGGGTCTTGCTTACTTTACCATTATTTTGGCCTTTGTGTGAGAAAGCTCTGTTTAAAACCAAATGGAAAGTGGCAGTAGAAAACTTCACATCCTTCCACAGATCTTCTTGAAATGAGGAACGCTTTCCATCGGATTATTGGAGTCTGGTGCTGCTTTGAGTCTGGTCTGGTGCTCCAATAATGAGTGCTCTCTCTACAGTCTATAGAAAAGTAACTTCCAAGGTTACAAAGGGTGTTTACCATTGTAGAGGGAAAGTGAACAGGACACTAAATCACAGCTCAGCACCTTAATTGCAGGACCGCTCCGCCGATTTTCCCATGCTCTTTTCCTTTCCTCCTTTTCTCCTCCTTAATTCCTACATCAAACAGGAGGATTACCCTAGGGATGAGCATGGCACAAACGCCCTGACAAAGCATTTTACACTGCTCATAAGATGGTTTATGAATCTCCTGTGAAACTGCTTCTGCCTGACAGATTTTTGAAAACTACATTTCTCTTTCTATTAGTTTTCTTTCTTAGCCTTGTAAACACATATGGAGTGAATTAATTTTACACAGTTATTGTCTGTCAGTTATTACTTTATGCGTCATGAGGTTTATTTGGAAAAGAAAATTAGGGTGCTGCTCCTTCAAAAATTAAGCAGATGTTTAATGCTAACAGTGAAAGCTGCTCCCCTGAAATCAATTAAATTATCTGTATGTGGGAGGCTAAACAAACCTGTCTGTATTTGCAGGATTAGGGCCCTCTTAGTTAAAAATAGGGTTTGCATTGGGTAAACGTCCAAGATTTCCAGCTAAGACAGCTGGTCCAGGACTAGTCATAGAGACGTTACTTGCTCTGTTTTTTTGTGTGTGTGTTTTTTTTTTTTTCTTTTCTTTTCTTTTTGTTCCCCACTGACCTCCTTATTAAATCTATACTGGAAAAAGGGCAGCAGATAGACCTGAACACAGAAGTAGCAATGTCTTCTTTTATTTGTCTTTGTATTTTCAGATATCACCAGCATATGGTGGCTCCCCCTCCACAGGCAACCTTCTCCTCTCTCAACTAAATTAAAATTGATTGAGAAGGGAGCTATGAATCTTTCTTTTACTTTGGCATCACATATCAAAAGGTGACAGCTCTATCATATCACAGCAGTGAACCCTTGCCTGATGCCTGAGTCATAATGCATTTCTGCAGGAAGAGAGACTTGTTATTATTCTTACGCTTTCTAACACATGTGGCAAAATTGTATAGCACATTGTTGCTGTAAAATATTTAGGAATTTGTGGTGCCTGTACTTTGTTTTGTGTAATGTTGGAGCTATTTCCACATTTTATATTCTTAGAATGAACTGCAGATCCATTTCAACTCTTCGTATTCATACCTACTACAAATTTTGGATACCTAAACCATAAATATCTGCATTTCTTTTTTTTTATTTTGTAATTATTATTAATTATTGAAACAAACAGGAAAAATAAAAATTATTTTTATTATTAATTTTAATAGCATATTTGGTTCTCCATTACTTTAAACAACATTTAGTATACTCTTTGTTTTCTTTCTGACAGGAACTAGGAATGGGCTTGGAGTAGACTGAATTTTGTCCCCTGATGAGAACTGGACCATATCACTTATTTGCTCACGTAGCCTTCCTCCCCCATCTTAGGACGGGCACAGCACACTGAACTAAGGGCACTCCCACATTACCACTTGTGCATTTGACTTTGCCCAGAGCATTGTGATTTTCCTTGATCAGTGCAGACGGAGTTCATATGGGAACCTCTTCTCTTCCACTCACCCCATGCCATGCCTGAACTCTTTTGTGGGTGCGATTTTTACTTAGTCTAATAGTCCTAATTGAAATCACCCCTTGGCTTACAGCAGTGACAAGAGCTTTGCAAATCCCTCTGCCTTTGTACCAGGGAGCTAGACAGCATGCACTTCCTTAAACCTTTGTATTTATAACGAGGACAGAAAAAGCTGTGGGCACACACCCACGCAAATCACAGAACCTGAGATCTTCACATCCCTCTGCAAACTTCAGCTCCTTTGACAACATGCTGCACATTCTAATTTTTTATGAACAGCAAGTCTCTGGCCCTGAACCACAATTGCAGATGTAGAAACAATTGTAAGAAAGGAAAAAAAAAAAAAAAAAAGGAAAGAAAAAGAAAAGACTATTGTCCTTTTCATGCAGGCTTGTAGAGCTCTACCCAAGCTAAACAATTATAGCATGAGTTAGTCCTCTTAAATCTAGCATATTTTTCCTCAGGTATTCATTAGCATGAGACTGCAGCAAGAAACTGATGGCATAATTTTACTGTTTAGGTTAAATTTTGTTTAATGCCTTTAAAATGAACAAGGTAGGAAAAGAAGGATTTTGGGAAGGAAGGGGTGAGAAAACAATTGAATAAAATGATTAATACTGCCATGAATAAATAGCTCCCTTCAGGGGACAACAAACTGGGTTGATGTGCTGTGCATACCAGAAGCTGAAAAGATTTTCAGAGCACGGGAATTCATTTGCTGCTTTTTCTAGAGTGATTTTTATTTCCTTCCTCTCACCCACCCCTAGTCAGGAAAGCAAGCTAGTTCAGGGACTGGGAAACTGAGAGGCTACCTGCCAAAATCATTCATGCAGTAATATATGTAAAATTGTTGATGTGGAGAAAAAAAAACAAACCAACAAACAAAAACCCACCTTACCTTAAGTGACAGCCATATCTCTGCATATTTACATTTATCTTAATTTGTTTCTTTACACTTAATCTACGAAAAAATCAGGAGCCTGATTCTCAACAACATATAAAACAGAACATAATGCATGCTTATGCAAACCATTGCAAATTAGGTGGCAAGGACTAACATGAGCCTCACAGTCAGTACGTTAGAGACATTTGAACTCCATCAGAGGTCGCAGTGTACAGAATCAGGCTCACAGAGCTGAATTAAAGTGTTAATGAAATGATAGCACCTTTAGTTTCCTTAGCTTCGAGGTGTTGTTTTCTCCTGTCTTCTTTGACATATAGTTATTGGCTTTTATTGGAGGAGTTCAGGCAATATCAGACCAAACTTCTTTCTTCTTGTCACTCACAAAACTCAGATCCGTGAAAAATGAAATATTTTTCTGCTTACATTTTATTTTTCTTTCCTTTATATATTTCTCTCTACATGATGAAGAGGCGAGCTTCAAAACAAAAGCCTCCTCCAAGCCAAGACACTGTAAAAGCAGAAAGACATCCTTAAGCAGATTAATGAAACACAGGGTCAAATTTTAAGCCTACCCTATAAGACGGTGACCTTTCCAGGGCAGAGAGACCTTGCAGTCTCATCTTAAATACGCCTACTGCCACCAACTTGTCCTCCTTGCACCAAAAGATTTTATTCAAACCATTGCCTATTAAAGATAAAAATGAAAAAGGAAAATCAAAGTGAAAAGGAAATGAAAGATTTATTCCTGTGAAGGGGATAATGTGATTAACTTTATTGTAGGGAAGAGCTAGTGGAGCTGCAGTTTTGATCTCTCTTTAGGTTGGGAGCTGTAGCCATGTTGAACAGCACACTTTCAGATCTCCATGCTCTGGGCAAGGAGACCCTTTCAAGTGCTTTTTCTTTCTTTCTTTCTTTCTTTTTTTTTTTCTTTCTTTTTTCTTTTTCTATTTTTTCCCCTTTTTTCCTTTCCTTTCTTTCTTGGGTGGACAGGCAAACTGGAGAAGATATTTAAACAGCTTAGATTTTTATTTTTTCCAAAATCTCTAAGTGAGCTCTTGGTAGGGACAGTTTTCCCAGTTTCTGTTGCGAAAACGAGCATCAGGCTGCTTGTATTGAGCTGCTGGCTTTGGGCTGAATGTTGTACTGGGTCTATGTGGCAAAGTTTTGGGAGCAGGGGGCTGCAGGGGTGGCCTCTGTGAGAATCCTGAGGTTCCAAAGGGACCCACTGCTGGCCAGAGCTGAGTCAATAAGTGAGGTTGTTTGTGCCTCTGTGAGAGCAGATTTAAGAAAGGGGAAAAAAAACTGCTGGCCAGGAGCAGCTGGGAGAGAGAGGAGTGAGAACCAGCCCTGCAGCCCCCAGGGTCAGTGCAGCAGGAGGGCAGGAGGGGCTCCAGGCACACAGCAGCAGTTCCCCTGCGGCCTGTGGAGAGGCCCCTGGTGGAGCAGGCTGTCCCCCTGCAGCCCACGGGTCCCACACGGAGCAGATCTCCACGCTGCAGCCCGTGGAGGAGCCCCCGGTGGAGCAGGTGGATGTGGCCTGGAGGAGGCTGCGGCCCATGGAGAGCCCCCGCAGGAGCAGGCCCCGGGCCGGAGCTGCAGCCCGTGGAGAGGAGCCCACGCAGGAGCAGGGGGTCTGGGGGGAGCTGCCGCCCGTGGGGGCCCCGTGCTGGAGCAGTTTGCTCCTGGGGGATGGACTCCGTGGTACGGAGCCGTGTGGGAGCAGTTCTTGAAGAGCTGCTGCCTGTGAGAGGGACCCCACGTGGGAGCAGGGGCAGAGAGTGACCGTGAAGCAGCGGCGGAGACGAAGTGTCAGGGACTGACTGCAGCCCCCATTCCCTGTTCCCCTGCACTGCTTGGGGTGAAGAGTGAAATTACGGTTGATGAGGGGAAGGTGTTTTTAGTTTGCTTTTAGTTTCTTACTGCTCTAGTCTGTTAGTAATAGGCAATCAGTTATATTAATCTCCCTATGCTGAGTCTGTTTTGCCCATGACAATAACTGGTGAGTGATCTCCCTGCCCTTATCTCAGTCCTTGAGCCCTTTTCATGTATTTTCTTCCCTTTTTCCGTTGAGGAGGGAGAGCAAGAGTGCAGTTGTTGTGGTGCTCAGCTGCCCAGCTGGGTAAAACCACCACAAATGTAATGATAATAATTCCTTAAGTCCCAAAGTGCTTTGTAGAGGTAAAAGGATAAGCCCTATTTCACAAATGGGATGTCAGGTACAGAAAGGTTAAGAAGCCTCTTCATTTACTCCAGCAAGTCAATAATGGACCCAGGAATATTCATCAGGTCTCTAGGTTAACATTCACGTATTTTGGAAATGAGGTACAAAAGAAGAAAGTACACAAAGAAAACTACAGAATCAAAAAATACCCCTGCCATCACCATCACCAATGTGTTAAGTAAAGGGCATATTGTCTTTTTTTTTTTTCTTTTTTTTTTCTTTTCCCCCTGGAGATATGTTTATTGTCAAAATTGCTGAACTTTTCTCCTGTTTTGCTTGGTGTAATCACAGTGGTGGTTGCTTTAAGCTAGATTTAAAGGGCTGAAGGTTATAGTTTGCCAGGAAGTTTGTGCGCAGAGCATTTACTTGAAGACAGTGAAAATCTTACAAAGGAAGTTGACAAATGCAGCTTGTTATTAACTAATTAGTCAAGACAACTTATTAGTCAAGAAATCTCCCTTCTTCAAACTTAGTGCAGGACAGAGTCATACCGTGATGTCCTCCTGTTCATACATTCTGTGGGGGAAAGATTTGGACAGAGCCAGCACACCTGACCTCAGGCCTTTGCAAGGCAGGTAATTACCTCTGAGCGAGCTGTCGAGCATCCCTCCACAGTCAGTGGAAAGAAAGAAATGCTCCTACAGCACTATTTATCTCAGTGCAAATAGGTGACTGAAATTTATACTGTGATCTTCTGTGAGAGCCATTTAAATGACCAGCTCAGATGTGGACACCAACACTATCTAAAGTCAAAATTTAGAAGGAAGGTGAATCCCAACCAAGTTTTCTTAACTTTATTTCTTGGCTTGTCATGAATATTTCTTGTTGTGTGAGCTTATGTAAATTGTATGTGTCTGTAGGTTTGGGCAGAGAAATAATTACAAGAAAACAATAGCCTGAGGAGTGGAGAAGTATGTCCTGAGAAGGTAGGGGGAGAAAGTTTCCCAAGGAATAATAAACTCTGGAGACTAGTACGTTCAGCAAGAGCTGATAAATTCAGGAAATAAGAGGACTGTGTTAACACTGGAAACTTCCTTAAATGAGAAAATAAGCTCATATAGGCAGGTAACACATAGGAGACCACAATACTGAGGGACGTGAAGATACTGAGGATGTATGGTGGGGAATGGTGCAGAATAGTGAATAGATCAGATCGGTGATGTGACACAATGTACCTGCGCCCTTGACCTCTAAGGCAGAATGCCAGAGGCTGTGAGATAATGGACCTTACCTTTAGCTCATATTACATTTTGGAGCAAAAGGTCCCAAGCATTGTGTAAACCGTTGACACAGAAATCAATAAGGCAGCATTACACAGTAGACCTGGTGTTTGCAAATTCTTATTATTACTAACTCATGGATGCCTCAAAAAAATAGACATCTGGAGTGAGGGGCTATGAAAAGGCTTTTTGCCTCCCTTTGTCTTAAATTCTGCTGTCTTTGTAGGATGGTAAGAAAAAACAATCAGTGTAACTTATTTGTTACTAATTTTATATTTTTTATTTTTATTTTTTTGCATGTTATCACCTAGTGATAGGGGGCAAACTACATTTTAGGATGCATTAAGCACAGCATAGTCAGCCACTCAAAAGAGGTGAGTCTCACCTTGAATATTGTGTGCAGTTCTGGTCTCCACAATATAAAAAATATGTTAAAGTATTTGAAAGCATCCATGGGAGGGCAACAAAGTTGTTTCAAGGGCTGGAAGACATCCCTTATGAGAAGAGGCTGAGAACACTTGGGTTGTCTTGCCTGGAGAAGAAGAGGCAGAGAGGCAGCCTCATGGCTCCTTGCAACTCCCTGAGGAAGGGAAGTGGAGAGGGAGGTGCTGGTCGCTTCTCCCTGCTCACTGGTGGCAGGTTGCACAGGTACGGCACACAGCTGCACCAGGGGAGGGTCACACTGGACTTCAGGAAAAATTTCTTTGAGAGTGGTCAAAAACACTGTAACAAGCTTCCTTGTGAGGTGGTTGATGCCTCGTGCCTGTCATTGCTCAAGAGGCATTTGGATGATGCCCTCATTAATATACTTTAACTTTTGGTTAGCCCTGAAGTGCTCAGGCAGTTGGATTAGATGATCTTTGTGGGTCCCTTCCAACTGAATTATTCTATTCTCTATTCTATTCTATTCTATTCTATTCTATTCTATTCTATTCTATTCTATTCTATTCTATTCTATTCTATTCTATTCTATTCTATTCTATTCTATTCTATTCTATTCTATTCTATTCTATTCTATTCTATTCTATTCTATTCTATTCTATTCTATTCTATTCTATTCTATTCTATTCTATTCTATTCTATTCTATTCTATTCTATTCTATTCTATTCTATTCTATTCTATTCTTATTCTATTCTATTCTATTCTTATTCTATTCTATTCTATTCTATTCTATTCTATTCTATTCTATTCTATTCTATTCTATTCTATTCTATTCTCTCTGTTCAAGATAAAATCTTAGTGATGCATTCTCCCTTCTATACGTTTTATTTTGCTAACACAGATTTCTCCTTGATTCTAATAAAATGCAAAATGCTAAAGACAAGGTTTTAAAAAGACAAGGTTTCATGCAGAGTTTCAGCATTGGGATGCAATGTAAATACCTTACAGAGACTCTTTGCAGACTAAAAGTTAAAAATAAGGCTGTGACAGTATATCCTATTGGGGCCCACAGCTCACTGTTTCCACCACCAACGTCCCTCTTTTATAGGATTTATGAATTAGCTTTGAAAATTTTCTTCAGGCTAAATTTTGGCATAGAAGGTCACAGCCAAGACTTGGTTTCACTAAAACTCATTAAAAATGGTTTGATGTTTTAAATTACACTGAAGCAAGAGAGGAAAACTTCTATTTCTGTGGCTTTCAGCATTTCCTCCCCCGCAGTCCCATCCAATTTGAATTAAAATGCATCTGAATAACTGTGTTGTGGTACTACTTTCTTTTTTTGTGGTGTTGCCATCCAGCCTTTTTGTGGGCAAAAGAGCCCTTTTCTAATTTCCAGAATGTGCAGCTCAGCTGCTGAACATGGTTGGAAAACATTTCTGTTTCAGAAGTGGTTTTCTGCTTTGAAAATGTTGTAAAATATATGGAAACCTAATACCATCTGGGTCCAACTGAAAGTCCATCTAGTTCTCCCTGCTAGTCTCAGTGGACGCTGGAAGAAGCATTGTAGGAATGAAATGTTACTTCTTTAGATTATTTTCTATTTAAACTGTGGTACGGCTGATTGGAAGAGGAAATGACAGATGAAATTAAGCATTGCTAAACATAAAGTAACTGATATGAAAAAAAAATAATCGTAAATGTCCATTCTCAGTGGTGGGCTCTATGTTAATTAATGCCACTCAGGGCAAGGATCCTGGAAAAACTGCAGAGCGGTGCAACACTTAAGAGTCTGGATAAAGGCAGAAGGTATATTAGGAATGATTAGGAGAAAAATGGAGATTCCAAATGGATATCAGAGAAGGAAGGGGGAACCCCTGTCCCCCTCCCTCCCCCCGCCAAGATGAAAAATATGTCTAGAGGTATGTAACAACTTCTGTAATAAGGAAGAACCCTACAAAATAGCCTGTTTAACTTGGCAATAACTAGGATGGACACAACCAGAGATGCAGAAAACAATGAATGATGTTGAAAAAATGAACAGGGAATCATTATTCTTCCTTTCTTGAAATATATGGAATAGGGGACACACAATTTAATTATCAGACAACAGGTTCAAAACAAACAAAGTGAATTACTTCTTCACAAGGAGCATAATTAAATTGTCCCAGAAAGTTGTGGAATCTTGAATGAATGAGCTCAAAAACTGACTAGACTTTTTCAATGACTATATATCAGTTAGGAGCTATTAACTGCAATGTCAAGTCCTTAAGCCTCTGCCTGCCTGCAGGATTTGCCAGGGATAAGATTTCACTATAAATGTCTTCTTAGATATACACTTTCCCTAAGGACCTGCCACTGACCACTCTGTATCTGTCTTTATACAGCTGTTTTTAAGTTCTTTTCTTATTTTATTTTTGGGTTTATGAATTCCAGAACTGGAGAAATGTGTTTGATTAATAAAGGTTTATAGCCTGTGGGAAGGGAAATCTGTTCTGAAAAGCTTAAAAAAAGCACATAAATCTACCAAGGAATGTTCAGCTTGGATAGACTATAGCGATGGGGAAGGTTAATTTGGAGCAATAAATATAATTATATGCACCCAGTCATTCATCCACTTAGCCTCTACCCTGCATCTTTGCAGGCAGCTTCTACATCCACACTGAAGTCTGCACTTGTCCTTGCTCTTGGATGGTCAGGATACTGAATGTGAAACAGCTGGTCCCATCTGGATGAGATTCATCTGTATCTTATAGCTGAACAGATAGAAATGGGGTGCTCAGTCTAGGTTTCCTCAATAGTCAATGATATCAAGAAGTCAGTGAGTCTTTGCAGACTCACCTTCTGAGACTTCTTTTCTTTGCAGGCTAGCTTTCAACTAGGTCCCTAACTTTAAGAAAGTTGGAGATAGCAGAGATAAAGTCTACCTGAAATTCTAGTTGTTTACCCAAACGAACAAACAAAGAGTCTGAAAGGACAAAAACATACCAGAAATCACCAGATAAAAGAACAAGATGTACAAGTCATCACAAGGCATGTCGGGAAACAGAAAGTCCCTATAGAAGGAGAAGCTCAGAAGCGTTGTGAGCTCTGTAAATGAGATAGCTATGACTGTACACCTTATTATTGCTCTATGATGTACACATTGAGCTTAGTCATCCTGGAGTTGAAAAGATATCTGTCAGGAAAAGAGAATTAATTTTGTGGTAGCGTGGCTGATTTTCACCATGTGTTAACAAGAGATTCTTGTCCCACAGTGTAGGTTTCTCAAGAGTTTCTTTTTTGAAGAAAAATCCTTAGTGAGACCAGGCTGAGTTATTTGTTGACTCTTGTCACATGATTTACAATATCAGGTTATTGTTATTTTTTTCTTAGAGCATCAAATTGTGGAATGTGATGATGTTTTTGAAGATATCTGCTTCTGCCTAGAAAGGAACTGCTGTTCTCATAGTAACAGAAGAAAAACCTGAAGAGGCAACCTTACAACAAAAATGATTCTCAGAAAATAAATAAAAAGTGTATAGAACTTTCTTATTGTAGAAATTTCATGCTGCAGGGGCCAAACTTCAGGTTCTTAATACCTTTAGAAATAAATGGTTTATCTTTCTACACATCCATTCCTTATTTACTCTTTTAAAAACTTTAAAAATAATGATGATGTACAGCAACAAATTCTGAAGATTTGTATTAAGTGTAGAGTCAAATAAAGGGAACATCAAAACCTCTGCTGTGATTCAGGAAGTCTGACTTTGCTAAATTGCCCCTCTACAATCTATCATGCTTGAGAGAACTGAAGCAGATGCTTAACAATACAGTTCTTTATCTGCAAGGACTTAGCACATGCTTAACTTAATGCACTAAGAATAGCTGAGTTCATGAAGTTAATCTTCAGAGATAGTGAATCTTCATTCTGAAGACTTTGCTTTTTCTTAAAAAAAAAAAAAGTTTCTTGAAGAATATCAATTTCCTGTTCAGTCTGAACATTTTTTTTAAATCTTCTTTCTCTTAGGGCAAAAATAGCCACCAAACGTCCTTTAAGATCCCAGAAAGCATCATATTTCAAAACGGGTCACCTTAATCCACATCAGCAGTTGAACACAATCTTAAAACAAAAAAAAAGAGCTTCTTAACCCATCTGAAATATTTTGTTGTTCTGAGGAATTGTACTTCAGTTTTAGGGGAGTTCTTTTTCTGAGAAAAATCCAAAGTATATATAAAACTCAAGAAACCTATTTCGCATCAGAAATTCTCATTAGTTGAAAATTGGTTTAGACTGCTTCTACGAAATGTGTTCCTAAAATGAACACTTGTATAAGCTTGTTGCCATGGACTTGGCTTCTTACTTAAGAGTACAAATTCATGTTGCTTTTGAAAAAAAAAAAAAAGCACACTTCAACACATCAGCATTTTTAAACCTCTCTGTGAGAGTTTTAGGTAGACATTGTCAGGTATTATGTTGGTTGCATTTAGTCAGAGCATAATGAAGAGATTTTAGATGGTATTGACATCAGTTTAAGTCTATTTGATTTTGTTCCAAATATTACTGGGCTTTTTTGCCCTAAACCATAGCAAAGTCAAAGTAATGAATTACTAGACATGAGCATTTTATGGCCTTTTGTTATTGCAGTGGAGAAAAAATAAAATAATCTGGCTGTATTGTGTTTAATAGTTGCTGTGCACCCAACCAACAATTATTAAAAGATGCAGTCAAATACCAATATGACCTGAAATGCTTCATTGCATTATGCTACAGTACCTGCAGCTTGTGCTTTATAGACCATATTCACGTGGATTTAAGTGCTAAGCCCAAGTAATATTTGTATGACAGTGTTCCCCAAGGAAAACTCAGACATTGAAGTAAGTGATGTTGATGAAACAGTTAGCAGCACTATTGATTACACCTAGGCAGGATAAAGCACTCTCTCAACATGGTGCAGAGGGCTGCTACCTCAAAATTATTCTGCAAAAGTAAGGTAGTAGTAGACTAAGAATCTGGGTGAATGTACTATAACACATATAACATACATAACACATACAACATAATATATATGTATATAATGTGTGACATGTCACAGATCACAGAATCACAGAATTGAAGGGGTTGGAAGGGACCTCGAAAGATCATCAGGTTCAACCCCCCTGCCAAAGCAGGCTCCTTAGAGCAGGCTGCCCAGGTAGGCGTCCAGACGTGCCTTGAGTATCTCCAGAGAAGGAGACCCCACAACCTCCCTGGGCAGCCTGTTCCGGGGCTCCGTCACCCTCACCGTGAAGAAGTTCTTTCGCATGCTGGTGCGGAACCTCTTGTGCTCTATCTTGTGGCCATTACCCCTTGTCCTGTCCCCACAAACCACTGAAAAGAGGTTGGCCAAATCCCTCTGTCTCCCACACCTCAGGTATTTATACACATTGATGAGATTCCCCTCTCAGTCTTTTTTTCTCCAGGCTGAACAGACCCAGGTCTCTCAGCCTTTCTTCATAGGGAAGATGCTCCAGGCCCGTATCATCTTTGTGGCCTTCCGCTGGCCTCTTTCCAGGAGTTCCCTGTCTTTTTTGTACCGGGGAGCCCAGAACTGAACACAGTACTCCAGGTGAGGCCTGACCAGGGCAGAGTAGAGGGGGAGGATCACCTCCCTTGACCTGCTGGCCACGCTCCTTTTAATGCACGCCAGGATCCTATTGGCCCTCTTGGCCACCAGGGCACACTGCTGGCTCATGGTCAACCTGTCATCCACCAGGATCCACAGGGCCTTCTCCTCAGAGCTCCTCTCCAGCAGGTCGTCCCCCAGCCTGTACTGATACGTGCGGTTGTTCCTTCCCAGGTGCGGGACTCTACACTTGCTCTTATTAAACCTCATTTGATTTCTTCCTGCCCATCTCTCCAGCCGGTCCAGGTCTCACTGAATGGCAGCACAGCCTTCTGGCGTGTCAGCCACTCTTCCCAGCTTTGTGTCATCGGCGTACTTGCTGAAGGCAGACACTATTCTCTCATCAAGGTTGTTGATGAAGATGTTGAACAAGACCGGACCCAACACCGACCCCTGGTGAACGCCGCTAGTCACAGGTCTCCAGCCGGACTCTGCGCCACCAATCACCACCCTCTGAGCTTGGCCAGTCAGCCAGTTCTCAACCCACCTTACTGTCCACTCCTCCATCCCACACTTTCTCAGCGTTGCTAGCAGGCTGTCATGGGAGACAGTATCGAAAGCCTTGCTAAAGTCAAGGTAGATGACATCCACTGCTCTCCCCCCATCTACCCAGCTGGTGATGCCATCATAGAAGGCAACGAGGTTGGTCGAGCACGACTTCCCCTTGGTGAATCCATGCTGACTGCTCCTCATAACATTCTTCTCTTCCAATTGCTTGGAGATGACATCCAGAACAAGCTGTTCCAACACCTTTCCAGGGACAGAGGTGAGACTGACTGGCCTGTAGTTTCCTGAATCCTCCTTCTTGGCCTTCTTGAAGACCAGAGTGACATTGGTATCCTCCAATCTTAAGGCACCTCTCCTGTTCTCCAGGACCTTTCAAAGATGATAGAGAGCGGTTCGGCAATCACCTCTGCCAACTCCCTTAGCACACATGGATGCATCCCATCGGGACCCATGGATTTGTGTGCATTGAGCCCACTCAGACGCTCCTGAACCACTCGTCAACCAGGGGGGAGTCCTCCATTTCCCAGCCCCTTTCTCCTCCTGCCAGGGTTGAGGAGTCCCCGGGGGGAGTCCTTGAAGCAAAGACTGAAGCAAAGAAAGCATTCAGTATCTCCGCCTTCTTGGCATCTCCCGTTACCAGGACACCCCCCTCGTTCAGTAAGGGACCCACATCTTCCCTTCCCTAGGGAAGACCCTAGTCTTCCTTTTACTGTTTACGTACTTAAAAAAAAAACCTTCTTACTATCTTTTATCTCTTTTGCAAGCAAATATATATATATAGCAGATATATATCACATATATTGCATATATGATATATGTGACATATACCAGAAAATTCAAGTAGCTCCATATCCCCAAAATGATAGCACAGCATCCTGCTACTTCATATTTATGCAGTGGGAACTGTTATTTGAGCTGACACTAATACCTGACATTACCTGATATTCTTTATTTTGTTTGTAGAAACCTAAAGGTTTCCTAAGGGAGCTGTGAACCTTGAATAATTAATACATATCTATTGAGTCTGTGCTGGCCAGGAGGCCTCTAGAAACTCTCTGCAGACTACCCAATATTTGCAGATCACAGGATGAAAATCACTTTAATTATCCAAACATGAATAAATTTAGGATTTAAGTTCCTAATTGCAAGAGTGTGGTTGTGTGTCAGAGCCTTCTAAAAGAAGGAATGGCAGCATCATTTCTAATTGGCATCAAACTCAAACTTGATTTATTTATGAATGAGATGGTAAAAGTCCTAAGAATTTCATTTTAGGACTATCCGATAGCTATGTTTCCCTATACGATGCTGTTGAGCACGACCCTAAGGGAAAATTTTAGATAAAACTAGAGAATATGTGCATGATCACACATTTAGAGCTGTTTCGTAGTTAAGATTTGTGTATGATATATACACCTATCTGTAGCTCCTGTCACACAATGCTGAACACACAGCCGCATACAATCATTTGGATGATTTTGGAAAGCATCAGTCACTGCACAGATTTTGCATGCTTGGATGGACCTATCGCACTTGAGTTGTTCAGCTGGTTTCCATAGAGGTCTTTAGTACTTCCAATACCATAACCTCAATTTCTGGATAGTTTTTACTAGTTTTATACCCTAAGATATAAGAACACAGGCTATAATAAGTATGGTTTAAATCATAAACTGCTCACTTGAACAAAATCAAAATATGTTTGGAAAATTAAATGCAACAGAATTAATGTATATTGAGAAGTCTCTACCTACTCCATGAGATACAGTAGCTGAACATAGTCTGATTTTAGTATCACTTTTATTTTGAGTTAAAACAGTTTGTCTTAAATAATCCTGAGTATTATTTACCTAACGCATTTCATGGCACAGGTGGAGCGACTTGAGTGTGGCATGGTCAGGATACCCTCCCTGTCTCACTGACTGTAACTTCCTTTACATCCATTAAGAAAAATGTAAATGGTTTCATGTGGATTTGCAATATGCTTTCAACATTTTAATTGCTTTAAAGGACAAGTAAGTTAGACAAGCACATTTTTTAACATATGCAATGCACTCTTCCCAGAACATCCTTCTGATGACATGAGCTCTGCTGCATTTTTAAATTCAAACAGGCTGGGATGAGCTTTATGACTGAGTCCTTTTTTTTTGTCCTATTGAAGACAATGGCAGAAGTCCACTCATTTCAAGGGGAAAAAGATTTGGCAGTACTGAAGAAGATTGGTTAAAGTGCCTGTGCCTGAAAATGACTTACTAGGGATATGATCACTCTTTTGCAGATGGTTTAGATAGCCTCTCTAGGATCTGTCTGCAAATTTTATACTTAATGTTATCTGGTTAAAATTTTAATGAAGACAGTTAAGCTAAGCTGCTGTCTTACAGAGCTGACATCTTTTTCTTTTACTGACTAAGCTAGAGTTGAGGGACACAGAAATATCACACAAGTCCTGGTCTCCAGGAAAAAAGATTGTAACCTTTGAGGCAGATTGGTGCAATGCAGTACCTTGACTCACTTTAATATTGAGCCAGAAAGTGTGACCTATGTTTATTAAATATCATATGTTTATGTTTGGCCTTTAGGATATATTTCTGCTTGACCAGAGCCAGAGTCAGGAGAGTCAGGTAATTCAGACAACTGCTTCATCTTCTTCTTTTTTTTTTTTTTTTTTCTTCTTCTTCTTACTTCTTATTCCTATCACCTGAGTCTATATACCCACAGGGTAACAAAAGGTCTTTCATTAAAAATCCAGACATAAATCCTGAGGAGAACACAACAGTCCCTTCTTCCACCTGCCCTAAATAGTAGCCAAAAAGGTATTTCTTCAGATTAATGGGTGTCCCTTCATCTTCGTGACATTAAGACTAAGAGGAAGAGGGAGGCTTGCTTCCTTGCAAAATATCTTAGAAAGGTCCTTAAAGCTTGGCTGTGGAAGGACGCAAAAGTAGCTTTCTATCTCCTTGCACTGAGGTAGAAATTAAAGTTATGTTATCCATCTCCTGAGAGATTGATTTAAACACTGCTACTGTTTGAAGGCTGCTGATGTGCACTTTTTGCATAGATGACCTTAGAGATAAACGTACTCAACAACAGCTCCGTGGGAGGCAGCAAGGCTTGACTCCCAGGGACAGGAGCTGTGACTTTGTAGAATGCTGGCTACAACATTTAGGTAGGGGTAAGGAAACTAGGTTTATTTCCCATGATCTCCTTCTTCTTTTCCTTACTGTTTCCTTAACCCAATAGTTATCGAAGGTAAAGTATGTAATCAGTTGTGGGACAAGATAACGACTCAGCTGAAATGGTTTCTTGGTCTTCAGCTCTAAATTACAGCAATGCAGAGCTCTGTAGCTGCAGCCCTCAAAGAAATGTCCTCATCCGTACAAGAGACAGCTTAAGATGAAGAAAGAGAAAAAGAAAGAGAAAAAGTAAAAAAAAAAAAAAGAAAAAGAAAAAGAAAAAATAAAGAGAAAAAGAAAAAGAAGGAAAAGAAAATGGAAAAGAAAAAGAAATAAAGAAAAAGAAGAAAAAAGAAAAAGAAGAAAAAGAAAAAAAGAAAAAGAAAAAAAAGAAAAAAAAAGAGAAAGAAAGAAAAAGAAAAAGAAAAACAATAAAAAACCACTTCCTGTTGACACTGAAGTACTTGTCTGTGTTGCCCTATGCCCTTGCACTGTGCACACTTGAGAAACTTCTTTCTCTGTCTTTTCAAACCCTTACACTACAAAGTTAATGACAGATCTACCCTATGACATTTCTTCCTAAATTTAAGCAAGCCCAATTCTCTCTTTCTCTTCTTGACATTCAGATGTGATAGATGCTCACCTGACTATAGGATGCCACATAAATATATAGAGAGGAATTGCTCTGGAAGGGCTCTAAGTGGCCCTCTAGTCCTTCCCTCTCTCTCAAGACAAGGAGAACTATTTCCAATCCATATCTGACAGATTTTATTCACCTTCTTCTGAAAAGGTATCCTGCAGCGGAGGTTTCACTGTCCCCCTGAAGGCTGGAGTCATATGATCAGTCTTGGTCTCAACCTCCCCTTCCTTCAGCTGAACAATTCAGTCAAGCAACTTGGTCACTCTCAGATCTCCTTTCTGGATTCTCTCCAGCTGGACCACAGTTTTCTTCGGCTATTGTGTCCGTAAATGGATGCAGAGTTCAGTGAAGCAGAAATCTTTGTTTATGTCTCCCTGAAGGGTGTTTGTCTCTGCAAATACCTTTCTTATTTCCAAATTCTTCACTCTTCCTCGGGATCCAGCCAACAGGCATCATATCTGGTTAGGAAACAGCAGGATGTAAATGTGTGGAAAAAACCTGCTTTGGATAAAGGGAATATGTATCATGAGACTTTGAAGTTCTCATGAATAGGGATGTCTGGGACAACTGTATAGTGGCATCTCTCAACCTTGTATGAATGAGTACATGTCCCTGTCCACTTGTCCTCTGCAAATCTGGCTCCGTCACTTCCCAATCTCTTCTGCTAGGTACAGAGGTGTATCATCCACCCTTGATGCAAGGAGCTCTAACATGGTGAGTTGCAAAATGCTAGGCTGCCACTTGGACATGGGCTTGTCAAGTCAGAAGATAAAGTTCAGTTTGGACTGATAACTTTAAGAGCTGTGGGAGGATTTGGTTTGAACCACAGCTGATTGACAGCAGTCTGACAGAGGCTTATGAACTTTTCTCTATCCATCATCAGCTTTTTCTTTGTTTAGTTGTTTATTTGCCATTCACAGCAGTAAAGTTTTATTGAAATCAAAAGCTTGGACCAGAATTCAGTCTTAGTTCCTACAAATAAATAAATAAATAAATAAATTTAAGACTTAATGCCTAAGTAAAGAAAAAAATATTAAAATATATTAAAAGGGAAAACAACAACAACAACAACAAAAAAGAGGAACAAAGTCCTCTCTGGGTTTCCCTTGAATTTTCCTACACTGTTTGAAATACATTCTCTTTGTGACAGGCACTTATCTTGCATCTCTAGTGTATACAGTATGTTGCAGGCTCCAAGCTGAATCACGACCAATAGTTTCAATACCTTTACAGGATATGTGTGCTCATGACTGATGTAATCAAAGACATTAGCTAGTTCATAGGAGACAAACACTTGTTCACAGATAAAAGTTCTTAACTTTACATGGCCAAGATTTTCTAATCTGGGAGTATCGAGCTAGACAGCTATACAAGCATTTAAGGAAATGTCCTTGATTTCAAGTACGATGACTCAAATGGGGGTTGTTTTTCTAGGAATGCTCTACAGAACCTTCACTCACAAATTGGCCATTCGTGGGCAATTAATGTCAGGCACTCAAGTATGAATCAGTTGCCTACAATTAAATTCTTTGGAAACTTTGGCTGATTTTACTTAAACCTTGAATTTGATCTTAGATATAATAATACTGTACAGATTAGATCTACACATGTCCAGATCTGCTGCCCGTTTCTTGAAAAAAAAAAAAAAAATTTCTTGTCAAATGAAGAATTTAAAGGTCTTAGATCAGGAAAGCTTATGAGTTTGTAAAGCATTTCTGGAACCTCACCAAAGCTGCAATGAAAGCCTGGCTTTTTTTAGCGCTCGAAGAATAGTATTATCAACCTTGGAATAAAAAAAAAAACAACTATAAGACCATTTTTGAGTCTTATTTTGATAATTAACATGCACAAGTCAGAAAGCAAACAGCAACCTTCCCCTGGACACCCACTCCTCATTTGCACATGCTAATTGCTTACATTTGCATACACATATGAAAACAGAGCACTTTCCCCATTAGTGCTGATCACATTCCTCATTAAGTTAAGTAAATATCCCCAAAATACAAACACAGTTGTAGCTAAATTTAACATTATGTTACGTAGATTAACAGCCAATGACTTCTTTTGGCTTTTGCTGTCCTGGGTAGTAGCTTTAGTGGAAAAAACAACTGCATGCCTTGTTGCTGGTAACAAGTCAGACTCTGGCCAGGTCACCTCCTGACACTGTTATGGGTTTGGTCTATAGCTGTCAGATTTTGGAAAGCTAAGCAGCTGCTGGCACAGACTGCTCATCTGCGTGCTGCTAATATAACATTTCCTCCATGTGAATTGTGAATACCGATCTATTCAGAGCTCACATCGCTTCTGAATCAACATGGTCTCCGCAGACCCTTCCGTTATAAACAGTGAGAGGGTGTGGAGAGAGGGGTGAGGAGAATCTTTGCCTAGAAGTTAAGATGGACATTGCAGTATGATAGATGATATGATATTATATGATATGATATATATGATAGTGGATGACATTTTGGCGAGTTTGGTTAAAAAGCATGGAGATTAGTTTTTTTTAAAAAAGTGCTGTGAAATCATTCAGACTACAATGCAAACACCTTGATGATACAGAAATTCAGCACAGGAGATAACAGGTGAATAGATCATCACACCAGGATGGATACAGGCTGGGGGAAGAGTGTCTGGAAAGTTGCCTAGTGGAAAAGGACCTGGGAGTATCAGTCGATAGCTGGCTGAGTATCAGCCAGCAGTGTGCTCAAGTGGCCAAGAAGGCCAACAGTATCCTTCCTGGCCTGTATCAGAAAAAGTGTGGCCAGTAGGACTAAGGCAGTGATTGTCCCTCTGTACTCAGCTCTGGTGAGGCCTCACCTCGAGTGCTGTGTTCAGTTCTGGGCCTTTCACTACCAGAAGGACACCAAGGCCTGGGAGAGTGCCCAGAGAAGGGCTACAAAGCTGGTGAAGGACCTGGAACACAATCCTGTGAAGTGTGGCTGAGGGAACTGGGGGTGTTTAGTCTGGGGAAGAGGAGGCTCAGGGCAGACCTTATTGCTCTCTACAACTACCTGAAAGGAAGGTGTGGGGAGCTGGAGGTCAGCCTCTTCTCCCAAGCAACAAGCAATAGAATAAGAAGAAATGGCCTTAAGTTGTGCCAGGGGAGGTTTAGGCTGGATATTAGGAAAAACTTCTTCACTGAAAGGGCTGTGAGGCATTGAAATTGGCTGCCCAGAGTAGTAACTGAGACACCATACCTGGAGGTATTCAAAAGACACGTAGTTGTGGTGCTTAGGGACATGGTTCAGTGGTAGACTTGGCAGTGCTAGGTTAAAGGTTGGACTCGATAATCTTGGAGGCCTTTTCCAGAGTAAGTGATTGTATGATTCTATGATATTTAGCTTAAATCCACATCTTATGTTGGAGGAATAATATCTAAGTTGTATACCACAGACTTTGAAAATAGCTTGGTGTTTGCATGTTCTGGATTTTCCAAAAACATGGCCTATATACAGGTCTCTAGACATGGCCTGAGCAAGCCAGCTGAGCTGGGCTTACATTTGCTTTGCACCGGCATTCACAGAACACCAAGCTATCTGTCCTGGTCTGCAAACTTATTGCTCTGTCCAGGTATACTGCTGCAAGCACAAGTGCTGGCCTAAAGAGGGTAATCTGCTGAAACCCTTCAGTATTTCATGAAGGGGGATGGACACACACTCATTTTTCCTCATGGCAAGAAGCCATCACCAGGGAAGCTGAAAGATGCACCTCCAAAAATGGTTTTGCTTAAAGAATGGTTTGAAAATCTACAAGAGATTGTAAGCAGGGTAGAGGGGAATTTACAGGTAACAACCACTATGGTTTTCAAGATAGAAGAAATCTTGGTAGAAGGAGCCTCCCAAGTTGAATAAGCAGCAGAGGAAAGTCAATGATGAGATACAAAAATAATGGACAAAAATAATATGTCTTGAAATACTGATGTATATTTTATACTAGTGGCTGCACAAATTCTACATCGACTGTTTCAGCTCTAGTAGAAGATATGTGAGTCATAAATAACTCAATGAGAATCCTGCTTATTGTGGAGGCAAGGTCAAATGAATAAGATTGCTAGGATGCAAAAAGTGAGCAAGGGAAATAATTAAAAAAAATACAGAACTGTATAAAACAAAATGCTCCTTCACCTTGAATACCATGTGCTGCTGGACACAACAGAAATACAAATGATTCCATAATGTGTGGCAGCAATTATTAAAATATGAGATTATTTCACTTACATGAGAAAAAATGAACCAGAACATGATGCAGGTATATAAATAAGGAAGCTGTACAGATAAAGTAGCTGGAGAACTCTGCTTAGTACTTTCTTAAAATTCTAGAACAGACAGAATTTCCTGAAATTGAAAGGCAGCAAATCTTAAACCAGAAATCAAAATAATTTTTTCAGTAAAAATCACAATTAACACCCTTGGAATTTATTGCTACATGATATTGTGGTGATCATAAAGTTAATAACTTTAAAGATGTTATTTAGTAGAGCTCATGAAGCTGAGATTCCTACAGATTTGTATCCCAAATCCTTCCTCTTCCCTTGCCTCAGTTGCAACTTCTCTTGCTGGATTAGGAAAGTGACCTGTGTATTCCTGATTCACATCTGTCCTGGGCAGGACTCACAAATTGATTGGGTAGCAAGTATTTCCACAATGGATAAAATTAATACATTAATAAAAACAACTTTTCCTCGTTCTTTTTTTCTTTCTAGAAGGCTGTTGGAGCTTGGTAGTTTGGAGACTTTCTTGGTTGTAACTGAGCAAGATGTTCAAAAGAGAAAATGATAAAGAGGCTATCTGATCGATAAGAACAAGAGATCCTGCCTGTTCGTAGACAAATATGATTTGTTCTGTACTGCAGCTCAGTTTTCATCCTGGAGTAGCTTCTGAGACCTAAATACCACCAGGTCTGGGATGCTGTAATAGATTTTGCATGCTTTTCCAGTATCACTTGAGCATTGAAGCCAGATAATGCTCCAGCTGAGCAAGGAGGCCAGGAATAAGCCACTGATGAGGACTACTCTTCTCTTGCCCCATCCAGCTTCCCAGCCAGCTGGAGGAGCACGGCAAGAGATGGAGAGCTGTGCCTGGCTGAATGCAGAGGCGCTGGATCAGTACATTTCCTGGGGGAAAGCCAGGGCTGAAGCCCAAATTTGACATTTGAGAACTTGAAAAAGTTACAGAACAGCTAGATTAGGAAAATTTGCTAACATATTACTATTGGAAACATCACGTGTCAAACTAAGCATGTTACCACCATCCTAGCTGCAAATGGTATATCCCACAGTACTTGGGGATATTTATTTTACATTCAGTTAAGCTTTTTATTTTCTCTGACCTTTTCTCCAAGAAATAAGGATATTTCTTTTGTTTCTGATATTTTTTTTCAGTTTGCAATACTAAAAGAGCGTATGCTATTTCAAGAGACTGATGAGTGTGTACTTTCAATCTAACATAATTTACCTAGGATAAAACAAAACTATGTGCAAGAATAAAATATCTCTAAAGGACATTTTATTGTGTCTGTCTATCTTTTCTGTGCAATCATCGAGCAGTTTGAAAAATAAAATGGCTTCTGCCATCACACAGAGGTTGAGATTCTTCATAATTTGGAAGTGTGATAAAGAACAAACAATCCCAGAAGTTATATGAGGTGTGAGACATCCTATGCAAGTAATCTTTTTTTCGGCACCATAGAGCGTTATTGACATTTTTAATCTGTACATTTTCATCTAGAGCCCTCTGCATCCTATAGTTTGCACAGTAAACTTTTCCATTTGTGTTCCTTAAGCCCATGATAAAATGACCTTAGAAAATGAGACTGCAGGCCATATTGTGTCTTCTTGATCCATCATTACTGTATGGAGTCCATAATAGATTAGATATTGCAGTTAATTTATGAAAAACAGGTTTCATTGGGTTCCAATGAGAACAGATTTCTGTGGAGAAGTCCCATTTGTTACTACTGCAAAAATCTGTGTTTGGTGAATTTAAATGTATCCCTACTCTTGCTGAGTCTCTGTACAGTATTTCTACTCTTACTGAAACAGCCTTTTTATGGGAATTTACGGGAATGGAAAAAATGTAGAAATGAATGAGTTTTACTAATAGGTCAGACATATTTGCAGCTTATTCAAGAGATATTAAACAGCAAGACTTTGAAGTGGGAGGTGTAAAAATGCATCCTTGAAATTCTCATTTTTCTGTCGGTTTAGGAAATGTATGTGCATGCCAAAGTATCTCGTTGTTCTCCTGATGTTTTTATCAGATCCATGCGAAATGCAGTTGGTTCCAGCCTTGAAATGCAAATTTGTCTTACACTGCTCTCGCTGCCAGTAGGAAGACTAAAAATACATATGTAATGATGTTCCTGGAACGTTTGCAAATGCCTTTAGATGATGATTCCAGTTTTTTGCTGCTATCCAGAATAATGTTAATTTCACAGGCTCATTTTCACCAAAATGTATAGAATTGTATTTAGAAAAAAAAAAAAAAAAAAGATCCTCTGAAGATAAAATGCCTCAACTATTGGAAAATTTTTGCCAAGTAGGTAGGTCACCAAAATGGAGCCTGAAAGAAGAAAAGAAGAAATAGTTTTGCCAATTTATTATGCTTACATCTGTTTTCATGGTTTTCTGGTTACTTTAAACATTCTCTGCAGAAACCCAGAACAGCCCACAAGACTGGTAATTCAGGAAGGCTTATAATTGAGGCAGATCTATTTAATTTCATTGAACAGAGAAAAATGAGAAAAACAACTAAAAAGTTAGAAAAAGAAGCATAATCATCATAACCAAAGGCAGTTGTTACAAAGGATTCTGACTAATGCCAGCAGAGATTTTGAAAATGGAGATTTTTTAAAGCTAGTGCCTAACAATATGGATTTAGGAAAGCATACAGAAGTGCTTCCTTGAAACTTGCAGTCAGGAAAAGTTTTTGCTAAATTAAAGTTTTAAAACGATCCTCAGCAGAAATATATGGATTTCTAGAGGCAAGATACTATTTATCAAGAAGAATATCCCTGTGTTGATTTTGATGGGAACAGGAATCATTTAGCTCTTCTGAAAAATGAACATTTTAAAATTTTGATCTGATAAACCTAGAATGGCAAGACAGGACACATTTACTCAATTGCTTGTTCAAATAAGCTCTATGTCATATTTCTAAATATATATGTAGTTGTGGAATTCATCTTGCCCAACTTAAAATAATAAAAAGTGAATATTGCCATTTGACTTGTTTGTCCATATTGCCTTCAGTCAATGGAGAGAAGAAGCATTGATAAGAAATGAATGATCTCATTCTTAAGTAGATGCTTAAAATTGGTCACATGAATTTTCGCCTACAAGGGCACATTTTTCTCCACTGTCTCTAAAAGAAGTTTAGGTAGGATGGGTGTCAACACCACAGATGTCTGAAATTTGAAGAGATACATCTTGCCCTGGATACTAAAATCCAAGCAACAAGCTGTGAATGTTTTACCTCTTTTTTTTCTTTTTCTTTTTTCTTTCTTTCAAGCAGTTTTAATGTATGACATGATGATTCTCCTTTTGATGACTTTTTTCATGGTGTGCACAGGTGGAAGAGATTTATGCTACGTGGTGAATTTAACTTCATACTTGGTGCAATAAAGAAAGTGAAAGTGCACTTAAGAGGTATAAAAAATCTTGGCTCTCAAACCATAAAATTTCTGCAGTGTGAGTATTTCAGGTGTCTTATTACTGAAGGTGATTAAACCAGCCTAAATTGTCATTGATGATAGGAAATCAGTATCAATGGTATAGTAAATCTATATGTTGTCTGGATAGCAGTGAGAGGTTAAATACTAGAAGCAAGGATATCAGCTAACAGTATAGAGGGAGTTTGAAAGATAATACCTACAAAATTCTGCAGGAAGAGTCTTTAAGGTAAAGCTAATAAAACAGATAATGTGGCTAACTTTGAGTGACTCAAAGGGAAATTCAGTTCACAGAAAATTCTTGGTCCTTTGATGAGAGCAGACTTTGCTATTGTAACTATAGTTTCTAAAAATGCGTGGTAATATCACTCAAACTTAAAACTAAATCACAGTACTGTTTACACTATCACAGATTTCTAGGTTGGAAGAGACCTCAAGATCATCGAGTCCAACCTTCAACCTAACACTAAGTACTCCACTAAACCATATCGCTAAGCTCTACATCTAAACGTCTTTTAAAGACCTCCAGGGATGGTGACTCCACCACCTCCCTGGGCAGCCCGTTCCAATGCTTAATAACCCTTTCGGTAAAGAAGTACTTCCTAACATCCAACCTAAAACTCCCCTGGCGCAACTTTCGCCCATTCCCCCTCGTCCTGTCACCAGGCACGTAGGAGAACAGACCAACTCCCACCTCGCTACAGCCTCCTTTAAGGTAACTGTAGAGAGCGATAAGGTCGCCCCTGAGCCTCCTCTTCTCCAGGCTGAACAAGCCCAGCTCCCTCAGCCGCTCCTCGTAGGACTTGTTCTCCAGACCCCTCACCAGCTTGGTCGCCCTTCTCTGGACTCGCTCAAGCACGTCCATGTATGGACGTAGCAATGTAGGTTGATAATTAACTGCAGAAAAGTATTTGAAATTGTACAGTATTCACAAAGAAAACAAGAAACTGAAATGCCTAGCAAAATTACAGATTTTTAATGAGTCAACTCGTTCTTCACTTCACTTTAAATTACTATAGAAGGCCATTTCACTCACCATCCTATATGCTAAGAGGCACACTCCAAACCTAAACAGAAGTGAAGGATTTGCAGCATGTTACAGTATTAGACATTGGCGCTTAGGAAGAAGTCTTCCTGAAAGCTTCTGGGATGAAGGCAAATGACTTTTTTATTTTTTTATTTTTTATTTTTAGCTATAGTATGTCAATTGATTAAAGAAAAAAGAAAAGGAGAAAGCAAAAGAAAAAACAATCTATTTCTGAAACATAATAATGCATCAACAAAATAAGAAATGGGATTGAGAAAGGAAAATACATTTGCAGAGGACAGAATCAGACAGAAGGGAGAATTTATAGCACTGTGCTAATTTTGTAATCTTGGACCCTGAGCTAGATCGAAGAATGACAGAAAAGGGCCTTATCTAATAGATGTGACAGAAGCGATGAGGTTGAAGGATGATAATTTTCATCTGAACTGCTACTAGAGATTCATATTCATAGATTTAAGTGTTAAACTTTCTCATAAAAGTGAAGTGTTTGGACTTAATATGTTTAGATATTAGAAGCAGGAAGAGCTTCTCCTTCCACCTCATCCTCTATATCTTTTGACATAAATGAAGTGTCTTAAATATGCTAGCAAAATCAGGTAAGTGCCTGCTGCGTCTGTTTGCTCATTCACTCACATTACCAAATTGAAAGAGTTGTAGATGTGCTTGTAAACAGCAAGCTATGGGCTTATGAATTTATTGTGCTTCAGAATTATGCAAGTCACATAGTCCTGCACATTTACTCATGCAGCATTTTCAAACCATCAAGATCAGGCAGGGTTTCTAAGGGGATGGGAGGCCCACTTGCTGAAAAACATTAGGGTCAGTGTTTCAGTAGTTGGCAGCCTGCCCTTTTAAGTAGTGGAGCAATAGGCAATGAATCAGCTTTACCAGTATTGAAACCTCAGCCTTTTACTTAATTGCATAATTGTATTTTGGTCAAAGTTTTGCTTAAGCTTCTGAAAAGCTAAAGAAAACCGCCAGAATGCCTGAATTGCAGCATGGCTTTCACACTCAACATTTTGACACTCTCTCTCTAGTTGTAAGGTAAGCCCAGCGAGCAGCAGCTCATCTTTGACATTTCCTAGCTTGAGCTATGTTCCACCTGAAAGTTCTGAGTGGACCTAAAATCTGTATAGTCAAAATTGGTTTTTTTTGTTTTTGTTTTTTTTTTCTTTTTCCCTATCAAACATCCACTCTCTGTTAATTCAGCCATGGGGGATTTGCGCGTTCCTCTCTGTTGCTCTGTCAAATAGGTTTGGGTTGATTCTGACTTGTCTCTGCGCCCTCCATGAAGACCTAAGACATCACCAAGACCTAAGATATGCCGTTGTGGGGGATGTAATGCCTCTAAGATTTGGCTTGTCATGTCCAACTTGTTCTAGTGTCACACCATCATCTCCTCCACTTACCGTTGCAATTTCTTCATACAACTATATCATTTTGAAGTAGAGGAGAAGCGGCCGTTCTTATGCTTCATCATTAAAAGGAACAAAACACCTTGCCCATTTTCTTTTGCATTCCTTCACTGGAAACCTAACCACAAAGCATTTGGCATTAAACACTCATGAACTTTCACAGACCTTCACAGCCTAACCCAACTCTACTGATGGTTTCCTACACCTATTGAGGTGTTGCCACACGAATGCAGACTTTATATCTGCCCATTAAATATGTTTGTCACTTGTTTTCTTCCTTTCTTCTCCTCAATCCCTTAACAAGAGAAGGTCAAATAGCCTAGATGATCACCTCAACTCCTTTCCAATCCCGTTTTCTGTAGTTCCATAGGTAAAAATTGCAGTCTACTCATACAGCCAGTTCACTGCTCACCTTCACATTTTGCTTGGAAACCCTTTGTTGTGTTGCCGATGAAAAAGGAGCCAACCCTGGCAACGATTAGGCAGATAGTTTAATGAGGCTGCTACTTTTCAGGCTGATCAGATTGTTTGATGATTCTCTCTACGTCTCCTACTTTCTACAAAGTCTCTTGCCTGAACTCTCTGTGGCAGTGACTCCCTCTCGGTCTGATATTTGCACAGTACCCAGTGCAATGAAGCTCTGGCTCTCTAGTGTTGCTAGGTAAAGGTTCCTTTTTTATCTTTAGCAAAGTAATAGTTCCGAGTGGACACAATTTGAGGCTTCACACCAATTATTAGCAAAGATAAAAGATCCCGTCCTTCCCAGCAGTAAGAAGTTCTCACTGAACTGTAGCTTTCCTTTTTTATAATAAGTCACTACCCCAAATAAAGTGCATGTATTCCTTGAATAACAGGAATGACATAGATTAACCAAATGAATCTGGGAACTTAATTTCTCTGTCAAAGACTGCAGAAAACAAGTATCTACTACTGCTCTTAGGCATTTCTGTGAAGTTTGGTAAGTCCATTTACCACTGAAATATTTTAAATTATGTGTTTAAAATAAAACTCTGCTATCAATGTCTGAATGCAATAAGTGGTAAATAACAATTTATCTTTTGATAAGTAAAGATTTATGGTTATAGCCACAAACAACAAAATCAGACACAGATCTGGACTATGAGCCTGATGCAACCCTATCTGGGTTGGTTATTCATGTTAATTCATTCCCATCACCAAGTCTGTTAGGTCACAAAGAACTTCAGGTCAGGTCTGAGGATAACCTGAGACCTGAGAGCAGAATTCACATTTCTTCTCTCTGTCACACACATAAACCTAAATGATGAGATGAGTTATACAATATCCAGAGTCTTTGCTGGCTCATTTCTCTCCCATCAAGGATTCACGCTCTCAGAAGTTCAGTTCTTCTTAAACTTCTCATAAGCTGGGACAGCACACTGTCTAACGGTGACGGCGTACCTTCAGCGTGTTTGAAACCACGAATAAAATGAATTCAGCCACCCAAAATGTGTGATTATTTCTGCATAGCCATATTGCTTGAGGCATTCTGCTGTCTTTATTGCAAACCAATCTTCACGCTTACACGGATATCACACATTTATTTCGCAATGTGAATGTGACTAAATATTTTTTTCGTGATTTGGAAGCAAAAAAAAACAAACACTTGAAGCCATTAGAAGTAGCTGCTTTACCTCTAGTGGGATGATGTCATGATGGTGAGAAAAAGTATGAAACAATAGAACAAAAAATAATATTGGCTCTGGGTAAGGTAGAGGCTTAGAGTGGCATGATTTGTTTAGCCATTGACTGGTTAGAAGAGAGGAGTGCAGAGACTCCTGGCAAGGCAGTGAAGCAGATGGGCAACTTTGCCCGAACTAGAACTTTTTCCTGTCATAGAGAGAAATGCTGGAGAATCTGTGTTAAAGGAAGTATAAATGAGTATTTTTGGAAACCAGAAAGAGTTGGGCTGCGTCTTACCTGGTGCAAACTGGAAAGTAATGGAGCAGTGATCAGATGAGGATCACTTTTGCAGGGATCAGAGCTATTGGAGTTTTCCTCTCTCTTCACTTTGGGTGAAGTGGTTCAGAAAAAATCAAGGTCACCCCTACCTTGGTCTGTTAACACCAGTGCGTTTGCATGGTTTATCGGCTAAGCCGGGCGTCAGTAGTAGAGCAAAGAGAACATATTCCATGATATATGAAGCATATGTAGCAAGACAAATTGGGACATTACATTATACTTTGCAAATGTATTCCTAGCCTTAAATAAAACATTTGCTACTAAAAGATCCATTTTAAGAAGGTAACCCAGAGCCAGACTGTGGGCTGCAAATCAGTGAGATAATCACATGGCAAGGCTTCCCGTTAGAAATGCTGGGGTCCAAATTCAGCCCTTGTGCAAGCTGGGGCAATTCTTCTATTCTCTTGCACTGGGTATGCATCTGGCAGCCAGGCTTTGGGCTTCTGCTGCATCCAGGGCACGCGGAAACATTTATTATTACAGCGTGCTATTGCTCATGGGCTGCTAAAGGATTATCGGTAATTCAGGTGATTTGCAGAGAACTCCAGTAACAGTCTTTCACTGAGCCCTGTGCATGAAATAACAATGAAAATGCATTTCAGGATGGAAATATGCCTCCTATCTCTTACCCAGCTAAAAGCAATTCTACAGCAGCGAGGTGCTGTACTCTGAGATGGATTTTAAGCTCCCTTACACCAGTGGAAATTAGAGAAACTTCAGGTAGAAACAGTAGAGTTGCAGCAACATAAATCAATTCCTTTTTTTCAGCTGTGCATGTAGGAGAGAGACCTTTTTTTTTCCAAATAAAGAAGGATTGAATGGCAGAATTCGCTCCTTATATTTCCGTCCCTGTATATATACTGATGAATTTCAGGTAGAATGAATAAAGACAGAGTGAAGCACAAAGGAGATCAAGCAGTGTTGACAAGACATAGTAGGTGACAACGGTGGTTAATACCAAGGAAGCTGAGAGAGGATTTAGTGGCTATGGCACTAGTACATGGAGGCAGATACGGCAGAGACAGTCAGCAAAGAAGCAGAAGGAACAGATTCAGCAGAAGCCAAAAGAAATGAAAGGAGCATCTCAGTGATTTGAAAAATAAAAACCTCTTGGTGGTGTTTGTCCCCATCACCTCATGTGCTCAGCTGATGGTGCAATGCAAGAAGACTGTGACTTGGCAGGAGAATTGAACCCTTTTAGCAGCAAGGATATTGGCTGGGATCTATTTACCTAGGTAGCTATGTGGCCTCCATCACCATCACCTGTGATGGCAGATGCAGTGCAAAAATTCAGACTGCTGTATGCAGCTGAGATCACCCATTTTGCCTGGCAAATCAGCAGAGGGAAAGTTTCACCCCATGACCCTGTGGTCGGCTGGCCTTGCAGCTCTACCATTTGATTTCTACTACTATCATACATGGACTTTATACTATAATATACTCTTTTAACCTGTGTCAGAAGATTATTTTTCATAAGGTCAGTGACATTTTTCAAAGAGCAAAACAGCAATTTTTTTGCAGGAGTGCTGACACTTGAGCACAGAGTTAGCTTTCCCCAGCCACGCAACGGGGTGCTCAGAGCATTTCTGTACCAACAAGAAAGGGAAAAAAAGGATTTTCCATCATGTGCTTTTTAACTACTTGGAGCATTCCTTTGGACAACAGATTCAAAGAATTGGAGACAACATGCACAAAACCGAGCTGAATAGGGATAAAAGAAACACAGTTTCAATGCTTTTGCCTAATTGAGAGCATCCTGCTGCAGTTTTCTGACAACACTCTGGTGTTATCACTTACTGACTGTACAAAAAAGGTCTCTAAAGCCCTGACCGTGCTGATGGGCACACAGTTGAAGAGAACAAGCTGCCAGGCCCATGCATGTGTTCAGCCCAGAGGACTGATAATTTATCACTTCTCTCTTGAAGCACTGGAGGCCGTCATCATGGTCCAAGACCCCCCTGGAGTTCAGTGCTGATCCACAACAAAGGGTGAAATTTTAGTTTTTAATAAGACAAAGCAGGTGGAAGTTGGCAGAATAGGACTCTTAGCCAGCAGAACATCTTGTTTAGAACTGACATGTTTGCTTAAATGTATTTTATTTATACATAAGAGAGGTATTTTTTCATGTGTGCTCAGCTGTCCTTCCAGACCAGGAACAATTTGAAAGAATTCACCCTGCAAGACCAAATCCTCACCTCCCATAGCTGAATGAGTACCTTCTTTTCCTCCATTAAAAGCAAATAGTTTTCCTGCATGGAGTTTTCAAATGTATAATATTAAGAGTTACACCAAAAAAAAAAAAGGTTTAATAGTGTGGGCAACACCCCAGTTTAGAAGAGGGAGTGAAGAACATCCTTCTTGCATTTTTTGTTCCTGCTTTTAACTTAGGCCAGCTGCCTCCAAATCTGTTCTGGCAGCTGGGTACCAGCAAGCCAAATCTGGACACATGCATTTCCAGCAACAGCCCTTGATCATCAGCCACGTCCCTCATCCTGGTCGGGGTGAAACCATGACTGTGGCCATACAGACTTTTAGGATTTCATCCACAGTCCTCCTGTGATCACAGTGACCTTGGGGCTATTTTTTTACTGGCAACATGCTGCAAGACAGACCCATGGAGCTGGTCGGTGTAATGATTTACATTTGGTGCAAGCATCGCCCAGCTCTCTGTAAAGCCATGCCAGAACAGTGGTGAGAGCTGCGATGCATTTAAATGAGAGCTTGAAAAGCATTTGGAGCTGTTCAGATGGTAAAGACGTCTGCATCCACGTCCTTAGTACATGTTTATAAAATGACACGTATCTCTAAGTGCCAGCGCACAATTTTAAGCTCACCAGTGGCATGCAAAAACTAAGACAATACAGTCTTGGCCACTGATCTGTTGAATCTGTTACCAAAAGGAAAAAAAAATCCTCAAGAAACCATTCAGCACAGATGATTTCAATGAGACTTGCCCCATCTCCTGCAGCAAGTTAATTTCCCACAGAAAATAATTGACAGAGAATGACAGTTGCAACCCTTGTGTGAGAGAGAGACAGTCTCTGTATCTCAAAGCATATTTTTATGAGATTCTGGAGCAGAGCTGGCCTGGGATAATTGTTACTGGAGACACTGAGAAGCACTGAAAACACCAGCAGGCATTTCTGAGTAAACCCAGGAAATTCTTAAAATGAAAAACACAGTGCGGAAGAAAACAAAAAAAAAGGATAAAAAAAAACCTCCCCCCCCAACACAAACCCTAGAGTTGTAAAGCAAAAGGAGCCCTCTGAAGACAGACAGTGATGTTGACTCCCTTCAGCTGAGTTCTCTTGCCATCAGAGGAGATGCAAGTGTGAATTTTTCTCTCCTCATGCTCTGCCAAAAAAAAGGTCTTTGATATTCTGGAGGGAATTAGAAGAAAAAATAAATAAATAAAGGGAAAAAGAAAGCGAGTGAACTTCACTAACAGCCTTTTCCCCTTCCCTGCCCCTTGGCAAAAGTGCTGGTACTAATTTATGCAGTTGCTGTGTAGAGCTGGTCAGATATTCTGTGACAGAATGCTTTCCTGTTAGAAAATGCTCTTTTGCCTGACAGTACTTATATTTCTGGAAGTTTCTTGTCTTTCTGAAGACTTATTCATTCATATTTCTTAATGTCCAGACCTGTCCTATGTGGGTATCACCCAGATTAATTGTGCAGCTGCAAACAGAGCTTAGAAAACTGTGATGCTGAGCTGAGAGTGCCAGCACATGCAGAAGACCTATAACCATCTTTTAAAGGCAGCAACAGAAATCTGTAATGCATTTACCTCAGTTACTTCATGTAGTTTATTACTTAGCTAGGAAATTCACCTGCCCAATGCACACTTCAATTATCCAATGTTACTCCCTTCCTCTGAAGGCACCAAAAAGAAGACAGCCCTTCCTTTGAAAAACTTTCTTATTGTGTGAAATACAGGTAGATTTTAAGCCTTTCCTGTACACAATTAGAAAATGAGCCATGCATGTAATACATGTGGGGAGCACAGCAGCTCTTTCTTGGAATGGCACATGGGAACTTTTCCAATAACTTGATAGTTATTCCTGCCATATAGGTATTTTTGAGTTTCCCTGTCAGCCCCTGGCTGGATATAGGACACCCCAACAGTGCTTCCCACTTACTGCAAGGGAAGTGAGTGTTTCCCCAGCTGATGTTTAGATCACACATTGAAACAATTAAAACCGACATCAGCCAAAAAAAATGGCTATGGTTCCCTGTTAAAAGTGATGCTTTTTCATCTCTGAGACAAAAAAAAAAAAGTATAAAGGATTTTGCATTTGATTTTGCAGCTTTGCTCTGTACAGTTTAGACTCCTTCGTGCACCTGTCAGTAACATAACGTTGCCTCGAGAAGGAGATTTCCTCTAAACATCTGTCTCTGCTGATTGAATATTCTCTTACTGTATAAGAGTAGTCTGTTGCCTGATGAATACATGTTATTTAATTTTTGAACAACATGTCAGGGACTCCTATGGCTTCTGTATGCAAATTCTTCACAGCTACAAAAGAGCTATCAGTTTTGCACCTTGGCGAATCACATTTTAAGGGATTTGACAGATAATTTACTTATTATATATATATTTAAATATTAAAAAAAAACAACACATGAATTAACACAGAGAACAATTAAGTAGATGTGAAAAGTTTGCAAAATTAAGAGCGCTGGCAATGCAGATCGGGTTCACTCACAAAGAGCCTTTGTTGTGGACACATTTATATTCTAGATAAGTCCAGACACTTTTTTTTTTTTTGGTGGGGCTTCTTATTCCTGATTTGCTTTAGGGTTGTAAATTTCTTTTTTTCTGAGGTTGTCTGAAGTTTTACAGTAGCAGTTCTGAGATGTACAAACTACAGTGCTAAACACACAAAATGAAGTGGAAATGGGAAATTAGTGTACTGCACAGTAAAGTCTTGCTGATAGATTGCTGCAGCTCACTTGAAGCTTGCTTTGAAAACAATGCTCCTTTAGAAGTCATCTTTGTGATCTGGCTTTCCGTCTCACTTAGGAAAGAAAAGAAAAAAAAAAGGAGTCTTATTCTTAACTTGAATTGAATTAACTTGGTATCATTACTTTGAGATAAAATCCTAGCAAAGACAAGGCAGCATGGCACTCTTGCACCGGTTACCCATTTAAATTAAAGCCTTCCTAAAGAGGCAGACCCAGGCTAATGTAAATCAGGAGTAGCCAGCCCAGGGGCTGGGAGAGCATGCTTTAATCTCGACAGCATCTGTGGGGCTCATGACTATCAGAGCATGAGAGGTTGCTGTGGCTACAGAGAAAAAAAAGTGTGACTTTTCCAGGACCTTTCCCACAAATCAGCGATAGCCAGTGCTGGTAGATTTAGCAAATGTGCTTCAAGCTGACATATAAATATGACTGGCTGGGCAGGAAACCGGGTATTGAAAAATCCTTAACAAGCCCAGTTTATCTTGGATGCAGCCTATTTGTCTGCATATCATCCAATCCTTTAATAGCAGCAGAGCTGAAATGTTGGCTGTGTTAAATCCTGAAAGGGCCAGAGGCAAAGTTGCTCCATCAAGGGTGAGCGATTCATGGACTGGACACACTGTCTACAGCAAATGTTCAGTATTACTGTAAACCTGATACAAGCCCATTCTCAATGAACCCTTTCCCAACTGGATGAGCAATTGTCTCTGTCAAGGCTGTTTGATAATGCTCTAGACCTATCCTGCATGTCTATGAGGTGACATATTTTCAGCGAGACTAGAGAATAACTGGCTGCAGCGAAAGCAGCTAATAACAGTCCCTTGGGGCCCTTCAAAGATGGAATTTTATTTTTACTTAAAAAAAAAAAAAAGAGACACTATCAGTATTCCTACAT